>NC_142441.1:85060000-85685000 GCF_059453495.1 Arachis ipaensis | reverse complement strand
GTGGGTGGAATGTGGATGTGGAAGGTGAATGATGGTTATTTTAGGGTTTTCTATATGGATTGTGGGTTATGTTTGGCTGGTTGTTGTTTTGGTTGTTTCTTGAGTTGTTTTGGTTTGAATTTCTTTTCCATGGTTGTTGGTTTTGAGTGTGGTTATCTCCCCATCTGAGATTTGGATGGTTCTTCCAGGATGGATTGTAGGTGTCACCATAAACCTCATTTTGGCCTGAACCTTGGTTGTGCACATATTGAGGTTGTTCCTGCTGCTGATCTTCTTGGTTTTCTTCATTTTGCCCCCATGTGGTTGATGGTTGGCTTATATTCACTGCTGCAACTTGCAAGCTATCAATCTTTTTAGCCATCTACTCAAATTGTTGCTGGATTTACTGCTGCATTATCTTGTTTTGAGCTAGGATGGTGTCTACTCCTTCCAACTCTAGCACTCCTTTCCTTTGTGATGGCTGGCATTGTCTCTGATGAGCAAAGAAATATTGATTGTTTGCCACCATATCAATGAGGTTTTGGGCCTCTTCAGCTGTCTTCATGAGTTGCATTGAGCCTCCTGCTGAATAGTCAAGTGCCTCTTGAGCTTTCATTGTCAGTCCTTCATAGAAATTTTGGAGTTTATCCCATTCATTAAACATCTCAGGAGGGCACTTCCTGATTAGAGCTTTGTATCGTTTCCATGCCTCATACAAGGGTTCAGCATCCATTTGTGTGAATGTTTGTACTTCAGTCTTCAATCTAATAACTCTTTGAGGTGAGTAAAACTTGGCAAGGAACTTGGTTACTAGATCATCCCAGTTGTTGATGCTGTCTCTTGGGAAGGATTCCAACCATTGAGTGGCTTTGTCTCTGAGAGAAAATGGAAATAGCAGCAATTTGTAACTGTCAGGGTGCACACCATTGGTCTTCACTGTGTTACATATCCTCAGGAAGGTGGATAGGTGCTAGTTTGGATCTTCCAAGGGGCCTCCTCCATAGGAACAGTTGTTCTGCACCAAGGTGATGAGTTGGGGCTTCAATTCAAAGTTATTTGCATCGACATTTGGGGTCAGGATGCTACTCCCACAATGCCTTGGATTAGCAAATGTATATGAAGCCAATACTCTCCTTTGGGGCTGACCATTGTCGTTGGCCACTCCCACTTGTAGATTTGTTGGATTTTTCTCCATTTCCTGGTTTTCTTCTCAACCTCCAAAGTGTTTCAGGATCAAAAGGTATGGATTCATCGCTTCTTCCTCCTGACATAAACATAGAACTAGGAACCAAAATTAAGCACTCTATTGCTAGAGTGAAGTTAGTGTTAACTTAAGCAAAAATTCAAGCAGTTAGTATGCTTAGTAAAAAGAAAAAGAAAAAGTGCTTAATCTAGATCTTCACTTCACTTAATCATTGTCAATCTATTTCAATCCCCGGCAACGGTGCCAAAAACTTGATGTGTGGAAAACAATCCAGCACAAAACTCACCGGCAAGTGTACCGGGTCGCATCAAGTAATAATAACTCACGTGAGTGAGGTCGATCCCACAGGGATTGAAGGATTGAAGGATTGAGCAATTTTAGTTTAGTGGTTGATTTAGTCAAGCGAATCAAGTATTGGTTGGGTGATTTGTGATTGCAGAAACTAAATTGCTTGAAATATAAAGGGAGAGGGGTAGATTGCAGAAAATTAAAGAGCAAAGAAAGTAAATAAGCTGAATCTTAAAGAACAAGTAATGTAAATTGCAGAAACTTAGATTGCAAGAAATATAAATGGCTGAATCTTAAAGTGCAAGAAATGTAAATTACTTGAATTATAAAGAGAATTGGGAAGTGGATTTGCAAAAATTAAACAAGGAAAAGTAAAATTCAACAAACAGAAATGTAAAAGATGGATTCAATTAAATCGGATCTCAAATGACAATGAAAATAAGCTTGGTGTAGCAACGAAACAAGGAAATTGAAATTGAAAGATGTAGATCTCAGGACTCAAGAGACTAGGTAACCAAGTCTAGATCTCAATGCCTTCCTAGATCCAAATTGAGAATTCAATTGCAAGAAAAGTAAAGATCCAGCAGTAGAAGAAAAGAAGTGAAATCGCAAATTCTCAATGATGCAGTAAATCAAAATAGAAAGAGATCTCAAGGTGAGATTGAGACAGAATTTCCTCAATTCTTCAACCCAAGATTCAAGACAAGTGTAAATGAAATTGAAAACAAGAAAACTAAGAGGAAGAGAATTCAATTCTCCTTCCCCAAGACTCAGAATCTCCAAATAAATCCTAACCTAAAAGCTCTCCCAAAACCACTCAGCAAAACTAAAAGAAAAAGCCTCCCTAAAAACTTAAATTCTAAGCTATTTATACACCCTCTTCAAATGATCTTCAAGCCTTGAATTGGGCCTTTGATCTTGATGGAATTGGGTTGACAAAAGCCTCTGTTGATTGCTCTTGGAGTTGGGGAGAAACCCACTTGTGAACCGGGCCATGAACCATTAAAGCTTGAGTCAAAGTTTGAGGCAAACTTTGACTGAAGCTTTTCATATCAGCTAGCCTCCCTTTGCTGTCATCCACGTTTGAGCCAAAGTTTGAGGTCAAACTTTGAGCCAAACGTGGATCCTCCCTTGCATGCTTCTTGGCCAACGTTTGGCCCAACGTTTGAGGCAAGCGTTGGCGCAAACGTGGCTCCATTTAACCTTCAATCAGGGACTCCTCTTCATACTCAAATGGCGCCAAAGTTTGACTCAAAGTTTGAGGCAAACGTTGGCGCAAGCTTTTTCTCCCTGGGTGTGCTTGTTGTGGCGCCAACGTTTGACTCAAAGCTTAAGGCAAACGTTGGCGCAAGCTTTTTGCTCCCTGGGTATGCTTGTTGTGGCGCCAACGTTTGACTCAAAGCTTGAGGCAAACGTTGGCGCAAGATTTTTATGCCTCCAGGGTGAAGTTAAGCTCTTCCTCAAGTTTGAGCTAAAGTTTGAGGCAAGCTTTGGCTCAAGCTTTTTGTTCTCTCTTGCTCCTTGCCATTCCTTCTTTCTTCAACCTTCTTCAAAGCTCTTTTCACCTATCATCAATCAATCAAAAACATCAAAGCTATGCTCCAAATCATGAGATTGTGTCTCTTTCATAATATATGACAATTATAGCACAAAATCTCATGAAAATGTATTAATTTATCCATGGTTGATTGAATCAAAGGAAACATGAAATTCTACCCAATTGGCTTACTTATGGCTCAAGAAAGTGCATAAAATCTACTGAAAACAAAAGAAAAAGACTAGTGAAACTAGGCTAAGATGACTTGTCATCACCATGGAATTTGGAGAAGGATGAGTTAGATTAGAATTTCTTATGATAGTTACCTGATTTCGGAATAGTGAGAACTTAGGATGGAAATAATGATGGGTGAAGTTTAAGATTTCTTAGTGAGTTTCCTGTTATCTTATATTGTATTTATTTGATATTTTTACTGTACTGGAAACTGATGGGTCGATGGAGTTCTCATTCCCCATATATCCACTGTTTTTCAGATGCAGGTCCTAATGCACAGTGAGTTTGAGTTCATTTGGAAGACGACGAAGTTATCTTAAGTTCTGTATTTCATTTTGTTTATATATATATATATATCTCAAAAACATTAAAGATGTGTATGTATATATTAACTATTTGGAAACTTACCTATAGAGGCTATGTTGTATATTTAGGAGAGATAGAAATTGTTATCAACTGTTTTTATTTCCATAATCCTAGCCGACCTAAACTTTGCGGATTTTCTTTTTATTCCCTTTTGGGTTTCTCGTTTAATAATTCCTTTTATTTTTGTCTTTACTCTATTCTTCCTCTAAGTTTTATTTTCATCCAGCGTATTCGAGCACCATACTTTCGATACATTATGTTTCCACTCGCGATTTTCTTTTTATTCCTTTTTGGTATTCTTGTTTAATAATTCCTTTTAATTACATATATACATGTATATATTACTATTCAACCTTGAGTTGTACCACTTTATTATCACTGATTTATGACTCGAGCATAAGGATTTGCAAGTTAAGGTGTTACATTATGGTATCAAAGCAGTTCGTCCTCATGAGCCTGAGGGATGGACTGCTTATGCTTCAATGCATACTCTGATTTTATGCCTGTGCTATTTAGGATATCTAATTGATATGTTTAGCATAAAGTTCATGAGTATACTTTGGAAATTTGAAGCACTTAACTTGAGATATTGAGACTGATCACCTTGATGTCGCTTGTTCGGTGTGGATAATACCCAAATGGCAACTAGTGGACGTGGTCGAACCCATACTCGAAGAGATAATGAGGAAGGTGCACCGGTGGACAACTAGACCATACTCTTGGCTACTATGACCACTCTTGTAAATGCTATGCACGTGAATACTGTGGCTACTAACCAGGCCATGGAAAAGATGAACAGGAACAGTAGTGGATTGGGAAACCATCAGGCTGAGGGAGGTCCGATGACCTTGGCGACTTTTCTAAAGGTCAATCTCCCAATCTTCAAAGGTTCAACTAATTTGACTAAATCCGATAATTGGTTCCAAGAAATGGGAAGGGTACTGCAAGCACAGCATGTACCTAAGGGTCAGTTGGTCAAATTTGCTGCTTATCAATTGGCTGGAGAAGCACAACACTGGTGACAAGGAGCTTACTGTCTGCTGCAGCAAGGGAATGAAAATGAGACGACCTTCTAGAAGGTGTTGAAGGAGGAGTTTTACAAGAAATACTTCTCGAATTTTGTTAGAGAAGCTACAGAGTTAGAGCTGCTAAATCTGAGACAAGGATCCATGACGGTGGCTGCTTATATGAGCAAGTTTGAAGAATTGTGTCGTTTCTCGAGGATCTATCAAGGCTGAAGGATATGAAGAATGGAAGTGCATGAAATACCAGGATGGTTTGAAGGATGATATTATGCAAGCTGTGGTGCCTCTTGAGGTCAAGGGCTTTGCAGAGTTAGTAAACAAGAGTCGAGTCGTGGAAGAATGCTCAAGTTAGACCGTTATGGCAAGGAAGGATCGCCAAGATTTCTGTGAGGAGGATCGAGACAGGAGTCTAGCACCAAGGGGCCAAGATTTTAATAGAAATAGATATGCACTGTAATACCCCCAAAATCGGGACAACTGTAGGAGGAATAAAGACTGTCCGAGAATCGGCAAGGGAAAACAGACGATAACGTATTCAGAGGATTTGAGGTGCCAAAGTTGTGGAGGTTTCAATCCTGATACGCCTAGCCGAAAGGTTTAGACTTGTGTTACAAGTGTGGGACACCTGGTCATATCTCTAGAGATTGTTCCCACAGACTCAGAATGCAGATCAATTTCAACAACAAGGCCGAGCCGACTTCCGAAGGAACAATAACGACAACAACAGCAATCATTAAGGGAGGATATATGAGAAGCAACCTCAAAATGAGTTGACTTGTAAGAGGTGTGGAATCTACCACCCAAGAACTCCATGTAGAGCTGGATTAGGTTTGGGTTACTACTATGGAGGAGCTGGTCATATGTCGTGGAACTGTTCTGAGAAAGCCAACAAAGTGCCGGGAGGGCCCAACATCAAGGTCTCACGTATGCTGTGACAACGAATGAGGTTGCTAGATCAGAGGCTTTGAATTGAGGTAAACGTGAAACTGATGACCGAACTATAATTACATTGTATGGTACTGAAATACTGTGTTTACTCATAGCCTATGACGGAGATAAAGGTTTTAGGATCGAAAATGTCAACCTTAAGACTGAACCTTAACTTAATTGTGTTGCATGAAATGTTGCCAATACAGCTGGCAGAAATTAGGATTTTGTCAGAGGAACTAATGGAAAAGAAATTTGTTTGACCAAGTATTTCCCGTGGGAAGTGCCAATTATGTCCGTGAAGAGCAAAGACGATAGCAGAAGGTATTATGTGTGAAGGTGTGTCAATAAATCTTCGTGATTCGATCTATCTTTCTTTTGTAACTTGTATCGGAGTTTTTATCTTGGATTCTTTCTTTGAAAACGATTCGATCATCTTTCCAATCCTATTATTTACCTGCATGTATTCATACAAGAATCTTATACCTTTCAAAGTGAGCCTGACCTTGTTTTGGTACAATCAAGCGATCCTTAAATCTTTGGAAACTTGCAGTTAGATTGCCTTTTTCTCGAACTTGTGTTTCTTTAATATCAACTAAGACTTAATTGATTTGATATGCCTTATTCTTTCTATCAGGGGTTCTGGATTGGGATTCTTTTCTTGAGATGCACTTTAATTCTTTTTTTGGTGCATTTCGATGGTTTTCCTATAACATCATTTGATCGTAATTCTAAATAATCCTCTCGACTTCTGATGATAACCCTCTGTACTTCTTCGTTTGAGCTTAGTAATCCTTTCTGTAAGAACCACAACTAATCAACCGGTTAATTAAGTGATTATATTGCCCAAATTAGACTCCGAAATGTTAGAGAGAGAATTTGAGGATTTAAAGGTGATTTTTTGAACTCAGTAGGTCTTTCTGAGTCAGAAAATATATTTTCATTGAAAAACCATGAAAAACTACGAACTGGCAGTTGAACCGGTTCAACCGGTTCAAGTCTACCCGGTACCACACGAGAAGAAGTGAAAACCATCAAAAATCTTAGAAAAATATTAGAAATAGAAAACCGGGCATTAATTTTAAAGGGTTTGGCCCAAAGTAGGGCCAAACGGGCTAAAAATGCTAACGGGTTGGACCGGGCCAAAGTTGGGCCCAAACCCAACATATATGAGGTTCATTTAATGAACCCTTACCCTCTCAAAAACACACACACATAAGAAACTGAAAGAGGGAGAGGAGAAGAGATTGAGCACTATTCATCATCATCTTCCCAAGCTCATATCTTGAGCTACAAAGCTCCGATCGCGCACAGTTTGCAGCTACCCGTTCCTAATCTTCATTGGTAAGTTTGGAATTCATTATATATTCTCTTCCTTTTATCCTATTTTGTTTTTAGTTGCTTGGGGACAAGCAACAATTTAAGTTTGGTGTTGTGATGAGCGGATAATTTATACCCATTTTGGCATTATTTTTACATAGTTTTTAGTGTGTTTTAATTATTTTTTATTATATTTTTATTAGTTGTTATTCAAAAATCACATTTCTGGACTTTACTATAAGTTTTTATGTTTTTCTGTGATTTCAGGTATTTTCTGGCTGAAATTGAGGGACTTGAGCAAAAATCTGATTCAGAGGCTGAAAAAGGACTGCAGATGCTGTTGGATTCTGACCTCCCTGCACTCGAAGTAGATTTCCTGGAGCTACAGATACCCCATTGGCACGCTCTCAATTGCGTTGTAAAGTAAACATCCTGGGCTTTCTAGCAATATATAATAGTTCATACTTTGCCCGATATTTGATGGCCCAAACTGGCGTTCAAAGTCAGCCTAAAACATCTTGGCGTAAAACGCCCAAACTGACACCAGAATTGGAGTTAAACGCCCAAACTGGCACCAAAGCTGGCGTTTAACTCCAGGAACAGTCTATGCACGAAAAAGCTTTAATGCTCAGCCCAAGCACATACCAAGTGGGCCCCGAAAGTGGATTTCTGCACTATCTGCACTTAGTTACTCATTTTCTATAACCCTAGGTTACTAGTTTAGTATAAAAACTACTTCTAGAGATTTATTTTATATCTTTTAGTCTTTTGACACTTGGAACTTGTATGTTCACGTTTGGAGGCTGGCCTTACGGCCATGCCTAGACCTTTTTCACTTATGTATTTTCTACGGTGGAGTTTCTACACCCCATAGATTAAGGTGTGGAGCTCTGCTGTTCTTCATGAAGCAACAAAGCATCTCCAGACGCTTATCTGAAATTCCCACCAATGAATTACATAAGTATCTCTATTTTATTTTATGTTTTATTTATATTTTAATTATTAAAACCTCATAACCATTTGAATCCGCCTTACTGAAATTTACAAGGATGACCATAGCTTGCTTCAAGCCGACAATCTCCGTGGGATCGACCCTTACTCACGTAAGGTATTACTTGGACGACCCAGTGCACTTGCTGGTTAGTTACGTGGAGTTGTGAAAAAGTGTTGAATCATGTTCTCGCGTACCAAAGGCCAATCTATTAGAGGCGCTGGCACGGGTTGTGCGAGCGAACAGACATTGAAAATTCTGACACCTGTGTGTACGCACACCTCTATGCGTACGCACACCTTTGAAAACTCTTCTGGGCATGCGCACGCACACCCCTGTGCGTACGCACATGCCCTGTTTCTCAAATTTTACTTTTCTTTCAACTATTCTACCTTCCAAACAAGGTTGAAAGCTTCTCTAGCACCATTTTAGGACTCTTGGGCCTAGTTTTGGACATTTATAACATTGGAAAAGAATTTAATGGCTTTAGATGATATTATTTGGAAAATTTAGAAAATGGAGGCCTAGGTTTCTGACGTGCTGAGGATGGTTTGATGTTATGTGATGAATGGTTGATGTATGAGATGAGAATTGAGGAACTGCTGAGTTAGGAATAAAAATGTGAATTGACAGTGGTTGAGATGAGTCGAGGACTCGAATGTGTGATGAGGAATCACTTATGTATTGAAACTGTTTTCTGAAAAACCACTGCACTATTATTTTATAATGAGATTATGAGACGCTATGCGCCTGGCAGGGACGGCGGTTGGATCCCGCCTGTCGAGGTAGCGGCGGTGGTGTAAGGGGCGGTGGTTCGTCCCGCTTGCGTTGAGATGTGATGTCTGTGGTAAGAGTATCCCGCTCGCATCCCTTCGAATCAATAGAGTGTGCAAGTGCAAAATCCTGGACAGTGATCCGAGCACTATATCTCGGGGGTTCCCATATGAGGATTCCGAAGGGCGATGTCTCCATGGAGATGTGTCGGGTTGGCAGTTGAACCGACAATGTGATATCACAGCCAGTAGGACAGGCATTCATCATATGTATTTTCTATCTATTTGTATGTTTTGACTACTTGTAATGGCTTGCCTATTTGTATAACATGCCTAATTACTATTTGAATTAATTGCCTTATATGCCAATACTTGTGTTTTACTTGCATTGTATATAATTGTCTTTTCCACTGGGATTGAGGAGGTTCGGAAGGCGGTGGGGATGGGATCGCATGGAGGATAGGTTGGTGAAGGCTGTGGAACAATAGTGTTTGGTCAGAGTAGAAATCTCCTAAGATAGATTACCCGGTTTATTTATGTTAAATTTTTTATAACTATGCTTATCTGTTTTAGTATGTTTGAAGTTTGAATTCTTGTGATGAATATGGAATCTAGGATTGCCTTTGGCATCCCAGGGTCTTATATCCTACATCACTGGACACTGTTACCATACTGAGAACCTCCGGTTCTCATACCATATTCTGTTGTATTTTTTCAGATGCAGGTCGCAACCCACCTCGGTGAGTTATCTGGTTGGTGACAGAAGCAGAGGATCTGGATATCTTTTTGAGTCTTTTTGGCTTATTTTGTATATGTCTCTCACATTTGTATTTTGTTTTGCCTAGAGGCTTGTATTTGAGAGAACAAAATTGTATAAGCTATTTTTACTGTCTGGTTCTTTTTGGTCTGTAAATAGCTAGCCGGCTTAAACTCTGCGAGCTGTGGCTAGTTTAATATGATATTACATATACTTATCTTTTGGTATCTTATATCTGTTTCTTGCACCTTAAGTTAGTAGCTTCGATAGTATGTTTGCGCTTTTCGAATCCTATTTTTGAGCTATATACTTCATCGGGCTTTTAGACTATACTATTCTTTCTATATATTATATGTATGAGCTTAGAACTGTCCTAATCTCTGATTAACCTTTGCTTTATGACGTGAGATAAAGTTTAGGCTAATTAGGGTGTTACATTTAGTGGTATCAGAGCGGTTCGTCCTCGTGAGCTGGTGCACGAAATTGTGATCTCAACGGCGCCAAAAACTTGGTACGCACGATTGTAATCTCAACTCCTTTTCACAACTCCGCACAACTAACCAGTAAGTGCACTGGGTCGTCCAAGTAATAATCCTTACTTGAGTAATTGTCGATCCCACGGAGATTGTCGGCTTGAAGCAAGCTATGGTCATCTTGCAAATCTCAGTCAGGCAGATTCAATTGGTTATGAGATTTTGATAATTAAAATATAAATAAAATATAAAATAAGATAGAGATACTTATGTAATTCATTGGTGAGAATTTCATATAAGCTTATGAAGATGCTTGTTGCTTCTGAATCTCTGCTTTCCTACTATCTTTATTCAATCATTCATACTCCTTTCCATGGCAAGCTGTATGTTAGGGGATCACCGTTGTCAATGGCTACCGTTTGTCCTCTCTGTGAAAATAGTCCAAATGCGCTATCATCGCACGGTTAATCATTTGTCAGTTCTTGATCATGTTGGAATAGGATCCATTGATCCTTTTGCATCTGTCACTACGCCCAACACTCGCGAGTTTGAAGCTCGTCACAGTCATCCCATCTCAGATCCTACTCGGAATACCACAGACAAGGTTTAGACTTTCTGGATCTCAAGAATGCTGCCAATTGATTCTAGCTTATACCACGAAGACTCCGATCTTTCGGAATGGAGGCTAAGAGATACACACTCAAGCTATTACAGATAGAACAGAAGTGGTTGTCAGGCACGCGTTCATAGGTGAGAATGATGATGAGTGTCACGGATCATCACATTCACCAGGTTAAAGTGTGAGTGAATATCTTAGAATAAGAATAAGCTTGAATTAAATAGAAAAATAATAGTACTTTGCATTAATTCATGAGGAACATCAGAGCTCCACACCTTAATCTATGGGGTGTAGAAACTCCACCGTTGAAAATACATAAGTGATAATGGTGTTCATTGGCTTCAGCCCCAAAGGGGGAACCAGAATGACCAAGACTTCGAATACAATAGTAAAAAGTCCTATTTATACTAAACTAGTTACTAGGGTTTACAGAGATAAGTAAATGATGCAGAAATCCACTTCCGGGGCCCACTTGGTGTGTGCTTGGGCTGAGCATTGAGCTTTACACGTGTAGAGACTTCTCTTGGAGTTAAACACCAGGTTGCAGTCTATTTGTGGCATTTAACTCTGGTTTGTAACCTGTTTCTGGCGTTTAACTTCAGAATAGGGCAGGAAGTTGGCGTTTGAATGCCAGTTTGTGTCGTCAAAACTCGGACAAAGTATGGACCATTATATATTGCTAGAAAGCCCTGGATGTATAATTTCCAACGAAATTGAGAGCGCGCCTATCGGGTTTCTGTAGCTCCAAAAAATTCACTTCAAGTGTAGGGAGGTCATAATCCAACAACATATGCAGTCCTTTTTCAACCTCTGAGTTAGATTTTTGCTCAAGTCCCTCAATTTCAGCCAGAAAATACCTGAAATCACAGAAAAACGCACAAACTCATAGTAAAGTCCAGAAATGTGAATTTTGCATAAAAACTAACAAAAACATAGTAAAAACTAACTAAATTATACTAAAAACTACCTAAAAATAATGCCAAAAAGCGTATAAATTATCTGCTCATCACAACACCAAACTTAAATTGTTGCTTGTCCCCAAGCAACTGAAAATAAAATAGGATAAAAAGAAGAGAATATACTATAAATTCCAAAATATCAATGAAACTTAACTCCAATTAGATAAGTGGGACTAGTAGCTTTTTGCCTCTCAACAGTTTTGGCATCTCACTTTATCCTTTGAAGTTCAAAATGATTGGCATCTATAGAAACTCAGAATTTAGATAGTGTTATTGATTCTCCTAGTTCAGTATGTTGATTCTTGAACACAACTACTTTATGAGTCTTGGCCGTGGCCCTAAGCACTTTGTTTTCCAGTATTACCACCGGATACATAAATTCCACAAACACATAACTGGGTGAACCTTTTCAGATTGTGAGTCAGCTTTGCTAGAGTCCCCAATTAGAGGTGTCCAGAGTTCTTAAGCGCACTCTTTTTACTTTGGATTACGACTTTAACCGCTCAGTCTAAAGCTTTTCACTTGACACCTTCACGCCACAAGTACATGGTTAGGGACAGCTTGGTTTAGCCGCTTAGGCCAGGATTTTATTCCTTTAGGCCCGCCTATCCATTAATGCTCAAAGCCTTGGATCCTTTTTACCCTTGCCTTTTAGTTTAAAGGGTTACTGGCTTTTTGCTCTTGCCTTTTGGTTTAAAGAGCTCTTGGCTTTTTCTGCTTGCTTTTTCTTTTTCTTTCTTTCTTTTTTCTTTCTTTTATTTTTGCCATTTTTTTTCCACAAGCTTTGTTCTTCACTGCTTTTTCTTGTTTCAAGAATCAATTTTATGATTTTTTATATTATCAAATAACATTTCTCCTTTTTCATTATTCTTTCAATGGCCAACAATTTTAACATTCATAAACAACAAATTCAAAAGACATATGCACTGTTCAAGCATTCATTCAGAAAACAAAAAGTATTGTCACCACATCAAAATAATTAAACTTCTTTCAAGGATGAATTCGAAATCATGCACTTCTTGTTCTTTTGTAATTAAAACATTTTTCATTTAAGAAAGGTGATAGATTCATAGGACATTCATAGCTTTAAGACATAGACACTTAAACACAAATGATCATGTAATAAAGACACAAACATAAATAAACATAAAGCATAGTAAACGAAAAACAGAAAAATAAAGAACATGGAAATTAAAGAACGGGTCCACCTTAGTGATGGCGGCTAGTTCTTCCTCTTGAAGATCTTATAGAGTGCTTGAGCTCCTCAATGTCTCTTCCTTGCCTTTGTTGCTCCTTGGTGCACGAAATTGTGATCTCAGGTAACGGCGCCAGAAACTCTATACGCACGTCTTAATAAATCATTTTTCATTAACAACTTCGATACAACTAACCAGCAAGTGCACTGGGTCGTCCAAGTAATAAACCTTACGTGAGTAAGGGTCGATCCCACAGAGATTGTTGGTATGAAGCAAGCTATGGTCACCTTGTAGATCTCAGTCAGGCGGATATAAAATAGTTATGGAGTTTTCGAACATAAATAATAAAATAGATAGAAAATAAGGATAGAAACACTTATGTAATTCATTGGTGAGAATTTCAGATAAGCGTATGGAGATGCTTTCGTTCCTCTGAATCTCTGCTTTCCCGCTGTCTTCATCCAATCAGTCTTACTCCTTTCCATGGCTGGCTTTATGTAAGGGCATCACCGTTGTCAATGGCTACATCCCATCCTCTTGTGAAAATGGTCCAAATGCTCTGTCACAGCATGGCTAATCATCTGAGGTTCTCGATCATACTGGAATAGGATTCACCCTCCTTTTGCGTCTGTCACTACGCCCAGCACTCGCGAGTTTGAAGTTTGTCACAGTCATTCAATCCCAGAGTCCTACTCAGAATACCACAGACAAGGTTTAAACTTTCCGGATTCTCATGAATGCCGCCACCAATCTAGCTTATACCACGAAGATTCTGATTAAGAGATCCAAGAGATACTCATTCAATCTAAGGTAGAACAGAAGTGGTTGTCAGGCACGCGTTCATAGGGAATGATGATGATTGTCACGTTCATCACATTCAGGTTGAAGTGCGAATGAATATCTTAGAAGCAGAATAAGTTGAATTGAATAGAAAAACATTAGTACTTTGCATTAATCTTTGAGGAACAGCAGAGCTCCACACCTTAATCTATGGAGTGCAGAAACTCTACCGTTTGAAAATACATAAGTGAATATAGGGTAAGCATGGCCGAGTGGCCAGCCTCCCATGGAGGTCTAGAGATCTCAAAATGATCAAAAGATGTCTAATACAATAATAAAAAGTCCTATTTATAATAAACTAGCTACTAGGGTTTACAGAAGTAAGTAAATGATGCATAAATCCACTTCCGGAGCCCACTTGGTGTGTGCTTGGGCTGAGCTTGAGTGTTACACGTGCAGAGGCTCTTTCTGGAGTTGAACGCCAGGTTGTAACGTATTTCTGGCGTTCAACTCTGGTTTGTGACTTGTTTCTGGCGTTTAACTCCAGACAGCAGCGTAGAGCTGGCATTCAACGCCCTTTTACGTCGTCTAAACTCGTTCAAAGTATGAACTATTATATATTGCTGGAAAGCCCTGGATGTATACTTTTCAACGCAATTAGAAGCGTGCCATTTTGAGTTCTGTAGCTCCAGAAAATCCACTTTGAGTGCAGGGAGGTCAGAATCCAACAGCATCAGCAGTCCTTCTTCAACTTCTAAATCTGATTTTTGCTTAAGTCCTTCAATTTCAGCCAGAAAATACCTGAAATCACAGAAAAAACACACAAACTCATAGTAAAGTCCAGAAATGTGAATTTAACATAAAAACTAATGAAAACATCCCTAAAAGTAACTAGATTCTACTAAAAACATACTAAAAACAATGCCAAAAAGCGTATAAATTATCCGCTCATCACAACACCAAACTTAAATTGTTGCTTATCCCCAAGCAACTGAAAATCAAATAGGATAAAAAGAAGAAAATATACTATAAATTCCAAACTATCAATGAAACATAGCTCTAATCAGATGAGCGGGACTTGTAGCTTTTTGCCTCTTGATTAGTTTTGGCATCTCACTTTATCCATTGAAGTTCAGAATGATTGGCTTCTATAGGAACTCAGAGTTCAGATAGTGTTATTGATTCTCCTAGTTCAGTGTGATGATTCTTGAACACAGCTATTTTATGAGTCTTGGCCGTGGCCCTAAGCATTTTGTTTTCCAGTATTACCACCGGATACATAAATGCCACATACACATAATTGGGTGAACCTTTTCAGATTGTGACTCAGCTTTGCTAAAGTTTCCAATTAGAGGTGTCCAGGGTTCTTAAGCACACTCTTTTTTTGCTTTGGACCTTGACTTTAACCGCTCAGTCTCAAGTTTTCACTTGAACACCTTTACGCCACAAGCACATGGTTAGGGACAGCTTGGTTTAGCCGCTTAGACCAGGATTTTATTCCTTTAGGCCCTCCTATCCACTGATGCTCAAAGCCTTGAGATCCTTTTTATTTGCCCTTGCCTTTTGGTTTTAAGGGTTATTGGCTTTTTGCTCTTGCCTCTTGGTTTTAAGAGCTTTTGGCTTTTTCTGCTTGCTTTTTCTTTTTCTTTCATTTTTTTCGCCTATTTTTTTCTCTTTTTTTCTACAAGCTTTGTTCTTTGCTGCTTTTTCTTGCTTCAAGAATCATTTTTATGATTTTTCAGATTATCAAATAACATGTCTCCTTGTCATCATTCTTTCAAGAGCCAACATATTTAACATTCTTAAACAACAACTTCAAAAGACATAAGCACTGTTCAAGCATACATTCAGAAAACAGGAAGCATTGTCACCACATCAATATAATTAAACTAAGTTCAATGATAAGTTCGAAACTCATGTACTTCTTGTTCTTTTGAATTAAAACAGTTTTTATTTAAGAGAGGTGATGGATTCATAGGACATTCATAACTTTAAGACAAAGTTACTAAATACTAATGATCATGTAATGAAGACACAAACATAGATAAGCTCTTAACATAGAGAAAACGAAAAACAGAGAAAGTAAGAACAAGGAATGAGTCCACCTTAGTGATGGGTGCGTTTCCTTCTTGAGGAACCAATGATGTCCTTGAGCTCTTCTATGTCTCTTCCTTGTCTTTGTTACTCCTCCCTCATTGCTTTTTTATCTTCTCTTATTTCATGAAGGATGATGGAGTGCTCTTGATGTTCCACCCTTAATTGTCCCATGTTGGAACTTAATTCTCCTAGGGAGGTGTTGATTTGCTCCCAATAGTTTTGTGGAGGAAAATGCATTTGAGGCATCTCCGGGATCTCATGGTGATGAGCTTCATGCGCCTCTTGAGCTCCATGAATGGGCTCTTCTTGCTTGCTCCATCCTTTTCTTAGTGATGGGCTTCTCTTCCTCAATGGGAATGTCTCCTTCTATGAAAGCTCCAGCTGAGTAACATAGATGGCAAATAAGATGAGGAAAAGCTAGCCTTGCCATGGGGGAGGACTTTTCGGCTATTTTGTAGAGTTCAAGGGAGATGACTTCATGAACTTCTACTTCCTCTCCAATCATGATGCTATGAATCATGATGGCCCGATCCACAGTAACTTCGGATCGGTTGCTAGTGGGGATGATGGAGCGTTGTATGAACTCTAACCATCCTCTAGCTACAGGCTTGAGGTCCAGTCTTCTTAGTTGATCCGGCTTGCCTTTGGAGTCAATCTTCCATTGAGCTCCTTCCTCACATATGTCCATGAGGACTTGGTCCAACCTTTGATTAAAGTTGACCCTTCTAGTGTAGGGGCGTGCATCTCCTTGCATCATAGGCAAGTTAAATGCCAACCTCACATTTTCCGGACTAAAATCTAAGTATTTCCCCCGAAACATGGTGAGATAATTCTTTGGGTCCGGGTTCTTACTTTGATCATGGTTCCTAATGATCCATGTATTGGCATAGAACTCTTGAACCATTAGGATGCCGACTTGTTGGATGGGTTTTGTTAGAACTTCCCAACCTCTTCTTTGGATTTCATGTCGGATCTCCGGATACTCATTCTTCTTGAGCTTGAAAGGGACCTCAGGGATCACCTTCTTCTTGGCCACAACATCATAGAATTGGTCTTGATGAGCTTTGGAGATAAATTTTTTCATCTCCCATGACTCGGAGGTAGAAGCTTTTGTCTTCCCTTTCCCTTTTCTAGAGGATTCTCCGGTCTTAGGTGCCATCAATGGTAATGGAAAAACAAAAAGCTTATGCTTTTACCACACCAAACTTAGAATTTTTGCTCGCCCTCGAGCAAGAAAAGAAAGAATAGATGAAGAAGAAGAAGAAATGGAGGAGAGGGAGAGGGAGATGTGTTTCGGTCAAGAAGGGGAAGAAAGGGTTGTGTTGTGTGAATTTGAGGAAGAATGGAGGACTTTATATAGGGAAGGGAGGGGGGGTTAGGTTCGGCCATTTAGGGTGGGTTGGGTGGGAAATCGATTTTGAATTTTGAAGGTAGGTGGAGTTTATGAGGTAGGTTTATGGGGAAGAGTGGATGGATGTGAGTGGTGAAGTGGTGATAGGGAAGAGAGATTGAGGTGATTGGTGAAGAGTTTTGGGGAAGAGTGTTTATGGGATTGTGTGAAAGAGGGGTGAGAAGAAGTGAGTGGAGGTAGGTGGGGATCCTGTGGGGTCCACAGATCCTGAGGTGTTCAAGGATTTACAACCTTGCACCAAATTAGGCATGTAAAGTACCTTTGCACACAACTCTGGGCGTTCAGCGCTAGATTGGTGCTTGTTCTGGGCGTTGAACGCCCATTTGTTGCCCATTTCTGGCGTTGAACGCCAGAACCATGCTTGTTCTGGGCGTTCAGCGCCAGCTCTTCTCCAGGGTGCAATTCTGGCGTTCAAACGCCCAGATGCTGCCCATTTTGGGCGTTCAGCGCCAGAACCATGCTCTGTTCTGGCGTTGAACGCTAGCCAGGTGCTTCTTACTGGCGTTTAAACGCCAATAAGGTCTTCCTCCAGGGTGTGATTTTTCTTCTGCTGTTTTTGATTCCATTTTCAATTTTTATATTTATTTTGTGACTCCACATGATCATGAACCTAATAAAATATGAAAGAACAAGAAAAATAAAAATTGGGTTGCCTCCCAACAAGCGCTTCTTTAATGTCAATAGCTTGACAGTGGGCTCTCATGGAGCCTCACAGATGTTCAGAGCATTGTTGAGACTCTCGAACACTAAACTTAGAGTTTTGATATGGGAGTTCAACACCAAACTTAGAGTTTGATTGTGGGGGCTATGGTTGACTCTGCAATGAGAGAAGCTTACTGTGCTTCCTCTCCATGGGTACAAAGAGAGATCCTTGAGTTTTAAACACAAGGTTGTCCTCATTTAATTGAAGGATCAATTCTCCTCTGTCCACATCAATCACAGCTCTTGCTGTGGCTAGGAAGGGTCTTCCAAGGATGATGAATTCATCCTCATCCTTCCCAGTATCTAGGACTATGAAATCAGCAGGGATGTAAAGGCCTTCAACCTTTACTAACACGTCCTCTACTTGTCCATAAGCCTGTTTTCTTGAATTGTCTGCCATCTCTAATGAGATTTTAGTGGTTTGCACCCCATAGATTTCCAGTTTCTCTATTACAGAGAGGGGCATGAGGTTTATTTCTGAACCAAGGTTACACAGAGCCTTCTCAAAGGTCATGGTGCCTATGGTACAAGGTATTAAGAACTTTCCAGGGTCCTGTTTCTTCTGAGGTAATCTTAGTTGATTTAGATCACTTAGTTCATTGGTGAACAAGGGAGGTTCATCTTCCCAAGTTTCAATACCAAATAATTTGGCATTCAGCTTCATGATTACACCAAGAAACTTGGCAGCTTGCTCTTCAGTAACATCCTCATTCTCTTCAGAAGAGGAATACTCATCAGAGCTCATGAATGGCATAAGGAGGTTTAATGGAATCTCTATGGTCTCTAGATGAGTCTCAGATTCCTTTGGTTTCTCAAAGGGAAGCTCCTTATTGATCACTGGACGTCCCAGGAGGTCTTCCTCCTTGGGATTCACGTCCTCTCCTTCCTTCACAGGTTCGGCCATGGTGATTAATTCAATGGCCTTGCACTCTCCTTTTGGATTTTCTTCTGTATTGCTTGGGAGAGTACTAGGAGGGATTTCAGTGATCCTTTTACTCAGCTGGCCCACTTGTGCCTCCAAATTTCTAATGGATGATCTTGATCCATTCATGAAACTCACAGTGGCGTTAGATAGATCAGAGACTAAGTTTGCTAAATTAGAGGTATTTTGTTCAGAGTTCTCTGTCTGTTGCTGAGTGGATGATGGAAAAGGTTTACTATTGTTAAACCTATTTCTTCCACTATTATTAAAGCCTTGTTGAGGCTTTTGATCCTTGTTGAGGCTTTTCGATCCCACAGAGATTGTTGGTATGAAGCAAGCTATGGTCACCTTGTAGATCTCAGTCAGGCGGATATAAAATAGTTATGGAGTTTTCGAACATAAATAATAAAATAGATAGAAAATAAGGATAGAAACACTTATGTAATTCATTGGTGAGAATTTCAGATAAGCGTATGGAGATGCTTTCGTTCCTCTGAATCTCTGCTTTCCCGCTGTCTTCATCCAATCAGTCTTACTCCTTTCCATGGCTGGATTTATGTAAGGGCATCACCATTGTCAATGGCTACATCCCATTCTCTTGTGAAAATGGTCCAAATGCTCTATCACAGCACGGCTAATCATCTGAGGTTCTCGATCATACTGGAATAGAATTCACCCTCCTTTTGCGTCTGTCACTACGCCCAGCACTCGCGAGTTTGAAGTTCGTCACAGTCATTCAATCCCAGAGTCCTACTCGGAATACCACAGAAAAGGTTTAGACTTTCCAGATTCTCATGAATGCCGCCATCAATCTAGCTTATACCACGAAGATTCTGATTAAGAGATCCAAGAGATACTCATTCAATCTAAGGTAGAACGGAAGTGGTTGTCAGGCACGCGTTCATAGGGAATGATGATGATTGTCACGTTCATCACCTTCAGGTTGAAGTGCGAATGAATATCTTAAAAGCGGAATAAGTTGAATTGAATAGAAAAACAGTAGTACTTTGCATTAATCTTTGAGGAACAGCAAAGCTCCACACCTTAATCTATGGAGTGTAGAAACTCTACCGTTTGAAAATACATAAGTGAATATAGGGTAGGCATGGCCGAGTGGCCAGCCTCCCATGGAGGTCTAGAGATCTCAAAATGATCAAAAGATGTCTAATGCAATAGTAAAAAGTCCTATTTATAATAAACTAGCTACTAGGGTTTACAGAAGTAAGTAAATGATGCATAAATCCACTTCTGGGGCCCACTTGATGTGTGCTTGGGCTGAGCTTGAGTGTTACACGTGCAGAGGCTCTTTCTGGAGTTGAACGCTAGGTTGTAATGTATTTCTGGCGTTCAACTCTGGTTTGTGACTTGTTTCTAGCGTTTTCTAGCGTTTAACTCCAGATAGCAGCGTAGAGCTGGCGTTCAACGCCCTTTTACGTCATATAAACTCGTTCAAAGTATGGACTATTATACATTTCTGGAAAGCCCTGGATGTCCACTTTTCAACACAATTGGAAGCGCACCATTTTGAGTTCTATAGCTCCAGAAAATCCACTTTGAGTGCAGGGAGGTCAGAATCCAACAGCATCAGCAGTCCTTCTTCAACCTCTAAATCTGATTTTTGCTCAAGTCCTTCAATTTCAGCCAGAAAATACCTGAAATCACAGAAAAAACACACAAACTCATAGTAAAGTCTAGAAATGTGAATTTAACATAAGAACTAAAGAAAACATCCCTAAAAGTAACTAGATTCTACTAAAAACATACTAAAAACAATGCCAAAAAGCGTATAAATTATCCGCTCATCACTCCTCCCTCATAGCTCTTTGATCTTCTCTAATTTCATGGAGAATGATGGAGTGCTATTGGTGCTCCACCCTTAGTTGTCCCATGTTGGAAATTAATTTCCCTAGGGAGGTGTTAATTTGTTCCCAATAGTTTTGTGGAGGAAAGTGCATCCCTTGAGGCATCTCAGGGATTTCATGATGAAAAATTTCCTCATGCTCTTGTTGAGGTCCATGAGTGGGCTCTCTTGTTTGCTCCATCCTCTTTCTAGTGATGGGCTTGTGAGATGAATCTCTCCATCTCCCATGACTCAGATGTGGAAGCAATTATCTTCCCTTTCCTCTTTATAGAGGTTTCTCCGGCCTTTGGTGCCATAAATGGTTATGGAAAAATAAAAAGTAATGCTTTTACCACACCAAACTTAAAAGGTTTGCTCATCCTCGAGCAAAAGAAGAAGGAAAGTAGTAGAAAAAGAAGAAAATGGAGGAGATGGAGGGAGATATGTGATTCGACCAAGGGGTAGAAGTAGTGGTTATAATGTGGGAAAAATGAAGGAGTGGGGGGGGGGAGGTAATGTATTCAGTTCATTGGTGAACAAGGGGAGTTCATCCTCCCAAGTCTCAGTACCAAATAACTTGGCATTCAGCTTCATGATTGCTCCTAGATATTTAGGAACTTGCTCTTCAGTGATGTCTTCATCCTCTTTAGAGGAAGAATATTCATCAGAGCTCATGAATGGCAGAAGGAAGTTCAATGGAATCTCTATGGTCTCTGTATGAGCCTCAGATTCCTTTGGTTCCTCAAAGGGAAACTCCTTTCTGTCCAGAGGACATCCCAGGAGGCTTATCTCACTGGGACTCACGTCCTCCTCACTCTCTCCAGGTTCGGCCATGTTGGTCATGGTTATGGCCTTGTACTCTCTCTTGGGTTTTTCTTCTGTATTGCTTGGGAGAGTAATGGGAGGAGTTTCAGTAATCTTCTTACTCAGCTGACCCACCTGTGCCTCCAAATTTCTAATGGAGGACCTTGTTTCATTCATGAAACTTAGTGTGGTCTTGGATAGATCAGAGACTATGGTTGCCAGGCCAGAATGGCTCTGTTCAGAATTCACTGTCTGTTGCTGAGAAGATGATGGAAAAGGCTTGCTATTGCTAAACCTATTTCTTCCACCATTATTGTTGAAGCCTTGTTGAGGCTTTTGTTGGTCCTTCCATGAAAAATTTGGATGATTTCTCTATGAAGGATTATAGGTGTTTCCATCGGGTTCTTCTATGTAATTCACCTCTGCCATTGTAGGGTTCTCAGGATCATAAGCTTCTTCTTCAGAAGATGCTTCTTTAGTACTGTTGGATGCAGCTTGCAATCCATTCAGACTCTGAGAAATCATATTGACTTGCTGAGTCAATATTTTATTCTGAGCCAATATGGCATTCAGAGTATCAATTTTAAGAACTCCCTTCTTCTGAGGCGTCCCATTGTTCACAGGATTCCTCTCAGAGGTGTACATGAATTGGTTATTTGCAACCATTTCAATGAGTTCCTGAGCTTCTGCAGGGGTTTTCATATGAAGAGATCCTCCTGCAGAATGGTCCAATGAAATTTTTGACAACTCAGACAAACCATCATAGAATATATATATGATGCTTCATTCTGGAAGCATGTCAGTAGGACACCTTTTGATTAATTGCTTATATCTTTCCCAAGCTTCATAGAGGGACTCACCTTCCTTCTGTCTGAAGGTTTGGATTTCTACTCTAAGCTTGCTCATCTTTTGATGTGGAAAGAATTTGGCCAGGAAAGCACTGACCAGCTTTTCCCAAGAGTTCAGGCTTTCCTTAGGTTATGAATCCAACCATGTTCTAGCTCTGTCTTTTACAGCAAAAGGGAAAAGCATAAGCCTGTAAACCTCGGGATCAACTCCATTGGTCTTAATAGTGTCACAGATTTGCAAGAATTCAGCTAAGAACTGATGAGGATCTTCCAATGGAAGTCCATGAAACTTGCAATTCTGCTGCATCAGAGAAACTAATTGAGGCTTAAGCTCAAAGTTGTTTGCTCCAATGGCAGGAATTGAGATGCTTCTTGCATAGAAGTTAGAAGAGGGTGCAATAAAGTTACCAAGCATCTTCCTTGCATCTCCACCATTGTTATTGGGTTCGGCCATGTCTCCTTCTTTTTCGAAATTTTCTGTCAGGTCCTCTCCAGAGGGTTGTGCTTTAGCTTCTCTTAGTTTCCTCTTAAGAGTCCTTACAGGTTCAGGATCAGCTTTAATAAGAATGTCTTTATCCCTGTTCCTGCTCATATGAAAAAGAAGAGAATAGAAAAGAAAATGAATCCTCTATGTCACAGTATAGAGATTCTTTTATGTGAGTAGAAGAAGAGAAGAATATAAGAAGGATAAGAGAAAAACTCGAACACAGAGAAGAAGAGGGGGTTTGAATTATGAGTAGAAGAGAAGTGTTAGTAGATAAATAAATAAATAGAAAGAGATGAGAGAGAGAATTTCGAATTTTTTTAAAAAGAATAAAAGAAAAATATTTTTGTTTTTATTTTAATTATTAGTTAGAATTCGAAAATTAAAAAGAGAAATAAAATTAAAATTAAAATTTGAAACAATTAGTTAATTAAGAATTTTGAAAAAGTGGGTAGGAGTTTTCGAAAATTAGAGAGAGAAAATTAGTTAGGTGGTTTTGAAAAAGATATGATTGAAATAGAAAACTTTTAAAATCAAACAAAAAAAAATCAAGTGGTTAATTGAAAAAGATTTGAAAAGATAAGAAGTTAGAAAATATTTTGAAATTAAGTTTTGAAAAAGATTTGAAAAAGAAATTTAAAAAGATTTGATTTTGAAAAAGATTTAAAAAAGATAGAATTTTTAAATTGAAAATTTGACTTGACTAATAAGAAACAATTAAAGTTTAAAACTTTTTGACTAAATCAATCTAAAATTTCGAAAATTATGAGAAGAATACGGGAAATATTTATTTTTTTATTTTTGAATTTTTAATGAGGAGAGAGAAAAACAACAAAAAGATGCAAAACATGAAAATTTAAGATCAACACAAAAAATGCATGCATGAATACTTTGAATGTCAGGATGAATACCAAGAACACTTTGAAGATCATGATGAACATTAAGAACACATTTTTTGAAAATTTTTAAGAAAAAAAAACATGCAAGACACCAAACTTAGAAATTTTTAATGTTGAGACACTAACAAATTGAAAATGCATATGAAAAACAAGAAAAGACACAGAACAAGAAAATACAAAGATCAAATATGGAAAATCATCAAGAACAACTTGAAGATTATGAAGAAAAAATGCATGAGTTTTCGAAAATTTTAATGAAAATTAAAAATATGCAATTGTCACCAAACTTAAAAATTGACACTAGGCTCAAACAAGAAACATCAAATTTTTGGTTTTTATGATTTTATTAATTTTTTTTGTATTTTTTGAAAATTAATTGGAAAAAGAAAAATAAGGATTTCAAAATTTCTAATGAGAATTCCAGGAATCATGCAATGTTAGTCTAAAGCTTCGGTCCAGGAATTAGACATGGCTTACTAGCCAGCCAAGCTTTCAGTGAAAGCTCCGGTCCAAAACACTAGACATGGCCAATGGCCAGCCAAGCTTTAGTAGATCATTACATTCAACAGCAAGATTGATAGAAATCAATAAGCTCTTGTGATGATATGTTGAAACCTCAGTCCAAAAGATTAGACATGGCTTCACAGCCAGCCAGACTTCAACAGATCATCATGAAACTCTAGAATTCATTCTTAAAAATTATGAAGTCATAGAATAATTTATTTTTTAAAAAAATGTTTGAAAATTTTTCGAAAATAAAAAGAATAAAACAAAAACTTAAAAATAAAATAAAATTATCTAATCTGAGCAACAAGATGAACCGTCAGTTGTCCAAACTCGAACAATCCCTGGCAACGGCGCCAAAAACTTGGTACACGAAATTGTGATCTCAACAGTGCCAAAAATTTGGTACGCATGATTGTAATCTCAACTCCTTTTCACAATTCCGCACAACTAACCAGCAAGTGAACTGGGTCGTCCAAGTAATAAACCTTACGTGAGTAAGGGTCGATCCCACAGAGATTGTCAGCTTGAAGGAAGCTATGGTCATCTTGCAAATCTCAGTCAGGCAGATTCAATTGGTTATGAGATTTTGATAATTAAAATATAAATAAAATATAAAATAAGATAGAGATACTTATGTAATTCATTGGTGAGAATTTCAGATAAGCGTATGAAGATGCTTGTTGCTTCTGAATCTCTGCTTTCCTACTATCTTTATTCAATCATTCATACTCCTTTCAATGGCAAGCTGTATGTTGGGGGATCCCGTTGTCAATGGCTACCGTCCGTCCTCTCAGTGAAAATGGTCCAAATGCGCTGTCACCGCACGGTTAATCATCTGTCGGTTCTCGATCATGTTGGAATAGGATCCATTGATCCTTTTACGTCTGTCACTACGCCCAATGTTCATCTCCCAATTTTACGAGGATCAACTAATCCGACTGAAGCGGACAACTGGTTCCAGGCCATGGAGCGTGCTTTATAGGTGCAGCACTGATAAACCCATATTTTATGATATATATTGTGCTCAACTCAAGAGATTTATTCAATCCTTCATCCACTTATTCATGAAAATTGCATGGTTTTACTTTTCCTTCCTTATTATGTGATATTTGTGAAATACATGTTTCCTATGCTTTAAAATTATTTATTTTAATTACTTTTTATTTCCATTTGATGCCGTGATTTGTGTGTTAAGTAGTTTCAGATCTTCAAAGGAAGGAATGACTTAAAGGATGGAAAGGAAACATACAAAAATGGAAGGAAAGCACAAAATGGAGTTTTTGAAGAAACTGGCAGCGACGCGAACGTGTGACTGATGCGAACGCGTGCCATGAGCAGAACACAGATGACACGGACGCGTGACCAAAGCAAACGCGTGACAAGAAAAACTCCAGATGACGCGACCGCGTGACCCATGCAGACGCGTGACAGACGCCACGCACCAGAAATACCCTCCCAGCGATTTCTGAAGCCCTTTTTGGCCCAGATCCAAGTCCAGAAGGCACAGATTAGAGGTTATGAAGTGGGGGAATGCATCCATTCCAAGGTGGTCTCAAATTATTCACTTTTGATAGTTTAGATGTAGTTTTTAGAGGGAGAGGTTCTCTCCTCTCTCTTAGGTTTTAGGATTAGGATTTCTCTTAATTTTAGGATTACTTCTCTTCAAGTGCAGGTTCAATGTTCCTCTTATTTATTTTCTACTTCTATTATATACCTTTGATTATTATTTATCTTTTCAATTTGGCTTATGCTACATTCATGTTATGATTCTCTTAATTAATATCATTTAAGGTATTTCAGTTTATAATTGTTTTATTCTATTTATGAATGCTTTTATTTTAATTTAAATATTTTCTCTCTTTTGGCTTTGGTTAAGTAATTGGTAACACTTGAGTTGTCAAACTCAGCAGTGGTTGAAAATGGCAGATTCCTAATTAATCTAGATCGCTCTAAAGCTAGTCTTCCCACAGGGATTGACTAGGACTTGAGGATCAATCTAATTAGTCCACTTGACTTAACTAAGTGGGATTAAACTTCAATTCTCATCACACCTGATAAGGATAACTAGGATAGAAATTCTAAATTCTCATACCTTGCCAAGAGTTTATTTTACAGTTATTTATTTATTTTATTTGTCGTATAAATTACTTGTTCCTTACTTTCAAAACCCCAATTTACAAAACTCATAACCAATAATAAGAATATACCTCCCTGCAGTTCCTTGAGAAGACGACCCGAGGTTTAAATTCTTCGGTTATCAATTTTAAAGGGGTTTGTTACTTGTGACAACCAAAACTTTTGTACGAAAGGATTTTTGTTAAGTTTAGAAACTATACTTACAACGCGATTATATTTGTAAATTTCTTTACTAGCAAAAATCTAATCGTCAAAAATGGCGCCGTTGCCGGGGAACTACAATCGTGTGCCTTATTATTGGTTATTGTTAATATTTTTCTTCTATTTGTTTAATTGTTTTTGTTTTTCCCTTTTTACCTCTTTTAGCTACTATGAATTCTCACCCCTCTCGCTTTGAGTTTGGTTCTAATAATTTTGAAGGGAACGGAAGTTATAGCAGGAATATGCATCAAGGTCAGAGAAATCAAAGATGGATGGAGCCAAGAGGATTTGATCAACCCTTTAGGCAACAACACCCTCCAAGATATCATGGACAAAGACCATTCTACAATGCAAACCAAGCTAATAGATATGGTGGACAACCTTGTAACTACCAACAAGCCCCACCCTGTGCCTATAGACCATCCTTTCAACATAACTTTGAACCACCACACTCACAAGCTCCTTTTCACCATTCACCACCATACGATCCTTATTTACCCCAATTCCAATCCAATTACTCCCAAACACCATCACTTCCCTATGTACCATGTCCAAATCCATCACCTCGAGAATCACAGGTTCGCCTCAAGGAAACAGTAGATCAACTTCATACAACCCTTCATCAGCTGGAGCAAGCAATACATCAATTATCTTCCAGACGTTTAGACCCTCAAGGAACTCCAATAACTTTATGTGGAGAATCTAATGACAAACATAGAATGAAGGAGACACTAGGAACCCCAGTGGGCGATAATGAGCATAACTTTGTTTTGGAACAATTGGAGGAAGCTCAAATTATCCAAGAAGAAGAAGTACTGATTGAAGATTTAGGAGATGCTGAACCTCCATGGGAATCCAGAGTTGTGAAAAATTCCGTCAAAGATGTTATAATTAATGCTAAGGAGGGTAGTGCACAACCCCCAAAGCAGGTATTTCAGGAAGAACTAGACGGAATAACCCAAGACGCACGTTTCCTTGATGATGATAGTCTTAAGTCAAGTTTTCCTAGTAATGAACTTGCACCCGCAAGTGAATTCTCTGAGATTGAAGAACCTTATCCAAGTGAATACGAAGATGATGTCGAGGTAGATTTTTCTCAACCTCCAACTTATGACTTGAGTGATGCGGAAGATGTCGAAGACTTTGATCAAGACGTGGTTGCATTTGAAGATTTTGCAAAGAAGTGGAGGAATTCACAGAAGATTACATGGGAGTAGAACTTACAGAACCACTAGAAACACCTATCCCAAGGCCATTACCACCCAATACAAGCTTCAAGTGGGTACAATCCTTAACCTTTAACTTTATTTTTCCACTTGAATATGGTTTGCTTGAAACAAATGGCTCGTACTCAGAGCTGGTGCACAAGGTTCAATAAGGTTCCACGCTTCAACTCGAAGTGCACGGATTGGTATCATGTTCAATCGAATGGATCTCGGAAGACGTTTGGTCATCTTGGTGAGAATACAATTTCTAAGCTGCCCGGATGGAAGAATATAGATCAAGACAAAGGCGGATTTAAAAGCAAAGTTTGGGATCCTGGAATCTATTTTGACATTCACCACCCCGGGAGCCTGAGAACCTGTTTGAAGCTACTACAAGGCTTCACATGCCTAGTTTGGGACCCCGGAGGCTGTTGGCATTCCAAACATTGGTGGAGATTTCTGGATGAATTTAAGCACAAGCCACCATAACAGGAAGCTCATCTTATGTCCAACTTAAGGACTTTAACTAAAAGTGCTAGGTGGGAGACAACCCACCATGGTATGATCGTTCCTATTTCCATTTTATTTCGTTCTGTTTATTTTTATATTGTTTTATTTTCATTGAACCTGGATAGTATTCGTAAGCATTTGCATTAGCATTACATACTGCATAACTGCATAATTGCATAAAAAAAAGAGAGGCGTGCGACGTGACCGCATCGCTAAAGCGATCGCGTCAGTTGCGAAAACTACTTCCCATGCATCCGCGTCATTTACGCAGCCGCGTGATCTGAAAATTGGCGTAAAATCCAACGCCCAGAAATCTGGACTGGAATCGTGCGGCTGTTGTGCGTTTAGCACAAAACGGCCCACGCGTTCGCGTCCCCGACGCGAACGCGTCACTTGCAAAACAACCATCCCACGCGAAAGCGTGAGCGACGCGTGGATTGCACAACACCCCAAAGGAGACAGAGAGTTGCGCTAAAATGATGCTGGAATTGTGCGTTTTGCTCAATTTCCAGCGACGCGGTCGCATGCCTCACGCGACTGCATCATTCATCCTTTTATCCATTCCATGCGATCACGTCACTCACGCGATCGCGTCAACCCCCGTCCACCCTAGCCACGCGACCGCGTGTCCCACGTATTCGCGTGGATTCAACTTCACTAACCCCAGTGACGCGAAACCCTACCTCGTCGCGCCCCCTATTCCCCTTCTTCTTCCTTTCTTCTCTGCAACCCACCTCCCAACCACCACCTCTCCCAGCCAACCACCTACAACCGCCGCACCACCCTCAACCACCCAGCCACGACCGCGACGCCACTCCCTTTTTTCCTTCCCTCTCTTTCTTCTCTTTCTCTTCTCTTTTTCCCTCCATGACCGCTGCCCCCTCCGCGACCACCACCACCACCGCGCTGTCACCGCCGCGCCTCCCCCCACCATCAACCTCACCCCCTTCCTTTCCCCCCTCCTGAACCCCCTCCACCGGTCACCTCACCTGAAACCCCCTGCCACCACAAACAGCCACCGCACCACCACCGCGCAGCCCTGTTCCGCCACCGCGCCACCGTGCACCTCCCAGTACCACCGCAACCACACCCCCGACATCTCTCAGTTCCTTAGCTTAGTTCATACGCCAACCAGGTTCTACCGAATGCCACCTTTCTTTCATTCATAGTTTTTTTGCCTATATTTTCAGTTTATGTTTAAATTTAGGATAGTTAGAGATGTATGTTGTAGTGGATTCTAGGTGGTTAGGTAGCTAGGATGTGGTTAGTGGATTTAGGCCTGTTTAATTGCGCTGTTCTTGCTACTTGTTTTATAATTTTCTCAATTCTGCTATTGCGGTGATGTTAGTATTGTTCATATGATGATTTTGCGACTGCTCTTTCATGTTCATATTATTTATATCTATTTGCAGTTTGTTTTAATTTATATGAACTATTCTGCTTGCTGTTTCTTACCCGGGAACATCCAATTTTAGCCGGATTGCTGCCCAATTTTTTGTAAATCGTTTTGATTTTCATTCATGTATTGGTTTTGGCATTTTCAATTTTTCTTTCCTTAAGCTTTTACCAAACCAATTCATGAGTGCACGGGCCAGCATTCTTATTCCTTTTGTTTTCCCGATTAATAACTCACATTATTGTTGATTAGATTTCACTTTTCGCTATTTCTATATCTATATGAATCATCAACAACTTGATTTCCTTGCTTGAATATGAGTTGACTGTTGCTTAAAATTGTGAAATTCTTGTTACTTAGAAACCGATCATCATGCCACTTACTCTGATTTTCTTTTTACTAACTCACTGATTTTCGCTTTCTAACCTCTTTTTCAAGTTTAACCACGTTTAACTTTCTAACTTCCCCCTCTGCTTTTTGATTTAACTCTTTCAATTTTTAACTCATGGCATGATTATTATTGCTCCTAATTAGCAAGTATTCTCCTTATAATACATTTTGGATTGTAATCTCTCATCTTAGTTTTTTTTAACTCCGAAACAATCCAAAATGCACAATTATTCAACTCATTTCATAATTCTACTGCTCCTTTACGACTTTGTGCTTCTCTTGTTATTTGCCTACTTGTTTTCCTGCTTTTATTATATCCTAGATTTCTGTTTTTCAGGATGTCTGACACTCAAAGAAAGGGAAAAGGCAAGGCAACAACTGGCAAACGGAAAAGAGGTGAATCCTCTATGTCTCTCCTGGAGCTTATGCATGATGACTCCTGGCGGGAAAAGCATTTTATCCCACAAGAGAAGGCTGACCAACTCCTCCCTGCCAATGATCTAATTATGTTTGCAAACCGATACTGTGAGCTGAAGTATCCAGTGTTTGCTACCTCCAGAAATCTGTACCTGGAGAGGACTTTGAAAATTCCAGAAGAACTACAACAGTACACCTCCGATCAGATAAAACAAAGAGGCTGGTTCTTCTTGGAGAGAAATTTGACTGAGGTCAACGCTTCCTGGGTAAGAGAGTTTTACTGCAATTATTTCAAGACTTCCCTAGACGCAGTGCAACTCAGAAGAAAACAGATACTGGTCACTGAAGAGGCCATTGAGGATATTCTGTGTCTTCAGCCTAAGTCAGATCAGCCTGACAGTTACCAAAAGGCTGAAGAGGATATGAGGTTTCTGAGATTCGACTGGGACGCTGTCAAGAAAAGGATAGCCCTTGACCCTACTGTCCCATGGGTCATGGGTAAGAACACCACCATGCCAAAAGGGATCAAGCGGATATACTTGAATGATGAGGCTCAACTCTGGCACCAGATCCTGAGTAACTTTGTTATGCCGAGCACTCATGAGACAGAGCTGCCTGCTGCTATGATCACCCTCCTCTGGTGTGTGATGGAGGGTAAGGACCTGTACCTGCCACGATTCATCCGGCACTATATGGCCAGGGTCCATGTCAGAGGCACCCTCCCCTTCCCTTATCTGGTCACCCAGCTAGGCCGTCGAGCTGACGTGCCTTGGGAGGATATTGATGAGAAGCCACCTGCTGCGGACTGCAAGAAGATCATTCCTCACAACAGGAACTTTCTGGCTTTAGGCTACAAACCTTCATTCCTTACTGCTTCTGATGAGATAGCCACACCTTCAGCTGCCCCCTCTTCTTCCACTGCTGCACCTGTCCCACCCACTGCACCTTCAGCTACTCCTGAGCCTATTTACTATTTCGTGCATCGACTCTTTGCCTGCTTGGATCGTATGGAGCGTCGCAATAAGCGACACTATGAGCACGTCAAGTTGATGATCCGTTCCGGCAGCGACATCCCCTCCGAGCCTAACACCCATTCTGATACATCTGAGGTGGAGGAGGATGTTCACGAGGAGGAGACACCCCCCCAAGCTGCAAAGTTAGGACCGGAGCAGGCTGCGCCACAGCAGAAGGAGCCACAGCAGATTCAGGCCGCAGATCCAGAGATTCCTATCCAGTCAGAGCCTCCTCTCCAGCAGACAGACCCTCCTACCCTAATCTAGTCTGCAGATCCTCAGGCCACTACCGAGACTCCAGCAGCCCATCCTTCTAGTGATGACACTCCTTCACACCCAGCTTGAGTGAGCATCGAGGACGATGCTTTATTTTAAGTGTGGGGAGGTCGCCATCTCTGGCGTATTTTTTTGGTGAACCACTACAAACTCTTTTATTTTATTTTGGTTATTTTTCTGTATTTTTATCTTTATTTTATTTTTTTCTTTCAGTACTTATACATTGTTCTTTTCATGTGTTTTTACTCTATTTTCTGCATTTTTCACTTTAGTTCATATTTTAGTCATTTAGTTTAGTTTGCAATTCTAAACTCATTAGTTATAGAATATGTGGATTAATTAGTATAGTTTACCCTTTTAGCATATGATAGTTTGGTTTAAATTCAAAATAAAAAGGAAGTAAACTAGAGACTTTAGCATAATCAAAAACAATCCACACACCTTGTATATAGAACATAACATGATAGTTGTTAACGACATTTTATCAAGGAGGAACACTAAAACTTTAAAGCCACCCAAAAATTATTACATTGAGAATAATGGGAACTCTTAATTTCTACTTGCATGACATGTATAACTGATATATGAATTTTGAGCTAGAGAACACACAGCCTGTGAGTTTTGAGCTTAATTGTATGGTTACATTCAAACCATAATTTTCATTCCTGTGTGTTTCGTCCTTCTTTTTATTCTGATGTTCTTTGCTTTGTTTTAATCTATATGTCCGATTATAGAATATAGATACATACTAAGAGATGATTGAGGCCATTACTTGTTTAGCTCACTTAAACCAAATTAGCCTACCTTTTACATCACCCTTGTTAGCCCCCTTGAGCTTTTTAATCCCCTCTCGTTCTATAAATCACATTACTAGCCTTAAGCAGAAAAACAAAATAAAAATCTGAAGCTGAATCTTTGGTTAGCTTAAGATAGAAATTGTGTATTGTTTAAATGTGGGGAACTTTATGGGAACATGGATGATAGAAACAAGTAGAAAAGTTAAAAAGAATAAAGATATTTCAAGATAAAAATTTGGGAAAGCATGCTCATGTGAAATCAAAACAATTGGATTACCATGTGCATTCAAAAAAAAGTTTATTTTCAGTATTTAAATAAGGGGACACAAAAACTCCCCAATTACAAAATAAAAAGATTCAATGCACATGGGATAAAATTTAAGTTAATGCATGAGCTTGCAATACAAAGTGAGAAAAGTTGGGCAAATAGGTTGAGAAGCTTTGAATTACAGAATATGTATGTTAGGTGAGATCTTAGACTAGTCAAGGATTCACTTTTTAGCTCACTTAGCCTTATACATATACCCTTACCTTTACCTTGGCCCCATTACAACCTTGAAAAAGACCTCATGATTTTTGTATGTCTGTATTCTTTAATTGTTGATTGGTTAGATGAAGAACAAAGTTATAGAAAGTAAGGATAAAAAGAAGAATAGAGTGATTAACCCAATAAACACTGAGTGACTAGAGAGTAAACACAAAATCCAGTGAGGGTTCAATAGCTCATCACCATATATCTCTGCTTAAATTATTAATTGTCTTGCAAGTTTGAAAAATATTTTTACCCATCTCAATTGTAAAAGTGCCTTAACATTATCTAAGGTTGGCTATGCATATATGATTCCTTGAGAATGTGAATTAATTTAACTACATGTAAGTTTTATATACAAGTGAATAAAAATTAGAATTACATGATTCATTTAGATAGTTGCATTTAGGATAGATTGCATTGCATGAGATTCCACCACTTTAACCTTACCTTATTCTTTATCTTGGACTTAGCATGAGGACATGCTATTGTTTAAGTGTGGGGAGGTTGATAAACCCATATTTTATGATATATATTGTGCAAAATTCAAGAGATTTATTCAATCCTTCACCCACTTATTCATGAAAATTGCATGGTTTTACTTTTCCTTCCTTATTATGTGATATTCGTGAAATACATGTTTCCTATGCTTTAAAATTATTTATTTTAATTACCTTTTATTTCCATTCGATGTTGTGATTTGTGTGTTAAGTAGTTTCAGATCTTCTAAGGCAGGAATGACTTAAAGGATGGAAAGGAAACATACAAAAATGGAAGGAAAGCACAAAATGGAGTTTTTGAAGAAACTGGTAGTGACGCGAACGCCTGGATGACGCGGCCGCATGCCTAGCGCGAAAAGACAGCGACACAAACGTGTGAATGACGGGACACGCGCCATGAGCCGAACACAGATGACGCGGACGCGTGACCAAAGCGAACGCGTGACAAGGAAAACTCCAGATGATGCGACCGTGTGACCCACGCGGACGCGTGACAGACGCCACGCACCAGAAATTACAGAAAATGCTCCCAGCAATTTCTGAAAGCCCTTTTTGGCCCAGATCCAAGTCCAGAAGGCACAGATTAGAGGTTATGAAGTGGGGGAATGCATCCATTCTAAGGAGGTCTCGAAATATTCACTTTTGATAGTTTAGATGTAGTTTTTAGAGGGAGAGGTTCTCTCCTCTCTCTTAGGTTTTAGGATTAGGATTTCTCTTAATTTTAGGATTACTTCTCTTCAAGTGCAGGTTCAATGTTCCTCTTATTTATTTTCTACTTCTATTATATACCTTTGATTATTATTTATCTTTTCAATTTGGCTTATGCTACATTCATGTTATGATTCTCTTAATTAATATCATTTAAGGTATTTCAGTTTATAATTGTTTTATTCTATTTATGAATGCTTTTAATTTAATTTAAATATTTTCTCTCTTTTGTCTTTGGTTAAGTAATTGGTAACACTTGAGTTGTCAAACTCAGCAGTGGTTGAAAATGGCAGATTCCTAATTAATCTAGATCGCTCTAAAGCTAGTCTTCCCACAGGGATTGACTAGGACTTGAGGATCAATCTAATTAGTCCACTTGACTTAACTAAGTGGGATTAAAATCCAATTCTCATCACACCTAATAAGGATAACTAGGATAGAAATTCCAAATTCTCATACCTTGCCAAGAGTTTATTTTACAGTTATTTATTTATTTTATTTGTCGTATAAATTACTTGTTCCTTACTTTCAAAACCCCAATTTACAAAACTCATAACCAATAGTATGAACATACCTCCATGTAGTTCCTCGAGAAGACGACTCGAGGTTTAAACACTTCGGTTATCAATTTTAAAGGGGTTTGTTACTTGTGACAACCAAAACTTTTGTACGAAAGGATTTTTGTTAAGTTTAGAAACTATACTTACAATGCGATTATATTTGTAAATTTCTTTACTAGCAGAAATCTAATCGTCAAGCACGTTTCGAATAATTAGTATGTTGAATTTACTGCTTATCAGCTGGCAGGAGAGGCCCAGCACTGGTGTCAAGCTGAGTGCTGCTTGCTACAACTTCAGAATGTCGATGTTCCATGGGACGTATTCCAAACGGCCTTTTATAAGAAGTATTTTCCTGAGTTTGCAAGGGAAGCGAAGGAGATGGAACTGATGTAGTTGACGCAAGGTTCCCTATCTGTGGCGGACTACACCAACAAGTTTGAGGAGCTTTGTAGATTTTCAAGGGTATGTCAGGGTGCCCCAGAGACCTACAAGAGCTGGAAGTGCATCAAGTAGCAGAGGGGTTTGAAGGATAGCATTATGACTGCTGTGGCTCCTATGGAGATCCATGTCTTCTCCGACTTAGTGAACAAAGCAAGGGTGGTTGAGGAGTATGCCAAGACGGTAGCTTCATCCAAGGAAACTCACGGAGGGAGTTCTAGTCGAGGACGCGGCAAGTATTTCCATCCTAGAGGACAAAGCTTCAAGAGAGAAGGAGGTTTTGACTTGTGTGCATTGTGGACATTTTCATCTATATGACTCTTGCAAGATTGGTATAGGTGGTGCTTCAACTATGGCTTGCCTGGTCATTTTGCGAAGGATTGCACCCGTGGGAAGAACCAAAGTGCGGGTCAGAGTCAGCACCAGGGGCGAGTGTTTGCTGTGAATACCAAGGATGCTTCCAAGGTAGATCCGTTGATGAGAGGTATATGTCTAATTGGTGATAAATCCTTAGTTGCATTATATGATACTGGAGCATCACATTCATTTATTTTGTTTGCTAAGGTTGAGGAACTAGGTTTGAAAGTGTCAGAGTTAGTGTTTGATCTGCATGTACATACTCTGCATCAGACGGTTATGACTAGGTCAAGGTGTAGCCAAAATGGTTTCAAGCTCAAGGGTAGAGACTTTGTGCATGATTTGATCTGTTTGCCAATGATTGGATTGGAGATGATTTTGGGATTTGATTGGTTTTCAAAGAACCGAGTTTTGTTGGATTGCTTTGAGCGGTCAATTCGATTTATGCCGGAAGGAGAAAATGGAGCAGTGGTAGCTGCAGGGTATTACCTGAACTCTGTAATGGTGCATTGTAGTGGGGAAGAGTGTTAGGGTTATATTCTGTTGGCTTCTAATGCATTGGGTGATGCCCAGAACTTAGATAAGATACCGGTGGTTAGAGATTTTCCGGAGGTGTTCCCGGAAGATATCCCTGAATTCCCACCTCAAAGGGAAATTGAATTTACGATTGAATTGGTGCCGGGGAGCCAGACCAGTGTCAATTGTATCGTATAAAATGGCTCCGATAGAGCTAGCAGAGTTAAAGACTCAGTTGGAACTGCTTCTGAACAAGAGGTTCATTCGACCAAGTGTATCACTGTTGGGAGTGCCAATTTTATTGGTAAAGAAGAAGGATGGAGGATGTGACTGTGTGTGGATCATCGACAGTTGAACAAAGTGACTATGAAGAACAAGTACCCACTGCCAAGGATAGATGACTTGATGGATCAACTGCAAGGAGCTAGTATGTTTTCCAAGATCGAGTTGAGATCCGGTTACCATCAAATAAGGGTGAAAGAGGATGATATCCCTAAGACTACGTTCAGGACGCGCTATAGACACTACGAGTTTGCGGTGATGTCCTTTGGGTTAACGAATGCACCTGCTGTTTTCATGGATTACATGAACAGAGTGTTTCATCCCTTTTTGGACAAATTCGTGGTGGTTTTCATAGACGACATCTTAGTTTACTCTAAGATGGCAAAGGAGCATGAGGAACACTTGAGGATTGTGTTGCAAATCTTAAAGGAGCAGAAATTGTATGATAAGTTATCGAAGTGCGAGTTCTGGAAGGACGAAGTAAGGTTCCGAGGTCACGTGGTGAGCAAAGAAGGGATAGTCGTAGATCCTTCGAAGGTAGAAGCAGTAATGAAATGGGAAAGATCGACGACTGTGACAGAAGTCAGGAGCTTTCTGGGCTTAGACGGATATTACCGGAGATTTATTGAAGGGTTTTCCCGGATTGCACTACCGATGAATAAATAACAAGGAAAGAAGCGCCTTTTGTTTGGACGTTGGAGTTTGAAGAGAGTTTTCAGACTTTGAAGCAAAAGCTAACTTCAGCACCTGTTTTAATCTTGCCAGAACCGCATGAACCATTCGAAGTATACTGTGATGCTTTCTTGAAGGGTTTGGGTTGCGTGTTGATGAAACACCAGAATGTGGTGGCTTACGCATCGCGCCAGCTGAGACCACATGAGCTAAATTACCCAACTCATGACTTGGAGTTAGCGGCGATTGTGTTTGCATTGAAGATTTGGAGGCACCACTTGTACGGAGTGAGGTTTAGTGTCTTTTCTGATCATAAGAGTCTCAAATACATCTTTGATCAGAAAGAGCTAAATATGCGTCAGGGGAGGTGGATGGAGTTGCTAAAGGATTATGATTTTGAACTGAGTTATCATCTTGGCAAGGCGAATGTGGTTGCAGACGCATTGAGTCGGAAATCTTTAACCATAGCTTGGATGAGGATCAAGGAAGAGGAGTTAGTGGATAAGTTCGTGGATCTTAAGTTGGATATCGGTGAAGTTTCCGGAAGGGTTTGTTTGAATCAGTTATAGATTTCAAGTACATTTAAGATGGAGATTCAAAAGGCTCAGCAAGATGAACAGAAGCTTCAGCAATTGTTACAACCAGTTGGTGAGAAGAGGCTTGGAGAATTCACCAAGGATGAGGAAGGGTTGTGGATTTATAAGGGGAGAATTTGCATACCAGATGTTAGGAGTTTGAGGCAAGATTTGTTGTCAGAAGCTCACAACAGTGGGTTTTCCATTCATCCCAGAAGTACGAAGATGTATTATGACATAAAGAAGATGTTCTGGTGGCTTGGGATGAAAGGTGATGTAGCAACCGTGGTATCCAAGTGTCTGACATGTCAGAAAGTGAAGATAGAACATCAAAAATCATCGGGAATGTGACAGCCACTTGAGATTCCTCAGTGGAAGTGGGAAGGAATTTTCATGGACTTTGTGACCAGTTTACCAAGGACAAGGTCGGTATTTGATACGATTTGGGTGATCGTGGATCGCTTAACCAAATCCACTCATTTTCTGCCTATCTGAATAAGTTGTTCAATGGAGGAGTTGGCGAGGTTGTATATCAAGGAGATAGTAAGGTTGCATGGTGTTCCATCGAGCATAGTGTCGGACTATGATCCCCGATTCACATCAAGGTTTTGGGGAGCTTTTCAAAGAGCTTTTGGTATGAAGCTATGTTTCAATATCGCATATCATCCGCAAATTGATGGACAGTCGGAATGAACTATTCAGACATTAGAAGATATGCTGAGAGCATGTGTGTTGGATCTACCCGGGAGTTGGGATCGTTAAATGCCATTGGTGGAGTTTACATACAAAAATAGCTTTCATGCGAGCATAGGGATGGCTCCGTATGAGGCCTTGCATGGACGGAAGTGCTAATCTCCACTCTGTTGGTATGAATCTAGTGAAGCAAGTGTTTTGGGTCTTGATTTGATAGTGGAGACTACTGAGAACATTAAGAAGATTTGTGCAAGGATGTTAACTGCTCAGAGTCGACACAAGAATTATGCGGACCAAAGAAGGAAACCGTTAGAGTTTGAAGTGGGAGAACATGTATTTCTGCGGGTTACACTAATAACTGGGATTGGAAGAGCGATAAAGACCAAGAAGTTGAATCCGAGGTTCATTGGACCGTTTGAGATTCTGAAGAGATTCGGGCCGGTGGCGTATCAAGTTGCTTTACCACCTCATCTGTCTAACTTGCATGACGTATTCCACGTGTCACAACTCGGTAAATACACGTTGGATGCAGCTCATGTGTTGGAGCCCGAGTCGGTTGAGTTGAGGGAGAACTTAACTTTCCAAGTAACACCAGTGAGGATCGACGACACTAGTGTGAAGAAGCTGCGAGGAAAGGAAGTTTCATTGGTTAAAGTTGCTTGGGAGCAAGCAGGGGTTGAAGAGCACACTTGGGAATTCGAGTCTGAGATGCGAAAGGATTACCCCCGAGCATTTCTCAGGTAATTCAAATTTTGAGGGCAAAATTTCTTACTTGGTGGGGAGAATGTAAGAACCGCAACTAATCAATCGGTTAATTAAGTGATTATATATTGCCCAAATTAGACTTCGAAAAGTTAGAAAGAGAATTTGAGGATTTAAAGGTGATTTTTTAGACTCAGTAGGTCTTTCTGAGTCAAAAAATGTGTTTCCTGTGAAAAACTGTGAAAAACCGTGAACCGGTAGTTGAACCGGTTGAACCGGTTCAAGTCTGCTCGGTACCGCACAAGAAGAAGTGAAAACTGTCAAAAACCTTAGAAAACATTAGAAATGGAAAATCGGGCGTTAATTTTAAAGGGTTTGGCCCGAAGTTGGGCCAAACGGGCTAAAAATATTAACGAGTTGGACCGGGCCCAAGTTGGGCCCAAGCCCAACATATATAAAGTTCATTTAATGAAGCCTTACCTTCTCACAAACACACACACATTAGAAATTGAAAGAGGGAGAGGAGAAGAGATTGAGCATTATTCATCATCATCTTCCCAAGCTCATATCTTGAGCTATAGAGCTCCAATCGCCGCACCATTTACGGCTACGCGTTCCTTGTGAAGAGCTCTACAAAACCCATATAAGAAACTGGTAAGAAAATCTCGAATCCCTCTCAGTTCTTCTCTCCAAAATTTCGGTTTTAAGGCTTTGGGATTAAGTGAGTTTTTGTGATTTTGGATGTTTAGGTTCACTCTAATCCTTGCTTAGCATTGGGTTTTGACTTCCAAAGCTATTGGGAAAGGTAAGAGCTCTTGAACCTTTGTGAGATTATGTTTATGTTGAACCCTAGTTTGATTTGTGGTGATTTATATGTATATAGCTTGATTATTGTGAGTTTGGGAGATATTGGAACATATTGGTGCTTGTTGAAGTGGAATTGAAAGCTTGGTTTGGAATTGAGAGCTTGCTTGTGCTCATTTTGGGTCTTGGTGCATATAGAGAATTGGCCAAGGTATGGTATCGGTTTCCTCTATGTAGTATATAATATTCATGGACACTTAGGCTAGTGACCCATAGGATATGTTTGGAATTTATATGTTGTTGATGATTGTTTGGGTTGTTGATGTTATGACTGTTGATTAAGATAACGATGTTGAAATGTGATGTATGATGAACTTGTATGAATGTGCATTTTTAATCATTAATATGGAGTATGAATGAGTTGATGAGGAAGATTGATATTGATGAAATGAGAATCTGTGAATGTGTTGGTGGGAAATTGCATGATATGTTGTATATTGATATTCAAGGTTGAGAATGTTGAAATGTAAAGTAAAAAGTAGTAAAAATGGTGCAATATGTCTTAGAGTGTGGATTTTGATGAGGAATGGGGTTTGGAATGGTGCTATTTGGTTTTGCTTGGTTTAAGTTGTGAAATTGAGAACTTTGGTGAATTGTGAACGTTTGGTAAAGGTTGGTTTTTGGTGAACTTTGTCTGATCATAACTTTGCCTCGATTTTCAAAATTTGTTGAAATTGGTTTAGAATTAAAGCTTATTGAAAACCCTTCAAATCAATATAAAGTTTGTAAAATTTGGGTTTTTGTAAAGGAAGTTATGATCATTCAAAGTTGGTGTTAAAAATCTGAAATTCGGCAAAGTTGCAGAATTTTATGATTTCTGGTATGTGCGCACGCATAGCCTTGTGCGCACGCACAACTCTGCAAAAATTTTAACCTGTGCGTATGCACACGCAGAGGCAGGCAGTCTGTGCACAGCGTTAACACAGCTTGTGCGCGAACATACCCAAGGAAGAATTGCAACCTGTGCGTACGCATAGCCCTATGCGTACGTACACGTTGGGAAGGCCAATCTGTTGGAGGCGCTGGCACAGGTTGTGGGAGCGACCAGACATTAAAAATTTTGACACCTGTGCGTACGCACACCTTTGAAAACTCTTCTGGGCATGCGCACGCACACCCCTGTGCATACGCACACGCCCTGTTTCTCAAATTTTACTTTGTTTTCAACTATTCTACCTTCCAAACAAGGTTGAAAGCTTCTCTAGCACTATTTTAGGACTTTTGGGCCTAGTTTTGGACATTTATAACATTGGGAAAGAATTTAATGGCTTTAGATGATATTATTTGGAAAATTTAGAAAATAGAGGCCTGGGTTTCTGACGTGTTGAGGATGGTTTGATGTTATGTGATGAATGGTTGATGTATGAGATGCGAATTAAGGAACTGTTGAGTTCGGAATAAAAATGTGAATTGACAGTGGTTGAGATGAGTCGAGGACTCGAATGTGTGATGAGGAATCACTGATGTATTGAAACTGTTTTCTGAAAAACCACTGCACTATTATTTTATAATGAGATTATGAGACGCTATGCGCCCGGCAGGGACGGCGGTTGGATCCCGCCTGTCGAGGTAGCGGTGGTGGTGTAAGGGACGATGGTTCATCCTGATGACAAGTCATCTTAGCCTAGTTTCACTAGCCTTTTTCTTTTATTTTCAATTGATTTATGCACTTTCTTGAGCCATAAGCAAGCCAATTGGGTAGATTTTCATGCTTCCTTTGATTTAATCAACCATAGATGAATTAATGCAATTTCATGAGGTTTTATGCTATAATTGTCACATATTATGAAAGAATGAATATCTCATGATTTTGAGCATAGCTTTGATGTGTTTGGTTTATTAATGATAGGTGAAGAAAGCTTGGAGAAAGGTTGAAGCAAGAAGGAATGGCTAGGAGGAAGAGAGGACAAAAAGTTTGAGCAAAAGTTTGCCTCAAACTTTAGCTCAAACTTTTGGAATAAGTGAAAACGAACCAGGGAGCAAAAAGCTTGACCAAAAGTTTGCCTCAAACTTTTGTGCAAACTTTTGGGCAAAAAGCTTGAGCAAAAGTTTGCCTCAAACTTTTTGGCAAACTTTTGGCATCACAAATCAACACCCTGGAGAGCAAAAGTTTGCGCCAACGTTTGCCTCAAACTTTTTGGCAAACGTTGGCGCCATGAACAACCTGGAGAGCAAAAGCTTGCGCCAACGTTTGCCTCAAACTTTTTGGCAAACGTTGGCGCCATGAGTGTGCAAGGGGGAGCCAACGTTTGAGCAAAAGTTTGACCCCAAACTTTGGCTCAAACGTTGGTAGCAGCAAGGATGGGGTGGATGATATGAAAAGTTTGAGTAAAAGTTTGCCTCAAACTTTTACTCAAACTTTTACTCAAGCTTACATGATTCCAAACTCGGTTCACTTCGGTCCTTCTCCAAACTCCAAGAGCAATCAACCAAGGCCTCTATCAACCCAATTCCATCAAGAGCAAAGGCCCAATTGAAGGCTTGAATACCATTTGAAGAAAGTGTATAAATAGCATAGGATTTAAGTTTTTGGGGAGCTTTTCTTTTCGGTTTTGATTAGGACACTTAGTAGAGAGCTCACTTTACATTTCTTGGCATTGTTGTTTTAATTCAAGAGAATTTGGGAGGAGAATTGATCTCTCTTCTTCCTTGTTCTTGCCCAGCACTCTTTACATTTTCCTTGTCTTGGATCTTGGGTTGGAGAATTAAAGGAAATCTGTTTCAATCTCATCCTGAGATCTCTCTGTTTCATTTCACTCCATAATTGAATTTCCATTTTGGTTAATTGCTTCTGTCTTCTACTTTCTCTGCAATTTACAATTTACAATTCCTTTGCAATTGTTCTTGTTGGATCTAGGAAGGCATTAAGATCTAGACTTGGTTATCTAGTCTCTTGAGTCCAGAGATCTGAATTCTCATTTTACTTTCTCTGTTTAACGCTTTTCATGCTCATTTACAATTCTGTTTTTAGATCCGATTCAATCCAAGTCATCTTCTATTTCTCTATTTGTTGAATTTAATTTTTTCCTTGTTTAATTTCTGCAAATCCAATTCCCAATTCCCTTTACAATTCAAGCCATTTACATTTCTTGCACTTTAAGATTCTACAATTTATATTTCTTGCGTTCTAAGTTTCTGCCATTTAATTTCTTGTTCTTTAAGATTCAGCACTTTAAATTTCAGTTCTCTTTAATTTCATGCAATTTACCCATTCCCTTTACTTTCTATGCAATTCAAATTCTGCAAATCACAAATCTCTCAACCAAATCTTGATTCGCTTGACTAAATCAACCATTAAACTAAAATTGCTCAATCCTTCAATCCCTGTGGGATCGACCTCACTCCCGTGAGTTATTATTACTTGATGCGACCCGGTGCACTTGCCGGTGAGTTTTGTGTCGGATCGTTTTTCGCACATCAAGTTTTTGGCGCCGTTGCCGGGGATTTGATTAGATTGACAATGATTAAGTGAGGTGGTGATCTAGATCTAGCATTTTTATTTCCTGTTTCCCTAATTTTTGACTAACACGCTAACTGTTTGAAATTTTGCTTAAACTAAACTTCGTTCTAGCAATAGACTGAAGAGTTACTGGTGGTGTTTCTTATGTTTTATTTGTATGTCAGGTACAGGGAGATCCATTCCTGTTTTATCTGAAACTGACCAGAGAACTCTTAGAAGGTTGAGCAGAGCTGAAAGAGAGAAAAATATTATTGGAGAGGAAGAATCTGAGGAAGAATATCACGAGATGGAAGGAGATCCATCTAATCCAGGAGGAGGGGTTAACAATAACCCACAGCAGAGGAGAGTATTGGCCTCCTATACCTTTGCAAATGCTAGACATTGTGGAAGCAGCATTCTCACCCCTAATGTCAATGCAAATAACTTTGAATTGAAGCCACAACTCATTACATTGGTCCAAAACAACTGTTCATTTGGGGGAGGACCATTGGCGGATCCAAATCAACATCTATCTACCTTCTTAAGGATTTGTGACACTGTCAAGTCCAATGGCGTGAATCCTGAAACTTACAAGCTTCTGCTGTTCCCGTTCTCATTAAGGGACAAGGCCGCACAATGGCTTGAAACTTTTCCTCAAGGAAGCATCACTAGCTGGGATGACTTGATAACTAAATTTCTGGCCAAATTCTATCCACCTCAAAGAGTCATCAGGCTGAAGACTGAGGTGAAAACATTCACGCAATTGGATGCTGAAAATCTGTATGAAGCATAGGAGAGATACAAGGCTCTGCTGAGGAAATGTCCACCAGAAATGTTCACTGAGTGGGACAAGCTACAGAACTTCTATGAAGGACTCACTCTAAAGGCTCAAGAATCACTTGACCACTCAGCTGGAGGATCATTGCAACTGATGAAAACAGCAGAAGAAGCTCAAAATCTTATTGACATGGTGGCCAACAATCAATATTTCTTTGTTCATCAAAGAAATCGCCAACCATCACAAAGGAGAGGAGTAATGGAGCTAGAAGGAGTGGACTCAATCTTGGCTCAAAACAAGATGATGCAGCAGCAAATTCAACAACAATTTGAGCAAATGGCCAAGAGGATTGATAGCCTCCAAGTTGCAGCAGTTAACACAAGCCAACCATCATCCACATGGGGGCAAAATGAAGAAACTCAAGAAGAACAACAACAAGAGCAAGTACAGTATATGCACAACCAAGGACCAAATGAAGTGTATGGTGATACATACAATCCATCCTGGAAGAACCACCCAAACCTCAGATGGGGAGATAATCACACCCAAAACCAACAACCATGGCAGAGGAACTCAAACCAAAACAACCCAAGAAGCAACCAAAACCACAACCAGCAGCAAACTAACCAGAACCCCTACAGAAAACCTCAAAACAACTACCCCAACCCAACCAGTACCAATCCAATAACCAACCCACCAACCAAAATGCCTACCATCCACCATCCACATCTCACAACCCACCACAAGCATCGCCTGAATCTCAAAGACTCACTAACTTGGAGATCTTGATAGACAAAATGTTGAAACACCAGGAAATGACAACCAAGAACCATGAAGCCTCCTTGAAGAGCCTAGAGAGGCAAATTGGGCAAATCTCCAAACAGATTTCTGTTGAGAGACCTTCAAGCTCACTACCGAGTGACACAATCCCAAATTCTAAGGAAGAATGCAAGGCAATACAATTAAGGAGTGGGAGAACATTGATGAGCAACAATGACATTACAAAGAAGCAAGCAGAGAGCAGCAAAAGGCCAATAGAAGATGAGGAGCAAACAAAGGAAGATGAAGCCAAGAATCAAGTTGTGATGCCAAACAAGAGCACTGAGAAACTCAAAGAGAAGGATAACCAGTCACACAGTTCAAAAGAAGTGATTTAGGGACAGCAGCAAGTAGGAAAGAGCATCACACCTCCACTGCCATATCCCCAGAAGTTCAACAAAGAGGCTAAGGACCAACATTTTCATAAGTTCCTTGAGACTCTCAAGAAGCTGGAGATCAATATTCCCTTGGCTGAAGCACTTGAGCAAATGCCTCTGTATGCCAAGTTTTTGAAGGAGCTTATCAATAAGAAAAGAAGTTGGGATGAGAAAGAAACCATACTGCTTACTGAGGAATGCAGGGCCTTGATTCAAAAAGGGCTTCCTCCGAAGCTTGAGGACCCAGGGAGCTTCTTGCTGCCTTGCACCATTGGGGAATTAACCATCACTAAAGCAATGTGCGATCTAGGAGCAAGTATCAACTTAATACCATCCTCCTTGGTGAAAATGCTGCGTATAGAGGAAGTTAAACCGGTACAGATATCTCTAGAGCTAGTAGATAAGTCAACGGTATACCCCAGGGGTATGATTGAAAACCTTCTGGTCAAGGTGGACAATTTCATATACCCTGCAGATTTTGTGGTTCTAGATTCAGATGGGGATGATGGTGACTCTATTATACTGGGAAGGCCATTCTTGGCCACTGCTAGAGCTATCATAGACATAGAGCAAGGAGAACTAACTCTCAGGATGCATGATGAGAGTGTCACTCTGAAGGTATTACCAGAAGCCCAGTTTAGTAATAAGAGGAAGGACTCTATGGAAATTGACAAGGTGATTCACAACAATATCCCAAGGCAGAAGATTGTACAGAAGGATGAAAAAGTCCAAGAGGATATTTGAGTATTAGCCACTGAAGAGAGAAATCCCCAAGGTAAGCCTACAGCCATAAAAGAAAGATCAACAAAAAAGGGGATGAAACGCAGAAACAAAACAAAAAGGGGTTGGAAGAATAGGAAGATTCCAACAGAGGGGCTTTCCAAAGGTGACAAAGTGCAATTGATATATCAACAACTGGGAGCAATCCAACAGACTGTTGACTATTACACTGTCAGCAACATACTCTCGTTGGAACATGCTAAAATTGAACACCAGAGAACAAAGAGGAGGATCACAGTCAGGGGAGACAAGTTGAGGCACTACAATCCTCAACCACCATAAAAGAAAGCTCCAATGTCAAGCTAGTGACAATAAAGAGGCGCTTGTTGGGAGGCAACCCAACCTGAGGTAGTTTTCTTTTCATAGCCTTTTCAATAAAAATGTTGAATAATTGGTATGTATTGCAAGGAGCTAAGTTTGGTGTTGCACACCAAAACAATTTAAGGGAGAATGAAGGATTCTAAGTTTGGTGTTCCACCAAAACCTCATTTGAAAAGCACATTCTCACCTCCTGCACAATACTAGCTCTAAGCAATCAAACAGGTTATTCACTTACTTAACTGATTTCTAGTTTTAATTTTATAACCTTTAGTAAGGAAACAAGATTTTACATATAGTCAACCTGTTGCATCAGAGGAAGTGGCAAGGAATTAAGTTTGGTGTTCCCACACCAAATCAAACCCAGAAGCCACACTCAATTCATGCATACTAACCAGTCACCTAAGGGCTTGAGAAGCAAGCAACTTTTGAGAATGCAGGGAACTCACTACAATTTGAAGACACTATGCATCATAACTCAAAAGGGCACAACAGAAGGAAGAACAAAGGAACTGCAAACCAATAGGTGGTATCTACACTTAACTCTTACTGTTGAAAAATGCTTTGACTTGTGTCTTGCTAAAGTGTTCATCTAGTACAAGTAGAATCACTCTTAAAATAAGTAAGCTAGCCTATGTGTGTGCTTGTATGTTTACTTTCACTGAACAAAAAGCATGCTTTGTCCCCTGCATCTTCAATTCAATAAAAGAAATGTTTGAAAGTGAAGTGAGATAGTTTTCTGTTAGATAGAAGTATAATAAAAGTAAGTGGTGGTATGTGTGTGTGATTGTATAATAGCTCACTTTTAGTGAATAAAAGAACTAGGATGTCTCCCTCTAAGTAGAAAGTGGCCTACTGTCTATGAATCTCAATCAAATAAAAAAATTCTTGGTTAGAAAGAAAAACAAAAACAAAAACAAAAAGAGAGAAGAAAATCCAAAAATGGCAACAGAACAAAAGAAAAACAAAAAGAAACAAAGCTAGACACCAATAGCTTGAACCTTAGAATATATGCCTGTGGTGTCTTTGTACTAGGATCTGCTTGGATTTTTAAGCTCTTTGGAGTGCATCAACACTTGGTGACTTGGGTTAACTAACCCGGGATCATCAGCTGAAAGTCCACTATCAAGAGCAACCTAACTACAAGGCATTTAGTAGCCCAAAGAGGTGCTGGGCATCAATGTTTTAAGAAGGAATGTGAGCCAAGTGTCTATAGTGAATAATGTGTCAAGTATAAAGAAAAGAAAATGAACTTGCTACACATGACACTCAAATAAAGCTTATGAACAAAATAATAGCCAAGGATAAAGGAATAATGAGAGGTCATAGCAGTATGTTACTTGAAGCTTGAAGGAGACTTTCTAGGCTTAAGAGTCAATAAGAAGTGAGTGTTTACATATCCACATAAAATCCCATGAACTACCAATAACACTCTACTAGCATGAACTTCCTCTTCCATTTCATTCTTTCTTCTCAATAAATCTTTTCTTGCTTGGGGACAAGCAAGCTTTAAGTTTGGTGTTGTGATGACAAGTCATCTTAGCCTAGTTTCACTAGCCTTTTTCTTTTATTTTCAATTGATTTATGCACTTTCTTGAGCCATAAGCAAGCCAATTGGGTAGATTTTCATGCTTCCTTTGATTTAATCAACCATAGATGAATTAATGCAATTTCATGAGGTTTTATGCTATAATTGTCACATATTATGAAAGAATGAATATCTCATGATTTTGAGCATAGCTTTGATGTGTTTGGTTTATTAATGATAGGTGAAGAAAGCTTGGAGAAAGGTTGAAGGAAGAAGGAATGGCTAGGAGGAAGAGAGGACAAAAAGTTTGAGCAAAAGTTTGCCTCAAACTTTAGCTCAAACTTTTGGAATAAGTGAAAACGAACCAGGGAGCAAAAAGCTTGACCAAAAGTTTGCCTCAAACTTTTGTGCAAACTTTTGGGCAAAAAGCTTGAGCAAAAGTTTGCCTCAAACTTTTTGGCAAACTTTTGGCATCACAAATCAACACCCTGGAGAGCAAAAGTTTACGCCAACGTTTGCCTCAAACTTTTTGGCAAACGTTGGCGCCATGAACAACACACCCTGGAGAGCAAAAGCTTGCGCCAACGTTTGCTCAAACTTTTTGGCAAACGTTGGCGCCATGAGTGTGCAAGGGGGAGCCAACGTTTGAGCAAAAGTTTGACCCCAAACTTTGGCTCAAACGTTGGTAGCATCAAGGATGGGGTGGCTGATATGAAAAGTTTGAGTAAAAGTTTGCCTCAAACTTTTACTCAAACTTTTACTCAAGCTTACATGATTCCAAACCCGATTCACTTCGGTCCTTCTCCAAACTCCAAGAGCAATCAACCAAGGCCTCTATCAACCCAATTCCATCAAGAGCAAAGGCCAAATTGAAGGCTTGAATACCATTTGAAGAAAGTGTATAAATAGCATAGGATTTAAGTTTTTGGGGAGCTTTTCTTTTCGGTTTTGATTAGGACACTTAGTAGAGAGCTCACTTTACATTTCTTGGCATTGTTGTTTTAATTCAAGAGAATTTGGGAGGAGAATTGATCTCTCTTCTTCCTTGTTCTTGCCCAGCACTCTTTACTTTCCTTGTCTTGGATCTTGGGTTGGAGAATTGAAGGAAATCTATTTCAATCTCATCCTGAGATCTCTCTGTTTCATTTTACTGCATAATTGAATTTCCATTTTGGTTAATTGCTTCTGTCTTCTACTTTCTCTGCAATTTACAATTTACAATTCCTTTGCAATTGTTCTTGTTGGATCTAGGAAGGCATTGAGATCTAGACTTGGTTATCTAGTCTCTTGAGTCCAGAGATCTGAATTCTCATTTTACTTTCTCTGTTTAACGCTTTTCATGCTCATTTACAATTCTGTTTTTAGATCCGATTCAATCCAAGTCATCTTCTATTTCTCTGTTTGTTGAATTTAATTTTTTCCTTGTTTAATTTCTGCAAATCCAATTCCCAATTCCCTTTACAATTCAAGCCATTTACATTTCTTTCACTTTAAGATTCTGCAATTTACATTTCTTGCGTTCTAAGTTTCTGCCATTTAATTTCTTGTTCTTTAAGATTCAGCACTTTAAATTTCAGTTCTCTTTAATTTCATGCAATTTACCCATTCCCTTTACTTTCTATGCAATTCAAATTCTGCAAATCACAAATCTCTCAACCAAATCTTGATTCGCTTGACTAAATCAACCATTAAACTAAAATTGCTCAATCCTTCAATCCCTGTGGGATCGACCTCACTCCCGTGAGTTATTATTACTTGATGCAACCCGGTGCACTTGCCGGTGAGTTTTGTGTCGGATCGTTTTCCGCACATCACATCCCGCTTGCGTTGAGATGTGAGGTCTGTGGCAAGAGTATCCCGCTCGCATCCCTTTGAATGAATAGAGCGTGCAAGCACAAAATCCTGGACAGTAATCCGAGCACTATATCTCGAGGGTTCCCATATGAGGATTCCGAAGGGTGACGTCTCCATGGAGATGTGTCGGGTTGGCAGTTGAACCGACAATGTGATATCACAGCCAGTAGGACAGGCATTCATCATATGCATTTTCTATCTATTTGTTTGCTTTGACTACTTGTAATGGCTTGCCTATTTGTATAACATGCCTAATTGCTATTTGAATTAATTGCCTTATATGCCAATACTTGTGTTTTACTTGCATTGTATATAATTGTGTTTTCTACTGGGATTGAGGAGGTTCGGAAGGCGGTGGCAATGGGCACATGGAGGATAGGTTGGTGAAGGCTGTGGGATAACGGTGTTTGGTTAGAGTAGAAATCTCCTAGGATAGATTACCCGGTTTATTTATGTTAAGGTTTTTATAACTATGCTTATCTGTTTTAGTATGTTTTAAGTTTGAATTCTTGTGATGAATATGGAATCTAAGATTGCCTTTGGTGTCCCGGGCTCTTATATCCTACATCACTGGGCACTGTTATCATACTGAGAAGCTCCAGTTCTCATACTATATTCTGTTGTATTTTTTCAGATGCAGGTCGCAACCCACCTCGGTGAGTTGTCTGGTTGGTGACAAAAGCGGAGGATCCGGATATCTTTTTGAGTCTTTTTGGCTTATTTTGTATATGACTCTCACATTTGTATTTTGTTTTGCCTAGAGGCTTGTATTTGAGAGAACAAAATTGTATAAGCTGTTTTTACTGTCTGGTTCTTTTTGGTCTGTAAATAGCTAGCCGACTGAAACTCCGCGAGTCGTGGCTAGTTTAATATGATATTACATATACTTATCTTTTGGTATCTTATATCTGTTTCTTGTACCTTAAGTTAGTAGCTTCGATAGTACGTTAGCGCTTTTCGAATCCTGTTTTTGAGCTATATCCTTCATCGGGCTTCTAGACTATACTATTCTTTCTATATATTATATGTATGAGCTTAGAACTGTCGTAATATCTGATTATCCTTTGCTTTATGATACAAGGTAAAGTTTAGGCTAATTAGGGTGTTACACTTTCGAAATAAACTCGAGCTTGTTTCAGCGTCGTGTACAAATCCTAGATGTAACTCTCGACACGTTAGAACACGACTTATGAAGGCAGAAGATAAAACTGTGCGTATGTGACATCATGAGGAGTTGTGAAGCTTTGAATTTTGCAAATTGATTCGCAAGGATACACCGTTGGTGTGTACGACCAACTGTGAGGAGAGTTTTCAAACATGAAGGAGAAAATTAACTATAGCGCCAGTACTCGTGTTACTTGAACTTAACGAACCACTCAGCGATTTCTGCGATGCATTATTAAGGGTTTAGTTTGCATATTGATGTAACATCGGAACATGGTGGCTTATGCCTCATGGTATCTGAGACGTCATGAAGTGAACTTTTTTACGCATGACTTGGGGCTAGCGGCTGTTGTGTTTGCTTTGAGGATTTAGAGGCTTTACCTGTATGGAGTAAGGGTTTAGTGAGAGACTAGGACTTAACTTGAATTATCACCCTGGAAAGCTAAATGTAGTGACAGATATTTTGAGTAGGAAGTCCTTGAGTGTGGCTTGGAGGATGCTCTAGAAATAAGAGTTATTAAATAAGTTTGCGGATCTGAGGTTAGGAGTGGAGGATATGGCCGAATGTGTAAGTTTGAATAAGTTACAAATCACAAGTGATCTTAAGAATGATAGTCAGAAAGCACATGAAGAAAGTGAGGATCTATAGAAGATGTTAAGGTTTGTGGGACAAAGAAAACAAGAAGAGATTAAGAAGAATCGAGAAGGAGTTCGAAGGTGTAAGGAGAGAGATTGCATATCAAGTATAGGGAACACTTGCAAAAATGAGATATTGTCTGAAGCTCACAAGAGCAGATTTTTAATTTATCCAAGGAATGACAAAGATATGTCATTACTTGAAAGAGAGATTGAGGCAACTAAATTTTGAGGGTAAAATTTTTAATTAGGTGGGTAGGATGTAAGACCCGGAAAAAATTATAAAAGGATTATTTGGATAATTAATCATTAAATTAAAATAGTTAAAATGTGCCTGGACAGAGTCAAAAATTTAAAGTTAGGAATTTAAAATTTTAACGATGATATTTCGATTCGAAAAATTTTTCCGAGAGGAAAAATATAATTTTTTTGTGGAAAAACACATATTGGTAACTTAACCGATAGTACTGGCTTAAGTTTGTCTGACATTTTAAGTGAGATAATTAATTCTGAGTGAAGAGAACTAAGAAATCAAAATTCATTATTGGAAAAGTAAAAATAATTAAAATACGAATTAAAACACTAGGTTTTAGCCAAAAGTTAGGCTAACGGGCTAAATCGAGTGAACCGGCCCAAGTAAGCCCAAGTCCCCAGTATAAATACCCCACAACACAAAAAATTCAACTCATTATCATCAAAGTGAGAAAGAGAGTTCGTGGAAGTGAAGGGAGAAAAGGGGAAGAACCAAAACCTAGAGCACTATTCACTTCAAATTTCAATCACTTATAACTTTTGATCCGAAATTTCGATTGACGAGCCGTTTCGGCCACTTGTCTGTCTCGAAATCCTCTTCAATTCTATCTAAGCCTTGTGATAAGAAACTCTAAAATTTTTTCCAAGTTTTCTTTTCTCTAGTAATTCACATTTTTTGTTTTGAGGGTGTTAAGATATTAGAATTTTGATTCTTTAGAGGTACTCTAGTGTGGATTCCAAGTGAGTTCCACCCCAAATTCGAGTGGATAAGGTAAAAAGTTGCTAAATTCCTGTGGTTAGTTGAATTTGATAAACTTTAGTGCTTGATTTTGGTACAATGTATGAATTTTAGATTGAATGTATGTTGATTTAGTTAATTGGATTGCTTGGAGTTGGACTCTTGTGGCTGAACTTGAAAGCTTAAGAGGAAGAAGTCCTTTTGGTAGTTTTAAGCTTAGAGAAAAATTAGCTAAGGTATGGTTTAAGTTTTATTTAAATTCCTTGGAATATGACATGAAGTCCTAGGCTAGATGCCCCTAGGAATATGATTAAATTGTAGGATTGGATGGAATTAAATGTTGTAATTGATGAAGTATTAATTTTGATTTTGAATTGGTAATTGGTTGTTTGAGTTGTAAGAATGTGGTATGAGTTACTTAGAAGTAAATAATTTTAAAAGAAAGTGATATGAGCTTGGTGATTGAGAATGATGAATTGATGAATTGTTGATTGATTGTTTATGATTTATGATTTTATGAATTTATGAATTGATGAAATTTGGACTGGAGGCTGTGGATTTTGGGCCTGAGGCTGGGAAATGTGAGTTTGGTAAGTGTGATGAATTGAATTGATGAGAATTTGATGTGGTTGTAATTGGGTTAGTATTTGTTGAAATTGATTGTTGATAAGTTAAGGATTGGTGAATTGTGAATGGAGATTATTACATTGAATAGATAGAAAGGTAGAGGATGAAGAAAATATATCTTGAGATTGGTTAGAAGTGAATTGGTATGGTTTTGAACTAGTTTGGATTGTAAATTCTTTGAAATTTGGCAAATTCTATTTTTAGGTCAAATGAATTTTTGACCAACTTTGGCGGACCGTAACCGAGTCCTCGGAGTTGAAAATTTATTGAAATTATATTTTTATGAAATTTTATTCAATGGTCTTCCAATGGTTCATGAATGGTTGAAAAATTATTTTTAACAAAAAAGTTATGCGTATTTGAAGTTTTTGATAAAAATTGAATTCTGCACCATATCAGCTTTTTGAAAACCAGGTATGCATGCATACGTGAAAACATCATGCGTACGCGAGCGTTTGGCTCGGCCAAGTGCTCTCCCATATGTGAACGTGGCTCATGTGTGCGACCATGTCTTTTTGACACGCATGCATATGTAGAGGGTGGTCCGCGTAAGCGACTTTTCCAATTTTCAACTCATGCGTGCGGGGGAGCCATGTGTACGCATGACCACCCAATTTTGCAGAAAATGTATTTTTTTTGTGTTTTTAACCATTCTTCGAGCCTTCTAAATTTCTGTAAACCCTATTATGAGTCTAAAGTCAGTGGAACAGAGGATAAAAGAGCTAGAAATAAGATTGAATGAGATTAAGACATGAGGATGACAGTTTATGTTTAAGGTAGGATAAGGAAGATGATTGAGTATGAATGAGATATGATGATAATAGTTTATGATTAAGACATAACGAGGATGATTATAAGAATGTGAGAGGAAGATGATTGAGTATGAATGAGATATGGTGATGACTAATGATGATTTTGATTATGAACGGAAAGAAATGCAATTGAGAAGGAAGTCGATAATAGAATAAACTTTGAATTGAGATGTACCTACCTGGGTAGATGCAGTAGAGTAATTCTACTTGTTCCACGATGTGGTTGAGATGTACTTGCTTAGGTAGATGCAGTGGCGTGGTTCCACTTGCTCCAGGTTTAGCGAGGATGATGGTTTCATCCCGCTCGCGGAGATTTTGAGTTTTAACTTGGCAAAGATCGTGGTGGTGTATCGCTTGAAAATTAATGTTTTTAGAAAATGTTGAATTTCATGAGTCTTCTTTTTTCTTTCATAGAAATATTTTTCTTCATAATTTATCTAGCCCAACCATTCTTTTAAACCCACCATCAGCTCAACAACACAAAAGAATATCCGTTTTTTCCTGCCCATTGAACCAACAAACCTCCAATAATTACATTCCATTACTCCATCCTCTCTTCACCTAATACCCACCACAACCGAGTCATCATCCCTTACTAGCCCTCTTCTGCTTTTAGTGACTCCATCAAGTCCCTCTTCTCCTACCTGTCCTGCATCTGAGCATCACCCCAACCTTCCCATCGTTATTTTATATTATCCTTGCACTCTGACTATGAGCCAAAGTCTTTTCAGGAAGCAAATATGTTATCCTATTGGCATAATGCTATGAGAGATTAGATGAATTATTTGCTTTGGAGTTAAACCAGAGTTGGTGTTTAGTTGATCATCCCCCTAATGTAAATTTCATCTGATGTAGGTGGATTTACAAGAGAAAATGGTGTCTTAACGGTTCCATTGAGCGATATAAGCTCGCCTTATGGCCAAAGACTTTGCTCAAATAGAGGGTGTGGACTTTTTTAAGATATTTTTTTTTGGTAGTGAACAACAATCAAAATTGTATTAGCTCTGCCTTCAGTTAAGAAACGGTCAATTCACCACCTGGACTTGAATAATTCTTTCCTACATGGAAAATAGACACAAGAAGTTTACATGGCTCTTCTTCATGGTCTTATTTCTAGTCGCTCAAACCAATGCTGTTGAATACTCAAATATACGGATTACACAAGATTTTGGGCATCAAGCGTATGCATGAAGCATGCGTACGCACAACACCCAGTTCACGTAGTACGTGAAATTTTGTACGTACAATGCCAAGGGCTAAATAGAGGAAGCAATTGAAGGATTTCAAGACCATGTACAACGTGGATTTGTTCACGTGCAACGTGGGCTATCCAAGGAACAATTTGAATTAGGAATTGGCTTCACATTGTACGTGAATCTTTCATATACAATGTGGGGTTATGGACACTTCCCAGGGGCCTTAATCTTGCCACAAGTCCTCCAATTTTTCATTATTCGCTTGGTCAATTCAAAGATCAACTTAAAATCCCACTAATCACAACATTTATTAAGGATTTGCAAGAAGATAAGATTGAAAGCTTCGATGGAGGCAATCATTAATTAGTTAGATTTGATTTATTTTAATTTGGATTCTGTTTAAGTTTTGAATTTGAATTTCATTAGGGTTAGATTTTAAGGAGGGGCGGTAGACATTTTGGAAGATCTTCTCTACTTCAGGCTATTTTTGTTTTTTTTTTCCTCAAAGATTTCTCTAAAGAACATGAGCAACTAATTCTCCTTGGTTAAGGTTAGAAGCTCTGTTGATTCCATAGATTAATATATTAGCTTTTCTACCTTTAATTTATGCATTGATATCTTTTCAAGAATAGGTTTTCACTCTTCATCCTAAAGGTTTTGAATATGTTGGGAAACAATTCTTCTCTGACTTGAATTCTTTTAACTTCTTGAAAAAATTGATTAATTAAATTAAGTTTGAAAACTAATTCTCACAAATTTTAAGTTTTGAAACTAGACTTGATAAGTGACATAAAATCAACTAGGGGAGATTCTTATAAATTGTGTGGTTTATGAATTAGTGAACGTGCTTAACTCTTTTCTTAAAGTATATATATAATTAGAAGGAATTATTAAACGAGAAGTCCGAAAAGGAATAAAAAGAAAATCCGCAATGCTTAGGTCGGCTAGGATTATAGAAATAAAAACAGTTGATAAAAATTTCTATCTCTCCTAAATATACAACATAGCCTCTATAGGTAAGTTCCCAAACAGTTAATATATACATACACATCTTTAATGTTTTTTAAGAGAGAGAGAAAGAGAGAGAGTGAGAGAGAGAGAGAGAGAGGAGAGAGAGAGAGAGTGAGAATGAGAGAAAGAGAGAGAGAGAGAGAGAGAGAGAGAGGGAGAGAGAGATCTAAATAAAATGAAATACAGAACTTAAGATAACTTCGCCGTCTTCCAAACAAACTCTAGCTCACTGCGAAGTATTAGGACCTGCATCTGAAAAAAAGTGGATATATGGGGAATGAGAACTCCCCCGACCCATCGGATTCTAGTACAGTAAAAATGTCAAATAAATACAATATAAGATAACAGGAAACACACTAAGCAATCTTAAACTTCACCCATCATTATTTCCATCCTAAGTTCTCACTATTCCGAAATCAGGCAACTATCATAAGAAATTCTAATATAACTCATCCTTATCCAAATTCCATGGTCTTCTAAATTCTAAACAGAACAGCCCTCAGCGTCAACTGACACCAGCATGAGGGACCTCTCAGATATACAAACACAAGCAAGGCAATTAAGTAATACACAAGTAAATTCAAATAAAGAAATTAGCATATAGTCATTTAATATGTACAAGTAAATAAACCATGGCAAGTAGCAAACCCAAACAAATCAATCAAATACAAATGATGCATGTCTGTCCTACTGGCCATGAGCTCACATGTCGATTACTTTGCCAGAACCTGACACATCTGATAGCTAATTCGGATATTGTGCTATTGAAAACTGGTGGGTGATAAACCACCACAATCTCCACCTAATAAGCGGTACACCACCATGATCCTCAAAAAATTTTATCTAATTATACAATTTTATATATTACTTTTTTTCTAAAATGTATGTATATACTTTTTAGAGTTATTTTGAATCAAATAACATATAAAAAGATATTAGAATCCTATAATTAAATAACTAAGGATTTTGTGAACTAGTTGATAAACCACTATTTTATGGTTTATCTTGTGCTAAATTGAGTGGTTTTATCAGTTCTTTGCACACTTATTCATACAAATTGCATAGTTTTAAAAATCCTTCCTAATTTTGTTCTATGATTGAAAACTTGCTTCCTAAGCCTTTAAATTGTATATTTTTTAATTCCCCTTTATACCATTCGATGCCGTGATCTGTGTGTTAAGTGTTTTCAGGCTGTTTAGGACAGGAATGGCTTAAAGGATAGAGAGGAAGCTTGCAAAAATGGAAGGAACACAAGAAACAAAGGAGATGACCAGCGAGGATCGACGTGCACGCATGGATCACACGTGCGCGTGTGGTGCACGGAATTGTGATCACACCTTTCACAACTCCGGTACAACTAACCAGCAAGTACACTGGGTCGTCCTAGTAATACCTTACATGAGTAAGGGTCGATCCCACGGAGATTGTCGGCTTGAAGCAAGCTATGGTCATCTTGTAAATCTTAGTCAGGCGGATTCAATTGGTTATGAGTTTTGATAATTGAAAGATAAATAAAACGTAAATTAAAATAAAGATACTTATGTAATTCATTGGTGGGAATTTCAGATAAGCATTTGGAGATGCTTTGTTACTTCTGAACCTCTACTTTCCTATTGTCTTCTTCCAATCATGCGTGCTCCCTTCCATGGCAAACTGTATGTTGGTGGAACACCGTTGTCAATGGCTACCATCCATCCTCTCGGATGAAAAATACCAGGTACGGTTTCTGCACGGCTAATCAATTGTCGGATTTCTCGTCTCGGATGAAAAATACCAGGCACAGCTACCGCACAGCTAATCATCTGTCGGTTCCCACTTGTGTCGGAATAGGATCTCTCTATCCTTTTACACACTATCACTGCGCCCAACATTTGTGAGTTTGAAGCTCGTCACAGTCATCCCGTCCCAGATCCTACTCGGAATACCACAGACAAGGTTTAGACTTTCCAGATCTCAGGAATGCTGCCAATTGGTTCTAGCCTCTACCATGAAGGTTCTAATCTCACGGATTCAAATGCTCTGTTGTCAGGAGAGGCAAGTCAAATACATGGATCAGAGACCCAAGAGATTATACTCCAGCTGTCGTCCAATGACTACGTTGAACATCATGTAGACCGCTTGTGGTTGTCAGGCACGCGGATCTTGGCTAAGCGAGTAACGAACATAGTGGGTGATTGTCACGGGTCACCCCTTCATTCTGACTTAACTGAATTAAGTATGAGAGTATATCTTGGAGAAGAAGTAAGCATGAATTGAAAGAGAAACAATAGTACTTGCATTAATTCATGAAGAACAGCAGAGCTCCGCACCTTAATCTATGAGGTGTAGAAACTCCACCGATGGAAAATACATAAGAGAAAAAGGTCTAGGCATGGCTGAATGGCCAGCCTCCCAAATGTAACATAAAAGTCCAAAGATGATAAAAGATACGAATACAATAGTAAAAAGTGCTATTTATACTAAAACTAGTTACTAAGGATTACAGAAAATAAGTAACTAAGTGCAGATAGTGCAGAAATCCACTTTCGAGGCCCACTTGGTGTGTGCTTGGGCTGAGCATTGAGATTTACACGTGCATAGGCCTTTTCTAGAGTTAAACGCCAGCTTGGATGCCAGTTTGGGCGTTTAACTCCAGTTCTGGTGCTAGTTCTGGCATTTTACGCCAGAAAAGGGTCTCTGACTGGCCTTTAAATGCCAGTCTGGGCCATCAAATCTCGGGCAAAGTATGGACTATTATACATTTCTGGAAAGCCCAAGATGTCTATTTTCCAACAAAATTAAGAGAAAGCAAATTGGGCTTCTGTAGCTCCAAAAACTCGACTTTGTGTGCAGGAGGGTCAGAATCCAACAGCATCTGCAGTCCTTTCTCAGCCTCTGAATCAGACTTTTGCTCAGGTCCCTCAATTTCAGCCAGAGAATACCTGAAATTACAAAAAAACATACAAACTCATAGTAAAGTCCAAAAATGTGATTTTTGCATAAAACTAATAAAAATATAATAAAAAGTAACTAAAACATGATAAAAACTACCTAAAAATAATGCCAAAAAGCGTATAAATTATCCGTTCATCAGCGTGACTTGGAGCTTTTCACAGTGACGTGTACGCGTGACTGACGCGTACACATGACCAGTGAAGTCACACATCGACACGTACGCATGACAAGTGCAGAGGACCATCAACGCGTACGCGTGACGTGCGTCACGTGCTGAAATTGCAGAAGACGCTTGGGGTGATTTTGGGCTGGTTATGGACCCAGTTCTTGGCCCATAAACACAAGCTAGAGTCAAGGGACAAGCAGAGACTCAACACACATTCACATTTACACAGTTTTAGTTTTAGTTTGGAATTCTAGAGAGAAAATATACTACTTCCTCTAGGGTTCTTCACATTCTTAGATTTTTTAGTTTTATGCTTTTGAATTGGATCTTGAGAGAGTTACTGCCTTCGATTGAAGTTTCTATCACCACAGTTTGCTTTATTATTTCCTTACTCTTTTACTTTCCATTCAATTTGTTCATAGTTACATATGGATATCTTTGATTTTGGGAATTCTTAATGCAAGAGTTATTTTTATATTTAATTTCATTATTTGTTTGATTATCATCTCCCCTTAATCTATTAGCTCAAAAACTGCTTTTATTAAATTAATTTTAATTACCATGTTTCCTTTCTACTCCCTTTACATGTTTGCAAAAATAGAAACTATGACAATGGAGTAGACTCCCAACTTGACTTTGGAGTTGATTAATAGGAGACCCTTGAGTTGGAATACTCAAGTGTTAATCTGTAATTGGAAGTTGTTAGCTGACTCTCTAGTCACTAACTCTAATCCTTCCCTAGGAAGGGATTAGGACTTGTGAGTCAGAGTTGGTTAGTTACTTGACTTTCCTTTATTAGGTAAAGGATAACTAAGTAGAAGCAACAACCTCTTACTATTATACTTGAGAAAATTCAACAAGGATAGAAATTCTTATTAATCTTCTCCTAGTCAAGGCTTTTTATTTCAAATATATAAAATCTCTTGTTAATTTTTTGCTTTAATTGATAGTGATTTTATTTTTCTATTCCCCAACTCTAAAATTTCTCAAAAAATTCCTGACCAATAAATTGCACTCTTTTGTCAACTCGTTGGAAGACAACCTGGGAATTCTACTCCTAGTATTTTATTCTTAAATTGTGACAACTCTTTTTAAATTGATAAGTGGAATTTTCGTCGGTTAAGAACTGTACTTGCAACGCTGTTTTCATTATAAATTCTTAATCGGCAATTTTCCGCCCATCAATTTTGGGCGTCATTGCCGGGGAGTTGCAACAGTGTTCTAAATTATTGGTTGGTGTAAATATTTTTATATTTGCATCTTTGCATATTTTATTCTATTTTTAGTAAATTTTTTTAATATATTTTATTTTATTATCACGAGCTCTATGTTTCTTTCATTGAATGACGCGTTCGTTACCGGATCCGAGCTTAGCCACATTTGATCCTGAGATAGAGAAAACTAGTTCATGTATTAGGCGAGCTCGGCGTCGATTAGTGATGGGACGCAGAAGCTGGTGAATTAAAAATTATTGAAATGGTTACGTTGCAAGTATAGTTCTTAACTCACCGAAAATCTGCCTATCAATTTAAAAGTATGTCACAGAGAATTTCAATTAAAATTACTGGGAGTTTTAAGTCCCAAGTCGTCTCCCAATGAGTTGCAAAAAAGTGTGCTATCTTATTAATCAGATGTTCCAAGAAGTTGAGCTAAGTAAATTGGGATGTAAATTGAGGAAATTTAAATAATATGAATAAAAGCCTTGACTGGGAGTTGATTGGTTGGAATTTCTACTACTGATGGTACGATTGTAAGATTAATTTATAATTAATAGTTATTCTGTTTGGTTATCCTTTACTAGGTACGGGAAAGTCAAACAGGTTGGAATGCCAGATCTGTTCACAAGTTGCAACCCACTTAGTTCAAAGGGATTGGCGTCAGTGACAGGATAGCAATCCAACATTTAACCCAATTACAAATTTTCTTTCAATCCTTCCAACTCAAGAGTTCCTTTTAATCAACTCCCCATCAAGTAAGGAAACTACTCACGCATTATAAATAAAGAATCCATAGCACATGAAAGGGAATTAAAAGAAGACATGATTATTGGAATTGAAATTGAATTAAAAAGAAATAATCCTTGCATTAATTAATCATAAAAGCATTCAAATACGAAATTGAACAAAGTAAAGAACATGGAAGAATGAAACCAAGTTAAGAAAACGAACTAGAATGACGAAGTCTTGATGAGGGAAATAACTCTTCTCAATGTTCCAATGCTCAGATCAATTCAAAATTAGAATCCTAAAAACCTGGAGAGAAAGACCTAAGAGAGTAAAACTAGATCTAGAAAACTACTGAATGAATGTGTGTTGTTTCTGCATATTCTCTGACTCTAGTCTACTATTCCGGGCCGAGAACTGGGCCGAAATAAGGTCCAAAATCGCCCCCAGCGAATCCTGCAGATTATGCAGATCGCACATGTCACGCGATCGCGTCATCCATGCGGACGCGTCGCTTGCGCTTTTTCCTCTCCACGCGTTCGCGTCGTCCACGCTACCGCGTCACTTGCGCTTTCCAATTCGCGCGGCCGTGCAAGCCATGCGGCCGCGTCACTGCGATTTGCGCTCCTTCGCGCGGTCGCGTGAGCCATGCGACCGTGTCACTTCTCGCTGGTTATCTCCTCAAATTCTTGTGTTCCTTCCATTTTTGCTAGCTTCCTTTCCAATCTCCATCTCATTCATGCTCTATAAAGCCTGAAACACTTGACACACAGATCACGGCATCGAATGGAATAAAGGAGAATTAAAATTAAATAATTAAAGTCTCTAGGAAGCAATTTTCAGACATGTACGGAATTTAGGAAGGAAATCTAAATGCATGCTAAATTGATGAATAAGTGGGTAAGGATCATGACAAAACCATACAATTAAACAAAATATAAACTATAAAATAGTGGTTTATCAACCTCCCCACACTTAAACATTAGCATGTCCTCATGCTAAATTGAAGGAGACAAGGAAATAAGTATGAACATGTAGAAACTCATGAAATGCAATGCAATCCTGCATATATAAATAAATGAAACTATATGATTATTGTCCAGTTGATCAAAAGTAAATAAGCCCTTCAAAACAATTACAAATCAAATTCCACTAATTCTATCATTATACAATAAAACCGATAAAAGTGCGAGAAGATAGCTTATGAAAGCAGGAAACATGAAAGTTCAAGGATTGAACCCTCACTGATAATGTATGTACGCTCTAATCTCTAGTGTATAAGGTAATCACTCTATTCTTCTCTAGTCATGTTTTCTAACTTTTGTTTTTCTCCTAACCAATCAACAACAGTTAATATACCAATGCAAACATCATGAGGTCTTTTTCAGGGTTGTAATGGGGCCAAGGTGCAGGTAAGGGTATACATATGGCTAAGTGAGCTTTATAAATTGAATCTTTAATTAACCTAAGCTCTCTCCTAATATACATATATTCTATATACTTTTAAATTCATGCCTAGCTACCCGTAATTCCCTTTTTTTTAACCCATACTCATGTTTCAACTTTGTATTTTAATTCTATCATATGTGCATTGATCTTTGAATTCTGAATTTAACATTGGGGTAATTTTGTCCCCTTATTTATTTGTTTATCATCTTTTTTTTTTTTTGAATTGAAATAAATAAAGCTTATCAATGCACATAGATTTTTGATTCTTATAGTTTCACATGAATAGGTATCCAAATTCCCTTTAAATTTTCATGATACATCCCCTTAACAACTTTTGTTCCCACAATTTCCCATACTTAACTAGTACACACAATTCTATCTTAAGCTAACCAAAGATTCAATTTGGGATATGCAATTGTTTTTCAGCTTAAGGTTAGTAATGTGGCAAAATATAGAACAAATGGGGTTTTAAAGGCTCAAAGTGGTTAACAAGGGTAATTGAAAAGGGTAGGCTTGATTTGGATAAGTGAGTTTAAGCAAATAATGGCCTCAATCATGTGCAAGCATGTAAATATAATAAATATTGGACATATAAGATAAAATAAAATATAGATTACAATCATAGAGAAGTAAACACACAAGAATAAAATAATTATGGTTAAATAATGTAACCATACATAAAGGCTCAAATCTTTCACAGGTTGTGTGTTCTTTAGCTCAAACATCATGTTCCAAATACAACTCAAGCAGATTTATCATAAAAATTTTGAAAAATTAGTGAAATTTTATTCCAAAGATAGATTTTTAAAAGAAACTTATTGTCTTTTCAATCAAGTAGAACATGCATGCAACTATTCTAACCTATGCAATTTATTCTATTCTAGAAAAGAAAGAAAATCTAACTAAAATATCCTAATTATTGGTGCCAGAGAAGAGAATTTACCTCCGGAAGTCAGGTACTGACCGACCTCCCCACACTTAAGGCTTTGCACCGTCCTCGGTGCCATCTGTCAGAAACAGGGGTGGGCTGGTAGCAGTATCTCCATCATCGGGACCGTCATGGCTCCCTGTGCTAGTAAAGAAAGTGGAGTCCGGGGTGTCTGAGTCTCTGAAGCGTCCCTTGAGTAGCTCCTTGAGGTGTTTGAATCGGCGCTCGTTACGGCGCTCTCTCATCTTTGCTTTCTGTTCTTGCCGATCCAACCGTTCGATTATTTGCTGGAGCAATTTCTCAGTTGTAGATGCTTGTGGTGTTGAAGAAGGATTATCTTCAACTGGAGCAGTAGGAAGGCTTGTAGTGGCTGCTGAGAGTCTGAGGTATTTCCCATTAGGGACATATTGATCATCTCGTAGAAGCATGACTTTGGTGTCCCCAGCTCTGTAGGAGACTCCGGCTGCTAAGACAAGATCTGAGATCAAGGCGGGGAAAGGTAAGTTGCCCGCAATTTGTACGTGTTCCATAGCATTCCGGATATGTCTTGAGAGATTCAGAGGTTGGTCTGTAAGGATGCACCATAGTAGAACAGCCATGTCTGCAGTGAAAGAGGACTCATGAGTGCTCGGAAAGACGTAATGGGACATGATCTGTGCCCATACACGAGCCTCCATGGTAAGTGCTGAAGCCAAGATTCCCTTAGGGCGGGTACGGTGGTATCCGTAGATCCAACGGCTGCCAGGTAATGCGATGACTCCGAGAACAGAGTCCCAGTCGAATTGGTATCTCTGGCGCTGAAGGGCGGCTTCTTGAAAAGCGTCCATTCCTGCTGGAATAGGGGGAAGACTCAGAGCTTGCTGAATGGCCTCTTCTGTGATGGGGACTTGCTTCTGCCGGACATAAATAGACTGTAGGGTCGGCATGTAGAAGTTGGAGTAGAACTCAACTATCCAAGAAAAATTGACCTGCCTTGGCTGTTTCTGTAGGAAACCCCATTGTCTTCGCTCAATTTGCGGCTCAACAAAGGTGGCAATATTGGACGGGAGGATAAGAAGGTATTCATTGTTATAGTTCCTTTCTGCCAGGATAGGGAACATCTGCTCACAGTAGCGATTGGAAAATCGCAGCGTCCTTTGCTGGAAAGGCTTTCTCCTTTTCGTCAACCTTTATTATCCTCTTGACTCGTTTTGTTGAGGGCTTGACTGCGGTTGAAGAAGGCTCTGCCACTAATGCTCTTTTAGTTCCTCTTCTTGCTGGTGGTCTGGAAGTTGCTTTCTCCTTTCCTTTCTTGGTGGCCATCCTGAAAGAAGGGAAGAGAAAGAAAATTAAATTTAAAGAGAGATACAGCAAGGAAGGAAACGAAAAAGAGGGTGAATGATGCACAGTAAAGTGTAGATGACATTAACACATGCTTTCGAGTACATATGAAAAGCCATCAATGGGAAATAGCTAGTGCATAAAAAGACAAGTGAATGCAAGGTGTTTATTGGCATGCTGGCAAAGGGCATGAGTAGTATAGACCAAGCATTACTTTGTAACAAACCATCACGTTTGTATTGACAATTGAATTCAATTAATAAAATAATAAGGGAAAGTTGTGAAAAGCAAGCATTGAATAGTATAGTAACATAGAGAAGTGCATAATGCCACATGGGCTTTTTCACAAACACATAGCATGCATGGTGAATAGGGTATAGAAAATATGAAGATGAACATGCAAGCAATCCCTTAAATGGGAGAAAAATAATTGTCAAATAATTTGCAATAATCCACAAGCATATAATAAGGGATGATGACTCAAAAGGTTTCTAACACCATGTAAAGAAAAGAAAAGAAGAAGAAGAAAAATAAAAATTTGAAAAGAAAAAGAAAAGAAAAAGAAAATAATAATATATATACATAATATAATAAGAATGATAGAAAAGAGAAGAAGGAAGAAGAAGGTAAAACCTTGTTAATGATGGTGAGAGAGATAGAGAGTGAAAGGTGAGATAGAAAGGGGAAGGGGGAAGGAAGAAAGAAGGAGGGAAAAGAAAAATTAGGATTTGAAGGAGAAGAAGATAAGATATGTGGCAATTTTAGGTTGAGCTGGCGCATGGGACTCGGCCGCGTGGGGCACGCGTTCGCGTGGGCGCACGTCAGGGAGGGGGACGTGATCGCGTCGGTCACACGGTCGCGTGACCCATGTTATGCGTCTGGCGCGAGTGCAGCCTCGCTCCAGCACAACTCTCTGTTCAATTTAATTCAATTGCCAAATTGGGGTGACGCGATCGCGTGGGTCACGCGATCGCATGAATGCGCGTCATAAAATGGGTGACGCGGCCGCGTCGGCGATGCGGTTGCGTGACAAGGATTGTGCTTCCAGCACCAATCCAGCATCACTCTCGCACAAAATGTTTATGTGCACCCTTTTACATCGAAAATTCAGGGCATGCGGCCGCGTGGGGCACGCGGTCGCGTGGGAGGCCATGATTTCCATGCGATGCGGTCGCGTCAGCGACGCGGTCGCGTGGGGTAATTTGTGCCATTGGCACGACTTCAGCGCTCCTCCTGCGTAACTTTCTGTTCATTTTTATTTTTCTTTACTCCCCCTGCCACGCGGACGCGTCGCTGGTGCAATCGCGTCGCGCGGCGAAAAATTTTTTTTTTTTAAGGAAAGATAAAGACATGTAATTGAAAGAGCACGAAAGCACTAATAAAGAGAAGAGTTATTAAAGAAGAAAAACTAAAAATGAAGAAAAGAACGATCATACCGCAGTGGGTTGTCTCCTACCAAGCACTTTGCTTTTACGTTCGTAAGTTGGACGCTCCAATAGCTCAATCTGCTGCGATGTGGGGGTCTTCCAAGCAGAAGATCTCAAGCTCCTTATTTTTCTGCACCTTCTCACCATGGTATAGCTTCAGGCATTGTCCATTAACCTTAATAAGTTCAGAGCTTGAAGGATGGCTTAGGTGATAAACTCCGTACGGTTCATTCTTCTCTATTCTGTATGGACCTTCCCATTTTGATCTCAACTTACCGGGCATGAGCCTCAGTCGAGATTTGTAAAGGAGAATAAAATATCCAAGTTGGAACTCTCTCTTCTTGATGTTTTGATCATGCATAGCTTTCATCTTTTCCTTGTATATTCTGGAGTTCTCATAAGCTTCCAAGCGAAGGTTCTTCAGTTCCTGCAGTTGCAACTTTCTTTCAGCTCTAGCATTCTCAATTCCCATGTTGCACTCCTTAACTGCCCAGAAGGCTCTGTGTTCTATTTCAACTGGGAGATGACAAGCTTTTCCATAAACCAAGCGGAAGGGACTCATCCCAATGGGTGTCTTGTATGCTGTTCTGTATGCCCACACTGCATCTTGTAGCCTGGTGCTCCAGTCTTTTCTATGAGATTTCACTATCTTTTGCAAGATACGCTTAATTTCTCTGTTCGACACCTCGGCTTGCCCATTAGTTTGGGGATGGTAAGCTGTTGCAACTTTATGGATTATCCCATGCTTCTTCATCAATCCTGTTAGTCTCCTGTTACAAAAATGGGTGCCTTGATCGCTCACGATCGCTCGTGGTGATCCAAAGCAGCATATAATATGATTTTTCACAAAGGAAACAACAGTGTTAGCATCATCAGTGCGGGTAGGAATTGCTTCCACCCATTTGGAAACATAATCCACAGCTAACAATATATAAAAATATCCACTAGAATTTGGAAATGGACCCATGAAGTCAATGCCCCAAACATCAAAAATTTCACAAAAAAGCATATATTGTTGAGGCATCTCATCCCTCTTAGATATATTACCAAATTTCTGGCATGGGTGACAAGATTTACAAAACTCAGCAGCGTCTCTAAAAAGAGTAGGCCACCAGAATCCACAGTCTAAGATCTTTCTAGCTGTTCATTGAGGGCCAAAATGTCCTCCACTCTCAGATGAGTGACAGGCCTCTAAAATGGACTGGAATTCTGATTGAGGCACACAACGACTAATTATCTGGTCAGTGCCACATCTCCATAAATATGGGTCATCCCATATATAATATTTAGACTCACTTTTCAGCTTGTCTCTTTGATGTTTAGAAAGATGTGGAGGAAATGTGCGGCTAACTAAATAATTAGCAACAGGTGCATACCAAGGGACTACCTCAGATACTGCTTGTAGGTTATCAAAAGGAAAATTATCATCTATAGGAGTAGAATCATCCTTAATATGTTCAAGGCGACTCAAGTGGTCTGCTACTAAATTTTGATTACCACTCCTATCCTTTATTTCTAAATCAAATTCTTGTAACAGCAGTATCCAACGTATAAGTCTTGGTTTGGATTCCTTTTTAGCTAATAGATACTTTAGAGCTGCATGTTCCGAATACACTACTACTCTAGTACCAAGTAAATAAGCCCGGAATTTATCCAGAGCAAAAACAATAGCAAGTAGCTCTTTCTCAGTAGTAGTATAATTGGACTGGGCAGTGTCTAAAGTCTTAGACGCATAGGCAATAACAAAAGGATCCTTACCTTCACGCTGAGCCAGCGCTGCTCCTACTGCATGGTTGGAAGCATCGCACATGATTTCAAACGGTTGGTTCCAGTCTGGTCCTCTCACATTTAGGGCTTGCGTTAGAGCAGTCTTCAGCTTATCCAACGCTTGTTTGCAATCCTCACTGAACTCGAACTCAATATCCTTCTGCAGTAATCTGGATAAGGAAAGTGCCACCTTACTAAAGTCCTTAATAAATCTCATGTAGAAACCTGCATGACTGATGACAAGTCATCTTAGCCTAGTTTCACTAGCCTTTTTCTTTTGTTTTCAATTGATTTATGCACTTTCTTGAGCCAGAAGCAAGCCAATTGGGTAGATTTCCATGTTTCCTTTGATTCAATCAACCATGTATGAATTCATGCACTTTCATGAGATTTTATGCTATAATTGTCATATATTATGAAAGAAACACAATCTCATGATTTGGAGCATAGCTTTGATGTGTTTGATTGATTGATGATAGGTGAAGAAAGCTTGGAGAAAGGTTGAAGCAAGAAGGAATGGCTAGGAGCAAGAGAGAACAAAAAGTTTGAGCAAAAGTTTGCCTCAAACTTTAGCTCAAACTTTTGGAAGAAGTGAAAACACTTCAGGGAAAAAAAGCTTGAGCAAAAGTTTGCCTCAAACTTTAGCTCAAACTTTTAGGAGAAAAGCTTGAGCCAACGTTTGCCTCAAACTTTTTGGCAAACGTTGGCATCACAAAATCAACACCCTGGAGGACAAAAGCTTGCGCCAACGTTTGCCTCAAACTTTTTGGCAAACGTTGGCGCCATCAGCAACACACCCTGGAGAGAAAAAGTTTGCGCCAACGTTTGCCTCAAACTTTTTGGCAAACGTTGGCGCCACATATATGCACTAGGGGGCCAACGTTTGAGCAAAAGTTTGACCCCAAACTTTGGCTCAAACGTTGGTAGCAGCAAGAATGGGGCAGCTGATGTAAAAAGTTTGAGTAAAAGTTTGCCTCAAACTTTTACTCAAACTTTTACTCAAGCTTTTAAGATTCACAACCCGGTTCACATTGGTTCTCTCTCAAACTCCAAGAGCAATCAACCAAGGCCTCTATCAACCCAATTCCATCAAGAGAAAAGGCCCAACTCAAGGCTTGAAGACCATTTGAAGAAAGTGTATAAATAGATTAGGATTTAAGTTTCTAGAGAGCTTTTCTTTTCGGTTTTGATTTGGTAGTTTTGTAGAGAGCTCACCTTTACATTTTGGCATTGTTGTTTTAATTCAAGAGAATTTGGGGAGGAGAATTGATCTCTCTTCTTCCTTGTTCTTGCTTGAATACTCTTTACTTTTCTTGCTTCGGATCTTGGGTAGAGAATTGAAGAAATTCTGTTTCAATCTCACCTTGGGATCTTGTTTAATTTTTCGCATCATTGAATTTCAGTTTCTGTTAATTGCTTCTTCTTTTACTTTCTCTGCAATTTACATTTCTTCATTTCCTTTGCAATTGTTTTTGCTGGATCTAGGAAGGCATTGAGATCTAGACTTGGTTATCTAGTCTTTTGAGTCCTGAGATCTGGATTTCCCATTTTCGATTCTCTGTTTAATGCTTTTCAAGCCCATTTACAATTCCGTTTTAGATCCGATTCAATTCAAGTTATCTTCTACTCTTCTGTTTGTTGAATTTTACTTTTTCTTGTTTAATTTCTGCAAATCCAATTCCCAATCCCCTTTACAATTCAAGCCATTTACATTTCTTGCACTTTAAGATTCTGCAGTTTACATTTCTTGCGTTCTAAGTTTCTGCCATTTAATTTCTTGTTCTTTAAGATTCAGCGCTCTAATTCCTGTTCTCTTTAATTTCATGCAAATTTCCCATTACCTTTACTTTCTGTGCAATTTAAATTTTGTTAATCACAAATCTTTCAACCAAATCATGATTCGCTTGACTAAATCAATCACTAAGCTAAAATTGCTCAATCCTTCCATCCCTGTGGGATCGACCTCACTCCCGTGAGTTATTATTACTTGATGCAACCCGGTGCACTTGCCGGTTAGTTTTGGGTGTTTTGGAGAAATTTGTTTTTCCACAAAAATATCCATCAAGTTTTTGGCGCTGTTGCCGGGGATTGATTAGATTGACAATGATTAAGTGAAGTGGAGATCTAGATCAAGCACTTTTATCTTTCTGGTCTTTAATTTTCAATTAACCCACTAACTGTTTGAATTTTTGCTTAAGCTAACTAGAACTTCATTCTAGCAATAGATTGAAGTGCCACTGGTTTTGTGCGTTTCTTATGTTCTGCTTGTATGTCAGGTACAAGGAGAACCATACCCACCTCTCAGGAGCAAGACGAAAGAAGTCTCAGGAGGTTAAGAAGAGCTGAAAGAGGGAAAAATATTGTTGGAGAAGAGGAATCAGAAGAAGAATTCCAAGATATGGAGGAACATTCAACCAATCCACCAGGTGGAACAGCCAACAACAATAACAACCCACCCCAGAGGAGAGTTTTGGCCTCCTATACTTTTGCAAATCCTAGACATTGTGGAAGCAGTATCTTAACTCCAAATGTCAATGCAAACAATTTTGAACTAAAGCCACAACTCATCACTTTAGTCCAAAACAATTGCTCTTTTGGAGGAGGACCACTTGAAGACCCCAACCAACACTTATCCACTTTCTTGAGGATTTGTAACACTGTCAAAACCAATGGTGTGCCTCCTGAAAGCTACAAGCTATTGCTATTCCCATTTTCTCTCAAAGACAAGGCCACTCAATGGTTGGAATCCTTTCCAAGAGACAGCATCAACAATTGGGACGATTTGGTAACCAAGTTCCTTGCCAAATTTTACCCACCTCAAAGGATCATAAGGTTGAAGACTGAGGTACAAACATTTACACAAATGGAGGCTGAACCATCCATGAGGCATGGGAGAGATACAAGGCTCTAATTAGGAAATGTCCTCCTGAAATGTTCACTGAGTGGGATAAGCTGCAGAATTTCTATGAGGGCTTAACATTGAAATCCTAGGAAGCTTTGGATCATTCAGCTGGAGGTTCTTTGCAACTCATGAAAACTGCAGAGGAAGCTCAAAATCTCATTGATATGGTGGCTAACAACCAATATTTCTTTGCTCATCAAAGAAACTGCCAACCATCACAAAGGAGTGGAGTAATGGAGCTAGAAGGAATGGACTCAATCTTGGCTCAAAACAAGATGATGCAGCAGCAAATTCAACAACAATTTGAGCAAATGGCCAAGAGGATTGATAGCCTCCAAGTTGCAGCAGTTAACACAAGCCAACCATCAACCACATGGGGACAGAATGAAGAAATTCAAGAGGAGCAACAGCAAGAACAAGTCCAGTACATGCATAACCAACATTCTGGTCCACGTGAAGTCTATGGTGATACTTACAACGCCTCATGGAAGAATCACCCCAACCTCAGATGGGGAGATAGTCACAACCAAAACCAACAACCATGGCAGAGGAACTCAAACCAAAACAATTCAAGAAACAACCAAAACCACAACCAGCAGCAAACTAACCAAAGCCTTTACAGAAAACCTCAAAACAACTACCCCAACCCCAACCAGTACCAATCCAATAACCAACCCACCAACCAAATTTCCTACCATCCACCACCCACATCTCACAACCCACCACAAGCATCACCTGAAGCTCAAAGACTCACCAACTTGGAGACCTTGATAGACAAAATGTTGAAACACCAGGAAATGACAACCAAGAACTATGAAGCCTCCATGAAGAGCCTAGAGAGGCAGATGGGGCAAATCTCCAAGCAGATTTCTATTGAGAGACCTTCAAGCTCACTGCCCAGGGACACAATCCCAAATCCTAAGGAAGAATGCAAGGCGATACAATTAAGGAGTGGGAGAACATTGATGAGCAACAATGACACTACAAAGAAGCAAGCAGAGAGCAGCAAAAGGCCAATAGAAGATGAGGAGCAAACAAAGGAAGATGAAGCCAAGGATCAAGTTGTGATGCTAAACAAGAGCACTGAGAAACTCAAAGAGAAGGATAACCAGTCACACAGTTCAAAAGAAGTGATTCAGGGACAGCAGCAAGTAGGAAAGAGCATCACACCTCCACTGCCATATCCCCAGAAGTTCAACAAAGAGGCTAAGGACCAACATTTTCATAAGTTCCTTGAGACTTTCAAGAAGCTGGAGATCAATATTCCCTTGGCTGAAGCACTTGAGCAAATGCCTCTGTATGCCAAGTTTTTGAAGGAACTTATCAATAAGAAAAGAAGTTGGGATGAGAAAGAAACCATACTGCTTACTGAGGAATGCAGGGCCTTGATTCAAAAAGGGCTTCCTCCGAAGCTTGAGGACCCAGGGAGCTTCTTGCTGCCTTGCACCATTGGGGAATTAACCATCACTAAAGCAATGTGCGATCTAGGAGCAAGTATTAACTTAATACCATCCTCCTTGGAGAAAAAGCTGCGTATAGAGGAAGTTAAACCGGTACAGATATCTCTAGAGCTAGTAGATAAGTCAACAGTATACCCCATGGGTATGATTGAAAACCTTCAGGTCAAGGTGGACAATTTCATATACCCTGCAGATTTTGTGGTTCTAGATTCAGATGGGGATGATGGTGACTCTATTATACTGGGAAGGCCATTCTTGGCCACTGCTAGAGCTATCATAGACATAGAGCAAGGAGAACTAACTCTCAGGATACATGATAAGAGTGTCACTCTGAAGGTATTACCAGAAGCCCAGTTTAGTAATGAGAGGAGGGACTATATAGAAATTGACAAGGTGATTCACAACAACATCCCAAGGCAGAAGATTGTGCAGAAGGATGAAAAAGACCAAGAGGATATTGGAGTATTAGCCACTAAAGAGAGAGATCCCCAAGGTAAGCCTACAGCCAGAAAAGAAAGATCAACAAAAAAGGGGATGAAACGCAGAAACAAAACAAAAAGGGGTTGGAAGAACAGGAAGATTCCAACAGAGGGGTTTTCCAAAGGTGACAAAGTGCAATTAATATATCAACAGCTGGGAGCAAACCAACATACTGATGACTATTACACTGTCTGCAACATACTCTCATTAGAGCACGCTGAAATTGAACACCAGAGAACAAAGAGGAGGATCACAGTCAAGGGAGACAAGTTGAGGCACTACAAGCATCAACCACCATAAAAGAAAGCCCCAATGTCAAGCTAGTGACAATAAAAGAGCGCTCCATGGGAGGCAACCCATGATTTAAGGTTCATGTCATTTTGAATTCAATAAGCTATGATCATTCGAGCATGAATTTTTTTTTCATGAACATACCTACTGAATGCATGCACTGTTTTGAAACATATGCTGAGACTTCTGAGTTTGGTGTGCCTTCAAGCACACCAAACCAGTGTTATAAACATTTTCGTGCTGTATGCTTAGTAGCTTGATAAAGCATATGACCAAACACTAAGTTTGGTGTTTGCATAGGTGGACATTCTCAGAAGACTTAATTCATTTTTCTCTTCATAAAAATTAAAAATTCATGCATCAATGATCATACGATTGTTATTTTCTATAACTTTACAATTGAAAAAAAAATTTTTTTCATACTCTTTCATGAAGTATCAATTGTGACTAACTGCTAGCGTCTCACATTTACCCCTCAACAAGAGATAAGTTTGGTGTTCACCAAACCTTGATACACTGATTTAGGGACATTGGGACTTCACTAGTTGGAGGAAGAAACACATTTTTTTAACTATATGACCAAACATTAAGTTTGGTGTCCTCCAAGAAAAGTCACGGTTCAAATGGATATAAGGACTGATTATTCATATAGTGTTAATGAAAGAAGCACTCTTGCCACAATTTGATAAAACTAATGTTTGTTGTCTTGTTGTGATGACTAGGTGGTCAAAGAACACTCAATGAAAAAGACAAGACAAAGGAAAGCATAGCATGAGGACAAAATCTCATCACATGCCTCAAAAGGAGAATCTGCCACTCCTTGAGATGATCACGGCAAAGACAATTGAAGAAGCAAGCTTTGTCTTCATTCATCCTTCCATGCACACCTTTGATTCACATAGTATCTAATTGCATCCTAGCCCTTCATTGTTCATTTAAATAATACACCACCTTCAAGCCATGCATATGACCGAATCCTTGCACTCCAACCATTTAAACTCCATTCCCTTCATCACTTCTCATCATAATAAGCTCAGCCTCAAACTTCTTCTTGCTCCAAACACACATCAAAATTTCCAACATTCTTCACACTCCCTTTAACCTCAAGAGGCTCAACCAAGCAAGTGATCATGGCCTCTTCTTCAAGAACCAAACGAAGAAAAGGAAAAGAGTCCGTGGTGGAGGAGAGCACCCCTGAATATGACCAATGGAGATTCAAATCTTGGTACCATCAATTACAAATTGAATGGATGAATGAGAAGAAGATATATCCAGAAGTTCCACTCTTGCTGCCGGATGATGGATGCCAAGAAATGAAGGACAAGATTAGAAAGAGAAGGTGGGAAGAACTCATATCACCAATCACCCGGATCAATGTTAACATCATAAGAGAGTTCTATGCCAATGTCTCAAGGCTTGACATGAGTGAAGCTCCAACATACAAGAGCTATGTGCGGGGAGTGGAAGTAGACTTTAGCTCGGAGGCCATCAAGAAAGTCTTGGGACTAAAATAAGTCCGCTTTAGTGAACCAGGATACCACCAAAGGATAAATGGAGATCCGGATTATGATAGAATTTCTAGAGATATTTGTATGGAGAACTCAGAATGGGAAGGAGATGCCAAGAACAAATACAAGTATCTTAAGAGAGGTAACCTTACCCCAGAAGCAAAGGGATGGTATGAGCTATTGAAAAGATCAATCCTGGGCACAGTAAACACCTCAGAAGTCAACAGGAAGAGAGCTGTTATGTTACATTGCATCATTGTGGGAGGAGAGGTAAAGGTTCATGAAATCCTTGCAAAAGACATTCAAAAACTTGCAGAGAAGAACTCGGCCGGGTCTTGGTTATACTACCCAAGTACCATTTGGAGGTTGTGTGCAAAAGCTAAAGTACCAATGGAGGAGGAAAACCCAACGTGGTTGGGCCAGGGCATGCCTATAACCATTGAAAGAATGATGATGGTTCCTGAGCACATCAAGGCCGAAGACCACACGGAAGAAGGCAAAGAGAAGAACCAATGGAGGAAGAAGAGTTACAAGAGGAAGAAGAGCCACAAGAGGAGGAGGAACAGCAGTACATTCCCCCACATAACAATCTGGATATGACTCAAATGCAGGAAGCAATTGGAAGATTATCACAACAGTACATGAGAATTCAAGAAAGGCAAGAGGAATACCATTTACAGTATATGAAAAACCAACAAGAGCAAGAGGAAAGGCAGCTGAAAATGATGAACCAACAAAGTGAGTTTGAGTCAAAATTCCTTGTGATGCAAGAAGAGCATGCTTTTCAATCTCACGAATCATTTGGAAAGTTAACACAAATGCAAGCCGAAACCATGAGAGCTCTCAAAGAGTTTACAACCCTCCAAGATGCAAGATATGAAGTCCAAGCCGATTACAACATAAATGGACAAATCAAGCTGAACTATATTGGAGAACATCTGCACAACATGGATCCAGCATTTCCAACTTTCGATGAATTCTTCAAAAAGAGAAGTGAGATAGAAGTAAGCAATGCTATGAGACTTGAAGATAGAGTAGAGGAGGCGATGAATAAAGCTGGGTTCTGGCAGGGTCAACAGACAACAGACATGGACACAGGGAACACCAGCAACCAGGTGTATGAAAGAAGAAAGAAAAAGCATGACAAATGAAAGGTGGACTTGCTCCTTGTTCATCACTACAAAGAAAAAGCATGCATTGTATTTGTTTTAAGTTGTCTTTGCATCTTTAAGTAGTTATTATAATTAATAGTCTTTGCATTATGTTTGTTTCTCTTAAAATAAGTAAGCTAGCCTATGTGTGTGCTTGTGTGTTTACTTTCACTGAACAAAAAGCATGCTTTGTCCCCTGCATCTTTAATTCAATAAAAAAAATGTTTGAATGTGAAGTGAGATAGTTCTCTGTTAGATAGAAGTACAATAAAAGTAAGTGGTGGTATGAATGTGTGATAATAGCTCACTTTTAATGAATAAGAGAACTAGGATGTCTCCTCTTAAGTAGAAAGTGGCCTACTGTCTATGAATCTCAATCAAATAAAAATCCTTGGTTAAAAAGACAAAAAAAAGAAAAAAAAAGGGGGGAAAAAGAAATAGCCAAAGAGTGGCAGCAGAACAAAAGAAAACAAAAAGAAACAAAAGCTAGACACCAATAGCTTGAACCTTAGAATATATGCCTGTGGTGTCTTTGTACTAGGATCTGCTTGGATTATTAAGCTCTTTGGAGTGCATCAACACTTGGTGACTTGGGTTAACTAACCCGGGATCATCAGCTGAAAGTCCACTATCAAGAGCAACCTAACTACAAGGCATTTAGTAACCCAAAGAGGTGCTGGGCATCAATGTTTTAAGAAGGAATGTGAGCCAAGTGTCTGTAGTGAATAATGTGTCAAGGAATAAATGAACTTGTTACACATGACACTCAAATAAAGCTTATAAAAAGTAATAGCCAAGGATAAAGGAATAATGAGAAGTCTTAGCAGTGTGTTACTTGAAGCTTGAAGGAGACTTTCTACGCCTAAGAGTCAATAAGAAGTGAGTATTTACATATCCACATAAAACCCCATGAACTACCAATAATACTCTGCTAGCATGAACATCCCCTTCCATTCCATTCTTTCTTCTCAATAAATCTTTTCTTGCTTGGGGACAAGCAAGCTTTAAGTTTGGTGTTGTGATGACAAGTCATCTTAGCCTAGTTTCACTAGCCTTTTTCTTTTGTTTTCAATTGATTTATGCACTTTCTTGAGCCATAAGCAAGCCAATTGGGTAGATTTCCATGTTTCCTTTGATTCAATCAACCATGTATGAATTCATGCACTTTCATGAGATTTTATGCTATAATTGTCATATATTATGAAAGAAACACAATCTCATGATTTGGAGCATAGCTTTGATGTGTTTGATTGATTGATGATAGGTGAAGAAAGCTTAGAGAAAGGTTGAAGCAAGAAGGAATGGCTAGGAGCAAGAGAGAACAAAAAGTTTGAGCAAAAGTTTGCCTCAAACTTTAGCTCAAACTTTTGGAAGAAGTGAAAACACCTCAGGGAAAAAAAGCTTGAGCAAAAGTTTGCCTCAAACTTTAGCTCAAACTTTTAGGAGAAAGGCTTGAGCCAACATTTGCCTCAAACTTTTTGGCAAACGTTGGCATCACAAAATCAACACCCTGGAGGACAAAAGCTTGCGCCAACGTTTGCCTCAAACTTTTTGGCAAACGTTGGCGCCATCAGCAACACACCCTGGAGAGAAAAAGTTTGCGCCAACGTTTGCCTCAAACTTTTTGGCAAACGTTGGCGCCACATATATGCACTAGGGGGCCAACGTTTGAGCAAAAGTTTGACCCCAAACTTTGGCTCAAACGTTGGTAGCAGCAAGAATGGGGCAGCTGATGTAAAAAGTTTGAGTAAAAGTTTGCCTCAAACTTTTACTCAAACTTTTACTCAAGCTTTTAAGATTCACAACCCGGTTCACATTGGTTCTCTCTCAAACTCCAAGAGCAATCAACCAAGGCCTCTATCAACCCAATTCCATTAAGAGCAAAGGCCCAACTCAAGGCTTGAAGACCATTTGAAGAAAGTGTATAAATAGATTAGGATTTAAGTTTCTAGAGAGCTTTTCTTTTCGGTTTTGATTTGGTAGTTTTGTAGAGAGCTCACCTTTACATTTTGGCATTGTTGTTTTAATTCAAGAGAATTTGGGGAGGAGAATTGATCTCTCTTCTTCCTTGTTCTTGCTTGAATACTCTTTACTTTTCTTGCTTCGGATCTTGGGTGGAGAATTGAAGAAATTCTGTTTCAATCTCACCTTGGGATCTTGTTTAATTTTTCGCATCATTGAATTTCAGTTTCTGTTAATTGCTTCTTCTTTTACTTTCTCTGCAATTTACATTTCTTCATTTCCTTTGCAATTGTTTTTGCTGGATCTAGGAAGGCATTGAGATCTAGACTTGGTTATCTAGTCTCTTGAGTCCTGAGATCTGGATTTCCCATTTTCGATTCTCTGTTTAATGCTTTTCAAGCCCATTTACAATTCCGTTTTAGATCCGATTTAATTCAAGTTATCTTCTACTCTTCTGTTTGTTGAATTTTACTTTTTCTTGTTTAATTTCTGCAAATCCAATTCCCAATCCCCTTTACAATTCAAGCCATTTACATTTCTTGCACTTTAAGATTCTGTAGTTTACATTTCTTGCGTTCTAAGTTTCTGCCATTTAATTTCTTGTTCTTTAAGATTCAGCACTCTAATTCCTATTCTCTTTAATTTCATGCAAATTTCCCATTCCCTTTACTTTCTGTGCAATTTAAATTTTGTTAATCACAAATCTCTCAACCAAATCATGATTCGCTTGACTAAATCAACCACTAAGTTAAAATTGCTCAATCCTTCCATCCCTGTGGGATCGACCTCACTCCCGTGAGTTATTATTACTTGATGCGACCCGGTGCACTTGCCGGTTAGTTTTGGGTGTTTTGGAGAAATTTGTTTTTCCACAAAAATATCCATCAATGACCAAGGAACAAACGGACTTCCCTCACAGAAGAGGGGTAAGGTAAACTAGAAATAACATTCACCTTTGCTGGGTCTACAGAAATGCCATTATTAGATACCACATGTCCTAATATAATCCCTTATTTTACCATAAAGTGGCATTTTTCGAAATTCAATACAAGGTTTGTATTAACAATTCTATCTAATACTCTAAATAACCCATCTAAGCAAAGGCTAAAAGAATCACCATAAACGCTAAAATCGTCCATAAAAACTTCCATACAGTCCTCAACAAGATCAGAGAAAAGACTCATCATGCAACTTTGAAAAGTAGCTGGTGCATTGCACAAGCCAAAGGGCATTCTCTTATAAGCATAGGTCCCAAAAGGACATGTAAAAGTAGTCTTTTCCTGATCCTCAAGAGCTATATGAATCTGGAAATAACCTGTGTAACCATCTAGAAAGCAGTAATGTGATTTACCTGACAGGCGATCCAGCATTTGATCAATGAATGAAAGTGGGTAGTGATCCTTACGGGTAGCTTGGTTGAGATGCCTGTAATCAATGCAAAATCTCCAAGCATTCTGAACTCTAGTTGCTATGAGCTCTCCATGCTCATTCTTCACGGTAGTGACTCCGGACTTCTTGGGCACCACTTGTATTGGGCTTACCCATTCACTGTCTGAAATGGGATATATGATACCGGCCTCCAATAGTCTGGTCACCTCCTTCTTGACAACTTCCAAGATAGTGGGATTCAATCTTCTCTGGGGTTGACGGACAGGTCTTGCTCCCTCTTCTAAAAATATTCTGTGCTCGCATACTTGAGGGTTGATTCCCACTATGTCTGCCAAACTCCACCCAATTGCCTTCTTATGCTTCCTTAGCACATCAAGTAGCTGCTCTTCTTGTTGAGAAGTCAGTTCTCTTGCAATAATAACCGGAAGCTTCTGCTCGTCCTCGAGATAAGCATATTTGAGGTATGAAGGAAGAGGTTTCAATTCTAACTTTTGATTATGGGCAGGCTCTGGATTATCTGGAGCTCGTAAAAATGGCGAAGTGCCCTCACTGTCAGTTAAGAGGGTCCCCACACTCGGACCTTGTCCAGTGTGCCTCTCTTCAAACTCTTCTTTTTGAACTTCAGCCACACTTTCGTCTATGACATCACACTGGAAGATAGAATGATCTTCTGGGGGGTTGTTAATGACTCCATTCAGATTGAAGATCACTATGCGGCCATCTATTTCAAAGGAGTATGTTCCTGAAAAAGCATCCAATTTGAATTTTGATGTCTTCAGGAATGGTCTTCCAAGTAGGATTGATGATGGCTTGTCTGAATCATTATGGGGCATCTCCAAGATATAAAAATCAGTGGGAAATATGAGCCCTTTAATATTCACCAAAACATCTTCAGCAACTCCAGCCACTGTAATGATGCTTTTATCTGCTAACACAAAACGAGCTGCCGACCTTTTTAAGGGAGGGAGCCTCAAAACATCATATATGGACAAAGGCATTATACTGACACATGCTCCTAAATCACACATGCAATCATAAATTACTACGCCACCAATAGTACAACTAACTATGTAAGGACCTGGATCACTACATTTTTCAGGTAATCCTCCCATTAAAGCAGATATAGAACTACCTAAAGGAATAGTTTCTAATTCATTAATCTTGTCTTTATGAATACATAAGTCTTTTAGAAACTTTGCATATTTAGGTACCTGCTGAATAACATCAAAAAGGGGAACAGTTACCTCAACCTTTTTGAATATTTCTACCATTTTAGGATCAGGTTCCAGCTGCTTCCTGGGCTTCCTTGCAAGTTGTGGAAATGGAATGGGAACAGTGGGTTCCGTGGTGCCTGCGCCTTTTGGTGCTTCTTCTTATGGTTGAGCTATCTCTTCTTCAGCTATGTCCTGTATATCCTCTTCCTTTTCAACATCTTCAACTTCTACCACCTCTTCAGCTGAGGCGTATTCTGGTGAGCTTGGTTCCTCCTGATTCCTCTCCTGCAGTGTGGTTCCGGACCTCAGGGTGATGGCATTAATGCCTCCCTTTGGATTGGGTAATAGTTGAGAGGGGATTCCAGTGGTGCTTGAAGGTTGGTTGCTGGAATTTTGTGTTGAACCAAGCTGTGTCATAAAAGCTTGCAGAGTAGAGGTGAAGACCATTCAGACTGGCGTTAATAGTGTTCACGATGGTACTTTCCATGGCCAGTTGTCTTTTCTCAAAAGCTTGTAATAAATCTTCATTAGAAGATACAAAAGAATGAGTAAATTGAGAGGTTTGCTGCTGATTGTTCGGTGGTCCTTGGTTTTGCCTCACGTGAGGTGCTCGGTAAGGTTGATTTTGCTGCCTGTTGTTGTTATTATTCTACCTCTGATTTCCCTGATTATCTCTGCCTCCCCTGTTATTGTTGTCCCTCCAATTCTGGTTTGAATTGTCCTGCCATCCATGGTTATTATTTCCACTTTGGTTGTACCCTTGGTTGGGGCGTTCATAAAAGTTGTGAGTGGATGCCACCATATTGTCTTCTTGTTGGAGCTGCGGGCATTCATCAGTGTAATGGCTGTAATCAGCACAAATTCCGTAAATTCTTTGTGGGACTAGTTGTTGGTTTTGCTGTGGTTGAGTTTGCTGAGCTTGTTGATTCAACTGCATTTGCTTCAGCAGGTTGGTCATCTCACAGATGCTTTGAGTTAGAGCAGCAGTCTCTCTGCCAGAAGATACTTCTGCAACGGCTTTTGAACGGCCTTGCTTCTGTCTGTGGTTCCGAGTAGATTCAACTAAATCACTGATCAATTTCCAAGCTTCATAAGTGGTTTTGTACTTCTTCATAGACCAATTGCTGGCACTTTCCAATGTGGTCTTATCTTGGGGCCTCATACCTTGTGTGATATAGCTGAGTAGCACGATATTGTCAATCATGTGGTGGGGGCATGCTTCCAGAAGATTATTGAAGCACTCCTAGTATTCAAAGAGAGTCTCATTGTCATCCTGAACAATTGTAGAGATATCCTTCCTCAGTTTATCAGTAACTTCAGATGGGAAGAATTTCTCCAGAAACTCCTTCCTGAGTGTATCCCAGTTGGATACATTTGCTATAGGTTGAGTGTAGTACCACTCTCTTGCTTTTCCCTCAAGAGAGAACGGAAAAGATTTCAGCAGAATTGAAGTTTCATCAGTGCCATCACGCCTGACAGTAGAACAGGCTGCCTGGAAATCTCTTAAGTGCTTGATAGGCTCTTGAGCAGGTAGGCCATGAAACTTGGGCATCAAATTTAACAGTGCGGTCTTTATTTCAAAATCTGTAGCTACCGCTGGATGATGCGCTTGAAACGGTTGCATTGTAAAATCAGGAGCTCCTTCCTCCTGAATGGTAACTCTTCTAGCTGCCATGTTTTCTGCACATAAAACAACCGAATCAGTAGAACGGGGGCTAGTTTCTTCCTCAGATTCACTTTCAGATCCGCCCTCAGAGCGGGCTAACCTACGCTGTTCTTACCTTATTCGTGAAATAGTCCTTTCAATTTCAGGATCGAATATTAGCAAGCGCGGATCAAGAAGTGAACGCGTCATTTGACGGAAGAAACATGCAGCTCATAGTAGCAAAATTAAATAAAATGCAAATAAATAAATTTTAATTAATAAAATTAGCACTCTATTGCAACTCCCTGGCAATGGTGCCAAAAATTGATGGGACGCAGAAGCTGGTGAATTAAAAATTATTGAAATGGTTACGTTGCAAGTATAGTTCTTAACTCACCGAAAATCTACCTATCAATTTAAAAGTATGTCACAGAGAATTTCAATTAAAATTAATGGGAGTTTTAAGTCCCAGGTCGTCTCCCAACGAGTTGCAAAAAAGTGTGCTATCTTATTAATCAGATGTTCCAAGAAGTTGAGCTAAGTAAATTGGGATGTAAATTGAGGAAATTTAAATAATATGAATAAAAGCCTTGACTAGGAGTTGATTGGTTGGAATTTCTACTACTGATGGTACGATTGTAAGATTAATTTATAATTAATAGTTATTCTGTTTGGTTATCCTTTACTAGGTACGGGAAAGTCAAACAGGTTGGAATGCCAGATCTGTTCACAAGTTACAACCCACTTAGTTCAAAGGGATTGGCGTCGGTGATAGGATAGCAATCCAACATTTAACCCAATTACAAATTTTCTTTCAATCCTTCCAACTCAAGAGTTCCTTTTAATCAACTCCCCATCAAGTAAGGAAACTACTCACGCATTATAAATAAAGAATCCATAGCACATGAAAGGGAATTAAAAGAAGACATGATTATTGGAATTGAAATTGAATTAAAAAGAAATAATCCTTGCATTAATTAATCATAAAAGCATTCAAATACGAAATTGAACAAAGTAAAGAACATGGAAGAATGAAACCAAGTTAAGAAAACGAACTAGAATGACGAAGTCTTGATGAGGGAAATGACTCTTCTCAATGTTCCAATGCTTAGATCAATTCAAAATTAGAATCCTAAAAACCTGGAGAGAAAGACCTAAGAGAGTAAAACTAGATCTAGAAAACTACTGAATGAATGTGTGTTGTTTCTGCATATTCTCTGACTCTAGTCTGCTGTTCCGAGCCAAGAACTGGGCCGAAATAAGGTCCAAAATCGCCCCCAGCGAATCCTGCAGATTATGCAGATCGCACATGTCACGCGATCGTGTCATCCATGCGGACGCGTCGCTTGCGCTTTTTCCTCTCCACGCGTTTGCGTCGTCCACGCTACCGCGTCACTTGCGCTTTCCAATTCGCGCGGCCGCGCAAGCCATGCGGCCGCGTCACTGTGATTTGCGCTCCTTCGCGCGGTCGCGTGAGCCATGCGACCGCGTCACTTCTCGCTGGTTATCTCCTCAAATTCTTGTGTTCCTTCCATTTTTGCTAGCTTCCTCTCCAATCTCCATCTCATTCATGCCCTATAAAGCCTGAAACACTTGTCACACAGATCACGGCATCGAATGGAATAAAGGAGAATTAAAATTAAATAATTAAAGTCTCTAGGAAGCAATTTTCAAACATGTACTGAATTTAGGAAGGAAATCTAAATGCATGCTAAATTGATGAATAAGTGGGTAAGGATCATGACAAAACCACACAATATAAACTATAAAATAGTGGTTTATCAGTTATTCTCTGAGGGTGGTGAAGTGGTCTCTACCAATTCACTAGTCTTACCTGAGGGTGAATCTGAAGCATCATTTGAGGAAGAAACAAGCTCTTCTTCTACTAATTCTATTGATTTACGTGCAGGTAATATGGCAGAGCCTAGACGGATTACTCTCCAGGAAGCAGGAGCTCCAGACTTTACACTGCAACCATACCAAGTGCGTCATCCGAATTTAGCTGTGAATTTTGAACTGAAGACTGCGCTAATCAATTTACTGCCCAAGTTTCATGGCCTACCTGCTCAAGAGCCTATCAAGCACCTCAGAGATTTTCAGACAGCCTGCTCAACTACTAGGCGGCATGGTGCTGATGAAACTACTATTTGGTTATATGCCTTCCTATTTTCTCTTGAGGGAAAGGCAAGAAAGTGGTTCTACACTCAACCTGAAGAAGTTGTTACAAATTGGGATCTGCTCAGAAGGGAATTCCTGGACAAATACTTTCCAGCTGAAGTTACAAATAGACTGAGGGAAGAAATTTCCTGTATCATCCAAGGTGAATCAGAGACTCTTTACGAGTATTGGGAACGCTTCAGGAATCTCCTAGATTCATGTCCCCATCACAAGATTGACCAGTTAGTGTTGATTAGCTATTTCTGCCAAGGCATGAAGCCTCAAGATAAAACTATATTAGATGCTGCGAGTAATGGCTCTCTGACTAAGTACAAGACGGTGACAAAAGCGTGGCAACTGATCACCGATCTAGCTGAGTCCACCCGGAATATCAGGCACAAGAACAACCATCCCAAGGCCATTGCAGAAGTTTCCTCTAGCAGTGTGATGTGTAAACTTCTGTCGATATAGAATTTCTCAATTGAATTCTCGTTACAAGTATAGTTCTAGACTAACAAAGAGTCCTCACATACAAAAATTTAGGTTGTCACATGTACAAACCCCAAATAAGAATTAACCGGAGTATTTGGACTCCGGGTCGTCTCACGAGGAATTGCAATGAAGTAAATGATTATTGGCTATGAAGGAACAAAGGGGTATGATTGATAAAGGGGCAAGGAAGTAAATGGACAAGAATTTAAATAACAAGAAGAGTAAATCAAGCAAGTAACTAAAGAAAGCAAGTAATAAAGAGAGACATTCATGGCAAGGTTTGAGATCATAGGCTTTCTATTCTAGTCATACAATGATTAATTCACCTTATTTAGTCAACTCCAACAAATGGAAGAAGGTATCATGTTATCTTCACATAGGGAGAATGTCAAACAAGACTAATCAATCATATCACAATAATAACAAGAATTTATCTCATTTCGTCATCTCCAACATTGGAAGAAGGTATAAGTTATCTTCCATGAGAGAAAATCAAACAAGACTAGTGATGACAAGTCATCTTAGCCTAGTTTTACTAGCCTTTTTCCTTTGTTTTCAATAGGTTTTATGCACTTTCTTGAGCCATAAGTAAGCCATTTGGGTAGAATTTCATGTTTTCCTTAGATTCAATCAACCATGGATAAATTGATGTATTTTCATGAGTTTTTATGCCATAATCACTTGAATTTCAAGAAGAAGAAGAACTCTCATGATTATAGCATAGCTTTGATGCAATTGTTGATTGATGATAGGTGGAAAGAGGCTTGAAAGAAGGTTGAAGAAAAGGGGACAGCAAGGGGCAAGAAAAAAGGACTCACGTTTGAGCTAAAAGTTGCCTCAAACTTGAACTCAAACGTGAGGAAGAATGCATTTTCACCGTGGAGGCACACCAAATTTGCGCCAATGTTTGCCTCAAACTTGAGGTCAAACGTTGGCTTGAAGATTGTTCACCCATGAGAAGCAACATTTGCGCCAACGTTTGCCTCAAACTTGAGGTCAAACGTTGGCACCACAAGAACAAGCAAAAGCACCCCTGGAGCTTGGCAATGTTTGCGCCAACGTTTGCCTCAAACTTGAGGTCAAACATTGGCGCCATATTAGCAAGGAAGAGCACTCTGTTTAATGCCTTGGAAAAGCTAATGTTTGCGCCAACGTTTTCCTTAAACGTTGGGCCAAACATTGGCCAAAAGAAATGCATGGGAGGAGCCACGTTTGAGCTCATGTTTGACCTCAAACGTTGAGCCAAACGTGGATGGCAGCTGATGAGCGGATAATTTATACGCTTTTTGACATTGTTTTTAGTATGTTTTTAGTATGATCTAGTTACTTTTAGGGATGTTTTCATTAGTTTTTATGTTAAATTCACATTTCTGGACTTTACTATGAGTTTGTGTGTTTTTCTGTGATTTCAGGTATTTTCTGGCTGAAATTGAGGGACTTGAGCAGAAATCAGATTCAGAGGTTGAAGAAGGACTGCTGATGCTGTTGGATTCTGACCTCCCTGCACTCAAAGTGGATTTTCTGGAGCTACAGAACTCGAAATGGCGCGCTTCCAATTGCGTTGGAAAGTGGACATACAGGGCTTTCCAGAAATGTATAATAGTCTATACTTTGGCCAAGAATAGATGACGTAAACTGGCGTTCAACGCCAGCTTTCTACCCAAATCTGGCGTCCAGCGCCAGAAAAGGAGCCAAAACCAGAGCTGAACGCCCAAACTGGCACAAATACTGGCGTTCAACTCCAAGAAGGACCTCTACACGTGCAACACTCAAGCTCAGCCCAAACACACACCAAGTGGGCCCCGGAAGTGGATTTATGCATCAATTACTTACTTCTGTAAACCCTAGTAGCTAGTTTATTATAAATAGGACATTTCACTAGTCTTTTTGAGAATCTTTGATCAGTTGTATGCTATCTTAGATCACGTTTGAGGGCTGGCCATCTCGGCCATGCCTGGACTTTCACCTATGTATTTTCAACGGTAGAGTTTCTACACTCCATAGATTAAGGTGTGGAGCTCTGCTGTTCCTCAAGGATTAATACAAAGTACTACTGTTTTCTATTCAATTCATCTTATTTTGCTTCTAAGATATCCATTCGCACCCAAGAACGTGATGAAGGTGATGATTATGTGTGACGCTCATCACCATTCTCCCCTATGAACACGTGCCTGACAAACACTTCCGTTCTACTTGAAATAAGCTAGAATGAATATCTCTTAGATCTCCTAACCAGAATCTTCGTGGCGTAAGCTAGAATGATGGCGGCATTCAAGAGAATCCGGAAAGTCTAAACCTTGTCTGTGGTATTCCGAGTAGGATTCAATGATTGAATGACTGTGACGAGCTTCAAACTCGCGAGTGCTGGGCGTTAGTGACAGACGCAAAAGGAGGGTGAATCCTATTCCAGCATGATCGAGAACCGACAGATGATTAGCCGTGCTGTGACAGAGCATGTGAGCATATTTTTCACTGAGAGGAGGAGATGTAGCCACTGACAACGGTGATGCCCTTGCATAAAGCCAGCCATGGAAAGGAGTAAGACTGATTGGATGAAGATAGCAGGAAAGCAGAGGTTCAAAGGAACGAAAGCATCTCCATTCGCTTATCCGAAATTCTCACCAATGAATTACATAAGTATTTCTATCCCTATTTTATTATATTAAATTCGAAAACACCATTATCAATTTATATCTGCCTAACTGAGATTTGCAAGGTGACCATAGCTTGCTTCATACCAACAATCTCCGTAGGATTCGACCCTTACTCACGTAAGGTATTACTTGGACGACCCAGTGCACTTGCTGGTTAGTTGTATCGAAGTTGTGAACCATGGTATTGGCACCATGTTCTTGGCGCCATTGCCAGGGAAAGAAAAAGCCATGAATTTTACATACTTAAAGCGTAATCACGATTGCGCGTACCAAGTTGCTCACGTTGCCAGGGATTGTTTGAGCCTTGACATCACAATTTCGTGCACCAAGTTTTTGGCACCGTTGCCGGGGATTGTTCGAGTATGGACAACTGACGGTTCATCCTATTGCTCAGATTAGGTAATTTTCTTTTTATTTTCTTTTCAAAAATTTTTCAAAAATCTTTCAAAAATTTTTCTTTTGTTTTCAAAAAAAAAATGTTTTCAAAAATTTTATTCAAAATTTTTAAGAATGAATTCTAGTGTTTCATGAAGCATGTGAAGCCTGGCTGGCTGTAAAGCCATGTCTAAATTTATTTGGACTGAGGTAGCAATTTGTTATCAAGAGCAATATACTCTGATGTTAAATGCTGAAGCTTAGCTGGCCATTGGCCATGTCTAGTGTTTTGGACTGGAGCTTTTATTGAAAGCTTGGCTGGCTAGTGAGCCATGTCTAATTCCTGGACTGAAGCTTTAGACTAAGAATGCAAGATTCCTGGAATTCATGTTAAAAATTTTGGAATCCTTATTTTTTCTTTTTCATATAATTTTCGAAAAAAATCCAAAAAAATTAGAAAATCATAAAAATCAAAAATATTTTTCTGTTTCTTGTTTGAGTCATGAGTCATGTCATAAGTTTGGTGTCATTTGCATGTGCATCTTGCATTTTTCGAAAATTTCAAGCATTCATAGTGTTCTTCATGATCTTCAAGTTGTTCTTGGTAAGTCTTCTTGTTTGATCTTGATGATTTTTTGTTTTGTGTTGTATGGTGTTTTTCATATGCATTCTTGAATTCTTAATATGTAAGCATTAAAGAATTCTAAGTTTGGTGTCTTGCATGTTTTCTTTGCATTAAAAATTTTTTCAAAATTATGTTCTTGATGTTCATCTTGACATTCATAGTGTTCCTGGTGTTCATCTTGACATTCATAGCATTCTTGCATGCATTCATTGTTTTGATCCATAACTTTCATGCATTGCATCATTTTTCTTGTTTTTCTCTCTCATCATAAAAATTCAAAAATAAAAAAAAATATCTTCCCCTTTTTCTCTCATCAAATTCGAAAATTTGGATTGACTTTTTCAAAAATTTTTAAAATCAAGTTGTTTCTTATGAGTCAAATCAAGTTTTCAATTTGAAAATCTTATCTTTTTCAAAATTTTTTTCAAAAATCAAATCTTTTTCAAATTTCTTAGTTATTTTCGAAAACTCCAAAAATATTTTTCAAAAATCTTTTTCTTAATTTTACATCATATTTTCGAAAATAACATCATCAATTAATGTTTTGATTCAAAAATTTCAAGTTTGTTACTTGCTTGTTAAGAAAGATTCAAACTTTAAGTTCTAGAATCATATCTTGTGATTTCTTATGAATCAAGTCATTAATTGAGATTTTAAAAATCAAATCTTTTTCAAAACTAATTTCTAAAATATCTTCTTATCTTACCTTTTTCAAAAAGTTGGTTTCAAAATATCTTTTCTAACCTCCTAACTTCTTATCTTTTCAAAATTTGTTTCAACTAACTAACTAACCTTTTGTTTGTTTCTTAACTTTTTCAAAACTACCTAACTACCTCTCTCTCTCTAATTTTCGAAAATCCCTCTTTTTCAAAAATTTCTTTTTAATTAACTAATTATTCTTATTTTTATTTTTGATTTAAAAAAAATTTCGAAAAATACTAACATTTTTCAAAAACCATTTTCGAAAATCACTAACTCTTTTTCAAAAATATTTTTCGAAAATTCTCCCTCTCCCATCTTATTCTATTTATTTATTCATCTACTAACATCTCATCTCACATCTCAACCCTCCTCACAGTTGTGTTTCTTCCATTATATTACATTCTTTGTCTCCCCCTCTTCTTCTACTCACACAGGGATCCCTATACTGTGGTATAAAGGATCTCTATTATTATTATTATTATTATTTTTCTGTGCCCTCTTCTTTGTCATATGAGCAGGAGCAAGGATAAGAACATTCTTGTGGAAGCAGATCCAGAACCTGAAAGGTCTCTGAAAAGGAAACTAAGAGAAGCTAAAATACAACAATCCAGAGATAACCTTTCAGAAATTTTCGAACAGGAAGAGGAGATGGCAGCCGAAAATAATAATAATGTAAGGAAGATGCTTGGTGACTTTACTGCACCTAATTCCAATTTACATGGAAGAAGCATCTCCATTCCTGCCATTGGAGCAAACAACTTTGAGCTGAAACCTCAATTAGTTTCTCTGATGCAGCAAAACTGCAAGTTTCATGGACTTCCATCTGAAGATCCTTTTCAGTTCTTAACTGAATTCTTGTAGATATGTGATACTGTTAAGACTAATGGAGTAGATCCTGAAGTCTACAGGCTCATGCTTTTCCCTTTTGCTGTAAGAGACAGAGCTAGATTATGGTTGGATTCTCAACCCAAAGACAGCCTGAACTCTTGGGATAAGCTGGTCACGGCTTTCTTAGCCAAGTACTTTCCTCCTCAAAAGCTGAGCAAGCTTAGAGCTGATGTTCAAACCTTCAGACAGAAAGAAGGTGAATCCCTCTATGAAGCTTGGGAAAGATACAAACAGTTGACCAAAAAGTGTCCTTCTGACATGCTTTCAGAATGGACCATCCTGGATATATTCTATGATGGTTTATCTGAGCTATCAAAGATGTCACTGGACACTTCTGCAGGTGGATCCATTCACCTAAAGAAAACGCCTGCAGAAGCTCAAGAACTCATTGACATGGTTGCTAATAACCAGTTCATGTACACTTCTGAAAGAAATCCTGTGAGTAATGGGACGCCTATGAAGAAGGGAGTTCTTGAAGTTGATACTCTGAATGCCATATTGGCTCAGAATAAAATATTGACTCAGCAAGTCAATATGATCTCTCAGAGTCTGCATGGAATGCAAGCTGCATCCAACAGTACTCAAGAGGCTTCTTATGAAGAAGAAGCTTATGATCCTGAGAACCCTGCAATAGTAGAGGTGAATTACTTAGGTGAACCTTATGGAAACACCTATAACTCATCATGGAGAAATCATCCAAATTTCTCATGGAAGGATCAAAAGCCTCAACAAGGCTTTAATAATGGTGGAAGAAACAGGTTTAACAATAATAAACCTTTTCCATCATCCACTCAGCAACAGACAAAGAACTCTGAACAAAATGCTTCTAATTTAGCAAATCTAGTCTCTGATCTATCCAAGGCCACTGTGAGCTTCATGAATGAAACAAGGTCTTCCATTAGAAATTTGGAAGCACAAGTGGGCCAGCTAAGTAAAAGGATCACTGAAATCCCTCCCAGTACTCTCCCAAGCAATACAGAAGAGAATCCAAAAGGAGAGTGCAAGGCCATTGACATAAGCAGAATGGCCGAACCCAATGAGGGAGAGGAGGACGTGAATCCCAAGGAGGAAGACCTCCTGGGACGTCCAGTGATCAATAAGGAGCTTCCCTCTGAGGAACCAAAGGACTCTGAGGCTCATCTAGAGACCATAGAGATTCCATTGAACCTCCTTATGCCCTTCATGAGCTCTGATGAATATTCCTCTTCTGAAGAGAATGAGGATGTTACTGAAGAGCAAACTGCCAAGTTTCTTGGTGCAATCATGAAGCTGAATGCCAAATTATTTGGCATTGATACTTGGGAAGTTAAACCTCCCTTGTTCATCAATGAACTAAGTGATCTGGATCAACTGACATTGCCTCAGAAGACACAGGATCCTGGAAAGTTCATAATACCCTGTACCATAGGCACCATGATCTTTAAGGCTCTGTGTGACCTTGGTTCAGGAATTAACCTCATGCCCCTCTCTGTAATAGAGAAACTGGGAATCTTTGGGGTGCAAGATGCTAGAATCTCATTAGAGATGGCAGATAATTCAAGAAAACAGGCATATGGACAAGTAGAGGACGTATTAGTAAAGGTTGAAGGCCTTTACATCCCTGCTGATTTCATAGTCCTGGATACTGGAAAGGAAGAGGATGAATGCATCATCCTAGGAAGACCTTTCCTGGCCACAGCAAGAGCTGTGATTGATGTTGACAGAGGTGAAATAGTCCTTCAATGGAATGAGAACTCCCTTGTGTTTAAAACTCAAGGATCTCCCTCTGCAACCATGGAGAGGAAGCAGAAAAAGCTTCTCTCAAAGCAGAGTCAACTAGAGCCCCCACAGTCAAACTCTAAGTTTGGTGTTGGGAGGCCACAACCAAACTCTAAGTTTGGTGTTGAACTCCCATATCCAAACTCTAAGTTTGGTGTTGGAGAGTTTCAACAATGCTCTGAACATCTGTGAGGCTCCATGAGAGCCCACTGTCAAGCTATTGACATTAAAGAAGCGCTTGTTGGGAGGCAACCCAATTTTATTTATCTAACTATATTTCTCTTAGTTATATGTCTTTGTAGGTTCATGATCATGTGGAGTCACAAAATAAATATAAAAATTAAAAATGGAATCAAAAACAGCAGAAGAAAAATTACACCCTGGAGGAGCATCTGTCTGGCGTTCAGCGCCAGAACAGAGCATGGTGCTGGCGCTGAACGCCCAAAATGGGCAGCTTCTGGGCGCTGAACGCCAGAACAGGCATGGTTCTGGCATTCAACGCCAGAAAAGGCACACAAATGGGCGTTGAACGCCCAAAATGGCCACCAACCTGGTGCTGAACGCCCAGAGTTGTGTGCAAAGGCATTTTTACATGCCTAATGGGTGCAGGGATGTAAATCCTTGAACACCTCAGGATCTGTGGACCCCACAGGATCCCCACCTACCTCCACTCACTTCTTCTCACCACTCTCTTTCACACAACCCCATAAACACTCTTCCCCAAAAACCCTTCACCAATCACCTCAATCTCTCTTCCCCATCACCTCCTCACCACTCACATCCATCCACTCGTCCCCATAAACCTACCTCATAAACCCCACCTACCTTCAAAATTCAAAACCAATTTCCCACCCAAACCCACCCATATGGCCGAAACATTTCCCCCCTCCCTTCCCTATATAAAGCCCTCCATTCTTCATCAAATTCACACAACACATCCCTCTACACTCCTCTTGGCCGAAACCACATCTCCCTCTCCCTCTCCATATTTCTTCTTCTTCTTCTTCTATTCTTTTGTTTATTACTCGAGGGCGAGCAATATTCTAAGTTTGGTGTGGTAAAAGCATAAGCTTTTTGTTTTTCCATTACCATTGATGGCACCTAAGACCGGAGAATCCTCTAGAAAGGGGAAAGGGAAGACAAAAGCTTCCACATCCGAGTCATGGGAGATGGAAAGGTTCATCTCCAAAGCCCATCAAGACCACTTCTATGATGTTGTGGCCAAGAAGAAAGTGATCCCCGAGGTCCCTTTCAAACTCAAAAGAAATGAGTATCCGGAGATCCGACATGAAATTCAAAGAAGAGGTTGGGAAGTTCTAACAAATCCCATCCAACAAGTCGGCATCCTAATGGTTCAAGAGTTCTATGCTAATGCATGGATCACCAAGAACCATGATCAAAGTAAGAACCTGGATCCAAAGAACTATGTTACAATGGTTCGGGGGAAATACTTAGATTTTATTCCGGAGAATGTGAGGTTGGCGTTTAACTTGCCCATGATGCAAGGAGATGAACGCCCCTACACTAGAAGGGTCAACTTTAATCAAAGGTTGGACCAAGTCCTTATGGACATATGTGTAGAAGGAGCTCAATGGAAGATTGACTCCAAAGGCAAGCCAGTTCAACTAAGAAGATTGGACCTCAAGCCTATAGCTAGAGGATAGTTGGAGTTTATTCAATGCTCAATCATTCCCACTAGCAACCGGTCTGAAGTTACTATAGACCGGGCCATCATGATCCATAGCATCATGATTGGAGAAGAGGTGGAAGTTCATGAGATTATATCTCAAGAACTCTACAAGGTGGCTGACAAGTCCTCCACCATGGCAAGGTTAGCCTTTCCTCACCTCATTTGCCACCTATGCAATTCGGCTGGGATTGACATAGAGGGAGATATCCTCATCAAAGAGGACAAGCCCATCACTAAGAAAAAGATGGAGCAAGCAAGAGAGCCCACTCATGGAGCTCAAGAGGCGTATGAAGCTCATCACCATGAGATCCCGGAGATGCCTCAAATGCACTTTCCTCCACAAAATTATTGGGAGCAAATCAACACCTCCCTAGGAGAATTGAGTTCCAATATGGGACAACTAAGGGTGGAACATCAAGAGCACTCCATCATGCTTCATGAAATAAGAGAAGATCAAAAAGCAACGAGGGAGGAGAAACAAAGACAAGGAAGAGACACAGAAGAGCTCAAAGACATCATTGGTTCCTCAAGAAGGAAACGCCACCATCACTAAGGTGGATTCATTCCTTGTTCTTGTTTCTTCTGTTTTTTGTTTCTATGTGCTTATCTGTGTTTGTGTCTTCATTACATGATCATTAGTAGTTAGTAACTTTGTCTTAAAGATATGAATGTCCTATGAATCCATCACCTCTCTTAAATGAAAAATGTTTTAATTCAAAAGAACAAAAAGTACATGAGTTTCGAATTTATCCTTGAACTTAGCTTAATTATATTGATGTGGTGACAATGCTTCTTGTTTTCTGAATGTATGCTTGAACAGTGCATATGTCTTTTGAAGTTGTTGTTTAAGAATGTTAAATATGTTGGCTCTTGAAAGAATGATGAATAGGAGACATGTTATTTGATAATCTGAAAAATCATAAAAATGATTCTTGAAGCAAGAAAAAGCAGCAAAGAACAAAGCTTGCAGAAAAAAAAAAGAAAAAAAAGGGGCAAAAAAAATAAAAAAAATAGAAAGAAAAAGAAAAAGCAAGCAGAAAAAGCCAATAACCCTTAAAACCAAAAGGCAAGGGCAAATAAAAAGGATCCCAAGGCTTTGAGCCTTAGTGGATAGGAGGGCCTAAAGGAATAAAATCCTGGCCTAAGCGGCTAAACCAAGCTGTCCCTAACCATGTGCTTGTGGCGTGTAGGTGTCAAGTGAAAACTTGAGACTGAGCGGTTAAAGTCAAGGTCCAAAGCAAAAACAAAGAGTGTGCTTAAGAACCCTGGACACATCTAATTGGGGACTTTAGCAAAGCTGAGTCACAATCTGAAAAGGTTCACCCAATTATGTGTCTGTGGCATTTATGTATCCGGTGGTAATACTGGAAAACAAAGTGCTTAGGGCCACGACCAAGACTCATAAAGAAGCTGTGTTCAAGAATCATCATACTGAACTAGGAGAGTCAATAACACTATTCGAAATCTGAAGTTCCTATAGATGCCAATCATTCTGAACCTCAATGGATAAAGTGAGATGCCAAAACTATTCAAGAGGCAAAAAGCTATAAGTCCCACTCATTTGATTGGAGCTATGCTTCATTGATAGTTTGGAATTTATAGTATATTCTCTTCTTTTTATCCTAATTGATTTTCAGTTGCTTGGGGACAAGCAACAACTTAAGTTTGGTGTTGTGATGAGCGGATAATTTATACGCTTTTTGACATTGTTTTTAGTATGTTTTTAGTATGATCTAGTTACTTTTAGGGATGTTTTCATTAGTTTTTATTTTAAATTCACATTTCTGGACTTTACTATGAGTTTGTGTGTTTTTCTGTGATTTCAGGTATTTTCTGGCTGAAATTGAGGGACTTGAGCAGAAATCAGATTCAGAGGTTGAAGAAGGATTGCTGATGCTGTTGGATTCTGACCTTCCTGCACTCAAAGTGGATTTTCTGGAGATACAGAACTCGAAATGGCGCGCTTCTAATTGCGTTGGAAAGTAGACATCCAGGGCTTTCCAGAAATGTATAATAGTCTATACTTTGGCCAAGAATAGATGACGTAAACTGGCGTTCAACACCAGCTTTCTACCCAAATCTGGCGTCCAGCGCCAGAAAAGGAGCCAAAACCAGAGCTGAACGCCCAAACTGGCACAAATACTGGCGTTCAACTCCAAGAAGGACCTCTACACGTGCAACACTCAAGCTCAGCCCAAACACACACCAAGTGGGCCCCGGAAGTGGATTTATGCATCAATTACTTACTTCTGTAAACCCTAGTAGCTAGTTTATTATAAATAGGACATTTCACTAGACTTTTTGAGAATCTTTGATCAATTGTATGCTATCTTAGATCACGTTTGAGGGCTGGCCATCTCGGCCATGCCTAGACTTTCACCTATATATTTTCAACGGTAGAGTTTCTACACTCCATAGATTAAGGTGTGGAGCTCTGCTGTTCCTCAAGGATTAATACAAAGTACTACTATTTTCTATTCAATTCATCTTATTTCGCTTCTAAGATATCCATTCGCACCCAAGAACATGATGAAGGTGATGATTATGTGTGATGCTCATCACCATTCTCCCCTATGAACACGTGCCTGACAAACACTTCCGTTCTACTTGAAATAAGCTAGAATGAATATCTCTTAGATCTCCTAACCAGAATCTTTGTGGCGTAAGCTAGAATGATGGCGGTATTCAAGAGAATCCGGAAAGTCTAAACCTTGTCTGTGGTATTCCGAGTAGGATTCAATGATTGAATGACTGTGACGAGCTTCAAACTCGCGAGTGCTGGGCGTTAGTGACAGACGCAAAAGGAGGGTGAATCCTATTCCATCATGATCGAGAACCGACAGATGATTAGCTGTGCTGTGACAGAGCATGTGAGCATATTTTTCACTGAGAGGAGGGGATGTAGCCACTGACAACGGTGATGCCCTTGTATAAAGCCAGCCATGGAAAGGAGTAAGACTGATTGGATGAAGATAGCAGGAAAGCAGAGGTTCATAGGAACGAAAGCATCTCCATTCGCGTATCCGAAATTCTCACCAATGAATTACATAAGTATTTCTATCCCTATTTTATTATATTAAATTCGAAAACACCATTATCAATTTATATCTGCCTAACTGAGATTTGCAAGGTGACCATAGCTTGCTTCATACCAACAATCTCTGTGGGATTCGACCCTTACTCACGTAAGGTATTACTTGGACGACCCAGTGCACTTGCTGGTTAGTTGTATCGAAGTTGTGAACCATGGTATTGGCACCATGTTCTTGGCGCCTTTGCCAGGGAAAGAAAGAGCCATGAATTTTACATACTTAAAGCGTAATCACGATTGCGCGTACCAAGTTGCTCACGTTGCCAGGGATTGTTTGAGCCTGGACATCACAATTTCGTGCACCAGCAGCAAATGGGGTTCTGCATGATGTTTAGTACGAAGACGTTTGAGTCAACGTTTGCCTCAAACGTTGACTCAAACGTGAATCCCCAAGGCCCAAGTTGCAAACAGATTTCTTCCCAACACCAAGAGCAATCAACAGAGGCTTTTGTCAACCCAATTTCATCAAGACCAAGGGCCCAATTCAAGGCTTGAAGATCATTAGAAGAGAGTGTATAAACAGATTAGAATTTAAGTTTTTCAGAGAGCTTCGTTTTTAGAATTTTTAATACTTACAGTAGAGAGCTCATCTTGATTTTGAGTTGTTGCTTTTAGAATTTGAGACTTCCTGGGAAGGAGAATTGAATTCTCTTCCCCTAGGTTGTTTTTGCTTTCTTCTCTATACACTTTGTTTAAATCTTGGGGGTTGGAGAATTGAAGGAATTCTGTTTCAATCTCACCCTGAGATCTCTCTATTTGATTTACTGCAATTTTTGAGAAAGCAATATTTGAATTCCTTTCTTCTACTGCTTGACATTTACTTTTCTCGCAATTGAATTCTAAATTTGGATCTAGGAAGGCATTGAGATCTAGACTTGGTTATCTAGTCTCTTGGGTCCTGAGATCTGGAGTTATCATTTTATTTTCTCTGTTGAATGCTTTTCAAGTTCATTTACATTTTTATTTTAGATCTGGTTTAATTCAAGTCATCTTCTACTCTTCTATGTGTTGAGATTTATTATTCTTTTGTTTAATTCTAGCAATCCCACATCCCTGACCCATTTACAATTCAAGTCATTTACATTACTTGCACTTTAAGATTCTGCAATTTACATTTCTTACGTTCTAAGTCTCTGCCATTTAATTTCTTGCTCTTTAAGATTCAGCACTTTTATTTGCTTTTCTCTTTAATTTACTGCAATTTCCCTTTCCCCCTTTACAATTCATGCAATTTAGTTTCTGCAAATTACAAACCACTCAACCAATACTTGATTCGCTTGACTAAATCAACCACTAAACTAAAATTGCTCAATCCTTCAATCCCTGTGAGATCGACCTCACTCATGTGAGTTATTATTACTTGATGCGACCCGGTACACTTGCCAGTTAGATTTGTGTGTTTGGAATTCGTTTTCCAAAAATACAACATCAAGTTTTTGGCGCCGTTGCCGGGGATTGAATTAGATTGACAATGATTAAGTGAAGTGAATATCTAGATCAAGCACTTTTTATTTTCTGTTTCTTTAATTTTTGACTAACCCACTAACTGTTTGAATTTTTGCCTGAGCTAACTGAAACTTCCCTTTAGCAATAGAGTGAAGTTTTCTTGGTATTCTATGGCTTTGTGTGATTCTCATGCTTGTGCTTATTGAATATGCGAGAGAAGCAATTTTCTTCTATTAATCTTTCAAGTTTATCAACTGTTTGACACATTGTGTCAACTAATCTTCCAATCATATTCTGGCATGAATATACTCTATCTTCATTTGGACCGTTTGTGATTGTGCAGGTCATGGAGGGGAACTCAACCAATTCCAGTAATTATGGGAGTAATGTGCCCACCTTAGATGACAATGCAACCCATAATTTGAAGCACCCACTCATCACTATGAACGATGTGGTTCAATGGTTTGAAGCTTTCCCACAAGGAAGCATCATCGGATGGGAAGAACTAATGAGTGAACTCCTGGCCAAGTTGAAACCACCTCAGGGAATTGGTAAACCAGAGGCAGAAATGCAACCATTCACACAAGAGAAGGAATGGTGGAAATTGAAGGTGTCAGTGCAGTCATGAACCAAAACAAGCAGATGCATCAGCAGACTCTGCAACAACTAGAGATGATGGTCAGAAAAATTAATGAGCTGCAAACTGCTGTAGTACATGCATACAACCTAACTCAAAACTCACACGGTTGGAATCAACCTGAACAAGGTTTTGGAGCAATTGACCATGAGCAACAAAGTTATGAGCAATTACACTATCCAAATAATACCGCAAGTATGTTCCAACACAAGTCTCAAGGTGATGTGTACAACCCACCCTGGAAAACTCACTCCAACTGGAGGAGGAGCGATGACGTTAGGATTTTTGCCAGTAAAGAATGTCATAAAAGCAGTCGCGTAGTAGATATAGTCTCTAAACCGACAAAAATCCCTTCGTACAAACGTTTTGGTTGTCACAAGTAACAAACCCCTTTGAAATTGATAACCGAGTATTCAAACCTCGGGTCGTCTTCTCAAGGAATTGCAGAGAGGTATGTTCTTATTATTGGTTATGAGTTTGTAAATTGGGGTTTTGGAAGTAAGGTGGGAATATGTTATATGACAAGTAAAATAAAATAATAACAATAAAATCTCTTGGCAAGGTATAGAAACTAAAAGTCCTATCCTAGTTATCCTTATCAATTGTGATGAGAATTGGATTTTTCTCCTACTTTGTTAACCTCTAACTATGAAGGTAAGTTAAGTGAATGAATTAATTTTTATTCCTCAGGTCCTAGTCTTTCTTTGGGAAAGACTAGAGTTATTGGAACTTGAATTAATGAAATGAAGAAATCCAATTTTCAATCCACAATGAGTTTGATAACTCAAGTGTCTCCAATGACTCAACCAAAGCCAAAAGGGAAAAATGTCTACTTGAATGAAAATAATTTGGATACACACAGAGCATTAATAAATTAAAGAGAGAAATCATAAGTCTGAAATACCTCAAATAATATTAATTAAGAAAATTATATGTAACACGGAAGAGTTCATAAATTAAATAAAAATAAATAAAAATAAAGAATCTGGGATTGAGAGCTACTCCTAAAACTAAGAGAAATCCTAAATCCTAATCCTAAGAGAGAGGAGAGAACCTCTCTCTCTAAAAACTACATATACTCCTAAAATTGTAAAAATGAGAGCCTTCCTTATGAATGGATGCATTCCTCCACTTTATAGCCTCTAATCTGTGTTTTCTGGGCTGCAAACTGGGTCAGAAACAGCCCAGAATTCGCTGGTTGCGAATTCAGATTCGCTGATTTTCGTCACTTGCGACGCGGCCGCATGGAGCACGCGGTCGCGTCACCTAGCGTCAGAGCAACTATGGGATATTATATAACAAATTGAAGCCCCGAACGTTAGCTTTCCAACGCAACTGGAACCGCGTCATTTGGACCTCTGTAGCAAAAGTTATAGCCGTTTGAGTGTAAAGAGGTCAGGCTGGACAGCTTAGCAATTTCTCCAACTTCTTGTATTCCTTCCACTTTTGCATGCTTCCTTTCTATCCTCCAAGCCATTCCTGCCTTATAATATCTGAAAACACTTAACACACATATCAAGGCATCTAATGGTAATAAGAGAGGATTAATAATAAGCAAATATAAGATCAAAGAAGCATGTTTTCAATCAAAGTACATAATTAGGAAGGCAAATGTAAAACCATGCAAATAGTATGAATAAGTGGGTAAAGTGTTGATAAAAACTACTCAATTGAGCACAAGATAAACCATGAAATAGTGGTTTATTAACCTCCCCACACTTAAACAATAGCATGTCCTCATGCTAAGCTCAAGAGAAACTATAAAGATGAAGAGGAATGATAAAGAGTATGAAATGCAACCTATGAATGTAACTACATGCTAAGATGTTTCTACTTACTTGGTTAAAAATAAACAAATCTTTCAAGAACAAATATGAACTAAATTTCACTAATTCAAATCATAAAAATGAAGCACAAATAGACTTGCAAGAAGAAAATAGCTTATGAAAGCAGGGAACAAGGAATTGAGCATCGAACCTTTACTGGTAGTGTATACACTCTAATCACTCAGGTGTTTAAGGTTCGATCTCTCAATTCTCTACTAACCTTGCTTTCGAAGGCTTTGATGAGCGGATATTTTATACGCTTTTTGGGGTTAATTTCATATAGTTTTTAGTATGTTTTAGTGAGTTTTTAGTTTGTTTCCATTAGTTTTTAGGAAAAATTCATATTTCTGGACTTTACTATGAGTTGTGTGTTTTTCTGTAATTTTAGATATTTTTCTGGCTGAAATTGAGGGAGCTGAGCAAAAATCTGATTCAGGCTGAAAAAAGACTGCTGATGCTGTTGGATTCTGACCTCCCTGCACTCAAAGTGGATTTTCTGGAGCTACAGAACTCGAAATGGCGTGCTTCCAATTGCGTTGGAAAGTATACATCCAGAGCTTTCCAGCAATATATAATATTCTATACTTTTCTCAAGGATAGACGACGTAAACTGGCGTTTAATGCCAGCTCTCTGCCCAATTCTGGCGTCCAGCGCCAGAAAATGATTAAAAGTTGGAGTTCAACGCCAGAAATGGATCCAAACCTGGCGTTGAACGCCCAAAATAGCCTTATGCACGTGAATTGTTTAAGTCTCAGCCCCAGCACACACCAAGTGGGCCCTATAAGTGGATCTCTGCACCATCTGTCATAGTCTACTCACTTTTTGTAAACCTAGGCTACTAGTTTAGTATTTAAACAACTTTTAAAAACTTATTTTGGACCTCATGACATTTTAGATCAAAACTTTGTACTCTTTGATGGCATGAGTCTCTAAACTCCATTGTTGGGGGTGAGGAGCTCTGCTGTGTCTCGATGAATTAATGCAAGTATTTCTGTTTTCCATTCAAACATGCGTGTTCCTATCTAAGATATCCATTCGCGCCTAACTATGGAGAAGGTGATGATCAGTGACACTCATCACCTTCCTCAATCTATGAACGTGTGTCTGACAATCACCTCCGTTCTACATCAGATTGAATGAATATCTCTTAGATTCATTAACTAGAATCTCCGTGGTATAAGCTAGATTGATGGCGGCATTCATGAGAATCCGGAGAGTCTAAACCTTGTCTGTGGTATTCCGAGTAGGATTCAGGGATTGAATGACTGTGACGAGCTTCAAACTCGCGAGTGCTGGGCGTAGTGACAGACGCAAAAGGAGGGTGAATCCTATTCCAGCATGATCGGGAACCTCAGATGATTAGCCGTGCTGTGACAGAGCATTTGGACCATTTTCACAAGAGGAGGGGATGTAACCATTGACAACGGTGATGCCCCAACACACAGCTTGCCATAGAAGGACGTGCGTGCGTGAATCAGAGGACAAAGGAAAGTAGAGATTCAGAAGACAAAGCATCTCCAAGACTCCAACGTATTCTCTATTACTGCATAACAAGTAACCTTTAATCCATGCTCTCTTGTTTATTCGCAATTCAACTGATAAATACAATTGACCTCCTGACTAAGAATTGCAAGATAACCATAGATTGCTTCAAACCAATAATCTCCATGGGATTCGACCCTTACTCACGTAAGGTATTACTTGGACGACCCAGTGCACTTGCTGGTTAGTGGTACGAGTTGTGAAAAGTGTGATTCACAATTCGTGCACCAAGTTTTTGGCGCCGTTGTCGGGGATTGTTCGTATTTGGACAACTAACGGTTTATTTTATTGCTTAGATTAGGAAAAATTTCCCTTTTTAGTTTAGAGTCTCTTATTATTGTCGTGTTAAAATTTTAGAATCCTTATTTTCTTTTTTTTAAATCTTTTTCAAAAATAATTTTTCTATTAAATCCCTTGCCAAACTTTAAGTTTGGTGTTTTCTTGTTGATTTTTCTGTGTTTTTCAAAAATTTTAGTTTGGTTTTCTAAAAATTTTAGGTTTGGTATTCTTCCTTCATGTTCTTGTGTTCTAGTGAGTCTTCAAAGTGTTCTTGAGTTTTCCTTGTGTCTTGATCTTAAAATTTTTAAGTTTGGTGTTCCTTGGTGTTTTCCATCCAAAATTTTCGAAAACTAGGAGCATTAGATCTAAAAAATTTTAAATCTTGTGCTATTTTATTGTTTTTCTCTTTCCTCACTAAATTCAAAAAATATCTTTTCTCTCTATTTCTAAAACAAATTTTCGAAATTTATTTCAAAATTTCAGATTTTTTTTTTCAAAATTTAAAATCTTTTCCAAATCATACCTTTTTCAAAACTTCCTAATCACTTTCTCTCTCCTCATTTTTTCGAAAATCTTTCACTCATTTTTATTTATTTTATTTTGATTTATTTTGTTTTCGAAATAAATAAATAAATAAATAAATAAAAATATTTTTTCTATCTTACATCATCTCCCTTTCTCCATCATGGACCTAAGCGGAAATGAACAGTCCAGGAGGACTCTGGGGTCATATTCTAACCCCTCTACTGCTTCATATGGGAGTAGCATCTGCATACCCTCCATTGGAGTCAGTAGCTTTGAGTTGAATCATCAGCTCATTATCATGGTGCAGCAAAGTTGCCAGTATTCCGGTCTTCCACAAGAAGAACCTACAGAGTTTCTGGCACAGTTTCTACAGATTGCTGACACAGTACATGATAAAGAAATAGATCAGGATGTCTGCAGACTATTACTGTTTCCATTTGCTGTAAAAGATCAAGCTAAGAGGTGGTTGAATAACCAACCTAAGGCCAGCATAAGGACATGGAAACAGCTAATAGAAAAATTCCTGAATCAATACTTTCCTCCAAAACGGATGACACAGCTAAGGCTGGACATCCAAGGCTTCAAACAAGGAGATAATGAATCTCTTTATGATGCCTGGGAGAGATACAGAGAGATGCTACGAAAATACCCCTCTGAAATGTTTTCAGAGTGGGTTCAGTTAGACATCTTCTATTATGGGCTTGCAGAAGGAGCTCAGATGTCTTTGGATTACTCAACTGGTGGATCTATCCACATGAGAAAGACAATTGAAGAAGCTCAAGAGCTCATTGATACAGTTGCCAGGAATCAGCATCTGTACCTAAGCAGTGACCCTTCCATGAAAGAAGAGGTTAAAACAGCAACTGCTGAACTCAGTCCTGTAAAACAAGCTGCTGAATTCAATCAGCAATTGGACTTTCTAACAAAGCAGTTAGCCGAATTCAAAGATAGACTACAAGAGACAAGGATGGCTAATATACATATGGATGAACAGTTTAAGCAAACAAAGCAGCAGCTATCAAGGCAAATAACAGAAGAATGCCAAGCAGTTCAACTAAGAAGTGGGAAAACATTAAATACCCCACCTCAAGGCAGCAAAAAGCTAAGAAATGAGCAAACCACCCAAAATTCACCTGAGGACAGTAAGAGCCCAGGGAAAAGTAATTCTGGAACTAAAACGCCAGAAATTTGGTGGAAGGCTGGCGCTGAATGCCCAGACCATGCTCAGGACTGGCGTTCAACGCCAGAAATAGGCAAGGATCTGGCGTTGAACGCCCAAAATGGGCAAGATTTGGCGCTGAATGCCCAAAATGGGCACAGTTCTGGCGTTCAGATGCCAGGAACAGACAAGGAGTTGGCATCTAACGTCACTCCAATCTCTAACTCTGGCACTCAATTGTCAATGAGGGATCAGACACACACAAATGCTGAAAGCAACCCCTCTAAAAAGGCTTCTTCAACCACTTCTGTGGGCAATAAACCTGCAGCAACTAAGGTTGAAGAATATAAAGCCAAGATACCTTATCCTCAAAAACTCCGGAAAGAGGAGCAGGATAAGCAATTTGCTCGCTTTGTAGATTATCTCATGACTCTTGAAATAAAGATTCCATTTGCAGAAGCACTTGAGCAAATACCTTCTTATGCTAAGTTCATAAAAGAGATCTTGAGTCATAAAAAGGATTGGAGAGAAACAGAAAGAGTTCTCCTCACTGAAGAATGCAGTGCAGTTATTCTGAAAAGCTTTCCTGAGAAGCTCAAAGACCCTGGGAGTTTTCTGATATCATGCATATTAGAAGGTCAATGCACCAAGACAGCTTTATGCGATCTTGGGGCAAGCATCAACCTAATACCTGCATCCACTATCAGAAAGCTTGGCTTAACTAAAGAAGTTAAACCAACCCGGATATGTCTCCAACTTGCTGATGGCTCCACTAAATACCCATCAGGCGTGATTGAAGACATGATTGTCAGAGTTGGGCCATTCGCCTTTCCCACTGACTTTGTTGTGCTGGAAATGGAGGAGCACAAGAGTGCTACTCTCATTCTAGGAAGACCCTTCCTAGAAACTGGACGATCCCTCATTGACGTCCAACAGGGGGAAATAACCCTGAGAGTCAATGATGATGAGTTTAAGTTGAATGCTGTCAAAGCCATGCAGCATCCTGACACATCAAAAGACTGCATGAAAGTTGATCTTATTGACTCTTTGGTAGAAGAGATCAACATGGCTGAGAGTCTCGAATCAGAGTTGGAAAACATCTTTAAAGATGCTCAGCCTGATTTAGAAGAGTCAGAGGACATGAAAGAGCCTCTGAAAATTCTTCTGGAAAAAGAAAAACCTCCTAAACCCGAGCTCAAGCCATTACCACCATCCTTGAAATATGCATTTCTGGGAGAAGGTGACACTTTTCCGGTGATCATAAGCTCTGCCTTAAATTCACAGGAAGAGGAAGCACTTATTCAAGTGCTAAGGACACACAGGACAGCTCTTGGGTGGTCCATAGGTGACCTTAAGGGCATAAGCCCAGCTAGATGCATGCACAAAATCTTATTGGAGGATAACGCTAAACCAGTGGTTCAACCATAGAGGCGGCTAAATCCAGCCATGAAAGAAGTGGTGCAGAAAGAGGTCACCAAACTACTAGAGGCTGGGATTATTTATCCTATTTCTGATAGCCCCTGGGCGAGCCATGTCCAAGTCGTCCCAAAAAAGGGAGGCATGACAGTGATTCATAATGAAAAAAATGAACTGGTTCCTACAAGAACAGTTACAGGGTGGTGCGTGTGTATTGACTACAGAAGGCTCAATACAGCCACCAGAAAGGATCATTTTCCTTTACCATTCATAGACCAGATGCTAGAAAGACTAGCAGGTCATGACTATTACTGCTTTTTGGACAGCTACTCAGGCTATAACCAGATTGCAGTAGATCCTCAGGATCAAGAGAAAACAGCATTCACATGTCCATCTGGAGTGTTTGCTTATAGAAGGATGCCATTTGGGTTGTGTAATGCGCCTGCAACCTTCCAGAGATGTATGCTCTCTATTTTCTCTGATATGGTGGAAAAATTTCTGGAAGTCTTCATGGATGACTTCTCAGTATATGGAGACTCATTCAGCTCCTGTCTTGACCACCTGAAACTTGTTCTGAAAAGATGCCAAGAGACCAACCTAGTTTTAAACTGGGAAAAATGTCACTTCATGGTGACTGAAGGGATTGTTCTTGGGCATAAAATCTCAAACAAGGGAATAGAGGTGGATCAAGCAAAAATAGAGGTAATTGAAAAATTTCCACCACCTGCCAATGTTAAGGCAATCAGAAGCTTTCTGGGGCACGCAGGATTCTATAGGAGGTTTATAAAGGATTTTTCAAAAATCACAAAACCTCTAAGCAATCTGCTAGCTGCTGACACGCCATTTGTGTTTGACACAGAGTACCTGCAGGCATTTGAAACGCTGAAAGCTAAGCTGGTCACAGCACCAGTTATTTCTGCACCAGACTGGACATTACCATTTGAACTAATGTGTGATGCCAGTGATCACGCCATTGGTACAGTGTTGGGACAGAGGCATGACAAGCTTCTGCACGTCATTTATTACGCTAGTCGCGTTCTAAATGATGCCCAGAAAAATTACACAACCACAGAAAAAGAATTACTTGCAGTGGTTTACGCCATTGACAAGTTTAGATCATACTTAGTAGGATCAAAAGTGATTGTGTATACTGATCATGCTGCTCTTAAATATCTACTCACAAAGCAGGATTCAAAACCCAGGCTCATCAGATGGGTGTTGCTTCTGCAAGAGTTTGATATAGAAATAAGAGACAGAAAAGGGACAGAGAACCAAGTGGCTGATCATCTATCCCGGATAGAGCCAGTAGAAGGGATGCCCCTTCCCTCTCTTGAGATCTCTGAGACTTTTCCGGATGAGCATTTATTTGCCATTCAGGAAACACCATGGTTTGCCGATATTACAAACTATAAAGCTGCAAGGTTCATACCCAAGGAATACAACAGGATACAAAAGAGGAAATTAATTACTGATGCAAAGTACTACTTGTGGGATGAACCCTATCTCTTTAAGAGATGTGCAGACGGAATAATCCGTAGGTGTGTGCCTAGAGAAGAAGCACAGAGGATTCTATGGCATTGCCATGGATCTCAATATGGAGGCCATTTCGGAGGTGAGCGAACAGCCACCAAGGTCCTCCAATGTGGCTTCTATTGGCCCACACTCTATAAAGATTCCCGAGAGTTTGTACGTAACTGTGACAGTTGCCAAAGAGCTGGTAATCTGCCTCATGGTTATGCCATGCCTCAACAAGGAATCTTGGAAATTGAGTTGTTTGATGTATGGGGAATTGACTTCATGGGACCTTTCCCACCATCATACTCAAATACTTATATTCTGGTAGCAGTTGACTATGTATCAAAATGGGTTGAGGCCATTGCCACACCCACCAATGATACTAAAACAGTGCTGAAGTTCCTCCAGAAACATATCTTTAGTAGGTTTGGTGTCCCTAGAGTACTAATCAGTGATGGGGGCACTCATTTCTGCAATAAACAGCTTTACTCTACCATGGTTCGGTATGGAATTCTCCATAAGGTGGCTACTCCATATCATCCACAAACTAATGGGCAAGCTGAAGTCTCTAACAGAGAATTAAAGAGAATCCTAGAACGGACAGTAAGTACCCGTAGAAAGGATTGGGCACGGAGCTTGGATGATGCTCTGTGGGCTTACAGAACAGCATTCAAGACCCCTATAGGGACCTCTCCATACCAACTTGTGTATGGTAAGGCATGTCACCTGCCCGTAGAACTGGAACATAAAGCCTACTGGGCAACCAGATTCCTAAACTTTGATGCCAAATTAGCAGGAGAAAAAAGATTACTCCAGCTAAATGAGCTAGAGGAATTCAGATTCACAGCTTTCGAAAATGCCAAGCTTTATAAAGAGAAATAAAAAAAGTGGCATGACAGAAAGCTGTCATCTAGAATCTTTGAGCCAGGACAGAAGGTTCTGCTGTTCAACTCTAGACTCAGGCTATTTCCCGGGAAATTGAAATCCCGGTGGAGGGGACCATACGTGATTACAAGTGTATCACCATATGGTTATGTGGAGCTTCAAGATATTGATTCTGATAAGAGGTTCATTGTCAATGGACAGAGAATCAAGCACTATCTTGAAGGCAACGTTGAGCAAGAGTGCTCAAGGTTGAAGCTAGACTAAAAGCTCAGCAAGGTCCAGCTAAAGACAATAAAGAAGCGCTTGCTGGGAGGCAACCCAGCCATGGGGCATCAATCCCCTAAGAATTTTGCCCTATTTCTATTTTTATTTTTATTTTTTTATATAGAGTTCATTGATGACAAGGTAAAGAATCAATTGCATAAGTTCACAGGGTTACAGAAGGAATCTGCACACAAAACAGAGAAAAAGAGCTCACTGGCAAGAAAACGCCAGTAAGAGCCTATTTTGGGCGTTCAGTGCCCAAAAGGGGCAGCCAGTGGGCGCTGAACGCCAGAAAGGGTAGCAATCTGGCGTTCAACGCCAGAAAAGGGCAACAACTGGGCGTTGAACGCCCAGGAGATCAGCATTTGGGTGTTGAACGCCCAAAACAGGCAGTGTTTGGGCGTTCAAACGCCAGGATGGCAGGGAGGAGGCAAACTCATTTTTCTTCATTTTTTTTTCATTCTAATCTTGATTTTCATACTTCAATTCATGATTTCTTGCATAAACATGTTAAGAACCCTGATTTCTAAAATCCCTAATTTCAAAAAATCCTACTCTAAAAATATCAAATGTATCTTAATCCATAAGCACCAAGCCTCTTTGCAAATTCAATCCAACTCTTTTCAAATCCTATTTTCAAAACAAATCTAATTTTTTCCAACTAATATCTTTTTCAAATCTCCACATTATCGTTTTCAAAATCTAGATTTATCTTTTTCAAAAATCTTTCATATCTTTTCAATTTTAAACTATATCCTCTCTTATCATATATTCTATCTTATCTTTTCCAAATCAATCTTTTTATCATATCTTTATCTCTTTTTTTCGAAAACCCACCCCCCTCCCTTTAAATTTGGGTTCGGCCTCCCTCCCCTCCCATCAACAATTGTACCTAGCTCTCCTTCTTTCCCTCTCCTTTCTTTTCTTTTGCTTGAGGACAAGCAAACCTCTAAGTTTGGTGTGTTTATCCGCGATCACTAAGATCATGGCTCCTAAAGGAAAACAACCCACTCCAAGAGGCAAGAAAGAGAGCGTTCCAAAACCACTTTGGAATCAAGGGAAGTTCTTATCTAAAGAACATTCAGACCATTATAACAAAATAATGGGTCTGAGATCAGTGATCCCGGAAGTTAGATTCGATCTGAAAGAAGATGAATATCCGGAGATCCAGGAGCAAATTCGAATCAGAAACTGGGAAGTCCTAGCTAATCCTGAAACGAAAGTGGGAAGGAATATGGTCCAGGAGTTCTATGCTAATATGTGGCAGACTGACAAGCAAAAACTATCTGGAACTGCTTTCTATGAATATTGGACCATGGTCAGAGGAAAGATTGTTCATACCATCCCTGACAAGATTAGAGAGATCTTAAAGCTACCTCAGCTGAAAGATGATCCAAACTCCTTCAACAGGAGAATGATGAGAACAGACAAGGGCCTGGATAAGATTCTAGAGGACATATGTATCCCTGGAGCCAGGTGGACCACCAACACAAAGGGTGTCCCAAATCAACTCAAGAGAGAGGATCTCAAACCAGTCGCCAGAGGATGGCTGGACTTCATTGGGCATTCTCTATTGCCTACTAGCAACCGTTCTAAAGTCACAGTTAAAAGAGCAGTGATGATCCATTGCATCATGATGGGAAAAGAAGTGGAAGTTCATCAGCTGATCTCAGCTGAATTCTACAAAATTACTAACAAAAATTCTAAAGAGGCCAGGTTGGCTTATCCAAGCGTGATTTCTCTGCTCTGCAAGGACGCCGGGGTAAGGATAGGAATAACTGAGTATATCTCAGTTGAGAAACCAATCACCAAAGCATCAATGGAAAAACAACAAGCACAGGATGATCCCACCAAGAAGAAAACACAGGAATTTCTCCCAGAAATCCCTCAATCTGAATACTGGGAGTATCTTGAAACGTTTATCACCAAGATACGGGAAGCTATGGAGCAAATAATAAAAGAACAGAAGGAACACAGTCAAATGCTGACCTATATGTTTAAAGAACAAGAGGAGCAAGGGCGTGACTTAAGGGAATTGAAGCGCCAGAAATTATCTCTTGAAGAATCAAGCACCCCACGGATCAGAGGAACACCCATTTCCCAGAACAAAGGTTGTTAAATTCCAATTTCTGCTTTAACTCTGTGATAGTGTCATTAGAGAAGTTCACCTTAGGAGTCATATAGTAGTAATTAGTATCTATTTTGATTTTATCTCCAATTAAGCCATAGTCTATTTTTCTCATCATCAGCAAACATGAATAAAATAGTAGATCTTTTGAATAAGAGGCAATGAAATTTTGAGTTTTAATAAGAGAAATTCTAATTAGTTACATGTGGTGGCAATACTTTCTGTCTTCTGAATGAATGCTTGAACAGTGCATATGTCTTTTGAATTTGTTGTTTAAGACTGTTAAATATGTTGGCTCTTGAAAGAATGATGAACATGAGACATGTTATTGATAATCTGAAAAATCATAAAAATGATTCTTGAAGCAAGAAAAAGCAGCAAAAAAAAAAGCCAATAGCCCTTAAAACCAAAAGGCAAGGGTAATAAAAAGGATCCCAAGGCTTTGAGCATCAGTGGATAAGAGGGCCTAAGAGAATAAAATCCTGGCCTAAGCGGCTAAACTAAGCTGTCCCTAACCATGTGCTTATGGCGTGAAGGTGTCAAGTGAAAACTTGAGACTGAGCGGTTAAAGTCAAGGTCCAAAGCAGAAAGAAGAGTGTGCTTAAGAACTCTGGACACCTCTAATTGGGGACTTTAGCAAAGCTGAGTCACAATCTAAAAGGTTCACCCAATTATGTGTCTGTGGCATTTATGTATCCGGTGGTAATACTGGAAAACAAAGTGCTTAGGGCCACGGCCAAGACTCATGAAATAGCTGTGTTCAAGAATCATCATACTGAAATAGGAGAATCAATAACACTATCTGAATTCTAAGTTCCTATAGATGCCAATCACTCTGAGCTTCAATGGATAAAGTGAGAATCTAATTAGAATCTGAGCTTCACTCAAAAACTCTGAGATATCATTGCTTCTCAACCTATTAGTCTTCTATTTTATTTGTCTAGTTGCTTGAGGACAAGCAACAGTTTAAGTTTGGTGTTGTGATGAGCGGATATTTTATATGCTTTTTGGGGTTAATTTCATATAGTTTTTAGTATGTTTTAGTGAGTTTTTAGTTTGTTTCCATTAGTTTTTAGGAAAAATTCATATTTCTGGACTTTACTATGAGTTGTGTATTTTTCTGTAATTTCAGGTATTTTTCTGGCTGAAATTGAGGGAGCTGAGCAAAAATCTGATTCAGGCTGAAAAAAGACTGCTGATGCTGTTGGATTCTGACCTCCCTGCACTCAAAGTGGATTTTCTGGAGCTACAGAACTCGAAATGGCGTGCTTCCAATTGCGTTGGAAAGTAGACATCCAGAGCTTTCCAGTAATATATAATATTCCATACTTTTCTCAAGGATAAATGACGTAAACTGGCGTTCAATGCCAGCTCTCTGCCAAATTCTAGCGTCCAGCGCCAGAAAAGGATTAAAAGTTGGAGTTCAACGCCAGAAATGGATCCAAACCTGGCGTTGAATGCCCAAAACAGCCTTATGCACGTGAATTGTTTAAGTCTCAGCCCCAGCACACACCAAGTGGGCCCCAGAAGTGGATCTCTGCACCATCTGTCATAGTCTACTCACTTTTTGTAAACCTAGGCTACTAGTTTAGTATTTAAACAACTTTTAGAAACTTATTTTGGACCTCATGACATTTTAGATCAAAACTTTGTACTCTTTGACGGCATGAGTCTCTAAACTCCATTGTTGGGGGTGAGGAGCTCTGCTGTGTCTCGATGAATTAATGCAAGTATTTCTGTTTTCCATTCAAACATGCGTGTTAGTGGTACGAGTTGTGAAAAGTGTGATTCACAATTCGTGCACCAGGCTTGCTCTTCATCTAACAATCAACATAAATTTAATGCACAGATACACATATCAAGAGGTCTTTTAAGGGTTGTAATAGGGTTAGGGTCAAGGTAGGATTGTATTTGGCCAAGTGGACTAAAATCTGAATCCTTAATTAACTTAAACTTTCTACCTAACTTAAACAGTCCATGTAATCATAATACAACATCCAACTATCCATCAACCATGTTTTTCACATATTCATGCATTTTAATTTCAAGTACAACTCATATGCATTACTTTCACCACATATTTTGGGGCATTTTTGTCCCCTTTTACTTATTTGCTCTTTTTCTTTTCTTTTTCTCTCTTTTATATATATATATATATATATATATATATATATATATATATATATTTTCTCAATGCATATGATTAATTTATTGAATGCATGAACCATGTTCTAAACATTTGTTTCCAAAAGATATATAATACCCAATTCTTAAACCAATTGTTTCCAAACCCACTTTTCCCCACACTTAATTCATGAGCACTCTCACTAGTCTAAGCTAACCAAGGATTCAAATTAAGGACATTATTATTTTCCGCTTAGAGTTAATGATGTGCTAAAGTAAAGAACAAAGGGGTATAATAGGCTCAAATGGTTTGCAAGGGATAATGAAGGGTAAAGGCCATATGGGTATGTAAGCTCAGTGAAACAAAGGCCTCAATCATGTAAGTGCATGCATACATCAAACCATGGAAATATAGAATTAAACAAGACAAAGATCACAATTTTAGAGAGAAAAATACACACTAAAACAAAATTTTGGTTGATAAAATGCAACCAATTCAAATAGGCTCAAAATCTCACAGGTTTTGTGTGTTCGAGCTCTAAACCATGTTCCAATATAATATTTCTTCAAACAAGTGTAACAAAAAAAATTTTTATTCAAATTAGTGAAATGCTCTAAAAGGTTTCTTGAAAAAGAAAATATTACTTCCACCAAGTGGTAAAATATGCAAAAATCAAACAAACATGCAAATGCAACAACTAATCTACAAAGAAAATTTAAACATTGGTGTTTGAGACAAGAAAGTACTAACCCATGGAGATCGATATCGACCTCCCCACACTTAAAGATTGCACCGTCCTCGGTGCATGCTAAGATGTGCAAGTGGATGGGGGTTGTGGTTTCTCAGCTGGGCTCTTTTTTGTTCCTTTCCTTGCTGGCGGTTTGGGAGTAGCTTTCTCCTTTCCTTCCTTGGTGGCCATCCTGAAGAAGGGAAGAGAAAGTAAATTAAATTCAAATAGATATATAGCAAGGAAGAGAATGGAAGAGTGGTGATGGATGCACATTAGGATGTAATTGACATTAACACATGCTCTCGAGTACATGTGAAAAGCCAGCAATGAAAAATAGCCAGTGCATCGAAAGATAAGTGGATGCAGGGTGTTTATTGGCATGCCGGAAAAGGGCATGAGTAGCATAGACCAAGCATTACTTATAATAAATTACCATGTTTGTATTGACAATTATATTCAATTAAAATAGTAAAGGGAGTTTATGAAAAGCAAGCATTGAATAGTAGAATAACATAGAGAAGTGCATAATGCCATATGAGCTTTTTCACAAACACATAACATGCATGGTGAAGAAGGTATAGAAAGTATTACAGTGAACATGCAAGCAATCCTTTAAAGAAGATAATAATAATTGTCAAACATATAATGAGGAATAATGACTCAAATAAAATTCTAACACCAATGAAAATAATGCAATGAATTCAAGTATGCAAATAAATGAAATAAAATAGAATGGAAGTGAAAGAAAATAAGAAAGAAAGAAGAAAGAAATAAGAAAAGAGAAGAAAAATAAGGATTAGGGAAGAAAAGATAAGAAAATTGGCTGATCTGGATATTCTGTGCGCCGCCTGTGATGCGGTCGCGTGAGTGACGCGGTCGCGTGGGGCGTGATAAGGTCAGGTGACGCGGACGCGTGGGTCACGCGATCGCGTGGCCTGTTTTGTGCGATTGGCGCGAGTGCAGCCTCGTGGTCGCGCAACTCTCTGTTCGAAACTCTTTTTGCCAAAATTCTGGGTGACGCGATCGCGTGGGGCATGCGATCGCGTGAATGACCATCATGGGGATATGACGCAGACGCGTGAGGCACGCGTTTGCGTGGTGAGGCTTGGGCTACTAGCACGAGTCCAGCCCAACTCCAGCTCAACTTTCGGCCATGTACCTGGTTGACGTCGATTTTCAGGTCACGCTGCCGCATGGGGCACGCGATCGCGTGGGAGGCCAGTATTCCCCTGCGACGTGGCCGCGTCAGCAACACGGTCACGTGGGACGAATTGTGCCACTGGCACACCTCCAGCCTCGCTCCAGCGTGACTCTCTGTTTGTTTTTATTTTCTCTTCTCTCCTTGCGACGCGGACGCGTTGCTGATGCGGTCGCGTCGCGTGCTCGCTTCTTTTTTTTTTTAATCTGAAAAATGCAGAATGCAGTGTTAATATGAATTTGATGCAAAACTCCAGGTTCAATATAATAAAATAAAATGAAACTCAAAAACAAATAAAACTAAATAAAAATGAAAAAGGACGATCATACCATGGTGGGTTGTCTCCCACCTAGCACTTTTAGTTATAGTCCTTAAGTTGGACATTCGATGAGCTTCCTGCTATGGTGGCTTGTGCTTGTACTGATCCAGGAATCCCCACCAATGTTTGTATCTCAAGTAACCTCTGGGATCCCAAACTAGGCACAGAAAGCCTTCAAGTAAGTTAAAGCAAGTGACAAGGCCCCAAGAGTGTTGATTTCTGGGATGAATTCCGGGGTCCCAGACCTTGCCTTTGCACCCATCTTCTTGTTGATCATCATTTTTCCACTTGGGTGGTGAACAGTCGGAATTCTCACTAAGACATCCAAACAGCTTCCTAGACCCATTCAGTTGAGCTTTATACCAACCTTTGCGTTTAAACTTAAAGCTTCCAACCATAATGAACCTTGCAGGACAATTCTTACCACTGGCCATCTTCCTCTTACTCTTAATGCCACAAAGAGCTCTAAGTTGACCATCCGTCTCCAGTAGCCCATATTCAAGTGGGATTAGAAAGCTATGGGATATGAATTTTACCCACTTGAATGTTGTGAAGGATGATGGCAACTTAGGGGGAGGTATTTTTAATGAAATTGCAAGCTCCACTCCCTTGTTCTCTTCTCTGATAATTACCACCTCTTTGCAAGCTTCTTCAATTTCAACCTCTTCCTCTTGGCAGCTCTCTTCCAATTTAATCTCCTCTTCATTGCTTTCCAAGGGCATGGGAGGTTGTGCTTCTTCTTCTTGAATCTCCATCTCTTGATCAACCTCTTCCAAGTCTTCAACTGTGATATGCCTTGGAGGTTGTACACCCTCCTTAGCATCAATTTCAAACGTCTTGGAAGGGGGTTCTATGACTGGACTTTCCCATGGAGGTTCTGTATCTCCTAAGTCTTCAACCACTTCTTCTTCTTCTTGAACAATGACAGCTTCTTATACTTGTTCTAGTACGAATTCATTCTCTGTCTTGTCCACTGGGGTTTCTGGTATCTCCTTCATGCTACGCTCTTCACTAGACTGTCCACATGGGGCTGTGGCTGATCCTTGTATATTTGAGCGCCTAGAAGCCCATTGAATTAATGTTTGCTCCAGTTGTTGAATGGTTGCCTGAAATCGATCCACTGTTTCCTTGAAACGATCCTTTGTCTCTTGATGCACTCGGCTTTTATAAGTAGGATCATAGTGCTCTTGGATTGATGGATATAGAGATGATGAATATTGAAGTGGTGGTTCTTGGGAGTAATTGGGTTGGAATTCGGGTGGTTCTATATATGGTTCATATGGCTCATAAGGTGGTTGGTATGGTGTGGTTGAGGGTTAGGGTCATATGGAGGTGAATGGCGTAAAGGGGCTTGTGAGTTTGGTGGTCCAAAGTTATGTTGAGGAGGGGGTTCATAGGCGTATGGTGGTGGTTGTTGATAATTAAAAAAGCGCTCACCATAGCCATTGCCTTGATATGCATCACAGAATGGTTGTTGATGGTCCATTGGAGGTGGTTGTTGCCATGAGGGTTGATTAAATCCTTGTGGCTCCTCCCATCTTTGATTCTTCCAACTTTGATGCATATTTTCATTATAGTTTCCATTCCTAACAACAACATTGGAATCAAACTTGAAGCGAGAGGGGTGAGAATTCATAGTAACTAATAAAAATTTAAAAACAAAAATAAAAACAAATTTAAATTAAAAGGTTTTTTAAATTTTGAATTTGAAAATTAAATTTTGAAATTTGAATTTTGAAATTTTGAATTTTGAATTTTGAATTTTGAAAATTTTTGAATTTGAATTTTGAAAAAAAAAATTTTAATTTAAATTTTTGAAATTTGATTTTTAAAATAAGATAAGATAAAAAAAATAAAAATTTTAAAATAAAAACCAATAATCTCTTAACTTAAGAAAAAGCAAAAATAAAAATAAAAACAAATAAACAAGCAAAAATAAAATATTTACAATAACCAATAATAAGGCACACGTTTGCAATTCCCCGGCAACGACACCATTTTGACGTTAGGATTTTTGCCAGTAAAGAATGTCATAAAAACAGTCGCGTTGTAGATATAGTCTCTAAACTGACAAAAATCCCTTCGTACAAACGTTTTGGTTGTCACAAGTAACAAACCCCTTTGAAATTGATAACCGAGTATTCAAACCTCGGGTCGTCTTCTCAAGGAATTGCAGGGAGGTATGTTCTTATTATTGGTTATGAGTTTGTAAATTGGGGTTTTGGAAGTAAGGTGCGAATATGTTATATGACAAGTAAAATAAAATAATAACAATAAAATCTCTTGACAAGTTATAGAAACTGAAAGTCCTATCCTAGTTATCCTTATCAATTGTGATGAGAATTGGATTTTTCTCCCACTTTGTTAACCTCTAACTATGAAGGTAAGTTAAGTGAATGAATTAATTTTTATTCCTCAGGTCCTAGTCTTTCTTTGGGAAAGACTAGAGTTATTGGAACTTGAATTAATGAAATGAAGAAATCTAATTTTCAATCCACAATGAGTTTGATAACTCAAGTGTCTCCAATGACTCAACCAAAGCCAAAAGGGAAAAATGTCTACTTGAATGAAAATAATTTGGATACACACAGAGCATTAATAAATTAAAGAGAGCAATCATAAGTCTGAAATACCTCAAATAACATTAATTAAGAAATAAATATGTAACACGGAAGAGTTCATAAATTAAATAAAAATAAATAAAAATAAAGAACCTGGGATTGAGAGCTACTCCTAAAACTAAGAGAAATCCTAAATCCTAATCCTAAGAGAGAGGAGAGAACCTCTCTCTCTAAAAACTACATCTACTCCTAAAATTGTAAAAATGAGAGCCTTCCTTATGAATGGATGCATTCCTCCACTTTATAGCCTCTAATATGTGTTTTCTGGGCCGCAAACCGGGTCAGAAACAGCCCAGAATTCGCTGGTTGCGAATTCAGATTCGCTGATTTTTGTCACTTGCGACGCGGCCGCATGGAGCACGCGGTCGCGTTGCCTAGCGTCAGTTCAACTATGGGATATTATATATCAAATCGAAGCCCCGGACGTTAGCTTTCCAACGCAACTGGAACCGCGTCATTTGGACCTCTGTAGCAAAAGTTATAGTCGTTTGAGTGCAAAGAGGTCAGGTTGGACAGCTTAGCAATTTCTCCAACTTCTTGTATTCCTTCCACTTTTGCATGCTTCCTTTCTATCCTCCAAGCCATTCCTGCCCTGTAATCTCTGAAATCACTCAACACACATATCAAGGCATCTAATGGTAATAAGAGAGAATTAATAATAAGCAAATATAAGATCAAAGAAGCATGTTTTCAATCAAAGCACATAATTAGGAAGGCAAATGTAAAACCATGCAAATAGTATGAATAAGTGGGTAAAGTGTTGATAAAAACCACTCAATTGAGCACAAGATAAACCATGAAATAGTGGTTTATCAAGCGAGCATCAAAATCAAGGACAAAGGGGTCTCAATTACAACAATTCCAACTTCACAAACCAACAAAAACATCACCATACCCCCAACAATCATTACATACCATCACAACACCCACCCTTCCAACCCACAACACCCCACAACCAACCAATCTCACAAGACTCTCAAAGGATCACCAACTTGGAGATCTTAATAGAGAGAATGATGAAGCACCAAGAAGAGACAATGAAGAACCAGGAAGCCTCAATCAGAAGAATTGAGAAGTAAATGCAACAACTGGCTAAGCACCTTACAGAAATGGGTGAGAAGAGGGCTATGGGAAAAGAATCACTCATCCAGGATGAGCATCACAGAGCAAAGCCTTACTTAGGAGGACAATGGGACAAGGAAAAAGAAGTTCAGAATCTGAACTAAACAAGCACAGAGGATGTCAGACTAGTGACAATAAAAGAGCGCTTGTTGGGAGGCAACCCAACTGGAGGTAACTTTCTTTTCATATCTATTTCAATAAAAAGGTTAATTAGTTTTATTTATATTGCAAGAAGCTAAGTTTGGTGTTGCACACCAAAACAATCTACGAGAGAATGAAGGATTCTAAGTTTGGTGTTCTACCAAAATCCCATCATAAAATATATTCTCACCTTCTGCATAATGCTAGCTTTAAGCATTTAAATAAACTAGCTAACTATTTTGCTGTTTCCTAGTTTTCAGTTTTATTACTTTTAGCAAAGAAAAAGAGTTTCACATCTGGTTAATTTGATGCACAAGGACCATTGGCAAGGTACTAAGTTTGGTGTTCCCACACCAAAGTAAGTTCAAAAGCCCACAAATAACTCATGCATGCTAACCATTTTTCAAGTGCTTGGGAACAAGCAACTTTCAATATCATTGCAGGGGATCATACAAGCGTTTGGAAGAATTAAGCATCGTCAACCAAAAAGAGGAAAAAGGAATATAAAGACCAGCAATGATGATGATGAGGAGTAAAGCAAGCAAACTTCAAAAGGTTGTATTGTTAAGTGATTAGTTTGCATCATTGCTATGATTGAAATTAATATTTTACCCCTATCTATCCTTCTATCTAGTATAGTTTTTCTGCAATTCAATAATCAAGATGCTTGATCATTTATAACCCTGTACTCTCCAAACTTGTTTGCACTCAATATTTCAAAAATGCATCACATGAAAGTTCTTTGAAAAGAAGGATTAAGGAATTAAACAATTTTGAGACAAGCAAAAGATTAGGAGAAGTGCTGGTTCTAGTTGTATGATTATGCATTGAGGTTGCATGCTTATGAAAACTTGCATGGGAGCTCATAGGCAGGACATAGAGTTCAAAGAAGTATTGTGGATATTTTCGAACATTTATTGATTCAAGAAGCAGCAAACAAAAGAAAATAAAGAAAATATAAAAACAAAAAAACATGGCCCAAGGCTCTGAGCATCAATTACTAGACAGAAATGAAGAAAGAAACAAGAACTCAAAGAGTTATTATCCTAGTAAATGCTTGTGGTCGAATTGTGTCAAAGAGAGAGGCTTGAGCAAGTAAATCCTAAGGGGTGCTTCAACACCTAATACCTTAAAACCAACTGGTTTAGGAGTATTGATTGAAAGCTTATCTAAAGAGCCACTTTGAGACATGACACTTAGAGTCAAGGCCAAAGCACAGAAACTATAAGCTGCTTCAAGGTGATTACCTATAGAGAGATCTCCATGATATCATTTGGATGAAAGTCCTAAGACCTAAGACTTCCAAGATGTAGGGACTAGTAAGCACTGAAGCCCTTGCATGAGCATATAATTTAGAGTTCACTCCACTGTCACTTAATCACTTCACTCACAGGATAGCACATGTTATTCTTTAAATCCATTCTGATTGAAAGAACCTTTGAGCATAATTCTTTTCTTTCTTGGGGACAAGCAAGCTTTAAGTTTGGTGTTGTGATGACAAGTCATCTTAGCCTAGTTTCACTAGCCTTTTTCCTTTGTTTTCAATAGGTTTTATGCACTTTCTTGAGCCATAAGTAAGCCATTTGGGTAGAATTTCTTGTTTTCCTTAGATTCAATCAACCATGGATAAATTGATGTATTTTTATGAGTTTTTATGCCATAATCACTTGAATTTCAAGAAGAAGAAAAACTCTCATGATTATAGCATAGCTTTGATGCAATTGTTGATTGATGATAGGTGGAAAGAGGCTTGAAAGAAGGTTGAAGAAAAGGGGACAGCAAGGGGCAAGAAAAAAGGACTCACGTTTGAGCTAAAAGTTGCCTCAAACTTGAACTCAAACATGAGGAAGATTGCATTTTCACCCTGGAGGCACACCAAGTTTGCGCTAACGTTTGCCTCAAACTTGAGGTCAAACGTTGGCTTGAAGATTCTTCACCCATGAGAAGCAACGTTTGCGCCAACGTTTGCCTTAAACTTGAGGTCAAACGTTGGCGCCACAAGAACAAGCAAAAGCACCCCTGGAGCTTGGCAACGTTTGCGCCAATGTTTGCCTCAAACTTGAAGTCAAACGTTGGCGCTATATTAGCAAGGAAGAGCACTCTGTTTAATGCCTTGGAAAAGCCAATGTTTGCGCCAACGTTTGCCTTAAACGTTGGGGCAAACGTTGGCCAAAAGAAATGCATGGGAGGAGCCACATTTGAGCTCATGTTTGACCTCAAACGTTGAGCCAAACGTGGATAGCAGCAAATGGGGTTCTGCATGATGTTTAGTACGAAGACGTTTGAGTCAACATTTGCCTCAAACGTTGACTCAAACGTGAATCCCCAAGGCCCAAGTTGCAAACAGATTTCTTCCCAACACCAAGAGCAATCAACAGAGGCTTTTGTCAACCCAATTCTATCAAGACCAAGGGCCCAATTCAAGGCTTGAAGATCATTAGAAGATAGTGTATAAATAGATTAGAATTTAAGTTTTTCGGAGAGCTTCCTTTTTAGAATTTTTAATACTTACAGTAGAGAGCTCATCTTGATTTTGAGTTGTTGCTTTTAGAATTTGAGAGTTCCTGGGAAGGAGAATTGAATTCTTTTCCCCTGGGTCATTTTTGCTTTCTTCTCTATACACTTTGTTTAAATCTTGGGGGTTGGAGAATTGAAGGAATTCTGTTTCAATCTCACCCTGAGATCTTTCTGTTTGATTTACTGCACTTTTTGAGAAAGCAATATTTGAATTCCTTTCTTCTACTGCTTGACATTTACTTTTCTCGCAATTGAATTTTAAATTTGGATCTAGGAAGGCATTGAGATCTAGACTTGGTTATCTAGTCTCTTGGGTCCTGAGATCTGGAGTTATCATTTTATTTTCTCTGTTGAATGCTTTTCAAGTTCATTTACATTTTTATTTTAGATCTGGTTCAATTCAAGTCATCTTCTACTCTTCTATGTGTTGAGATTTATTGTTCTTTTGTTTAATTCTAGCAATCCCACATCCTTGACCCATTTACAATTCAAGTCATTTACATTACTTGCACTTTAAGATTCTTCAATTTACATTTTTTGCGTTCTAAGTATCTGCCATTTAATTTCTTGCTCTTTAAGATTCAGCACTCTTATTTGCTTTTCTCTTTAATTTACTGCAATTTCCCTTTTCCCCTTTACAATTCATGCAATTTAGTTTCTGCAAATTACAAACCACTCAACCAATACTTGATTCGCTTGACTAAATCAACCACTAAACTAAAATTGCTCAATCCTTCAATCCTTGTGGGATCGACCTCACTCATGTGAGTTATTATTACTTGATGTGACCCGGTACACTTGCCGGTTAGATTTGTGTGTTTGGAATTTGTTTTCCAAAAATACATGCACTCACCGGATGTGTATCCGCTCTAGGCACTCAAGTGTATGGGGTTGATTCACTCAATTCTCCCCTAATCATGCTTTCCAAGATTTGTTTTTCATCTAACAATCAACAATTATTTCATGCATGCATACAAATATCATGAGGACTTTCCCATAGGTTGTAATGGGGCTAGGGTCAAGGTAGGATGCATATGGTCAAGTGAGCTTGAAATTCGAATCTTTGATTAACTTAAACTTCCCACCTAACCTATGACAACCTATACAATTCTAAACAAACCTAGCTATCCATTCTTCACTTTTTCACACACTCATGCATTCTCTTTTTGATCACCACCCATATGCATTGACTTTTATTGAACCTTGCTTTGTGGCATTTTTTCCCCTTTTTATTGTAATTCTTTTTCTTTCTTTTTCTTTTCCTATATTTTTTTTGTGTATATCTATTTTTTTTCTTTTATTATTCTATATTTTTTTTCAAACTAAAATATATACAAGAACATCAATGCATATGGTTTACATATGATTAAAACATGAGTATGTACCCAATTCCCAAGATTTTTCAACAAAAACATAAACACTCTTTTATCTCTACCCAGTGTACCCAAATTTTCCATAATCAAGTAATGAACACTCTCACTAGCCTAAGCTAATCAAAGATCTGAATTAAGGACATTTATTGTTTTTCACTTAGGCTTGTAATGTGTTACAATTAAGAACAAATGGGTTAAGCATAGGCTCAAATTAGTTATCAATGGAAGATAAAAGGTAGGCTTATTTGGGTAAGTGAGCTATTTGAACAATGGCCTCAATCATATAAATGCATGTATACACAAAATAATGGGCATATAGAATTAAAAAAATCAGAGATTACAATCATAGGAAGAGAATAATGCACACAAGAATGAAAATAAGTGGTTATATATGATGTAACCACACAATTAGGCTCAAATCTCACATGCTTGTGTTCTTAGCTCAAAAATCATGTTCCACAAAGTATATAATTCAAGCAAGTTCTTAAAAAAAATTTTTTTTTTCAATCAATTGGGGTGCCCTCTAGATAAAATCCTTGGAAAATATCATGATTTTGACTAAACTTATTATATACATATGCAAAATGAGAAAATGCAACTAAGGATCCTAAAATGAAATGCAAAAGTGTTGGGATTAGAAATTTGTCACCCAAAGACGCCGAATGGTCGGACGACCTCCCCACACTTAAAAGATTGCACCATCCTCAGTGCATCGAAAGATGAGCAAAGGGGGTACGGCGACTTTCCTAGTTGCTACCTTCAGCTGGTAGGTCAACCAATGCTGCGTGTTCTTCTCCCACTTCCGTTTTTGCTTATGATGATTCATCCTGAGCATAGAAAGCAGGAGATAATAAGACAAATAAATGCACAGACAAGAAAGAATGGATTGTTGGAATGAGGTAAATCACTAGAATTGAGTGAGTGAATTAGTGTGACATTAATGAAAAATAAGTGTGTGGGTCCTAACTTGCATGCGGTTTAGAACTCACACTCTAGTATTTAGAAACCATGTCACAATTATACAAAAGAAGACACGCATTTCACTCATTCTAGTGTGCTTGGGATACTTTAAAAGACTTGTAGGTTAAGGCAACCAAACAAGTAGTAAAGAAGCATGAAAGCATTCAAGCAAAAATCAAGCAATTGTGAAATTAGATAGTGCATGGACATTGATTGATGTGTAGGTAGACTTAGTGAACAAAATGGCATATGAAACTCACACAACAATCAATGACACATATTGAATTTGTTGCCACACCTAAGTAACATAGAGGTGAAACACATGGATGCTATGGAACTTAGAAAAAAGAGAATAGAAGTGAAAATCAATCACATAGCAAGCATGGCCCACAAAGCTTTACAAAGCTCAAAAATATGTCACTAGGTAAGCTTTCGATCCAATTTCACAATTCTACAATCTCAATGCATGAAATAAGTGATGTGAATAAGGGTAAACCATAAACAAGCATCACTTAAAAAAAATGCAATGATAATATACAATTGCCTAACAATAGATGATGAATGCATGGTGGCCAAAACATGCAATTCAAAAGAGTTAAGAAGCTTAAAGGCAATGTAACATTCACTTGGTGCTCACAAATGTTAAACATGAAGACTCAAAACTAAGTGACAAAATATAACATCAACAATTAAATCCAACAATAAAAATTAAAAATAATGATGTTAAAATATCATCTCATCAATAATCAGCAGCAAGAAACAGTAAACAATATTAATAATCCAACACTTATAAAGAAAAATAGAAAACAAAATGAAAATGTACTAATTAAACAATTAACTAAGTAACTAAAAAAAGTGGTTATGGATGGTGTTTGGTAGTGTTGGGTGATGATTGAGGGGTGGAGAGAGAAGAGAAGAAGGAACGGAATGGAAAGAAGAGAAGAAAAGAAGATGAGTAAAACAGGGCAATCCACGCGTGCGCGTCATGTATGCGTAAGCATGGATTGATGAAATAGAAGCGACGCGTACGCGTGCATGGCAAGGCAGAGAGTCGACGCGAACGCGCAAGGTACGCGTACGCGTGCCCTTGGACACAAAGTTGGCACACTTCAGGCACAATTCTCAGGTGAATGTATGGGAGGTGGGAAAATCAATCTACGCGTACGCATACATGACGCGTGCGCGTAGACGGTCGAAATTGCTTGATGCACACGTACGCGTGAAGCACGCGTGCGCGTGGATGGTGCTCTGTTTTTCAAAATTTTTCTATGTTTTTGCACCAAACCAAGCATTCCAAACCTCCAAACAACTACCAAAACACCACAAAACCTTATTTAACACACTAAACTACCAAACAAACTTAACAAATCAATCAAAATATGAAATTAAACCAATTTTACCAATATGTACAAAAGAGAAAAATGAAAGGATATTACCATGGTGGGGTGTCTCCCACTTAGCACTTTTGTTTATTGTCCTTAAGTTGGACTTATGGGGAGCTCCTCATCAAGGTGGCTTGTGCTTGAATCCATCCTTGAACATCCACCAATGCTTGGACTTCCATTGTGCTTCATCATTAAAGGTTAATAACTCCAAGCTTTGATGGAGTTCTTCACAAACTGTGGGCTCCCAAAGTTAATTTTCCTTGTGTGATCCGAGATCCCACACCTTGTTTTCACACCTGTCCTTGAATTGATCATGGTGATTTCCTCCGGGTGGCAAGAGAGATGAATTCTCATGGAAGCACCAAACTATCCTCCTAGACCCATCCAATTGAGCACTAGTCCAACCTTTACTCCTTGAAGCTTCAACCATAATGAGCCTAGACTTAAAACGCCAACTACTAAACATCCTCCTCTTACGCTTAATTCCACAAAACGCCCTAAGTTGGTCATCCATTCAAGCAAAACATATTCAAGTGGGATAATAAAGCTAAGAGTTAGAAGTTTTACCCACTCAAATGAAGGATTAGATGACAACCTAGGTGGAAGAGTTCCCAACGGCCTTGACAAAACACGTTCCACTCCCGTCCATCCTTTTTGGAAGGCTTCCACCACTTGACAAGATACTTCATTCTCTACCTCTTGCCAAGCTTTCTCAAGTTCACATTCTTCTTCATCAATGTCCTCTAGCTCTTCTCCATCACTCAAATCATACATAGGAGGTTGAGTGAAATCTACCTCATGATCAATTCCAAGCATAGTGGGGAAGGATTCTTCAAATTCAAGAGGATCATATGTTGATGCGGAGTCATCATAAATAGGAGGGCCTATTGATTGGACCACTTCTTCTAATTCTTCAATCCCATTGTGCCTTGGAGGTTTTGCACTCTCCTCCTCAACATCAACTTTGAACTCCATGGAAGAAGGCTCTTCAATTTGTGCTTCCTCTATGTACTCAACATATCCTAAGGCTCCAACCACTACTTCCTCTTATTCAATCATCTCTACCTTCTCCTCTTGTTGCATTTCTTGCTTTAACTTCTCTTCTTCACCTTGGAGCTTCAAGTTCACTCCCTCACTAAGCTCCTTGGTTGCTTCTCCACATTCCACAACAGAAGTGCCTTGATCGCATAGGCTTAGGCGGGATGAGACTATGTTGCCAATGGCTTCTACCATGATATCCATTTTTACTCTTAACTCCTCAAATTTCTTTTCATCCTCCTCGTGTTGCCTTAAGATATGAGATTCAAGATCCCTTAATTCTAGCATAAAGGCTTCATCGGAGGGTTGTGGTGGAAGAGAGGCTTCATTGTTTGAGGGAAAGGTATTATAGTCGGAAGGTGGTTCATATTGGTAAAATTCTTGAGGTAATGTGTGTGGACTTTGTGGTTCTTGGGAGTATTGGTGTTGGAATAGTGGTGGCTCTAAGTATGGTTCATGTGGTGGTTGGTATGGTGGGTATGGTTTAGGATCATGTGGAGGTGAATGATGGTAGGGGGCTTGCGAGTATGGTTGTTGAGGGCTATGTTGAGGGAAATGGTCATATGTATGTGGTGGTTGTAGTTGACAATCACAATAAGAGTCATCACACACATTGGATTGGTATGCGTTAGGATTAGGATTATACCCATAAGAGTTCGGAGGAGGTTGTTGCCAAGAAGGTTGTCCATAATCTTGGGGCTCCTCCCATCTTTGATTTCCAAATCCTTGATGCACATCCTCATTGAAGCTTCCATTTCCTACAACATAGTTTGAACCATACTCATAGCCAAAGTGATGAGAATTCATGGTGATAAGAGAAGACAAAAACAAAACTAACAAGAAACAAAGAAAACAAAGTCCTACAACTAGCAAAAGCCAACAAACAAACCAAAAATCAAGCTATTTACAATATATACAATAGCCAATAATACAACACCATTGTAACTTCCCGGCAACGGCACCATTTTTGATGTGTAAACTTTTGTTGATATAGAATTTCTCAATTGAATTCTCGTTGTAAGTATAGTTCTAGACCAACAAAGAGTCCTCACATACAAAAATTTAGGTTGTCACATGTACAAACCCCAAATAAGAATTAACCGGAGTATTTGGACTCCGGGTCGTCTCACGAGGAATTGCAATGAAGTGAATGATTATTGGCTATGAAGGAACAAGGAGGTATGATTGATAAAGGGGCAAGGAAGTAAATGGACAAGAATTTAAATAACAAGAAGAGTAAATCAAGCAAGTAATAAAGAGAGACATTCATGGCAAGGTTTGAGATCATAGGCTTTCTATCCTAGTCATACAATGATTAATTCACCTTATTTAGTCAACTCTAACAAATGAAAGAAGGGATCATGTTATCTTCACATAGGGAGAATGTCAAACAAGACTAATCAATCATATCACAATAATAACAAGAATTTATCTCATTTCGTCATCTCCAACATTGGAAGAAGGTATAAGTTATCTTCCATGAGAGAAAATCAAACAAGACTAGTTAATCTCAATCCAAATGTCCTAATCAACTCACTAATTGAATTAGCAAAAGATTAGAGTCAATGGAAATAATATTAACTAATAACTCTAGATCACCAACATTAGTTGGGTATTCATGAATCAGGATTGCCTAATTACTCTTTCCAAGACAAGAATGCTCAAAATCTACTCTAAAGCCCAACCAAGCATTTTGTCAAACACTTGGTGGGTGTATAAGAAAAGCATAATAAATATGCAAGAATAGTAAAATCTACCAACTACAAATTGTAAGGAAACAAGATCAACAACCCAAATCAACAATAAAAGAACATCAAACATTAAATTGCATTAAAAGGGATCCAAATCCAACAAGTGTTCATTAACATAAAAGAGAGCATAAAAGTAAAATTAACATCACAAACTAAGAGAATGAAAGTGTAGAAGCAAGCATTCATAAAAGAAATAAGATGAAAACATGAAATCAAAACTAGATCTAAGAGAGATTATCCTAGGAACCCTAATTCTAGAGAGAAGAGGGAGCTTCTCTCTCTAGAAACTACTCTACATGATGCTAACACTTCAAACAATTGCTTCCCCATTGCCCAAGCTTGAATTCTACATGAAATAGCATTAGAAATGAGTTGGGTTGGGCCCAAAGTGATTTAGAAATTGCTGGGGGCGATTTCACTTTAGTGGGCCACGAGCAGCATCAGCGCGCATGCATACATGGCGCGTGCGCACCCCTAAACGCGAAGCAACATAAGGCAAATTTTATATCATTTCGAATCTCTGGATGTTAGCTTTCCAACGCAACTAGAACCGCCTCATTTGAACCTCTGTAGCTCAAGTTATGGTCGATTGAGTGCGAAGAGGTCAGGCTTGATAGCTTTACAGTTCCTTTATTTCTTCATGAGTTCTCCCACTTTGCATGCTTTTTCTTCATTCCTTCCATCCAATACTTGCCTTATGAACCTGAAATCACTCAAAAAACACATCAAGGCATCGAATGGAATTAAAGTGAATTAAAATCACTAATTTTAGGGCCTAAAAAGCATGTTTTTACACTTAAGCACAAATCAAAGGAGAATTGCAAAACCATGCTATTTCATTGAATAAATGTGGAAAAAGGTGATAAAATCCCCGAAATTAAGCACAAGATAAACCACAAAATCGGGGGTTTATCATAGTGAGACTGCTGCTCTCACAAAGACTCTTGGAGAGATGATCAATATACTGAAGCAACTCCAGCTGAATCAACAACAACCTTAGCCTCCTCCACAACAATAGTGTCAACAGTTGGTTCCTCAGAGAGGGTGTGGAATATGTGCCTGCTATTCCCACTACACTGATGAATATCCTCAACTCCAACAAGAAGACAACACCTTGGCAGCTTCCAATAACTATTACAACCGTCCGAATCAAGGGTACTATTAACAAGGCGATAATTATAACCAAGGTGGGAACTATAATCAGGGTTGGCAAGACAACTCCAACCAGGGATGGAGAGATAATTCCAACCAAGGGTGGAGAGATAATTCCAACCAAGGATGGAGGGACAACTACAACCAAGGAGGTAGAGACAATGGTGGAAATCATAGGTGGAATAACAACAACAACAACTATCAGCAGAACCGGTATCAATAGAACCTCCCATACCAACAGTAGAACCAAGGCCAGACTTACTGAGCACCTCACCAAAGGCAAGCCCAAGCACCTCAAAATAACCAACCACATGCCTCTCAAATTACTTATCTCCCTTCCTCTTCCAATGATGAGATGCTTCGCTCTATTATGCAAGGACAAGGAGACATTCAGAATAGAATTAACTCTACCATAAATGGTCTTAACTCCACTCTACAAGCACTCATATCTTGCATGGAACCACCTTCTACTCCCAACAATCAACCTTCAAGCTCAAGTGCACTCCCTTCTCAACCTTTACCCAACCCCAAAGGTGAAATCAATGCCATCATTTTGAGGTCTAGAACCACATTGCAAGAGAGAAGTCCCGAAGAGCCAATCCCTAATGAAGACAATCAAGTTGAAGACATTGTTGAAGTGGAACATGTTGAGGAAGAAGATGAGGTACAAGATGTGGATGAAGAGGAAGTAGCTTGACCAAGGAATGAAGCACTTAAGGAAGATGATTCTGTGAGAGACGCCATTCCCATTCCCTTTCCACACCTTGCTAGGAAACCCAGAAAGTAAATGGAGCTAGACCCCAAGATGGTTGAGATCTTCAAAAAGGTTGAGGTAACTATTCCCCTTTTTGATGCTATTTGCCAGGTACCTAAGTATGCGAAGTTTCTAAAAGATTTATGCATGAATAAAGATAAAATACATGATTTAGAAACTATTCCTCTAGGTAGCTCTATTTCTGCTCTAATGGGTGCTATACCAGAAAAATGTGGTGATCCGGGTCCATGCATGGTTACTATTACTATAGAGGGTGTACAATTTTTTGACTGCATGTGTGATTTAGGTGCATGTGTTAGTATTATGCCGTTATCTGTATATGATACCTTGAGGCTCCAACCCTTGAAAAGGTTGGCAGCACATTTTGTTTTGGCAGATAAGAGCATAATCTCCGTGGTTGGAATCGCTGAAGAGGTGCTGGTGAGCATTAAGGGGTTGACATTTCCTATTGACTTCTACATTTTGGAGATGCCCCCTAATGACTCAGAAGACCATCATCCATCCTGCTTGGAAGCCCATTTCTGAAGACTTCGAGGTTCAAATTGGATGCCTTCTCAGGAACTTACTCTTTTGAGATAGATGGCCGAGCAGTGAGCTTCAACCTGGATGAAGCTATGAAGCACCCTCTGGAAGATCACTCCGTCTTCCAGTGCAACATCATTGATGAGACAGTGGCTGAAGTTCAGTAAGAAGAAGTAGAAGAGATGAACATGGAGCAAGGTGCAAGTGCGGGGAAACCCTCTGAGCTTACCAAAGATACTTTGCCACCACCAATGGCTCCAGATGGTCAAGTGCCCAGCCATGAGCTACAAATGGAGTTGAAGCCCGTTCCACCCCACCTCAAGTATGCTTACCTTGAGGATAATCATAAGCTCCCAGTTATTATTGCAAGGGAACTCACTTTCCAACAAGAAGAGAAGTTGCTTAGTGTGCTGAGAAGACACAAGAAAGCTATTGGCTGGAGCTTGGCGGATATAGTAGGCATCTGCCCTCAAGTTTGTGAGCACCGCATATTTTTAGAAGAGGGAACAAGGCATATCCATCAACCTCAAAGGTGGTTGAATCCCACCATCTTAGAGGTTGTCAAGAAGGAAGTGACCAGACTTCTTGAAGTTGACATCATTTATCCGATCTCGGATAGTGAATGGGTTAGCCCAATACAGGTGGTACCAAAGAAGTCTGACGTCACAACAGTGAAGAATGAGCATGGGGAGCTCATGGCAACTAGAGTGCAAAACTCCTGGAGAGTGTGCATTGATTATATGCGCCTCAACTAGGCTACTCACAAGGATCACTACCCGCTACCGTTCATTGATCAAATGCTTGATTGCCTATTAGGTAAATCCCACTACTATTTTCTAGATGGTTACACTAGTTATTTTCAAATTCATATAGCTCCTGAAGATCAGGAGAAAACTACTTTTACATGTCCCTTTGGAATGTATACATACAAGAGAATGCCTTTTGGCTTATGTAATGCACCGGCTACGTTTCAAAGATGCATGATGAGTATTTTCTCAGATCTTCTTGAGAACTGTATGGAAGTTTTCATGCATGACTTTGGTGTGTATGGTGAATCATTCGACCTTTGCTTGGATAGTTTAGCTAGAGTATTAGAAAGGTGTGTTAGTTCAAACCTTGTATTAAATTTTGAAAAATGTCATTTTATGGTAAAACAAGGTATTGTTCTAGGACATCACTACAAGAAAAAAGGCTTATGGCCATGCTTTTTTTTTGCCACGCTTTAAAAGTGTGGCCAAAAGTTGTCAATGGCCACACTTTTGTTAGGGTGGCGATTGAATAGAGATTCGACCACATTTTTTCTCGCTACGGTTCAAAAGCGTGGCGAAAAGGGTCAATGGCCACGCTTTTGTAAGGGTGGCAATTCATCAGAGATACGGCCACGTTTTTTTTGCCACGCTTCAAAAGTGTGGCCATAGAAAGAAGTCACTCAAGCTCTGAGTTTTCAAGTATTGCTTCTCCATTCTCTCTCTCACCCAAACCCACCTCCTACATTTATTTATTTTTCCAAAAGTGCATGTATGGTTCATTTTTCATTAATTTGTGAAATAATTTTGTAGGAGTATGTTCAAATCACCTAAAAAGAATAGGAGGAGATCCCAGGATCCTGATTCATCACCTTTTAATAATTCAAATGATGGACATGTGTACAATATGCAAAGCAAAGAGGATTCTACATTTCTTCAACCTCCACTAAAAAGTTTCACCCTGTCACCTTGTAAATTTTCTGAACGAGATTTGCTCATCTTAATATACTTATCTTTGCATTGGAAATGTCACCTCTTATCTAGTTCTCCTGATTGATTAGGGGAGAAAGGAAAGCACTAAATAATTTTTGCTTAACACACTAAGTTTGTTCCTTGTCAGTTTTCACTAGAACACCACCCAAGAAGCTAACAGAGGATTTATTCCCATCCATCATACACAACACACCTGAGAGAAGAAAATATTCAACAGTAGAATGGGACGCGTTCACTAAGGAGTCCACTGAAAAAGCCTTGGAAGAACTTGTTTCATCTCCTGATTTCAGTAAATGGCTTTCCACTTATTTCAGTAAAATTATTGCGCGGCGGTTGCTGGTGAATCCAAGGAGCATACCTTCAAAGCTTGGCGGCTCATGGTTCATTGGGAGCTAGAAGAAAGGCTAATGCATTGTTAAGGTTGCTCAATAGATGCTTGCTCTCAGCCTTATCATTCTCTTTGATTCATACATGTATTTTGCAATGACCATGGATTTGTATATTCTTCTTGTCATTCTTATAAGTTTGTTAAATGATTTCCCATAAGGAAATAATCCTTAGATGACTTAATTACACAAGTTGTCGAAACATTTTGAATTTCTTTGTTGGATTCAATCATATTTCTTTATTAAACATTCTTGTTATCCATGCTTTTTTCAGCCCTGAAATTTGTAAAAAAAAAATAATAAAATTTATTAAATTCATAAAAATTAATAAAAAAATCAATTATTTTTGTATTCTTTTATTTTTTTCGATTTGTTTTTTTTTTTAATTTGACAAAAGGAATAGGCCACGCTTTGAAAGCGTGGCAAAAGGTTCTAGCTGGCAAGCCACGCTTTGAAAGCGTGGCTGATGAGCGGATAATTTATATGCTTTTTGGCATTGTTTTTAGTCTATTTTAATTAGTTTTTATTATATTTTTATTAGTTTTTAAATAAAAATCACATTTCTGGACTTTACTATGAGTTTGTGTATTTTTCTATGATTTCAGGTATTTTCTGGCTGAAATTGAGGGACCTGAGCAAAAATCTGATTCAGAGGCTGAAAAAGGACTGCAGATGCTGTTGGATTCTGACCTCCTTGCACTCGAAGTGGATTTTCTAGGGCTACCGAAGCCCAATTGGTGCGCTCTTAATTGCGTTAGAAAGTAGACATCCTGGGCTTTCCAGCAATATATAATAGTCCATACTTTGCCCAAGATTTAATGGCCCAAACTGGCATTCAAAGTAAGCATAGAAATTCTGGCGTCAAAACGCCAGAACTGGCATAAAAGCTGGAGTTAATCGCCCAAACTGGCACAAAAGCTGGCGTTTAACTCCAAGAAAAATCTTTACACGTGAAAGCTTCAATGCTCAGCCCAAGCACACACCAAGTGGGCCCAGAAGTGAATTCTGCATCATTTACTCATTTCTGTAAACCCTAGGTTACTAGTTTTCTATAAATAGGACCTTTTGCTATTGTATTTATAGATAGAGAGGTTTTTACACTTGATCATACTTTTGATCTCTTGATCACATTTTGGAGGCTGGCCATTCGGCCATGCCTAGATCTTTTGTTCTTATGTATTTTCAACGGTAGAGTTTCTACACACCATAGATTAAGGTGTGGAGCTCTGATGTTCCTTATGAATTAATGCAAAGTACTATTATTTTTCTGTTCAATTCACGCCTACTTCTTCTCTAACATATACACTCGTTCTTCAACATGATGAATGTGATGATCCGTGACACTCATCATCATTCTCACCTATGAACACGTGCCTGACAACCACCTCTGTTCTACTTGCAATAGCTTGAATATGTATCTCTTGGGTTTCTAATCTAAGATTGGAACGTTCGTGGTATAGGCTAGAATTATTGGTGGCCATTCCTGAGGTCTGGAAAGTCTAAACCTTATCTGTGGTATTCCGAGTAGGATCTGGGAAGGGATGACTGTGACGAGCTTCAAACTCGCGAGTATTGGGCGTGTGACAGACTCAAAAGGATCAATGGATCCTATTCCAACATGATCAAGAACCGACAGATGATTAGCCGTGCGGTGACAGTGCATTTGGAACATTTTCACTCACGTAAGGTTTATTACTTGGACGACCCAGTGCACTTGCTGGTTAGTTATGCGGAGTTGTGACAAAGAGTTGAGATTACAATTGTGCGTACCAAGTTGTTGGCGCCATTGATGATCACAATTTCGTGCACCAGTGGCCATATCTCATATACGGCCACGCTTTTAAAGCGTGGCCATATCTCTCTATTGGCACGTTTTAAAAGCGTGGCTATATCTCACATACGGCCACACTTTTAAAGCGTGGCCCACATACGGCCACGTTTTCAAGCATGGCAATTTGTAAAAAGCGTGGCAAAAAAGAAACCGTGGCGATAGGTCACCAAAAGCGTGGTGATAGAGCAATTGCCACGCTTACTGATGCTACCCTTTCAAAGCGTGGTGGTAGCTCAAAAAGCGTGGCAAAAAGCTATCGCCACGCTTTTTTCAGCTTTTTTCCACGCTTTAAAAGCGTGGCAATAGAGCTGTTTTCTTATAGTGCATGTTGTTTCTAATACTGGTATTTCAGTTGATCCAACAAAGGTAGATGTAATTTCTGGTTTACCTTACCCCTCCTCCGTGAGGAAAGTCCGTTCATTTCTTGGTCATGCAGGTTTTTACCAGCGATTTATCAAGGACTTCAGTAAGGTAACATTGCCTTTTTCCCGACTGCTGCAGAAGGACGTTGAGTTCGAGCTGGGTGAGGACTGCATGGAAGCGTTTGATAAGCTAAAGATTGCCTTGACTCAAGCTCCGATTGTGAGAGGGCCCGAGTGGAGTAAGCCATTTGAGATAATATGTGACGCCTCCAACTACGCGGTAGGAGCGGCGCTGGCTCAGCGCGAAGGTAAGGACCCTTATATAATTGCTTATGCTTCTAAGAGCTTCTGGCTATTGTTTTTGCTCTGGATAAATTCCGAGCCTACTTACTTGGTACTAAGGTGGTAGTATACTCAGACCATGCAACTCTAGAATATTTATTAGCTAAAAAAGAGTACAAACCAAGGTTAATACATTGGATATTGTTGCTGCAAGAATTTGATTTAGAAATCAAAGATAGGAGTGGATCCCAAAATTTAGTGGCGGACCACTTGAGTCGCCTAGAGCACATTAAGAATGACTCCACTCCTATCATTGATGCTTTTCAATTTGATAGCTTGCACGCAATATTTGAGGTGATTCCTTGGTACGCACCTATAGCTAATTATTTGGCTAGTCGTACCTTTCCTCGTAATTTTCCTTTTGAGAGTGGTGGATGATAGATGAGAATCGTCGTCGGTCTAGATTTTCTTCTTATAGAAAAGAATTATTTCATTGTAAGCATAACTCCAAACCAACAAACAACTCTCGCATCAAATTTAAATTGGTTTTGTCACAAGTACAAACCCCAAATAAGAATTAACCGAAGTGTTAAAACCTCGGGTCATCTCACAAGAAATTGCAATGAACTGTTTAATTATTGGCAATGAAGATGCAAGGGGGTTTGATTTATAATTGGCAAGAAATATAAATGACAAGAAAATTAAATCAAGCAAGTAAAGAAAGCAAGTAATAAAGAGAGACATTCATGGTAAAGATTGAGAATATAGGCTTTCTATCCTAGTTACTAATAACAATAATTAACAAGAATTTATCTTATTTCGTCATCTCCAACATTGGAAGAAGGTGTAAGTTATCTTCCATGAGAGAAAGTCAAACAAGACTAGCTAATCTCAATCCAAAGGTCTCAATCAACTTACTAATGGAATTAGCAAGAGATTAGAGTCAATGGAAATCATATTAACTAACAACTCTAGATCACCAACATAGGTTGGATTTTCATGACTCAAGATTGCCTAATTACTCTTTGCAAGCCAAGAATGCTCAAAATATACTCTAACATCCAACAAAATATTTCATCAAACATCTAGAGTACAATAAAAATAAACATCATAAATTGCAAGAATCAATAAAATCAACCAACTACCAATTGCAAGGAAAGTAAGATCACAACTCAAATCAACAATAAAGGAAACATCAATCATCAATTTGCATTAAAGGGAATTCAAATCCAACAAGAGTGCATGAACATAAAGGAGGCATAAAAGTAAAATTAACATCACAAACTAAGAGAATGAAAGTGTAGAAGCAAGAATTCATAAAGGAAACAAGATAAAAACATAAAATTGGATCTAGATCTAAAAGAAATTAACCGAATCCTAACCTAATTCTAGAGAGAAGAGGGAGCTTCTCTCTCTAGAAACTAAACTACATGATGCTATTCTACAACTAAGTGCTCTCCCTTTGCTCAATCTTCAATTCTGCATCAAATACCCTCAGAAAAAAATTGGATTTTGTCCTGGGAAGCTTAGAAATCGCCCTCAGCGTTTTGCCTTTAAGTGAGTCACGTGCGGGTATCGACGCGTACGCGTGGGTCACGCGTGCGCGTCACTTGGCGAAATTCCATCCACGCGTACGCATCTGATAAACCACTATTTCATGGTTTATCTTTTACTCAATTGAGTGGTTTTTATCAAGTCTTCACCCACTTCTTCATATAAATTTCATGGTTTTACCATTCCTTCCTCATTTTATGAGATTTATAAAAACATGTTTCCTATGCTTTATTAATATTAAAATTTATTTATCCTTTATTACCATTCGATGCCGTGATTTGTGTTTTAAGTATTTTCAGGTTTCATAGGATAGGAATGGCTTAGAGGACAGAAAGGAAATATACAAAAAATGGAAGGAAAGCATAAAAATGGAGTTTTGAAGAGAAGGCAGCGACGCGAACGCATGGACGACGCGACCGCGTGCCTGGCACAAAACGCAAGCAACGCGATCGCATGGACGACGCGGACGCATGACTTGAGCGGAACGCATACGACGCGGACGCGTAACTGACGCGTATGCGTGACCAGGAAAAACTCCAGATGACGCGAACGCGTGACCCACGCGAACGCGTGACAGACGCCACGTGCAGAAACTGCAGAAAATGCCCCCAGCGATTTCTGAAACACTTTTCGGCCCAGACCCAAGTCCAGAAACACAGATTAGAGGCTATAAAGTAGGGGAATGCATCCATTCAGGGAGATTTTTCCATTATTTTCAAAATCTAGATGTAGTTTTTAGAGAGAGAGGTTCTCTCATCTCTCTTAGGATTTAGAATTAGGATTCCTCTTAAAGGAATTAGGATTTCTTCTTCTCAATTCCCAGGTTTAATATTCCTTTTTATTTATTTTCTCAATTTAGTTTATAAACTCTTTATGTTTGGATTGATTTTCTTAATTAATATAATTTGAGATATTTCAGATTTAAGATTGTTTTATTCTATTTATGATATAAATAATTTAGATTTTTCTCCCTTTGCTTTGGTAAAGTAATTAGTGACACTTGAGTTATCAAACTCAGTGGTTGATTGTGAATTAGAAATTGCTGATTGATTTGAATCCCTCTAAAGCTAGTCTTTCCACAAGATTTGACTTGGACTTGAGGAATCAAGTTAATTGGTCCACTTGACTTTTCTTTATTTAATAAGGGTTAACTAAGTGGGAGCAATAAACAATTCTCATCACACCTGATAAGGATAACAAGGATAGGATTTCCAGTTCTTATACCTTGCACTGGTGTTCATGATAATTAAGATTATTTTTCTTGCCATTTAAATTACATGTTCCTTATTTCAAAAACCCAAAAATACCGTTTTCCATAACCAATAATAAATACACCTCCCTGCAATTCCTTGAGAGACGACCCGATGTTTAAATACTTCGGTTATAAATTTTATTGGGTTTAGAAACTATACTTACAACACGATTAATTCTATGAATTTATTTACCGATAGAAATCCGATCGTCAAAATGGCGCCGTTGCCGGAGAATTGCAAACGTGTGCCTTATTATTGGTTACTGTAAATATTTTTCTTTTACTTGTTTATTTGTTTTTTGTTTTCCCTTTTTCTATTTCTATTAGCTACTATGAGTTCTCACCCCTCTCGCTTTGATTTTGGTTCTAATTTTGTTGGAAGGAATGGAAGCTATAACAGGACTATGCATCACGGTCAAAGCAATCAAAAATGGATGGAGCCAAGAGGATGTGATCAACCCTTTAGGCAACAACACCTTCCAAGATATCATGGACAAGGACCATTCTACAATGCATACCAAGCTGATAGGTATGGTGGACCCCTTGGTAGTTACCAACAAACCCCACCCTGTGCTTGTAGACCATCTTCTCAACATAGCTTCGAACCACCGCACTCACAAGCTCCTTTTCACCATTCACCACCGTACGATCCTTATCCACCCCAATTCCAATCCAATTGCTCCCAAGAACCACCACTTCCCTATGTACCATGTCCATATCCATCACCTCAAGAATCACAGGCTCGCCTCAAGGAAACAGTAGATCAATTTCATGCAACCCTTCATCAACTGGAGCAAGCAATAAATCAATTATCTTCCAGACGTTCGGACACTCAAGGAACTCCCATAGCTCCATGTGGACAATCTAATGAAGAACGTAGCATGAAGGAGACACTGGAAACTCCAGTGGACAGTAAGGAGCATGACTTTGTACTGGAACAAGTAGAGGAAGTTGTCATTATAGAAGAAGAAGAGTTGATTGAAGACTTAGGAGATGCTGAACCTCCATGAGAATTGAGAACTATAAAGGATTCTGCCGAGATGCTAGAAATTGATGCTAAGGAGGATAGTGCACAACCTCCAAGGCATATACCTTGTGAAGAATTGAGCAGAACAGATCAAGAACCTGATTCCCTTAGCAGTGATGATCATGAATCAAGCTCTCCTAGTAATGAACTTGCATCTGCGAGTGTATTCTTTGAGACTGAAGCATCTTCCCCGAGTGAATACAAAGATGATGCAGAGGTAGACTTTTCTCAACCTCCAAATTATGACTCGAGTGATGAGGAAGAAATCGAGGACTTTGATCAATACATGGTTGAAATTGAAAAAGTTTGCAAGGAAGTGGAAGAATTCACTGAAGACTACACAGGAGTAGAGCTTGCAAAACCACTGAAAACACCTACCCCAAGGCCATTACCGCTCAATACAAACTTCAAGTGGGTAAAACCGTTAACTTTTATCTTTACTTTTCCACTTGAATATGGTTTACTTGAAATAGATGGCTAGCTTAGAGCTCTTTACGGCTTTTAAGAGTAAGAGGGACATGACTCGCACTCAGAGCTGGTATGCAAGATTCAATGAAGTTTCACACTTCAAATTGAGGTGCAATGATTGGTGTCGAGCTCAATTGAAAGGATCTCGGAAGCTATTTGGTCGCTGCAGTGAGAATTCAAATTTCTCACCACCCAACTGGAATAACGCAAATCAAGACAAAGACAGGTGTAAAGGTAAAGTTTGGGATCCTGGAGTCTGTCCTGACATTTAGCACACTCGAAGTCTGAGAACCTATTTAAAATTGCTCAAGGGCTTTATGTGCCTTGTTTGGGACCCCGGAGGCTGTTGGCATTCCAAACATTGGTGGAGATTTCTGGATAAATTCAAGCACAAGCCACCATAACAGGAAGCTCATCAAATGTCCAACTTAAGGACTTTAACTAAAAGTGCTAGGTGGGAGACAACCCACCATGGTATGATCGTTCCTTTTCCATTTTAGTCTGTTTTTGAATTTTGATTGAACCTGGAATTGTGCATAACATTCATTGCATTCTGCATACTGCATAAAAAAAATAAAAAGAGATCACCCCACGCGAGCGCGCAGGCCACGCGTGGGCGTTGACTGGAAATCGGCGTAAAAAAATCCAACGCCCAGAAAGTTAGGCTGGAATCGTGTGGCTGGTGTGCCTTTAGCACAATTTGGCCCACGCATTCGCGTCCCTGATACGACCGCGTCACTTGCATTACGCACATCCCACGCGAAAGCGTGAGCGACGCATACGCGTTGAACAGATTTTATGGACTCCTTTTGGAGATGGAGAGTTGCGCCGAAACGACGCTGGAACTGTGCGTTTAGCACAAATTTTAGCGACGCATTCGCGTGCTTCACGCGAACGCACCCCTTCCCTTCTTTTCCCCATTCACGTGATCACATCAATGACGCATTCGCGTCAACCCCTTTTCACGCACTTCATGCAAACGCATGCTCCACGTGTTCGCGTGGCTTCAAAAACACTAACCCCCATTCACGCGAAACCCTACCCATTCACGCAAAAACCACCCCCCACCCCCCATCTGCAACCTCTCTTCTTCCCGTCTCTCAACCACCAGCCCTCCTCGCCACCCAGACCCGACCGCCGACGTTCCTCCCCTCCCTCCTTTCTCACCCACTTCCCCCCTTCCGCCATTAAACCTTACCCGAGCCCCAACCACCAAACCGCCACCATAGCGCCACCCGCCCAGAACCGCCGACCACCACCACAGCCCCCACAACCCTCCCCCTTCTTCCTTTCTCTCCCCCTCGCCCAACCCTAACCCAGTACCACCTACCTACCCCTGCAGCAACCCCCAAAATGCCGCCGCGCTGCCCTCCCCTCACCGCCGCGTCAGCAACACCACCACCACATTCCCACCATCTCTCTGTGTCTGATTACTATTCATACACACACCAGGTTCTGCCGAACACTGATTTCATTTTCCAATTCGTCAATTAGTGGCATAGATTATAGTTTTTTGTTCAAAATAGGATAGTTAGAGATGCATGTTGTAGTGGATTTTAGGTGGTTAGGTAGCTAGGATGTGGTTAGTGGATTTAGGCCTGATAATTGTACCGTTCTTGCTACATGTTTTTATCTGATTGGCAATTCTGAATTGGCTATGATGATGTCCTATTCATATGATGCTCTTTCATGGTTGCTGTTGCTGTTATACCATGTTAATCTTTTCAGCACTATTTAATTTTATATGAACTGACTTTTCATACTGTTTATTACCCGGGAACATCCAATTTTAGCCGGAATGCTGCCAATTTTCTGCAAATTACCCCTATTCTTGTATTGGTTTGTAAATTCAGTATTTTGTATTGCTTGGCTAAAACCAAACCAATTCATGAATGCACAGGCTAGCATTCTTATTCTTTATGGTTCCCTAAGTATTAAACTGCTTATTGATGATTTCATTCTTACAACTCCTTTATCTATATGAATTATCATCAATATAAATTGCAACCCTTATTTGATTATGAGTTGATAGTTCTTCAAGTTCGTGAATTTATTGTTAACTAGGAAACCCATTATCATGCCTTTTACTTTAACCTCCTTTTTACCTACTAACCCTTTTAACTTTCTGACTTCTCTTTTTAACCAACTGCTTTCACCTTCTAACTCAACGCATGCTTACTGTTTTTCCTAATTAACTTGAAATTCCACATATAATATATTTTGGATTGTGACTTTTACTCTCGGACTTTTAACTCGAATACAGTCCAAAAATATACATATTTCACCCATTTCATAATGCTATTGCTTATTTGCCTCTATGCTTACATGGATGAATCCTATTTGCCTACCTATTTTCCTGCGTTCGTTCTTCAATTATATCCTGCCATTTCTGCTTTTCAGGATGTCTGATTCTGTGAGGAAAGGAAAAGGCAAGGCAACAACTGGCAAATGAAAATGAGGAGAATCCTCCAGCACTATTTTGGACATCCTCCATGACGACTCCTAGCGGGAAAAGCACTTTACCCCGCAGGAGGAGGCTGACCAGCTCCTCACTACAACAGATCCAGCTAAATTTGCAAACAGATACTGTGAGCTCAAGTATCCAGTGTTTGCCACTTCCAGGAACCTGTACCTGGAAAGAACTCTAAAAATTCCAGAAGAACTACAGCAGTACACTGCCGAACAGATAAAACAGAGAGGCTGGTTCTTCTTAGAACGAAACTTGATAGAGGTCAATGCTTCCTGGGTCAGAGAATTTTACTGTAACTATTTCAAGACTTTCCTAGATGCAGTGCACCTCAGAGGGAAACAGATTTTGATCACTGAGGAAGCTATTGAGGACATCCTCCAGCTTCAGCCTAAGTCAGCTCAGCCTTACAGTTACCAAAAGGCTGAAGAGGATATGAGATTTATGAGATTTGACTGGGATGCTGTCAAGCAGAGAATAGCCATTGATCCTACTGCCCCATGGGTCATGGGGAAGAATATAGTGATGCCTAAGGAAATCAAGCTGATATATTTAAATGATGAGGCTCGGCTCTGGCACCAGATTCTGAGTAACTATGTGATGCCGAGCACTCATGAGACAGAGGTGCCCGCTGCTATGATCACCCTCATCTGGTGCGTGATGGAGGGTAAGGACCTGTATCTTCCACGTTTCATCAGGTATTATATGGCCAGGGTCCATGTCAGAGGCACTCTCCCTTTCCCTTATCTGATCACCCAACTAGGCCGTCGAGCTGACGTGCCTTGGGAGCTTGCTGATGAGAAGCCAACTGCTGCAGACTGCAAGAAGATTATCCCTCACAGCAGGAAGTTTCAGGCTTTAAGCTACAGGCCCCCATTCCTCACCGCTTCTACTGAGGCAGCCACACCTTCAGCTGCCCCTTCTTCATCCACTGCTGCACTAGCTACCACCACTGCACCTCCACCTGCTCCTGAGCCCATTTATCATCTGGTGCACCGCCTCTTCGCCTGCCTAGATCGTATGGAGCATCGCGACAAGCGGCGCTATGAGCACCTCAAGTTGATGATCCGATCCGACAGCGACATCCCCTCCGAGCCCGATACCCCTTCTGATACATCTGAGGTGGAGGCGGATGATCATAAGGAGGAGACACATGCCCAGGCTGAGCAGACAGGACCAGAGCAGGCTGCGCCACAGCATGAGGAGCCACACCAGATCCAGGCCACAGATCCGGCGATTCCTCTACAGTCAGAACCTCCACTACAGCAGACAGATCCTCCTACACTTATCCAGTCTGCAAACCTTCAGGCCACCACAGAGACTCCAGCAGCCCATCCTTCCGGAGATGACACTTCTTCACACCCAGCTTGAGTGAGCATGGAGGACGATGCTATATTTTAAGTGTGGGGAGGTCGCCATCTCTGGCTTATCTTTTTGGTGAACCCCTACAGACTCTTCTATCTTATTATGTTCATTTTCTGTATTTTTATTTTTATCCTTTGGTACTTGCACATTTTTCTTTTGCTCTTGCTGTATTTTTACTTTATTTCTGCATTTTGCACTTGAGTTTATATCTTAGATATTTAGTTTAGTTGCAATACTAAACTTCTTAGTTATAGAATATGTGGATTACTTAGTATAGTTTACCCTTTTAGCATATAATAATTTGATTTAATTGAAAATAAAAGGAGTAAACTAGAGACTTTAACAGAATCAAAACATCCACACACCTTATATATATATAGCATTGTGATGAGTGGATAATTTATACGCTTTTTGGCATTGTTTTTAGTATGTTTTTAGTAGGATCTAGTTACTTTTAGGGATGTTTTCCTTAGTTTTTATGTTAAATTCACATTTCTGGACTTTACTATGAGTTTGTGTGTTTTTCTGTGATTTCAGGTATTTTCTGGCTGAAATTGAGGGACTTGAGCAAAAATCAGATTCAGAGGTTGAAAAAGGACTGCTGATGCTGTTGGATTCTGACCTCCCTGCACTCAAAGTGGATTTTCTGGAGCTACAGAACTCGAAATGGCGCGCTTCTAATTGCGTTAGAAAGTATACATCCAGGGCTTTCCAGCAATATATAATAGTCCATACTTTGGCCAAGAATTGATGACGTAAACTGGCGTTCAACGCCAGCCTTCTGCCCAAATCTGGCGTCCAGCGCCAGAAAAGGATCCAGAACCAGAGTTGAACGCCCAAACTGGCACAGAAACTGGCGTTCAACTCCACAAATGGCCTCTGCACGTGCTACACTTAAGCTCAGCCCAAACACACACCAAGTGGGCCCCGGAAGTGGATTTATGCATCAATTACTTACTCATGTAAACCCTAGTGACTAGTTTATTATAAATAGGACCTCTTACTATTGTATTAGGCATCTTTGGATTACCTTATGATCCTTTGATCACGTTTTAGGGGGCTGGCCATCTCGGCCATGCCTGGACCTTCACTTATGTATTTTTAACGGTAGAGTTTCTACACTCCATAGATTAAGGTGTGGAGCTCTGCTGTCCCTCAAAGATTAATGCAAAGTACTACTGTTTTCTATTCAATCCTTCTTATTTCGCTTCTAAGATATCCATTCGCACCCAAGAACGTGATGAAGGTGATGATTATGTGTGACGCTCATCATCCTTCTCCCTTATGAACGCGTGTCTGACAAACACTTCTGTTCTACATGAAATAAGCTAGAATGAGTATCTCTTAGATCTCCTAACCAGAATCTTCGTGGCGTAAGCTAGAATGATGGCGGCATTCAAGAGAATCCGGAAGGTCTAAACCTTGTCTGTGGTATTCCGAGTAGGATTCAATGATTGAATGACTGTGACGAGCTCCTAACTCGCGATTGCAGGGCGTTAGTGACAGACGCAAAAGGATAGTAAATCCTATTCCAGCATGATCGAGAACCGACAGATGAATAGCCGTGCCGTGACAGGGTGCGTGAGCATATTATTCACTGAGAGGATAAGATGAAGCCATTGACAAGGGTGATGCCTCCAGACGATTAGCCGTGCCGTGACAGGGCATTGGATCATTTTCCCGAGAGATGACCGAAAGTAGCCATTGACAGTGGTGATGTATCACATAAAGCCAGCCATGCAAAGGAGTAAGACTGATTGGATGAAGATAGCAGGAAAGCAGAGGTTCAGAGGAACGAAAAGCATCTCCATTCGCTTATCTGAAATTCCTACCAATGATTTACATAAGTATTTCTATCCCTATCTTATTATATTAAATTCGAAAACACCATTATCACTTTATATCTGCCTGACTGAGATTTACAAGGTGACCATAGCTTGCTTCATACCAACAATCTCCGTGGGATTCGACCCTTACTCACGTAAGGTATTACTTGGACGACCCAGTGCACTTGCTGGTTAGTTGTATCGAAGTTGTGACAATTATGAATTAAGATCAAAGCACCAAGCTTTGGAGCCATTACCAGGGATTGTTCGAGCCTGGACATCACAATTTCGTGCACCAAGTTTTTGGCGCCGTTGCCGGGGATTGTTTGTGTATGGACAACTGACGGCTCATCTTGTTGCTCAGATTAGGTAATTTTCTTTTCGTTTTGTTTTCAAAAAAAAAAATCTTTCAAAAATATTTTCAAAAATCTCTCATATGTTTTCGAAAAAAGAAAAAAATGTTTTCAAAAATTTTATTCAAGATTTTTAAGAATGAATTCTAGTGTTTCATGAAGCATGTAAAGCCTGGCTGGCTGTAAAGCCATGTCTAAATTTATTTGGACTGAGGCTTGCAATTTGTTATAAAGAGCAATATACTCTCGTGTTAAAGACTAAAGCTTGGCTGGCCATTGGCCATGTCTAGTGTTTTGGACTGGAGCTTTCATTGAAAGCTTGGCTGGCTAGTGAGCCATGTCTAATTCCTGGACTGAAGCTTTAGACTAACATGGCAAGATTCCTGGAATTCATATTAAAAATTTTGGAATCCTTATTTTCCTTTTTCATATAATTTTCAAAAAATACCAAAAAATTAGAAAATCATAAAAATAAAAAATATTTCATGTTTCTTGTTTGAGTCTTGAGTCATATTATAAGTTTGGTGTCAATTGCATATGCGTCTTGCATTTTTTCGAAAATATCATGCATTCATAGTGTTCTTCATGATCTTCAAGTTGTTCTTAGTAAGTCTTCTTGTTTGATCTTGATGATTTTTTGTTTTGTGTTGTATGGTGTTTTTCATATGCATTCTTGAATTCTTAGTGCGTAAGCATTAAAGAATTCTAAGTTTGGTGTCTTGCATGTTCTCTTTGCATTAAAAATTTTTCAAAATTATGTTCTTGATGTTCATCATGACATTCAAAGTATTCTTGGTGTTCATCTTGACATTCATCGCATTCTTGCATGCATCACATGTTTTGATCTAAAAATTTCATGCATTGCATTTTTTTTGTGTTTTTCCCTTGCATCATAAAAATTCAAAAATCAAAAACAATATCTTTCCTTTTTTCTCTCATCAAATTCGAAAATTTGGATTGACTTTTTCAAAAAATTTTAAAATCAAATTATTTTTCATGAGTCAAATCAAATTTTCAATTTGAAAATCTTATCTTTTTCAAAATCTTTTTCAAAAATAAAATCTTTTTCAAAATTCTTAGTTATTTTCGAAAATTCCAAAAATATTTTTCAAAAAAATCTTTTTCTTATTTTTATACCAAATTTTCGAAAATAACATAATCAATTAATGTTTTGATTCAAAAATTTGAAGTTTGTTACTTGCTTGTTAAGAAAGATTCAAACTTTAAGTTCTAGAATCATATCTTGTGATTTCTTGTGAATCAAGTCATTAATTGTGATTTTAAAAATCATATCTTTTTCAAAAACTAATTTCTATCATATCTTTTCAAAAATATCTTCTTATCTTATCTTTTTCAAAAATATCTTTTCAAAATATCTTTTCTAACTTCCTAACTACTTATCTTTTCAAAATTGGTTTTCAAAATTTGTTTCAACTAACTAACTAACTTTTTGTTTGTTTCTTAACTTTTTCAAAACCACCTAACTAATTCTCTCTTTCTAAATTTTCGAAAATATCTCCCCCTTTTTCAAAAATTTCTTTTTAATTAACTAATTATTTTTATTTTTATTTTTGATTTCAAAAATTTTCGAAAAAAAAAATACTAAACGTTTTTCAAAAACTATTTTCAAAAATCACTAACTCCTTTTCAAAATAATCTTCGAAAATTATACCTCCCCCATCCTATTCTATTTATTCATTCATATCCTAACATCTCATCTGACATCTCTTCCATTCTCACAGTTGTGTTTCTTCCTTTATATTACATTCTTTGTCTCCCCCTTTTCTTCCACTCGCAAAGGGATCCCTATACTGTGGTATAAAGGATCTCTATTATTATTATTATTATTTTTCTGTGCCTTCTTCTTTGTCATATGAGCAGGAGCAAGGATAAGAACATTCTTGTGGAAGCAGATCCAGAACCTGAAAGGACTCTGAAGAGAAAATTAAGAGAAGCTAAAATACAACAATCCAGAGATAACCTTTCAGAAATTTTCGAACAGGAAGAGGAGATGGCAGCCGAAAATAATAATAATGTAAGGAAGATGCTTGGTGACTTTACTGCACCTAATTCCAATTTACATGGAAGAAGCATCTCCATTCCTGCCATTGGAGCAAACAACTTTGAGCTGAAACCTCAATTAGTTTCTCTAATGCAGCAGAACTGCAAGTTTCATGGACTTCCATCTGAAGATCCTTTTCAGTTCTTAACTGAATTCTTGTAGATATGTGATACTGTTAAGACTAATGGAGTAGATCCTGAAGTCTACAGGCTCATGCTTTTCCCTTTTGCTGTAAGAGACAGAGCTAGATTATGGTTGGATTCTCAACCCAAAGACAGCCTGAACTCTTGGGATAAGCTGGTCACGGCTTTCTTAGCCAAGTACTTTCCTCCTCAAAAGCTGAGCAAGCTTAGAGCTGATGTTCAAACCTTCAGACAGAAAGAAGGTGAATCCCTCTATGAAGCTTGGGAAAGATACAAACAGTTGACCAAAAAAGTGTCCTTCTGACATCCTTTCAGAATGGACCATCCTGGATATATTCTATGATGGTTTATCTGAGCTATCAAAGATGTCACTGGACACTTCTGCAGGTGGATCCATTCACCTAAAGAAAACTCCTGCAGAAGCTCAAGAACTTATTGACATGGTTGCTAATAACCAGTTCATGTACACTTCTGAAAGGAATCCTGTGAGCAATGGGACGCCTATGAAGAAGGGAGTTCTTGAGGTTGATACTCTGAATGCCATATTGGCTCAGAATAAAATATTGACTCAGCAAGTCAATATGATCTCTCAGAGTCTGCATGGAATGCAAGCTGCATCCAACAGTACTCAAGAGGCTTCTTCTGAAGAAGAAGCTTATGATCCTGAGAACCCTGCAATAGCAGAGGTAAATTACTTAGGTGAACCTTATGGAAACACCTATAACTCAACATGGAGAAATCATCCAAATTTCTCATGGAAGGATCAAAAGCCCCAACAAGGCTTTAATAATGGTGGAAGAAACAGGTTTAGCAATAGCAAGCCTTTTCCATCATCAACTCAGCAACAGACAGAGAACTCTGAACAAAATGCTTCTAATTTAGCAAATCTAGTCTCTGATCTATCTAAGGCCACTGTAAGTTTCATGAATGAAACAAGGTCTTCCATTAGAAATCTGGAAGCACAAGTGGGCCAGCTGAGTAAAAGGATCACTGAAATCCCTCCTAGTACTCTCCCAAGCAATACAGAAGAAAATCCAAAAGGAGAGTGCAAGGCCATTGACATAAGCGCCATGGCCGAACCTGTGAGGAGAGGAGAAGACGTGAATCCCAAGGAGGAAGACCTCCTGGGATGTCCAGTGATCAATAAGGAGCTTCCCTCTGAGGAACCAAAGGACTCTGAGGCTCATCTAGAGACCATAGAGATTCCATTGAACCTCCTTATGCCCTTCATGAGCTCTGATGAGTATTCCTCTTCTGAAGAGAATGAGGATGTTACTGAAGAGCAAACTGCCAAATTTCTTGGTGCAATCATGAAGCTGAATGCCAAATTATTTGGCATTGATGCTTGGGAAGTTGAACCTCCCTTGTTCATCAATGAACTAAGTGATCTGGATCAACTGACATTGCCTCAGAAGAGACAGGATCCTGGAAAGTTCATATTACCTTGTACCATAGGCACCATGATCTTTAAAGCTCTGTGTGACCTTGGTTCAGGTATAAACCTCATGCCCCTCTCTGTAATAGAGAAATTGGGAATCTATGGGGTGCAAGCTGCTAAAATCTCACTAGAGATGGCAGACAGCTCAAGAAGACAGGCTTATGGACAAGTAGAAGATGTATTAGTAAAGGTTGAGGGCCTTTACATACCTACTGATTTCATAGTCCTAGACACTGGAAAGGAAGAGGATGAATCCATCATCCTAGGAAGACCTTTCCTGGCCACAGCAAGAGCTGTGATTGATGTTGACAGAGGTGAAATAGTCCTTCAATGGAATGAGAACTCCCTTGTATTCAAAACTCAAGGATCTCCCTCTGCAACCATGGAGAGGAAGCAGAAAAAGCTTCTCTCAAAGCAGAGTCAACCAGAGCCCCCACAGTCAAACTCTAAGTTTGGTGTTGGGAGGCCACAACCAAACTCTAAGTTTGGTGTTGAACTCCCATATCCAAACTCTAAGTTTGGTGTTGGAGAGTCTCAACAAAGCTCTGCACATCTGTGAGGCTCCATGAGAGCCCACTGTCAAGCTATTGACATTAAAGAAGCGCTTGTTGGGAGGCAACCCAATGTTTATCTAATTCTTATTTTTATTATTTTTCATGTTTTCTTAGGTTCATGATCATGTGGAGTCACAAAATAAATATAAAAATTAGAAACAGAATCAAAAACAGCAGAAGAAAAATCACACCCTGGAGGAGCATCTGTCTGGCGTTCAAACGCCAGAACAGAGCATAGTTCTGGCACTGAACGCCCAGAATGGGAGCATCCTGGCGCTGAACGCCCAGAACAAGCATGGTTCTGGCGTTCAACGCCAGAAATGGCAGCAAATGGGCGTTGAACGCCCAAAATGGGCACCAACCTGGCGCTGAACGCCCAGAGTTGTGTGCAAGGGCATTTTGCATACCTAAATTGGTGCAGGGATGTAAATGCCTTGACACCGCAAGATCTGTGGACCTCACAGAATCACCTTAGGATCTGTGGACCCCACAGGATCCCCACCTACCTCCACTCACTCTCTTCTCTCTTCTCAATCATCCTCTATTCCCAATAAACACTCTTCCCTATTAACTCTTTACCACTCACATCCAAACACCCACTTTCCTTCAAAATTCAACATCTCTTTCCCACCCAATCCCACCCATATGGCCGAATACACATCTCCCTCCATCTCCTCCATATCTTCTTCTTATTCTTCTATTCTTTCTTCTTTTGCTCGAGGGCGAGCAACATTCTAAGTTTGGTGTGGTAAAAGCATAGCTTTTTTGTTTTTTCCATAACCATTGATGGCACCTAAGGCCAGAGAAACCTCTAGAAAGAGGAAAGGGAAGACAAAAGCTTCCATCAAGGGTCTATAGCTCAGTGGTAGAACATTTGACTGCAAATCAAGAGATCCCTGAGATACCTCAGGGGATACATTTTCTTCCACACAATTATTGGAAGCAACTAAGGGTGGAACATCAAGAGCACTCCATCATCCTTCATGAAATCAGAGAAGATCTAAAAGCAATGAAGGAGGAGCAGCAAAGACAAGGAAGAGACATAGAAGAGCTCAAGGACATCACTAAGGTGGACTCATTCCTTGTTCTTACTTTCTCTGTTTTTCGTTTTCTATGTTATGTGCTTATCTATGTTTGTGCCTTCATTACATGATCATTAGTAGTTAGTAACTTTGTCTTAAAGATATGAATGTCCTATGAATCCATCACCTCTCTTAAATGAAAAATGTTTTAATTCAAAAGAACAAGAAGTACATGAGTTTCGAATTCATCCTTGAACTTAGTTTAATTATATTGATGTGGTGACAATGCTTCTTGTTTTCTGAATGTATGCTTGAACAGTGCATATGTCTTTTGAAGTTGTTGTTTAAGAATGTTAAATATGTTGGCTCTTGAAAGAATGATGACTAGGAGACATGTTATTTGATAATCTGAAAAATCATAAAAATGATTCTTGAAGCAAGAAAAAGCAGCAAAGAACAAAGCTTGCAGAAAAAAAAATAGGAAAAAAAAATAGAAAGAAAAAGAAAAAGCAAGCAGAAAAAGCCAATAACCCTTAAAACCAAAAGGCAAGGGCAAATAAAAAGGATCCCAAGGCTTTGAGCATCAGTGGATAGGAGGGCCTAAAGGAATAAAATCCTGGTCTAAGCGGCTAAACCAAGCTGTCCCTAACCATGTGCTTGTGGCGTATAGGTGTCAAGTGAAAACTTGAGACTGAGCGGTTAAAGTCAAGGTCCAAAGCAAAAAAAGAGTGTGCTTAAGAACCCTGGACACCTCTAATTGGGGACTTTAGCAAAGCTGAGTCACAATCTGAAAAGGTTCACCCAATTATGTGTCTGTGGCATTTATGTATCCGGTGGTAATACTGGAAAACAAAGTGCTTAGGGCCACGGCCAAGACTCATAAAGAAGCTGTGTTCAAGAATCATCATACTGAACTAGGAGAGTCAATAGCACTATTCGAAATCTGAAGTTCCTATAGATGCCAATCATTCTGAACCTCAATGGATAAAGTGAGATGCCAAAACTATTCAAGAGGCAAAAAGCTATAAGTCCCGCTCATATGATTGGAGCTATGTTTCATTGATAGTTTGGAATTTATAGTATATTCTCTTCTTTTTATCCTATTTGATTTTCAGTTGCTTGGGGACAAGCAACAATTTAAGTTTGGTGTTGTGATGAGCGGATAATTTATACGCTTTTTGGCATTGTTTTTAGTATGTTTTTAGTAGGATCTAGTTACTTTTAGGGATGTTTTCCTTAGTTTTTATGTTAAATTCACATTTCTGGACTTTACTATGAGTTTGTGTGTTTTTCTGTGATTTCAGGTATTTTCTGGCTGAAATTGAGGGACTTGAGCAAAAATCAGATTCAGAGGTTGAAAAAGGACTGCTGATGCTGTTGGATTCTGACCTCCCTGCACTCAAAGTGGATTTTCTGGAGCTACAGAACTCGAAATGGCGCGCTTCTAATTGCGTTGGAAAGTAGACATCCAGGGCTTTCCAGCAATATATAATAGTCCATACTTTGGCCAAGAATTGACGACGTAAACTGGCGTTCAACGCCAGCCTTCTGCCCAAATCTGGCGTCCAGCGCCAGAAAAGGATCCAGAACCAGAGTTGAACGCCCAAACTGGCACAGAAACTGGCGTTCGACTCCACAAATGGCCTTTGCACGTGCTACACTTAAGCTTAGCCCAAACACACACCAAGTGGGCCCCGGAAGTGGATTTATGCATCAATTACTTACTCATGTAAACCCTAGTGACTAGTTTATTATAAATAGGACCTCTTACTATTGTATTAGGCATCTTTGGATTACCTTATGATCCTTTGATCACGTTTTAGGGGGCTGGCCATCTCGGCCATGCCTGGACCTTCACTTATGTATTTTTAACGGTAGAGTTTCTACACTCCATAGATTAAGGTGTGGAGCTCTGCTGTCCCTCAAAGATTAATGCAAAGTACTACTGTTTTCTATTCAATCCTTCTTATTTCGCTTCTAAGATATCCATTCGCACCCAAGAACGTGATGAAGGTGATGATTATGTGTGACGCTCATCATCCTTCTCCCTTATGAACGCGTGTCTGACAAACACTTCTGTTCTACATGAAATAAGCTAGAATGAGTATCTCTTAGATCTCCTAACCAGAATCTTCGTGGCGTAAGCTAGAATGATGGCGGCATTCAAGAGAATCCGGAAGGTCTAAACCTTGTCTGTGGTATTCCGAGTAGGATTCAATGATTGAATGACTGTGACGAGCTCCTAACTCGCGATTGCAGGGCGTTAGTGACAGACGCAAAAGGATAGTAAATCCTATTCCAGCATGATCGAGAACTGACAGATGAATAGCCGTGCCGTGACAGGGTGCGTGAGCATATTATTCACTGAGAGGATAAGATGAAGCCATTGACAAGGGTGATGCCTCCAGACGATTAGCCGTGCCGTGACAGGGCATTGGATCATTTTCCCGAGAGATGACCGAAAGTAGCCATTGACAGTGGTGATGTATCACATAAAGCCAGCCATGCAAAGGAGTAAGACTGATTGGATGAAGATAGCAGGAAAGCAGAGGTTCAGAGGAACGAAAAGCATCTCCATTCGCTTATCTGAAATTCCTACCAATGATTTACATAAGTATTTCTATCCCTATCTTATTATATTAAATTCGAAAACACCATTATCACTTTATATCTGCCTGACTGAGATTTACAAGGTGACCATAGCTTGCTTCATACCAACAATCTCCGTGGGATTCGACCCTTACTCACGTAAGGTATTACTTGGACGACCCAGTGCACTTGCTGGTTAGTTGTATCGAAGTTGTGACAATTATGAATTAAGATCAAAGCACCAAGCTTTGGAGCCATTACCAGGGATTGTTCGAGCCTGGACATCACAATTTCGTGCACCACATTACATGTTAGTTAATTTATACAACATTTTTCAAGGAACAACACTAAGATTTTAAGGGCCACCCTAAGATTCACATTGAGTAGAATGAAAACTATTGATTTCTACTTGCATGATATACATAACTGATATATGATTTTTGAGCTAGAGAGCACACAACATGTGAGTTTTGAGCTTAATTGTATGGTTACATTCAACCATAAATTTCATTCCTGTGTGTTTTATCCTTCTTTTCTATGCTTGCAATCTTTACTTTGTTTTAATCTATATGTCCAATATAGAATATAGATACATACCAAGAGATGATTGAGGCCATTATTTAAATTGCTCACTTATCCCAAATAAGCTTACCTTTTTCATCACCCTTGCTAGCCCCCTTGAGCCTTTTTAATCCCCTCTTGTTCTATAACCATATTACTAGCCTTAAGCAGAAAAATAAATAAAAAAATTCCAAGTTGAATCATTGGTTAGCTTAAGATAGAAATTGTGATGCACACTAAGTGTGGGGAAACATGGGAACATGGGTTGATAGGAAAAGATTAATTCAATAAAATAATAAAAATTTTTGGGAAGCATGCTCATGTGAAATCAAATTAATTAAATTACCATGTGCATTGAAAAAAAACTTTTAAATAATTAAATAAGGGGATACAAAAATAATCCCCAATGCAAAATAAGAAGAACCAATGCACATGGGACAAAATTCAAAAATAAATTTGGTGCATGAGCATGCAACACAAAAGTGGAAAAAAAATTTGGGTAGCTAGGTAAAGCATTTTAATTTATATAAAGTATGTATATGTTAAGTGAAATCTTAGACTAATCAAGGATTCACTTTGTTTGCTCACTTAGCCTTATACGTATACCCTTACCTTTACCTTGGCCCCCATTACAACCTTGAAAAAGACCTCATGATTTTTGTACGTCTGTATTCCATATTTGTTGATTGGTTAGATGAAGAACAAAGTCTTGAAAAGCATGAATAGAAAATAATAGAGTGATTAACCCCAAACACTGAGTGACTAGAGAGTAAACACAAATCCAGTGAGGGTTCAATAGCTCATTCCCATATATCCATGTTTAAATTGATTAATTGTCTTGCAAGTTTGTGAAATATTTTAACCCAACTCAATTGTGAACATGTTTTAATTTTGTTTGGCCTCACTTGTACATATATGATTCCTTGAAGATATGAAGCAAACTAAACCACATGTAAGCTTTATATATACATAGGTAGATAATAATTAGAATTGCATGATTCATTCAGGTAGTAACATTTAGGATAGATTGCATTGCATGAAATCCCACCACTTTACCTTACTCTTTCTCTTGGATTTAGCATGAGGACATGCTATTGTGTAAGTGTGGGGAGGTTGATAAACCACTATTTCATGGTTTATCTTGTACTCAATTGAGTAGTTTTTATCAAGTCTTCACCCACTTATTTATATAAATTGCATGGTTTTACCATTCCTTCCTCGTTTTATGAGATTTATAAAAACATGTTTCCTATTCTTTATTAATATTAAAATTTATTTATCCTTTATTACCATTCGATGCCGTGATTTGTGTGTTAAGTATTTTCAGGTTTCATAGGGCAGGAATGGCTTAGAGGACAGAAAGGAAACATACAAAAATGGAAGGAAAGCATAAAAACAGAGTTTTGAAGAGAAGGCAGTGACGCAAACGCATGGACGACGTGGATGCGTGACTTGAGCGGAACGCATACGACGCGGACGCGTAACTGATGCGTACGCGTGACCCGGAAAAACTCCAGATGACGCGAACGCATGACCCACGCAAACGCATGACAGACGCCACGTGCAGAAACTGCAAAAAATGCCCTCAGCGATTTTTGAAACCCTTTTCGACCCAGACCCAAGTCTAGAAACACATATTAGAGGCTATAAAGTGGGGGAATGCATCCATTCAGGGAGATTTTTCCATTATTCACTTTTCATAATCTAGATGTAGTTTTTAGAGAGAGAGGTTCTCTCCTCTCTCTTAGGATTTAGAATTAGGATTCCTCTTAAAAGAATTAGGATTTCTTCTTCTCAATTCCCAGGTTTAATATTCCTTTTTATTTATTTTCTCAATTTAGTTTATGAACTCTTTATGTTTGGATTGATTTTCTTAATTAATATAATTTGAGGTATTTCAGATTTAAGATTGTTTTATTCTATTTATGATATAAATAATTTAGATTTTTCTCCCTTTGCTTTGGTAAAGTAATTGGTGACACTTGAGTTATCAAACTCAGTGGTTGATTGAGAATTGGGAATTGCTGATTGATTTGGATCCCTCTAAAGCTAGTCTTTCCACAGGAGTTGACTAGGACTTGAGGAATCAAGTTAATTGGTCCACTTGACTTTCCTTTATTTAGTAAGGGTTAACTAAGTGGGAGCAATAAACAATTCTTATCACACCTGATAAGGATAACAAGGATGGGATTTCCAGTTCTTATACCTTGCACTGGTGTTCATGATAATTAAGATTATTTTTCTTGCCATTTAAATTACTTGTTCCTTATTTCAAAAACCCAAAAACACTGTTTTCCATAACCAATAATAAATACACCTCCCTGCAATTCCTTGAGAGACGACCTGAGGTTTAAATACTTCGGTTATAAATTTTATTGGGTTTTGTTACTTGTGACAACCAAACTTTTGTACGAAAGAATTCTCTGTTGGTTTAGAAACTATACTTACAACACGATTAATTCTATGAATTTCTTTACCGATAGAAATCCGATCATCAACGTCATGTGCGCGTACGCGGCGCCATGCAACTCCACAATCCACGCGTGCGCGTCTTTTGCACGTGCGCGTCTTTTGCGCGTGCGCGTGGGTTGATGTACTCCAAATTCTTGTTTCTTCATGCATTCTCTACTTTGTATGCTTTTTTCCTCATTTCTTCCATCCAATACTTGCCTTATGAACCTGAAATCACTCAACAAACACATCAAGGCATCGAATGGAATTAAAGTGAATTAGAATCACCAATTTAAGGGCCTAAAAAGCATGTTTTTACACTTAAGCACAATTTAAGGGAGAATTACAAAATCATGCTATTTCATTGAATAAATGTGGAAAAAGGTGATAAAATTCTCCAAAATAAGCACAAGATAAACCACAAAATTGGGGTTTATCAAACCTCCCCACACTTAAACCAAGCATGTCCTCATGCTAAAATCAAGAAAGAAGTAAAGGGTATCAACATTTATTCAATGGAAACTACCTAAATGCACTACCTATCCATATGCAACTATCTAAATGAATGCAACTACTTGGTCAAAACAAATCAATTTCCAAGAATACATGTACAAGTACAAGGGCTAAAGCAATAGCAATAAAAGCAAACCCACAATTGAATTGAATCATTGAAAGACTTTACAAACTTGTAAGAAAATATGATCATGGGTGAAAACATGTAATTGAGCGATCGAACCCTCACCGGATGTGTATCCGCTCTAGTAACTCAAGTGTATGGGGTTGATTCACTCAATCCTCCCCTAATCATGCTTTCCAAGATTTGTTTTTCATCTAACAATCAACAATTATTTCATGCATGCACACAAATATCATGAGGACTTTCCCATAGGTTGTAATGGGGCTAGGGTCAAGGTAGGATGCATATGGTCAAGTGAGCTTGAAATTTGAATCTTTGATTAACTTAAACTTCCCACCTAGCCTATGACAACCTATACAATTCTAAACAAGCCTAACTACCCATTCTTTAATTTTTACACACACTCATGCATTCTCTTTTGACCATCACACATATGCATTGATTATTATTGAACTTTAGACGTTGGGGCATTTTTGTCCCATTTTATTGCAATTCTTTTTCTTTTTTTTTTCTAATATTTTTTTAACTAAGATATATACAAAAGCATCAATGCATATGGTATAAACATAATTGATACATGAGTATGTACCCAATTCTCAAGATTTTCAACACAAAAATACAAACACACTCTATCTCTACCCAATGTTTCCAACTTCCCCAAAATCAAATAATGAACACTCTCACTAGTCTAAGCTAATCAAAGATCCAAATTAAGGGACATTTATTGTTTTTCACTTAGGCTTGTAATGTGCTACAATTAAGAACAAATGGGTTAAGCATAGGCTCAAAATCGGCTAACAATAGAAGATAAAAGGTAGGCTATTTGGGTAAGTGGGCTATTTGAAACAATGGCCTCAATCATATAAGTGCATGTATACACAAAATAATGGACATAAAGAATCAAACAAATCAAAGATTACAATTATAGAAAGAGAATAATGCACACAAGAATAAAAATAAGTGGTCATATGATGTGACCACACAATTAGGCTCAAATCTCACATGCTTGTGTTCTTAGCTCAAAAATCATGTTCCACAATGTATAATTCAAGCAAGTTCTAAAAATAATTTTTTTTTCAATCAATTGGGGTGCCCTATAGATAAAATCCTTGGAAAATATCATGATTTTGACTAAGCTTAATATATATAAATGCAATGCAAGAAAATGCAACTAAAAATCCTAAAAGACCTAAAAATGAAATGCACAAGTGTTGGGATTAGAGACTTGTCACCCAAAAATACCGAATGGTCGGACGACCTCCCCACACTTAAAAGTTTGCACCGTCCTCGGTGCACTTAAAGATGAGCAAGGGGGTACGGCGACTCTCCGAGTTGCCACCTTTAGCTGGTAGGTCAACCGGTTTACTGCGTGTTCTTCTTCCTGCTTTCATTTTTGCTTATGGTGCATCATTCATAAAAAAATAGAAAATAACACCGTAAGATGAGAAAATACAAAATCAAGGAAGCGTAAATTGTTGGAATGAGGTAAATCACTAGAATTGAGTGAGTGAATTAGTGTGACATTGATGAAAGTTAGGTGTGTGAGTTCTAAATTGCATGCGATTTAGAACACACATACTAGCATAAAAAGCTATGTCACAGTTACACAAAAGAAAGCATACACTTCACTCAATCTATTGTGCTTGATATACTTTAAAAGACTTGTAGGTTAAGGTAACCAAACAAGTAGTGAGGAAGCATGAAGGTATTCAAGCAAAAATCAAGCAATTGTGAAATTGGATAATTAATAGACATTGATTGATGTGTAAGTAAACTTAGAGAACAAAATGGTATATGAAACTTACACAACAATCAATGACACATATTGAAGTTGTTGCAACACCTAAGTGACATAGAGGTGGGAGTCATGGATGCTATGGAACTTAGAAAAAGAGATGTAAGAGTTAAAATCAATCACATAGCAAGCATGGTCCAAAAAGCTTAGAGAGCTCAAAAATATATCACCAGGTAAGCTTTCGATCCAATTTCACAATTCCAAAATCTCAATGCATGAAATAGGTGATATGAGTAAGGGTCAAGCATGAATGAGCAACACCTAAGAAACAATGCATTAACAATGTATAATTGCCTAACAATAGATAATGAATGCATGGTGGCCAAAACATGCGATTCAAAGAGTTAAGATGCATGAAGGCAATGTAACATGTACTTGGTATTCAAAAATATTAAGCATGAAAAGTTCCCAACCAAGTAATCAAATATAACCTCAACAAAGATTAGTAATCCAACACTTATAATGGAAAACAAAAGTTAAACCAAAAATTAAACTAACTAACTAACTAAAAGAAATGGTGTTATATGGTGTTTGGTAGTGTTGGATGATGTTTGAAGGGTGGAAAGAAAAGAAGAGAAAAGAGAAGAAGGAAAGAAATGGTAAGAAGAGAAGAAAAGAAGATGATTGATGTAGGGCAGGCCACGCGTACGCGTCAGTGACACGTGCGCGTGGAAAGGTGAAATGGGTGCGACGCGTACGCGCAAGGCACACGTGCTCGTCGATGGGTTATTTCGAGAGCGACGCGTACGCGTGAGGTGCGCGTACTCGTGGGTTGGCTTGCGCGTTTTGCACAGTGCACGCGCGCTGTTCGCGTGACTCTCGGGAAATGGGCTGGGAAGTGGAAATATGCAATCCACGCGTACGTGTGGATGACGCGTGCGCATGTATGGCTGGAAATACTTGGGTCACGCATACGCGTGAAGCACGCGTACACATGGATGGTTCTCTGTTTTTCAAAATTTTCTCTGTTTTTGCACCAAACCAAGCATTCCACACCTCTAAACAGCTACCAAAACATCATAAAACTTTATTTAACCTACTAGACTCCCAAATAAACTCAACAAACTAAATAAAACATGAAATTAAACCTAAATTACCAATATTTACAAAGAGGAAAAAGGAAAGAGTTTACCATGGTGGGTTGTCTCCCACCTAGCACTTTTGTTTATTGTCCTTAAGTTGGACTTATGGGGAGCTCTTCATCAAGGTGGCTTGTGCTTGAATCCATCCTTGAACATCCACCAATGCTTGAACTTCCATTGTGCTTCTTCATTCAAGGATAATAACTCCAAGCTTTGATGGAGTTCTTCACAAACCATGGGCTACCAAAGTTGATCCACCTTTTGTAAGCCCGGATCCCATACTTTGTTCTCACACCTGTCTTCAATTTGATCACTTTGATTCTGTCCGGGTGGTAAGAAAGTCGAATTCTCATGAAGGCACCAAACTATCCTCCTAGACCATCCAATTTAGCACTACACCAATCCATGCTCCTTGAAGCTTCAACCATAATGAGCCTCGACTTACAACGCCAACAACTAAACATCCTCCTCTTACGCTTCATTCCACAAAGCGCCCTAAGTTGGCTATCCGTTTCAAGCAAGCCAAATTCAAATGGGATAATAAAGCTAAGAGTTATAAGTTTTACCCATCAAATGAAGGATTAGATAACAACCTAGGTGGAGGAGTTTCCAACGGTCTTGACAAAGCACGCTCCACTCCCGTCCATCCTCTTCTAGAGGCGTTGATGAGCGGATATTTTATACGCTTTTTGGGGTTAATTTCATGTAGTTTTTAAGATGTTTTAGTTAAGTTTTTAGTATATTTTCATTAGTTTCTAGGAAAAATTCATATTTCTGGACTTTACTATGAGTTTGTGTGCTTTTCTATAATTTCAGGTATTTTCTGGCTGAAATTGAGGGAGCTGAGCAAAAATCTTATTCAGGCTGAAAAAGGATTGCTGATGCTGTTGGATTCTGACCTCTCTGTATTCGGAATGCATTTTCTGGAGCTACAGAAGTCCAATTGATGCGCATCCAATTGCATTGGAAAGTAGACATCCAGGGCTTTCCAGCAATATATAATAGTCCATACTTTGCTCAAGGATAGACGATGTAAACGGGCGTTCAACCCCAGTTCCATGTTGCAGTCTGGTGTCCAGCGCCAGAAACAGGTTACAAGTTGGAGTTCAACGTCAAAAACAGGTTACAACCTGGCGTTGAACGTCCAAAACAGCCCAGGCATGTGAGAAGCTTTAGTCTCAGCCCCAGCACACACCAAGTGGGCCCCAGAAGTAGATTTCTGCACTATCTATCATAGTTTACTCATTTTCTATAAACCTAGGTTACTAGTTTAGTATTTAAACAACTTTTAGAGATTTATTTCACATCTCATGACATTTTAGATCTGAAATTTGTACCTTTTTGTAGCATGACTCTCTAAACCCCATTGTTGGGGGTGAGGAGCTCTGCAGCGTCTTGATGAATTAATGCAAGTACTTCTATTTTCCATTCAAACATGCGTGTTCCTATCTAAGATATTCATTCGCGCTTAATTATGGAGAAGGTGATGATCCGTGACACTCATCACCTTCCTCAACCCATGAACGTGTGCATGACAACCACCTCCGTTCTATATTAGATTGAATGAGTATCTCTTAGATTCCATAATCAGAATCTTTGTGGTATAAACTAGAATTGATGGCGTCATTCAGGATAATCCGGAAAATCTAAACCTTGTCTGTGGTATTCCGAGTAGGATTCTGGGATTGGATGACTGTGACGGGCTTCAAACTCGCGAGTGCTGGGTGTAGTGACAGACGCAAAAGGATAGTAAATCCTATTCCAGTATGATCGAGAACCTCTAGATGATTAGCCGTGCTGTGACAGAGCATTTGGACCATTTTCACTGAGGAGATGGGAAGTAGCCATTGACAACGGTGACACCTTACATAGAGCTTGCCATGGAAGGAACTTTGCACTTTTGCATGCATGAGGAAAGAGGAATACAAGAGAAAAGCTGAAATTCAGAAGACAAAGCATCTCCAAAACCCCAACATATTCTCCATTACTGCATAATAAGTATTTATTTCATACTCTCTTATTTTTCGTAATTCAATTTGATAAGTGAATTGTTTTCCTGACTAAGAGTTACAAGATAACCATAGATTGCTTCAAGCCAACAATCTCCGTGGGATTCGACCCTTACTCACGTAAGGTATTACTTGGACGACCCAGTGCACTTGCTGGTTAGTTGTGCGGAATTACATAGTGTGAAGTAATTTTCATGCACCAAGTTTTTGGTGCCGTTGTCGAGGATTGTTCGAGTTTGGACAACTGACGGTTTATTTTGTTGCTTAGATTAGGAAAAATTTATCTTTTTAATTTAGAGTCATTACATTTGAGTCTCTTATCTTTATTTTCCCTCTCTATTTTTTTCAAAAAAAATTTCAAAAAGGTTTTTTAAGAAAATATTATTTTTTCTTTCTTTCAAAACTCAGTTGGCTAGAGCGTTGGTCTGTGTTCTTAGTAATTGGGTATCTTCTTTTTTAAAATCTTCTTTTCAAAAATCTTGTGCCAAACTTTAAGTTTGGTGTTTTCTTGTTGATTTCTCTTTGGTTTTCGAAAATTTTATTTTGGTTTTCTAAAAACTTTAAGTTTGGTGTTCTACCTTCATGTTCTTGTTGTTCTTGTGATTCTTCAAAGTGTTCTTGAGTCTTTCTTGTATTTTGATCTTAAAAATTTTTAAGTTTGGTGTTCCTTGGTGTTTTTCCTCCAATAGTTTCGAAAACAAGGAGCTTTAGATTTAAAAATTTTAAGTTGTGTGTCTTTTGTGTGTTTTTCTCTTTCATCATAAAATTCAAAAATAAAAAAAAATATCTTTTCTTCATTCCACTCATAATTTTTGAAAAATTAGCATTAAATTAGTCATCAAATTTAAAAATCATATCTTTTTCAAATCATATCTTTTCCAATCAAATCCTTTCAATAATACCTTTTTCAAAACTTCCTAACCATTTTTTTCTCTCTTTCTCTCTCTCCATTTATCGAAAATCTTCACCTATTTTTATTTATTTTATTTTAATTTATTTTATTTTCAAAATAAATAAAGAAATAAATAAATAAAAATATTTTTTTCTCTATTTTACATCATCTCCCTTTCTCCATCATGGATCTAAGTGGAAATGAACAGTCTAGAAGGACTCTGGGGTCATATGCTAACCCCACCACTGCTTCATATGGGAGTAGTATCAGTATACCCTCCATTGGAGTCAGTAGCTTTGAGTTGAATCTTTAGCTCATTATCATGGTGCAGCAAAGTTGCCAGTATTCTGGTCTTCCACAGGAAGAACCTACAGAGTTTCTGGAACAGTTTTTACAAATTGCTGACACAGTACATGATAAGAAAGTAGATCAGGATGTCTACAGATTATTACTGTTCCCCTTTGCTGTAAAAGACCAAGCTAAGAGGTGGTTAAATAAGCAACCTAAGGCTAGCATAAAGACATGGAAACAGCTGACAGAAAAATTCCTGAATCAATACTTTCCTCCAAAACGAATGACACAGCTAAGGCTGGACATCCAAGGCTTTAAACAAGGAGATAATGAATCTCTTTATGATGCCTGGGAGAGATACAGAGAGATGCTAAGAAAATGCCCCTCTAAAATATTTTCAGAGTGAGTTCAGCTAGACATCTTCTATTATGGGCTTACAGAAAGAGCTCAGATGTCTCTAGACTACTCAGCTGGTGGATCTATCCACATGAGGTAGACAATTGAAGAAGCTCAAGAGCTCATTGATACAGTTGCTAAAAATCAGCATCTATACTTAAGCAGCGAACCTTCCATGAAAGAAGAGGCTAAAACAGTCACTATTGAACTCAGTCCTGCTGAACAAGCTACTGAATTCAATCAGCAATTGGATTTTCTAACAAAACAGTTAGCCGAATTCAAGGAGAGACTACAAGAGACAAGGATGGCTAATATAAATATGGAAGAATAATTAAAGCAAACAAAGCAGCAGCTGTCAAAACAAATAACAGAAGAATGCCAAGCAGTTCAATTAAGAAGTGGAAAAACATTAAATACCCCACCTCAAGGTAGCAGGAAGCCAAGAAATGAGCAAACTACCCAAATTTCATCTGAGGACAGTAAGAGCCCGGGAAAAAATAATTCTGGCGCTAAAATGCCAGAAATTGGGTGGAAGGCTGGCGCTGAACGCCCAAACCATGCTCAGGACTGGCGTTCAACGCCAGAAACAAGTAAGGAACTGGCGTTGAACGTCCAAAGGAAGCACAGTTCTGGCATTCAGACGCAAGGAACAGATGAGGAGTTGGCGTCTAACGTCACTCCAGCTTCCAACCCTAGCACTCAATTGCCAGTGAGGGATCAGACACACACAAGTGCTGATGACAACCCCTCTAAAAGGGCTTCTTCAACCACTTCTGTAGGAAATAAACCTGCAGCAACCAAAGTTGAGGAATATAAAGCTAAGATACCTTATCCTCAAAAACTCTACTAAGAGGAGCAGGATAAGCAATTTGCTCGCTTTGCAGATTATCTCAGGACTCTTGAAATAAAGATTCCGTTTGCAAAAGCACTTGAGCAAATACCTTCTTTTGCCAAGTTCATGAAAGAAATCTTAAGTCATAAGAAGGATTGGAGAGAAACTGAAAAAGTTCTCCTCACTGAAGAATGTCGTGCAGTCATTCTGAAAAGCTTCCCTGAAAAGCTTAAAGATCCTGGAAGCTTTCTGATACCATGCATATTAGAGGGTAATTGCACCAAGACAGCCTTATGGGATCTTGGGGCAAGCATCAACCTAATACCTGCATCCACTATCAAAAAGCTTGGTTTAACTGAAGAAGTTAAACCAACCCGGATATGTCTCCAACTTGCTGATGGCTCCATTAAATACCCATCAGGCGTGATTGAGGACATGATTGTCAGGGTTGGGCCATTCGCCTTTCCCACTGACTTCGTAGTGCTGGAGATGGAGGAGCACAAGAGTGCTACTCTCATTCTAGGAAGACCTTTCCTAGCAACTGGACGAACTCTCATTGATGTCCAAAAGGGGGAAATCACCCTGAGAGTCAATGATGATGAGTTTAAGTTGAATGCTGTCAATGCCATGCAGCATCCAGACACACCAAAAGACTGTATGAAAATTGATCTTATTGACTCTTTGGTGGAGGAGATCAACATGGCTGAGAGTCTCGAATCAGAGCTGGAAAACATCTTTAAAGATGTTCCGCCTGATCTAGAGGATTCAGAGGAATTGAAAGAGTCTCTGAAATTTCCTCAGGAAGAGGAAAAACCTCCTAAACCCGAGCTCAAACCATTACCACCATCCCTGAAATATACATTTCTGGGAGAAGGTGATGCTTTTCCAGTGATCATAAGCTCTGCTTTAAAACCACAGGAAGAGGAAGCACTAATTCAAGTGCTAAGGACACACAAGACAGCTCTTGGGTGGTCCATAAGTGACCTTAAGGGCATAAGCCCAGCTAGATGCATGCACAAGATCTTATTGGAGGACAATGCTAAGCCAGTGGTTCAACCACAGAGGCGGCTAAATCCTGCAATGAAGGAAGTGGTGCAGAAAGAGGTCACCAAATTACTGGAGGTTGGGATTATTTATCCTATTTCTGATAGCCCCTGGGTAAGCCCTGTTCAAGTTGTCCCCCAAAAGGGAGGCATGACAGTGGTTCATAATGAAAAAAATGAACTGGTTCCTACAAGAACAGTTACAGGGTGGCGCATGTGTATTGACTACAGAAAGCTCAATACAGCCACCAGGAAGGATCATTTTTCTTTACCATTCATAGACCAGATGCTAGAGAGACTAGCAGGTCATGATTATTACTGCTTTTTGGACGGCTATTCAGGCTACAACCAAATTGCAGTAGATCCCTAGGATCAAGAGAAAACAGCATTCACATGTCCATCTGGAGTATTTGCTTACAGAAGGATGCCCCATTTGGGCTGTGTAATGCACCTGCAACCTTTCAGAGATGCATGCTCTCTATTTTCTCTGATATGGTGAAAAAATTTCTGGAAGTCTTCATGGATGACTTCTCAGTATATGGAGACTCATTCAGCTCCTGTCTTGATCACCTGACACTGGTTTTGAAAAGATGCCAATAGACCAACCTGGTTTTAAACTGGGAAAAATGTCACTTTATGGTGACTGAAGGGATTGTCCTTGGGCATAAAATTTCAAACAAGGGAATAGAGGTGGATCAAGCTAAAATAGAGGTAATTGAAAAATTACCACCACATGCCAATGTTAAGGCAATCAGAAGCTTTCTGGGGCATGCAGGATTCTATAGGAAGTTTATAAAGGATTTTTCAAAAATTGCAAAACCTCTAAGCAACCTGCTAGCTGCTGACACGCCATTTTTGTTTGACACAGAGTGCCTACAGGCATTTGAAACTCTGAAAGCTAAGCTGGTCACAGCACCAGTTATCTTTACACCAGACTGGACATTACCATTCGAATTAATGTGTGATGCCAGTGATCACGCCATTGGTGCAGTACTGGGGCAGAGGCATGACAAACTTCTGCATGTCATTTATTATGCTAGCCGTGTTTTAAATGATGCCCAGAAAAATTACACAACCACAGAAAAGGAATTGCTTGCAGTGGTCTATGCCATTGACAAGTTTAGATCATACTTAGTAGGATCAAAAGTGATTGTGTACACTGACCATGCTGCTCTTAAATATCTACTTACAAAGCAGGATTCAAAACCCAGGCTTATAAGATGGGTATTGCTTCTGCAAGAGTTTGATATAGAAATAAGAGACAGAAAAGGGACAGAAAACCAAGTGGCTGATCATCTGTCCCGAATAGAGCCAGTAGAAGGGGCGCCCTCTCCCTCTATTGAGATCTCTAAAACCTTTCCGGATGAGCATTTATTCGCCATTCAGGAAACACCATGGTTTGCAAACATTGCAAACTATAAAGCTACAAGGTTCATACCCAAGGCGTACATCAGGCAACAAAAGAAAAAATTAATTTCTGATGTAAAGTACTACTTGTGGGATGAACCCTATCTCTTTAAGAGATGTGCAGACGGAATAATCCGTAGGTGTGTGCCTAGAGAAGAAGCACAGAGCATCTTATGGCATTGCCATGGGTCACAATATGGAGGTCATTTCGGAGGTGAGCGAACAGCCACCAAGGTCCTCCAATGTGGTTTCTACTGGCCTACACTCTACAGAGATTCCTGAGAGTTTGTACGTAACTGTGACAGTTGCCAAAGAGCTGGTAATTTGCCTCATAGTTATGCCATGCCTCAACAAGGAATCTTGGAGATTGAGTTGTTTGATGTATGGGGAATTGATTTCATGGGCCTTTCCCACCATCATACTCAAACACTTATATTCTGGTGGCAGTTGACTATGTATCAAAATGGGTAGAGGCCATTGCCACACCCACCAATGATACTAAAACAGTGCTGAAGTTCCTCCAGAAACACATATTCATCAGGTTTGGTGTCCCTAGGGTACTAATCAGTGATGGGGGCACTCACTTCTGTAACAAACAGCTTTACTCTACCATGGTCCGGTATGGGATTTGCCACAAGGTGGCGACTCCATATCATCCACAGACAAATGGGTAAGCTGAAGTTTCTAACAGAGAACTGAAAAGAATTCTGGAACAGACTGTAAGTACCCGTAGAAAGGATTGGGCACGAAGCTTGGATGATGTTCTGTGGGCTTACAGAACAGCATTCAAGACTCCTATAGGGACCTCTCTGTACCAACTTGTGTATGGTAAGGCTTGTCACCTGCCCGTGGAACTGGAACATAAGGCCTACTGGGCAACCAGATTCCTAAACTTTGATGCTAAATTAGCTGGAGAAAAAAGATTGCTCCAGCTGAATGAGCTAGAGGAATTCAGATTCACTGCTTTCGAAAATGCCAAGCTTTATAAAGAGAAATCTAAAAGGTGGCATGACAGAAAGCTGTCATCTAGAATCTTTGAACCAGGACAAAAGGTTCTTTTGTTTAACTCTAGGCTCAAGCTATTCCCAGGGAAACTGAAATCCCGGTGGAGGGGACTATATATGATTACAAGTGTATCACCATATGGTTATGTGGAGCTTCAAGACATTGATTCTGATAAGAAGTTCATTTTTAATGGACAGAGAATCAAGCACTATCTTGAAGGCAATGTTGAGCAAGAGTGCTCAAGACTAAAGCTAGATTAAAAGCTCAGCAAGATCCAGCTAAAGACAATAAAGAAGCGCTTGCTGGGAGATAACCCAGCCATTGGGAAGACTTTTTCTATTATTTTGCCCTATTCTTGATTTTATTTGTTTATATAAAGTTCACTGCTACTAAGGTGAAGAGTCAATTGTATAAGTTCACAGGGTTACAGAAGGATTCAGCACACAAAACAGAGAAAGAGAGCTCACTGGCAAGAAAATGCCAGTAAAAGTCTGTTTTGGGCGTTCAACGCCCAAAAGAAGCATCCACTGGGCGTTGAACGCCAGTAAGGATAGCTATCTGGGCATTAAACGCCAGAAAGAAGCTCCTTCTGGGCATTTAACGCCAGATTTACAGCGTCCTGGGCGTTCAGAAAAACGCCCAGTGACAAAGGAATTCCTGGCGTTCAACGCCAGAAAGAAGCAACAGATGGGCGTTGAACGCCCAGGAGAAGCAGCAATTGGGCGTTAAACGCCCAAAACATGCAACGTTTGGGCGTTTAACGCCAGGATGGTGGGGAGGAGGTAAATTCGTTTTTACTTCATATTTTTCATTTTAATTTTAATTTTCATGTTTCAATTCATGATTTCTTGCATAAACATGTTACAAACCCTGATTTCTAAAATCCCTAATTTCTAAAAACCCTACTTTAAAAATATCAAATGTATCTTAATCCATAAACACAAATTCTTTTTCAATCCAATCCAACTCTTTTTCAAATTTTCCAAAACAAATCTATCTCTTTTCCCTCTAAAATCCTTTCAACTCATCAATATCTTTTTCAAATCTCCACATTATCTTTTTCAAAATCCAAATTTATCTTTTTCAAATATCTTTCATATCTTTTCAATTTTAAACCACATCTTTTCATATCATACTTATTTTTTTAAATCATATCTTCTATCTTATCTTTTTTAAAATTTTTGAAAACCCACCCCCCTCCCTTTTAAATCCACATTCGGCCTCCCTCCTCTCATCCACCATTCGGCACTAGCTCTCCTTCTATCCCTCTCCTTTCTTTTCTTTTGCTTGAGGACAAGCAAACCTCTATGTTTGGTGTGTTTATCCGTGATCACTAAATTATACCCACTAAGATCATGCCTCCTAAAGGAAAACAAACCACTCCAAGAGGCAAGAAAGAGAGTATTCCAAAACCACTTTGGAATCAAGGGAAGTTCTTAACCAAAGAACATTCAGACCATTACTACAAAATAATGGGTCTAAGATCAGTGATCCCGGAAGTCAAGTTCGATCTGAAGGAAGATGAATATCCGGAGATCCAAGAGCAGATTCGAAACAGGAACTGGGAAGTCCTAGCTAATCCTGAAACAAAAGTGGAAAGGAATATGGTTCAGGAGTTCTACGCTAATCTGTGGCAAACAGACAGGCAGAGAATATCTGGAACTGCCCTCTATGACTATCAGACTATGGTTAGAGGAAAGATTGTTCACATCCACCCTGACAAAATCAGGGAGATCTTTAAGCTACCTCAGCTGAAAGATGACCCAGACTCGTTCAATAGGAGAATGATGAGAACAAACAAGGGCCTGGATAAGATTCTAGAGGATATATGCATCCCTGGAGCCAGGTGGACCACCAGCAGCAAGGGTGTCCCAAATCAACTCAAGAGAGAAGATCTAAAACCAGTTGCCAGAGGATGGCTGGACTTCATTGGGCGTTCTATATTGCCCACTAGCAACCGTTCTGAAGTCACCGTCAAAAGAGCAGTGATGATCCATTGCATTATATTGGGAAAAGAAGTGGAAGTTCATCAACTGATCCCATCTGAATTTTACATACTTGCAAACAAGAACTCCAAAGATGCCAGGTTGGCTTATCCAAGCCTAATCTCTATGCTCTGCAAAGATGCTGGAATAAGGATGGGAATAACGGAGTACATCTCAGTGGAGCAACCAATCACTAAAACCACAATGGAAAAACAACAAATGCAGGATGACCCCATCAAGAGGAGGGCGCAAGAATTCCTCCCGGAAGTCCCTTAATTTGAATATTGGGAACAGCTTGAAGCATCTGTCACCAAGTTGCAAGAATCTATGGACCAAATAAAGGAAGAACAGCAAAATCAAAATAGTGTGCTCTGCAAACTGCTCAGGGAACAAGAAGAGCAAGGGCGTGACTTAAAGGAACTGAAGCGTCAGAAGTTATCTCTTGAAGGACCAAGCACTCCACAGACTAGAGGAACATCCACATCCCAAACTCAAGGTTGTTGAGCTCTAATCTTAACCTTAACTCTGTGACAAGTGTTCTTATTTGAGTTTTACCTTAGAAATTATAGTAGTAATTAGTAGTTATTTTATCTCCAATTAAGCTATAATTTATTTTTCTCATCATCATTAAACATGAATAAAATAGAAGATTTTCTTTAGAATAAGGAGGCAATATTTTTCAAATTTTTAATAAAACAAATTCTAATTGTTTACATGTGGTGGCAATGCTTTCTGCCTTCTGAATGAATGCCTGAACAGAGCATATGTCTTTGGAATTTGATGTTCTTGAATGTTAAATGTGTTGGCTCTTGAAAGAATAATGAACAAGAGACATGTTATTGATAATTTGAAAAATCATAAAAATGATTCTTGAAGCAAGAAAAAGCAGTGAATACAAAGCTTGCAAAAAAAAAAAAACAAGCAGAAAAAGCCAATAGCCCTTAAAACCAAAAGTCAAGGGTAATAAAAAGGATCCAAGGCTTTGAGCATCAGTGGATAGGAGGGCCTAAGGGAATCAAATCCTGGTCTAAGCGGCTAAACCAAGCTGTCCCTAACCATGTGCTTGTGGCGTGAAGGTGTCAAGTGAAAACTTGAGACTGAGCGGTTAAAGTCAAGGTCCAAACCAAAAAGAAGAGTGTGCTTAAGAACCCTGGACATCTCTAATTGGGGACTTTAGCAAAGCTGAGTCACAATCTGAAAATGTTCACCCAATTATGTGTCTGTGGAATTTATGTATCCGGTGGTAATACTGGAAAACAAAGTGCTTAGGGCCACGGCCAAGACTCATAAGAGTAGCTGTGTTCAAGAATCAATATACTGAACTAGGAGAATCAATAACACTATTTGAATTCTAAGTTCCTATAGATGCCAATCATTTTGAGCTTCAATGGATAAAGTGAGATGCCAAAACTGTTCGGAAGCAAAAAGCTACTAGTCCCGCTCATTTAATTAGAATCTGAGCTTCACTCAAAAACTCTGAGATATTATTGCTTCGTGACTTATTTGTATTCTATTTTATTTGTCTAATTGCTTGGGGACAAGCAACAGTTTAAGTTTGGTGTTGTGATGAGCAGATATTTTATACGCTTTTTGGGGTTAATTTCATGTAGTTTTTAGGATGTTTTAGTTAAGTTTTTAGTATATTTTCATTAGTTTCTAGGAAAAATTCATATTTCTGGACTTTACTATGAGTATGTGTGCTTTTCTGTAATTTCAGGTATTTTCTGGCTGAAATTGAGGGAGCTGAGCAAAAATCTTATTCAGGCTGAAAAGGGATTGCTGATGCTGCTGGATTCTGACCTCTCTGCACTCGGAATGGATTTTCTGGAGCTACAAGAGTCCAATTGGCGCACTTTCAATTGCGTTAGAAAGTAGACATCCAGGGCTTTCCAGCAATATATAATAGTCTATACTTTGCTCAAGGATAGACGATGTAAACTGGCGTTCAACGCCAGTTTCATGTTGTAGTCTGGCGTCCAGCGCCAGAAACAGGTTACAAGTTGGAGTTCAACGCCAGAAACAGGTTACAACCTAGCGTTGAACGCCCAAAACAGCCCAGGCACGTGAGAAGCTTTAGTCTCAGCCCTAGCACACACCAAGTGGGCCCCATAAGTAGATTTCTGCACTATCTATCATAGTTTACTCATTTTCTGTAAACCTAGGTTACTAGTTTAGTATTTAAACAACTTTTAGAGATTTATTTCACATCTCATGACATTTTAGATCTGAAATTTATACCTTTTGGCAGCATGAGTCTCTAAACCCTATTGTTGGGGTGAGGAGCTCTGCAGCGTCTCGATGAATTAATGCAAGTACTTCTATTTTCCATTCAAACATGCGTGCTTCTATCTAAGATATTCATTCGCGCTTAATTATGGAGAAGGTGATGATCCGTGACACTCATCACCTTCCTCAACCCATGAACGTGTGCATGACAACCACCTCCGTTCTATAATAGATTGAATGAGTATCTCTTAGATTCCATAATCAGAATCTTCGTGGTATAAACTAGAACTGATGGCGTCATTCAGGAGAATCCGGAAAGTCTAAACCTTGTCTGTGGTATTCCGAGTAGGATTCTGGGATTGGATGACTGTGACGAGCTTCAAACTCGCGAGTGCTGGGCGTAGTGACAGACGTAAAAGGATAGTAAATCCTATTCTAGTATGATCGAAAACCTCTAGATGATTAGTCGTGCTGTGACAGAGTATTTGGACCATTTTCACTAAGGAGATGGTAAGTAGCCATTGACAACGGTGACACCTTACATAGAGCTTGCCATGGAAGGAACTTTGCACTTTTGCATGCATGAGGGAAGAGGAATACAAGAGAAAAGCTGAAATTCAGAAGACAAAGCATCTCCAAAACCCCAACATATTCTCCATTACTGCATAATAAGTATTTATTTCATACTGTCTTATTTTTCGTATTTCAATTTGATAAGTGAATTGTTTTCCTGACTAAGAGTTACAAGATAACCATAGATTGCTTCAAGCCAACAATCTCCATGGGATTCGACCCTTACTCACGTAAGGTATTACTTGGACGACCCAGTGCACTTGCTGGTTAGTTGTGCGGAATTACATAGTGTGAAGTAATTTTCGTGCACCAGGCGTCCACCACTTGGCAGGGTTCTTCAAGCTCTACCCCTTGCCAAGCTTCCTCAAGTTCGCTTTCTTCTTCACCAAGTTCTTCTATTTCTTCCCCATCACTCAAATCATAAATGGGAGGCTTAGTGAAGTCTACCTCCTCATCAATCCCAAGCATAGTGGAGAAGGACTCATCATACTCAAAAAGATCATATGTTGATGCGAAATCATCATAGATAGGAGGGCTTGTTGCTTGGAATATTTCTTCCAATTCTTCACTCACAATATGCCTTGGAGGTTGCACATCCTCCTCAACATTGCTTTCTAGTCCAATGGAAGAAGGCTCTTCAAGATCATCAAGGGGATTGATCAATGTCGACAAAAAATCACTAATGATGGAATCCATTTCTTGACCAATTTCTCTCAACTCTCTACTCACTTCCTTAACATCATTCTCCTCTTTAACATCTCTTCCAAACTCCATGGAAAAGGGCTCTTCAACTTGAGTCCTTTATGTGCTCAACATATCCTAAACATCCAACCACTACTTCCTTTTGTTCAATAATCTCTACCTTCTCCTCTTGTTGCACTTCTTGCTTCAACTCCTCTTCTTCACCTTGTAGTTTCAAGTTCACTCCCTCACCAAGCTCTTTGGATGCTTCTCCATATTCAATGATGGGAGTGCCTTGATCGCATAAGCTTAGGCAGGATGAGTATATGTTGCTAATGGCTTCAACCATGATAGCCATCTTAGCTCTTAACTCCTCAAACTTCTTTTCATCCTCCTCTTGTCGCCTTAAGATATGAGATTAAAGATCTCTTAGTTCTAGCATGAGGGCTTCATTGGGAGGTGGTGGTGGAAGAGAGGGTTCATTGTTTGAAGGAAGGATATTGTAGTTGGAAGGTGGTTCATATTGGTGAAATTCTTGAGGTGGTATGTATAGACTTTGTGGTTCTTGGGAGTATTGGTGTTGGAATGGTGATGGCTCTAGATATGATTCATATGGTGGTTGGTATAGTGGGTATGGGTTGGGATCATATGGAGGTGGATGGTGATATAAGGCTTGTGAGTATGGTTGTTGAGGGTTATGTTGAAGGAAAGGGTCATATGTATGTGGTGGTTGTGGTTGACAATCACAATAAGGGTCATCACATACATTAGAATGGTGTGCATTAGGATTAGGATTATACCCATAAGAGTCTGGAGGAGGTTGTTTCCAAGAAGGTTGTCCATAAGCTTGGGGCTCCTCCCACCTTTGATCTCCAAATCCTTGATGCAATTCCTCATTAAAGCTTCCATTTCCTATAACATAGTTTGAACCACACTCATAGCCAAGGTGATGAGAATTCATGGTGATAAGAGAAAACAAAAACAAATTCTAACAATAAACAAAGAAAGCCAAATCCTAAAACTAGCAAAAACTAACAAAGAAGAAAAAGGCAAACATATTCACAATATTTACAATAGCCAATAACATAGCACCATTGCAATTCCCTAGCAACGGCACCATAAATTTGATAGATGAGAATCGTCGTTGGTCTAGATTTTCTTCTTATAGAAAAGAATTACTTCGTTGTAAGCATAGCTCCAAACCAACAAACAAATCTCGCATCAAATTTAAATTGGTTTTGTCACAAGTACAAACCCCAAATAAGAATTAACCAAATTGTTGAAACCTCGGGTCGTCTCACAAGGAATTGCAATGAAGTGTTTAATTATTGGCTATGAAGATGCAAGGGGGTTTGATTTATAATTGGAAAGAAATATAAATGACAAGAAAAGTAAATCAAGCAAGTAAAGAAAGCAAGTAATAAAGAGAGACATTCATGGCAAGGATAGAGAATATAGGCTTTCTATCCTAGTCACTAATAACAATAATTAACAATAATTTATCTTATTTCATCATCTCCAACATTAGAAGAAGGTGTAAGTTATCGCCCCCAACATTTTGCCTTTAAGTGAGTCACGTGCGAGTATCAACACGTACGCGTCATGTGCGCGTACGCGTCCCCATGCAACTCCACCATCCACGCGTGTGCGGCTTTTGCATGTGCGTGTGGGTTGATGTACTCCAAATTCTTGTTTCTTCATGCATTCTCCACTTTGTATGCTTTTTTCCTCATTTCTTCCATCCAATACTTGCCTTATGAACCTGAAATCACTCAACAAACACATCAAGGCATCGAATTGAATTAAAGTGAATTAGAATCACCAATTTAAGGGCCTAAAAAGCATGTTTTTACACTTAAGCACAATTTAAGGGAGAATTACAAAATCATGCTATTTCATTGAATAAATGTGGGAAAAGGTGATAAAATCTCCCAAAATAAGTGCAAGATAAACCATAAAATTGGAGTTTATCAGTGGACACTTTGGACCTCAAAGAACTGCTAGGAAAATTTTAGACTGTGGATTCTGGTGGCCTACACTTTTTAAGGATGCCACTACTTTCTGTGAATCTTGCTCCCCATGCCAAAGGTTTGGGAATATATCCAAGAGGGATGAGATTCCCAACAACTTATGTTGTTCTGTGAAATTTTTTATGTTTGGGGCATTGACTTCATGGGTCCATTTCCAAACTCTAGTGGTTTTTTATACATATTGTTAGCTATTGATTATGTTTCTAAATGGGTGGAAGCAATTCCTACCCGTACTGATGATGCTAACGTTGTTGTCTCTTTTGTTCGAAATAATATTATCTATCACTTTGGATCACCACGAGCAATCGTGAGTGATCAAGGCACTCATTTCTATAACAGGAGACTGACAGGTTTGTTAAAGAAGCATGGCATTGTTCACAAGGTAGTGATGGCTTACCATTCCCAGACCAATGGACAAGCCGAAGTGTCCAACAGAGAGATAAAGCGTATACTCGAGAAGATTGTGAAGCCTCACCGAAGAGACTGGAGTACTAGACTGGCAGATGCGCTTTGGGCTTATCGGACCACTTACAAGACGCCTATCGGAATGAGTCCATTCCGCCTAGTTTATGGAAAGGCTTGTCACCTCCCAGTGGAGGTGGAGCATAAAATTTTCTGAGCGGTAAAGGAATGCAACATGGGATTGGAGAGAGCTGGAGCTGAAAGAAAGCTGTAACTACAAGAACTAGAGTGCCTTCGACTAGAAGCATACGAGAACTCAAGGCTCTACAAAGAGAGGGTGAAGGCTGTGCCTGACAAGAATATTAAGAGAAGAGAGTTTAGACCGGGGGAGTTAGTCCTAGTCTACTGATAAACCCCGATTTTGTGGTTTATCTTGTGCTTAATTTGGGGGATTTTATCACCTTTTCTCACATTTATTCAATGAAATAGTATGGTTTTGCAATTCTCCCTTGATTTGTGCTTAAATGTGAAAACATGCTTTTTAGGCCTTAAAATTAGTGATTTTAATTCACTTTAATTCCATTCGATGCCTTGATATATTTGTTGAGTAATTTCAGGTTCATAAGGAAAGTATTGGATGGAAGAAGTGAGGAGAAAAGCATGCAAAGTGGGAGAACTCATATAGAAATGAAGGAACCGTAAAGCTATCAAGCCTGACCTCTTTGCACTCAATTGACCATAACTTGAGCTACAGAGGTCCAAATGAAACGGTTTCAGTTGTGTTAGAAAGCTAACATTCAGAGCTTCAAAATGATATAAAATTTGCCATAGGTGCCTGACGTATAGAGGTGCGCATGCGCTATGTACATGTGCACGCCGATGGAGCACATGGTTCACTAAAGTGAAATCGTGGCCAGCGATTTTGCAGCTCATTTTGGGACCAATCCAACTCATTTCTGATGCTATTGAATCCAAGGATTGAAGGGGGAATGAACCAAGTAGTCATAGTTTAGTTTTTCATGATGTTTTAGGGTAAAATTCTGGAGAGAGAGGCTCTCTCCTCTCTCGAGATTTAGGATAGAAATTAGGGTAAAATTAGGTTAATCACTCTCAAATTTCTCTTTCAATTGTTGTTTTGATTTCAATTCTCTTCATATTTTGGTGTTCTATTGTCTTAATCTTCTTAGTTTCCCTTGTTAATTTCTTATTTTTCTCTCTTTTATGTTGATGAACCATTGTTGGATCTTAATTTTCTTTAATGCAATTTTATGTTTCTATGCTCTTCTATGTTTATCTTGATTGTTATTGTTGATTTCTTGCTTATGTTAGTTATGGGTTTCCTTTAATTCTTGCATTTTGTGATGTTTACTTATATTGCACTCTAGGTGTTTGATAAAATGCTTTCATTAGTTTTTGAGTAGTTTTCTTTACTCTTGGCCTAGGCTAAGGGAATTGAGTGACCTTGAGTCATTGGGTCTCAATGATTTGGTGATTTGAGAATCCTTGGTGATCAATTTGATATCCATTGACACTAACCCACTACTAATCTAATTAGTAGATAGGTTGGGACTTATGGGTTGATGTGATCAAGCCTATTTGACGTACTTCAAGCTTAGGAGTAGATATTACGTACTTAAAGCTTTTGGAAGTAGACTTAATAGGTTGGCCTCTCATAATTGTCAATATATGGTTTGTAGACAAGGATGATGATCTCAATTATCTATGTCTAGCTAAGAGTATATTTTCCTTTATTTTGTTAGTTAATTGTTCATTTACTTTCTTGCCATTTAATTTCTTGCCAAAAATATAAAATTCAAAACCCCTTGCATCTTCATAGCCAATAATTAAATACTTCATTGCAATTCCTTGTGAGACGACCCGGAGTCTAAATACTTCGGTTAATTTTTATTTAGGGTTTGTACTTGTGACAAAACCATCTACAATTCAAGGCTGAGACTCATGCCAGGCAAGTTGAGATCAAGGTGAGAAGGACCCTACAGAGTAGAAAAGGCAGAACCATATGGAGTCTTCTACCTGAGTCATCCTTAAAGCCCTAACTTCTTCAAGGTCAATGGCCACTGCTTAAAGCTATACCATGGTAAGAAGATGAAGAACAACAAGGAGCTGGAGATCTTCCTCTTGGCGGATCCAGCAACAGCAGAAGACTGAGCTTGTGGACGGTCCAACTTAAGGACGTAAAAGAAAAGTGCTAGGTGGGAGACAACCCACCATGGTACGATCTTCCATTTTTATCTTAGTCCTATTTTATTTTTATCAGTGTTCAATTTTGCATAATTACTTCTATGTTGCATTCATATATATATATATATAAAGAGCATTCGACGCGCAAGCGTCTACGACGCGTACGCGTCATGCGTGAATGCGAAAAATATTGGGATTCAAAAGAGAGTTATGCGGGAGTTAAGCAAGAAGCGTGCTTTGCGCACAAGCAAGTCCATGCGTACGTGTACCTCACGCGTGCGCGTTACTTGCAGTTTTGGCAACGATGCGCACGCGTGGAATGGAAATCGGCATAAATACGTGTTTGAACAGAGAGTTGTGATGGTCTGGCGCTAGGCACTGTGCTAGAGGCACAAAATCACTCACGCAAACGCGTCCCTGACGCGTGCGCGTCATTTTCAGTTTATGGCCACTCATGCGTGCGCGTGCCTGACGCGCATGCGTCGAATGCAATTTTGGCCCCAGTGCTATTTGAACAGAGAGTTGTGCGTGCGCGTGGCTGGATTCGCGCGACTAGCACGACCAAGGTCACGTTTACGTGTTCCAGACGCTTACGCGTCGCCTTCACTTTTGTGCAACCCACGCGTACGCGTGGTGTACGCGTGTGCGTCGCATGCGCCACATCACTTATCCAGCACGCCACCCAGATTTCAATTATTCCCCCCTCCCAAATCCTAATTCTCATTCAATCCTAATTCTTCCTTCTTTCTTCTTCCTTCTTTCCCTCTTCTTACTTCTTACTTCCTACTTCTTTCTTCTTCCCTTTTTCATCTTCTTCTGCAGGTTTCTTTTCTTCCTCTCCTCTACTCTTTCATTCTTCTTTCATTTATTGCATTTAATTATTTTTCTTTCTTCTCAAATTTTATATTATCTTAGTTATTTATAGTTTCTTTTTCATTCTTTTATCATGCATTTTTATGTTGGTGTTGGAGCTTTATTTGGGTATTATTTTGATATTTGAGCTCGTGGATATTATTAGGAGTAATTTGACAATTGACATTTTATTTTGGGTCTCATATACACTTGGATTCATTATTTTAATTCCTATTTTAACTTGCACACCAAGTGTTTGTGAAAAGCTCTCATGGCCTTTTGAATTCCATTCTATTTTACTCTCACACTTTAATGCCTCTTTTTCACATCACTTGCCATCCACATGTATTGAGATTATCATTCACAATTATCATCATACAAGTTCTCTTTTATTTGGTACATTTAATAATTGATGCTTGAGTTATGCTTCTCATGCCTATTACTTGCATGCTTTTAACCCTCTTGCATCTAATTATTATAAATTGCCTCCATGATTTTAATTAATGTCTTCCATGTATATTGTAGCTACCATGTATAGGACATCCCTTTTCCTTTGGCATTCATTATTACTTGGATTTTCTTCCTTCCAATTGTTAGTTATCTATACTTGAAATTGATTCTCTTTCTTCCTTCTTTAGGATGGCCACTAAACGAGGAAAGGAGAAGGCTTCTGAAAAGCCACCGGTAAAGAGAGGAACCAAGAGAGCACCGGCTAAGGCGCCACCATCTACAAGCGTCAAGCCGCCAACAAAGCGGGTAAAGAGGATCATCAAAGTTGATGAAGCGGAAAAAGCCTTTCCCGCACGGGACTCCACACGGTTCACTAACTGTTACTGCGAGCAGATGTTCCCCATCCTAGCCGAGAGGAACTACAATAATGAGCATCTACTCATTCTCCCAATATATTTTGTTGATTTTGTGGAGCCCCGCATCGAGAGGAGACAGTGGGGATTTTTAAGGGGGCAGCAGCGGGAGGCCAACCTATCATGGGTAGTTGAATTCTACTCCAACTTCTACTCGCCTAACCTGCAGACTGTCTATGTTCGTCAGTAGCAAGTCCGTGTCTCCGAGAGTGCCATACAGAAAGTACTGGATCTTTCACCTAGCCCAGAGGGATTGGATGCATATCAAGAGGCCCAACTTAAGTGCCAGATGTATCAGTTTGACTGGGATAGTATCCTTGGCGTTATAGCCTAACCTGGCAGCACCTGGATCTACGGTCAAAACCCAAGACTATCTCAGCCCAAGCACTTATCTTGGAGGCTCGCGTGTGAGCACAGATTATGTCCCATTATATCTTTCTAAGCACTCACGAGTCCACCTTCACAGCGGACATGGCTGTTCTCATCTGGTGCATCCTTATGGAACAACCTCTCAACCTGCCCCAACTCATCCGACAGGCAATGGGACACGTGCAGATCGCGGGTAACCTGCCTTTCCCCGCATTGGTTTCGATTTAGTCTCTGCAGTAGGTGTTTCCTATTGGGCTGGGGACATGAAGGCCATGATCCCTAGGGCCGATCAATATGTCCCGAATGGGAAGTACATCAGACCCCCTATCCCTACTGCGAGCCGGCCTCCATGCCCATCTTTGGACACTCCTCCTTCTTCTACTCCACCATCATCTACACCACAAGCACCATCCACCCATCAGATGTTCCTTCAGATCCTTCAGAGTTTTGACCGACAAGACCGGCGGATGGAGCAAATGGAGCGTCGCAACAACTGCCAATACAACTATCTGAAGGAGCTCATTGTTAGTATTCACCCACCTCTGGAACAGAAGGACACCCCGTACTCCCCTTCACCTAGTAGCACAAGGAGCCATGACGAGCCAGATAGTGGAGGCGATACTTCCAGCCCTACCTTGCTCCTTACTGATGGCACAGAGGACCGTGCCAAGCCTTAAGTGTGGGGAGGTCAGTCCCTGACTTCCAGAGGTAATCTCTCTTTTAACACCAACATTTTTATTTTTCTTTTGTTAGATAGGATAGATTGCATGATAGTAGTTGCTTGCATGTATGTATTACTTGGTTGAAGTAATGAATTTCTTTTCAAGACCCTATTTTATAGTATTTCACTAATTCAAATTAAAATTTGTGTTAAACTTGTTTGAAGATTGTAATTTGGAACATGGTTTATAGCTAAGAACACACAACCTGTGAGATTTTAAGCCTAATTATATGGTTACATTATTTAACCATAATTTTTATTCTTGTGTGTTTTCTTCTCTATGATTGCAATCTATAGTTTGTTCCATTCTATTTATCCATTGTTTAGTGTATTTGCATGCATACATATGATTGAGGCCATCAATTGTTATTAGCTCATTTATTCCAAATAGCCTACCATTCCATTTACCTTTGTTTGCTACTTTGAGCCTTCTTAACCCCCATTTATTTTGTATTTTACCACATCACTAGCCTTAAGTGGAAAAATAATTAATTACCCCATTTAAATCTTTGGTTAGCTTAAGATAGAGATTGTGTGTCAACTAATTGTGGAAAATTGTGGGAACTTGGGTTGATGAGAATGTGTTGTGTTTTATTGACAAAAATATTGGGAATTTGGGTGCTTACTCATGTGAAAATTGAAAAATCATATGCATTGATATATTATATCTTCATTCATGTTTACTTTATATAAAAAAAAAGAGAGAAAAAAAAGAAAAAGAAATAAAAGATCAATGCATATGTGATGGAATTAAGAATTGATACATGAGTACGTGAATTATACAAAAGTGAGATTATGGGTAGCTAGGCCTGAATTATATAGTGTGTGTGTGTTAGGTGAGAACTTAGGTTAGTCAAAGATTCAAATTATAGCTCACTCAGCCATACATATATCTTTACCCTTGCCTTAACCCCATTACAACCTTGAAAAGACCTCATGATGTTTGAATTTGTACACTAAATATTTGTTGATTGGTTAGATGAAGAACAGAGTTTTAGAAAGCATGACTAGAGAAGAGTAGAGTGGATTGACCCTAGACACTTGAGCGATTAGAGTGCATATACACTTCCAGTGAGGGTTCAATGCTTGATTCTGTGTTCCCGGCTTTCATGAGCTATCTTCTTACAAGTTTACTTGTCCTTTATTTTGTGATTTGAATTAGCGGAATCTGATTTATGTTTGTCTTGGAGAACTTGTTTACTTTTAATCAAGTAGGTAAAAAACATCTTAGGATATAGTTGCATTCATATACATAGGTTGCATTGCATGAGTCTTACTTTCTCTCATTCATTATTTTGGTCTCCTTGAGCTTAGCATGAGGACATGCTAATATTTAAGTGTGGGGAGATAGATAAACTACTATTTTATGGTTTATCTTATGCTAAATTGAGTGGTTTTTATCAGTTCTTGCACACTTATTCATACAAATTGCATGGTTTTAAAAATCTTTTCTAATTTTGTTCAATGATTGAAAACTTGCTTCCTAAGCCTTTAAATTGTATATTTTTAATTCCCCTTTATACCATTCGATGCTGTGATCCGTGTATTAAGTGTTTTCAGGCTGTTTAGGGCAGGAATGGCTTAAAGGATGGAGAGAAAGCTTGCAAAAATGGAAGGAACACAAGTAACAAAGAAGATGACTAGCGAGGATCGACGCGCATGCATGGTTCACGAGTGCATGTGACTTGGAGCTTTTCACAGCGACGCGTACGCGTGACCAGCGAAGTCACACATCGACGTGTACGCATGACACACGCAGAGGACCATCGATGCGTACACGTGACTTACGCATACGCGTGATGTGCGTCACATGCTAAAATTGCAGAAGACGCTGGGGGTGATTTTGAGCTGGTTTTGAACCCAGTTCTCGGCCCAGAAACAGAGACTAGAGTCAAGGGACAAGCAGAGACTCAACACACATTCACATTTACATAGTTTTAGTTTTAGTTTGGAATTCTAGAGAGAAAAGATACTACTTCCTCTAGGGTTCTTTACATTCTTAGATTTTTTTAGTTTTATGCTTTTCAATTGGATCTTGAGAGAGTTACTACCTTCAATTGAAGTTTCTATCACCACAGTTTGCTTTCTTATTTCCTTACTCTTTTACTTTCCATTCAATTTGTTCAGAATTACATATGGATATCTTTGATTTTGGAAATTGTTAATGCAAGAGTTATTTTTACATTTTATTTCATTATTTGTTTAATTATCATCTCCCCTTAATCTATTAGCTCAAAAACTTCTTTTATTAAATTAATTTTAATTACCATGTCTCCTTTCTACTCCCTTTACATGTTTGTGAAAATAGCAACCATGTCAATGGAGTTGACTCCCAACTTGACTTTGAAGTTGATTAATAGGAGACCCTTGAGTTGGAATACTCAAGTGTTAATCTGTAATTGAAAGTTGTTGGCTGACTCTCTAATCACTAACTCTAATCCTTCCCTAGGAAGGGATTAGGACTTGTGAGTCAGAGTTGGTTAGTTACTTGACTTTCCTTTATTAGATAAATGATAACTAAGTAGAAGCAATAACTTCTTACTATTATACTTGAAAAAATTCAACAAGGATAGAAATTCCAATTAATCTTCTCCTAGTCAAGACTTTTTAATTCAAATATATAAAATCTCTTGTTAATTTTTATTTCTTTAATTGATAGTCATTTTATTTTTCTATTCCTCAACTCTAAAATTTTCGAAAAAATCCAGACCAATAAATTGCACTCTTTTGTCAACTCGTTGGGAAACGACCTGGGAATTCTACTCCCAGTATTTTATTCTTAAATTGTGACAACTCTTATTAAATTTATAAGTGAAATTTTCGTCGGTTAAGGATTGTACTTGCAACGCTGTTTTCATTATAAATTCTTAATCGGCAATTTTCCGCCCATCACTAGTACAAAATAAAAGTAGAATTTTTTATCGTAAAAAACTACAAATTCATTTTTTTACTAAATTTACAAAAAAATGATAATTTTCCTAATAACTTTAACGAGAAAACCGAAAAAGAGAACAAAAATTATATGTTGAAATTTTAATGAACGCTTATCAAATTAGTGGAATTTAAATTTAAATAATTAAATTTGAACCAAATAATAAAAGTAAGAAAAATTGATACTCTTTTCATATAAGATGTTTAAATATATTTTATTTTTATAAAAATTAAATAACATATATTTTAGTCTATGTAATTAGAATATTTTTTAATAATTATATTTATATATAAATTAGTGATAATTATTTTTATATATAAATATTTACCTAAAACATCACCAAAAAAAATATTTACCTAAAACATATATTGCACAAGTTTTTGACGTGAACCATGGGTATATAAATTAAATTATTCAATAAAACTGAAAAAATTTAAAAATTATATAAAAAAATAAAATTCTGTACGAAAAGAGAAAAAATAATTATTTTATTGTTTCAAAAAAACAATACTTATTATTAGTTTAATAATTTTTACTTATTTTTAATATTTTAACTTGTTACAAAATATTTAGTTCAAATTTTTTATATATTTTATGATTTATGAAAAATATTTAAAATAATTAAAATTTATCACACTAATAGTAATATATATTTTATATTATCAATAACATTATAATAGTAGTAAAACTAATAATATAAAATATATTTATTATTATAATATATTTTATTTATTTTTAATTTTATATTATTAATCATGAAATATAAAAAATTTAGATTAAATATGTAAAAAGTTATAATATTTTATATTATGTAATAATAATAATAATAATAATAATAATAATAATAATAATAATAATAATAAAAATATTAATAATAATAATAATAATAATAATAATATATTTATGATTAAAGTAATAAGTTTATTTATTTTTAATATTTAATTATTAATCATAAAATATACAAAAATTTAAATTGAATATTTTGTAACAAATTAAAATATTTAAAATAAATTAATTTATTATATTAATAATAAATACATATTTTATATTATTATTACTAATATACATATAATTATAATAATAATTATTAAAAAATATTTTCATTAAATAAACTAAAATATATGTTATTTAATTTTTATTGAAAAATATTTTTAAAAATAAAAAATTCATTTAAACATTTTGCAAAAAAGAAATGCGTCATTTTCTCAAAAATAAACTTTAAAAAAAAACTAAAAGTTGATTAAATAAAAAAATATTATTTCGAAAAAATATTTTAATTTTAATTTTTGAAATGCGTTTTTATTTTTTGGTTTAGGATGAATTTGTTGTACTCTTATGAACTACACTAGACATCTTCATAAATATTAAATTAGGTGAGAAGAAAGGTTGAAAGATTAACAATGGCAATTATTATTATCGTTTGCAGATTACATAGGAATACACAAGAGTACACAAGAATAAGTCGAATGTTTTTAGAAAAATAATAATTTTTTAAATTTATAATAAAAATCCAAAAATTAAAATTAAAATAATTTATTTTTAAAATAATATTTTTTTATTTATTGGAACAAAAATCATTCTGAATCCGTCTAATTTACCGTGAAACTGACAAAATAATTAGCCAAGTTCCAAGCCACAATCCGTGCCAATGACACGAGAACAACACCAATAAACACATGTCGGATATTTGTTTAGTTGGTTACACAATACACAGCCGCGTGAAATCGTGAACAATTGGGAATACAAGTGGTGCAGTAAACAACGTGAAATCTGTGAAGCGGTGCTCTGACACATACGGTGCAAATAGTATAAAAAAAACTCGTATCAGTTATTCAAGATTTTTTTATAAATAAATAATTTAATTATTTTATTTATTAAAATAGGTAATTTATGTTGTATCTATTAATTTATAACACATTAATTTATCTTTTTTATCATATAAATGAGATATATTCATATTACATTATAAACAAGATATGTATATAATTATTAAAAAATTATGATTAATAATAATACACATAACTCATTTAGAGTGTAAACAAAATAATTATAAATGTATTTTATTTATATTATAAATGAGATATGTGCATTTTTTTTAAATTTTATATATATTCATAATTATTTTGTTTACACAATAAATAAGATAAATAAATATAAAGTAAATTAATAAATAAATTATAAATTATATATTTTGATAAATAAAATAATTAAATTATTTATTTATAAATAAATTTCAGTTACTCAAAAATTATTTAACACATGTTTTAAAAATAGACCGCTGTTTCAATAAAAATACTAAAACATATTCTCATAAAACATTTACGTTAAAAGTATATTTTGTTTGAGTAATTATATTTTAAATATAAATAATATCTTAATAATATATTAAAATTAAATTTTATAATTTGTTATTAAATAATAAAAAATAAAAAATATTTTTATATAAATATAATTATAAAATTTTATTAAAATACATCATTTCAAAATATTATTGTTACGGTGGAAATAAGTAATAACTTTTTTCTATAGATTTTAATAAAATAAATGAGTTTATATTACTATTTTTAAAGGAGAATGTCTAATAAGGATTCTAACTATTAAAAAAAAAGTAAAAAATTTTTATTTATAAAAATGTATAAAACTAAAAATGATAAATAACAATTATAATTACAACATGATTTAGCATAATTTATTTTTTATTCTTAAAATACTTATAAATGTGTTTAAAAAAGTACAAATATTTTACTTTTGTTGCAACATAAAACATTAGAAGTTAGAAAATATAAAATCGAAAGCGAATATGTGATTCCTTCGCTAACTGGAGAGGAGGAGAGTCACGACTCCCGAGTCACGAGCTTATTATTTAACACAGTCGTTACTAAACCAAATAACAATGACAACAAAAGCAACCAGCACAAACCCTAGCCTTACACAGAGGTTCGCACGGCCTAGATTAAGCCATACACCAGTTACCTCCATCAACGAAGGCGACATTGCATGGATAAAAAGCTTATTTCGAAAAGGGCTATCTCTAACAACGAAGCCAAGTGGCTAATGCAGGAAGTTCTTCTGTAACCTCGCTCGAGCTACCAACACCAGATGCCCTTCAACCACTTGACTAGACCGTCCTCACAGAAACGCTTTCGTAGGGTTTCAGACAAACGTTTTCACTCAACAATCATTTTCTCAAACACTGTCTTGCTTGGGGAAGGCGAAATGATTTCGCGGGAATGTAATGAAGGAAAAGCATCCATCAAGGGAAAATTTGTCTTTAAAATTTAATTTTTGGCGCAAAAGACGATTTTAAAACAAACTGGAATCTTTGGACCATTTTGTAGCGAAAAAAGGCCGGAGACGAAATAAATTTTTGATCTCTACGTTAGGGACCAACATCGTACTTAACCATAATAATAATAATAATAATAATAATAATAATAATAATTGAAATGTTATTAATATTATTTGAAATATTCAATTTTTAAGAATTTGGTCTAATTTAAATTATTAATAATTTTTTTTTAAAAAATATATTTTTATATTTACAAATACATATATTTCGTTTACACGGTAAATGAGATAATTTTTAATGTATCCTATTTACACTGTAAACGAAATATATGGAAATTGAATATCTCGTTCATAGTATAAACGAAATGCATTAAAAATTATCTCATTTACAATATAAACAAAATAAGAGTAGATAACATATTTTTGTAACAACAATGCTAGGAAACCAAGATGATATCAGCCAAAAATCAGCCAAATATTTCTGGGCTGGGAACCAAAAGCCCAATTCACTTCAGCATCACCCCAAAATTGACCCAGGGTAAACCAAAATCACCCTCCCCAAAAACCCTACCTTTTCTTTCACCGTTTTACCACACAGAAGTTTCAAAATCATCTACATCCGCGCCACGCTTCCGAGAACATCGCGCAACCCTCTTCCCTCTCTTTTTCGGACGCCCGCTCCGAGCCTCTCCGCGCATCGCGTCTCCACGCACGGTACCAGAGCGATGCGACTCTGCTGCCGCATGCGGGTTTTACCGGCACCGCTAAAGCCTCCTGGTGCAGCTACACCGTCCGCCGGTGGACCTCCACTTCTCCAGCCTAGAATCCTCCCTTCGTCTGACTAATTGGCAAGTATGGTAGATGTTTTCTCTGATTTTCTATGCATGTTTTGAAAAGAGATTTGGACATGGTTTTGTTGTAGTGGTTCCGGTGAATTTTAATTATATGGATGTTTTTCTATGTTGTATATCTCAGGTAATATAATCTTGGTACATCACTGGCCCTTGTCAAAAATATCAGCTGCATGTTTTCCTATTTTCGGAGTTTTGCAAAAGTCTGATCACAGAAAGGTATGTTTTTTGTTTTCTAACTGAATTTGGGTCTGTTCTGATTATATGAAACTCCAGCGAAAAAGTTTGATTTTTTTATTAAGATTTGTAGGAGGTTTTACACAAAATCTATTGGAGTTTGTAAGTTACCAAGAACATAAAATTAGAACTTTGATAAATTGTAATGTGTAGTCTATGCTTAGGTTCAGCAACTATGGTTATAAGATTAGTTGTTCACTATTGTCTCATTATAGGTATGCACGTGTTGCAAGACTATATATTGTTACCGTCATAATTTGTTAAAGATTATAATCAATTTCTGCTAATTAATTTTGTATTTGAACTGCACCTAAGAGCTGATGGAGGTACTCTATAGTTGTTTTATTTAGTTTTATTCCTTGATGATTTCGAAGAGCAAAAACGATATCCCCCAAGTTTAATTTGTCTAAAACTTTTTGAAAACATCCCAATCAAAAGGTAAACTTAACCTATTTTTTATTGCTTTGTTTCTTTGCTGGTTCTGAATTGTTATGGCATGAAGTTTCTTGAGACATGATGCTATATAAGCCTAAATTAAAAAGCCTTTGGAAGAAGTTATGTTATGACGTGTGTTATTATAGACTAATAGGTTATTGTTGCATATTTGCTAATTGGTTGTACTTTAAAAAGGATTTTAAAGGACTGTCCCTGGAGTGTTAATGATAAATTATTAATATAATTCATTAAAACAAATAGATAAAAGTAGTAAAAAAATTGGAGGTTGATTTCTGTTCCGAGGGTTACCTGAAACTGTAGGCCGATCTCGGATGAGATCTTCTGTACTGGTCGGAGATGACGTGTCCGGCTGGCTGGTGGCGGCCGGAGCTGTTGTGTCCGACTTGTTAAACTAGCTGCACTTCTGATCCTTGGTCACCGGAGGGTGGGGGGTACCTGCAAGAGACTCCGATGCTTAAGTTAGCACATGTATTAAGCAAGTTTATTGTAGAATCAGAGTATGAGTTATACCTGGGTGCTCCAGTGTATTTATAGTAGTGTGGGCTGACCTTTCTGATAAGATAAGTTAGTTATCTTATCTTATCTTATCTTATTTTGGGTGAAGTCAGCTTATCTTCAAGGGAACCACCTTTATCTCTATAGGATTGGATTGCCTTTGGATTTGGGTCGTGTTCCTCTATTTGGGCCCTTTATTGGGCTTTTCTGTTGATTTGGCCGATCTCTTTAAGAAGAGATCGGATAGTCGGACCTGAAGAGGTCGGTCGCCATGTCGCTAAACATCCCGGGTTGGACAGCTCGACCCAGGGTATGAACAGTGCCCCTGCTTGAGCTCGGTCTTCTGCTTTGAGGTTGAGTTTTTTGACTTCGAACTTTTTATAGCGAAGCCGAACTCGAGCACTTTTGTCGATTCTTTTCTTTGTAGAGCTTTTTGAGTGTAGAACGTTTTCCTCTAAAAACGCGCGCTTTGTATTAGCGCTTCGTTTTAGGGAACGTGCGAGGGTTTAATACCTTCATTAATTGGTATTAATTGCCCCGTTTCTCTTTGCTTTATTTTGAATTTTGCTTCCTCATAAAAACGGTTTCTCTTCTACCTTTTTCTTTGTAACTCCTTCGTTCTCTCTATCTCTGTCTTTTCTTGCGTTACGGTATCTTCCAGTGATCCAGCGATTCCTTCCTTTCTACTTCTTCCGGAACTTCTCATTTCTCCAGGTTAGTTCTATTTTGCAATTACTTTTCTCTTTCGTTGCTCTGGCTTTGGTTTTATGGTGAAGTTTTGATTTTGCTTGGAGAAAGTTTGGATCTTTCTGTTTTTGTTGCGCCTAATTGCTGTTGTATTGTGTATTCTGGGAGTTTCTTCATCTTTCGTATGAACTTTTTCGCTTTTCCTGTTGCTTGATGCTATTAGGGCTTTTGCATGTTATCATCGTTTCTGCTTGTGCTTTCGATGATGGTTTTTGTTTGATTCTGAAAAAGGTTGTGTCTTTGATGATTTTCTGCTTGGCATTTTTGATGTCGACAATGCTTTTTTTTGATAGACTGTAGAAAGATAGTGGCTTAGATGACTTTTGTGTTTTTACTTCCCTTTTTCAAAATGTTTGTCTACTTGAAATCTTCTTTTCTTGTTTGGGAAATGCCGGGACGTAAGCTGTAGATTTTTCCTGAAATCTTGCTTTGCCACTGCCTCCAAAGGATGCCCCAGGACTTTGGTTTGAGTCTTGGGGTTTTTCTTTTCTGTCTGTATCATATTAGTCGAGTTGCTTTGCCCCTCCTCCGAGATATTTTTTAGTGATCCAATCTTCTTTTCTTTTTGTAGGATTAGTTGGCCTCATGTCTTCTCGCAATAACGTTGTAGAGATGTCTTCCAAAGTTTTCCGAGGGGATGTCCGATTGGCTGGACTCCCTTGTCCTAATGTGTGTCTCTGTCGTGGATGCTGAATTTTGTGTAGAGTTGAGGAAATGTCATAGGATTTGTGGTAACAGTGCTCGGGAGAGGGATTATGAGCTTGTAGCTCCTGACTCTGATAAGAGGGCTTGTTTTCCTACTTCGGTCGAGGGGGAGCATCCCTTCTTCTATGCCTATGAATATTTCTTCAGCCAGTTGGACGTTACTTTTGCTTTTACTGCTTTCGAGACCGACTTGTTGTGGTCATGTGACGTTAAGATTTTTGCTAGTAAAGAATTTTATAAAGACAGTCGTGTTGTAGGTATAGTTTCTAAACCAACAGAAATCCCTTCGTACAAACGTTTTGGTTGTCACAAGTAACAAACCCCTAAATAAATTGATAATCGAAGTATTTATACCTCGGGTCATCTTCTCAAGGAACTGCAGGGAAGTATGTTCTTATTATTGGTTATGAAGATTGTAAATTGGGGTTTTTAAGATGAGGAACAAGTAATTTAAATTGCAATTGAATTAAGTAAAAGACTGTAAAATAAATAAATAACTGTAAAATAAACTTTTGGCAAGGTATGAGAAATTAGAAGTCCTATCCTAGTTACCCTTATCAATGATGATGAAGATTGAATCTTAGTTCCACTCAGTTAGTCTTTACTTAAAGTAAAGAAAAGTCAAGTGACTAATTAGTTAGATCCTCAAATCCTAGTTAATCCCTAAGGAAAGATTGGGATTGTTGAAGTTTAATTCAATTAGCAAAGATAACAATTATCAATCATGTTTGAGTTTGATAACTCCTGAGTTACTAATTTCTTAACCAAGACCAAAAAGGGAAAAATAAATCTACCGGAATAAAAATGTCTTCAGATGGAAAGCAACAGCGATATAAATAAAAGAAACAATTGTAAACTGAAATACCTCAATAACATTAATTCAAAAGAGTAATCTGTAACATAGAAGAATTCATAAATTAGATTGAAAAGATAAATAAAAAGGAATGTTGAACCTGATAAAAAGATAATCCTGTAAGCGAACAAAATCCTAAATCTAAATCCTAATCCTAAAGAGAGAGGAGAGAACCTCCCTTAAAACTAAATCTAAATCATGAAAAGTAACTAATTGGAGACTCCCTTCTGAATGGATGCATTCTCCCACTTCATAACCTCTGATCTGTGCCTTCTGGGCTTGGAATTGGGCCAAAAAGGGCTTCAGAAATTGCTGGGAGCGTTTTCTGTAATTTCTGGTGCGTGGCCTCTGTCACGCGGCCGCGTGGGTCACGCGGTCGCGTCAATTGGAGTTTTCCTTGTCGCGCGGTCGCGTCGCTGTTAATTCACGCTGGCATGCTTCCGCGTCGTCCATGCGATCACGTCATTGCCAGTTTCTTCAAAAACTCCGTTTTGTGCTTTCCTTCCAATTTTGTATGTTTCCTTTCCATCCTTTAAGTCATTCATGCCTTAGAAAATCTGAAATTACTCAACACACGAATCACGGCATCGAATGGTAATAAAGGGAAATTAAAATAATTACTTTTAAAACATAGGAAACATGTTTTTCACATACATCACATAATAAGGAAGGGAAAGTAAAACCATGCAATTAATATGAATAAGTGGGTGAAGGATTGAATAAATCACTCAATTTGAGCACAAAATATATCATAAAATATGGGTTTATCAACCTCCCCACACTTAAATAATAGCATGTCCTCATGCTAAATCCAATATAAAGAGTAAAGTAAGGTTGAAGTGGTGGAATCTCATGCAATGCAATCTATTCTAAATGCAACTACCTAAATGCATCATGCAATTCTAATTATTTTTATTCACTTGTATATAAAGCTCACATGTAGTTGAATTAATTCACATTTCTCAAGGAATCATATATATAGCCAGACCTCAGATAATGATAAAGCACTTTTACAATTGAGATGGGAAAATATTTTATAAACTTGTAAGACGATTAATAATTCAAGCAGAGATATATGTTAATGAGCTATTGAATCCTCACTGGATTTTGTGTTTACTCTCTGGTCACTCAGTGTTTATTGGGTTAATCACTCTATTCTTCTTTTTATCCTTACTTTCTATAACTTTGTTCTTCATCTAACCAATTAATAATTATAGAATATAGGCATACAAAAGTCATGAGGTCTTTAATTAAGGTTGTAATGGGGCCAAGGTAAAGGTAAGGGTATATGTATAAGGCTAAGTGAGCTAATTAAGCGAATCCTTAATTAGTCTAAGATCTCAGCTAACATACATAACTTTGTAAAGTAAAGCTTCTTTACCTATTTTTCCCATATTTTCCCACTTTTGATGTTACATTCTCATGCATTAGTTTTAATTTTGTCCCATGTGCATTGCTTTATTTTGCATTTGGGGAATTCTTTTGTATCCCCTTTATTCAAATACTGAAAAATAAATATTTTTTTATGCATATGGTAATTCAATTATTTTGATTTCACATGAGCAGGCTTCCCAAAAAAAAAATTTTATTTTGAATTATTTTATTCTTTTCAACTTTCTACCCTTTGCTTTTATCATCCATGTTCCCAATAGGTTTTCCACACTTAAACAATTACACAATTTCTATCTTAAGCTAACCAAGGATTCAACTTGGGATTTTTTATTTTGTTTTTCTGCTTAAGGCTAGTAATGTGGTTTGTAGAATAAGAGGGGATTTAAAGGCTCAAGGGGGCTAACAAGGGTGATGTAAAAGGTAGGCTAATTTGGGATAAGTTAGCTAAAATCAACAATGGCCTCAATCACTCTCTTGGTATGTATTTCTATTCTATAATCGGACATATAGATTAAAACAAAGTAAAGAACATCAGAATAAAAAAGAAGGGCGGAACACACAGGAATAAAAATTATGGTTTGAATGTAACCATACAATTAAGCTCAAAACTTACAGGCTGTATGTTCTCTAACTCAGAAATCATATATCAGTTATATATGTCATGCAAGTAAAAATCAAGAGTTCCCATTATTCTCAATGTAAAATTTATTTTGAGTGCCTTTAAAGTTTGTGTTTCTCCTTGATGAAATGTTGTTAACTAGCTAACATGGAATGCTATATATACAAGGTGTGGGTTGTTTCTATTATGTTGAAGTCTCTAGTTTACTTCTTTTTTATATTTTCAAATTAAACTAAGTTATCTTATGCTAAAAAAAAGGGTAAACTATACTAATCAATCCACAATTTCTATAACTAATAAGTTAGAATTGCAACTAAACTAAATAGCTAAAATATGAACTAAGGTGCAACATGCAGAAATAGAGTCAAAATGCATGAAAATAGTAGTGTATAAGTGCTGAGAAAATAAAAATAAAAATAAAAATAAAAGAGAAAAATACAAAAAAAGTAGCAAAATAAAGTAAAAAGAGTCTGTAGTGGTTCACCAAAAAATACGCCAGAGATGGCGACCTCCTGATAAACCCCGATTTTGTGGTTTATCTTGTGCTTATTTTGGGGGATTTTATCACCTTTTCTCACATTTATTCAATGAAATAGCATGGTTTTGCAATTCTCCCTTGATTTGTACTTAAAAGTGAAAACATGATTTTTAGGCCCTAAAATTGGTGATTTTATTTCACTTTAATTCCATTCGATGCCTTGATGTGTTTGTTGAGTGATTTCAGGTTCATAAGGCAAGTATTGGATGGAAGGAATGAAGAAAAAACATGCAAAGTGGGAGAACTCATGAAGAAATGAAGGAACCGTAAAGCTGTCAAGCCCGACCTCTTTTCACTCAATCGACCATAACTTGAGCTACAGAGGTCCAAATGAGGCGGTTCCAGTTGCGTTGGAAAGCTAACATCCGGGGCTTCAAAATAATATAAAATTTTTCATATGTTACTTCGCGCTGAGGGGCGCGCACGCGCACTTTGCACGCGTGCGCCGATTCTGCCATGGCCCACTAAAGTGAATTCGCCCCCAGCGAATTCTGAAGCACTTTGGGCCCAACCCAACTCATTTCTGATGCTATTTCAGCCAAGGATTGAAGGAGAGTCAACATACTTAGTCATAGTTTATTTTCATGATGTTTTAGGAGTAGAATTCTAGAGAGAGAGGCTCTCTCCTCTCTCTAGATTTAGGATAGAAATTAGGGTACGATTAGGTTAATCACTCTCAATTTCATCTTTCAATTCTTGTTTTGATTCAGTTTTCTCTTTTAATTTCTTGTTGTTACACCTTTGTTCTTCTAGTTCTTGTTGTTAATTTCCCTATTTTGCCATTTTTATGTTGATGAATCATTCTTGGATCTTAATTTTTCTTTAATGCAATTTTATGTTTCCATGCTCTTTTATGTTGATCTTGATTGCTATTGTTGATTTCTTGCTTATGTTGGTTATGGTTTCCTTTAATTCTTGCATTTGATGATATTTACTTTTCTTGCACACTAAGTGTTTGTTAAAATATTTCCTCTAGTTGTTGAGTAGTTCTCTTGACTCTTGGCCTAGGCTAAGGGAATTGAGTGACCTTGAGTCATTGGGTCTCATTGAATTGGTGATTTGAGAACCCTTGGTGATCAATTTGATACTCATTGATGCCAACCCACTACTAATCTAATTAGTAGGTAGGTTGGGACTTATGGGTTGATGTGATCAAAGCCATTTGACATACTTCAAGCCTAGGAGTAGACATGACGTACTTAAGGTTTTTGAGAAGTAGACTTAATGAGCTTGGCCTCTCATAATTATCAATATATGGTTTGTTGACAAGGATGGTGATCTCAATTTTCCATGTCTTAGCCAAGTGTTATTTTCCTTTATTTTGTTAGCTCTTGTTATTTTACTTTCTTGTCAATTAATTTTTCTTGCCATTTATTTTCTTGTCAAATATCAAATCAACCCCCCCTTTGCATTTTCATAGCCAATAATTAAACACTTTATTACAACTCTTCGTGAGACGACCCGGAGTCCAAATACTCCGGTTAATTTTCATTTGGGGTTTGTTAATTGTGACAAAACCAAATTTTTGATGTGGGAATTGTTTGTTGGTTTGGAACTATGCTTACAACGAAGTTATTCCTTCTATAAGAAGAAATCCTAGACCATCAAGCAAAACTCATTATCAAAATGGCGCCGTTGCCGGGGAGTTGCAATGGTGTTATGTTATTGGTTATTGTATATATGTGAATATTGTGTATATGTTTGCTTTTGTTAGTTCTTGCTAGTTTTAGAATTTGGTTTTCTTTGTTTCTTATTTGATTTTATTTTTCTTCTCTCTTGCTATCATGAATTTTCACTTTGGCTATGAGTTTGGTTCTAACTATGTCGTAGGAAATGAGAACCTCAATGAAGATGTGCATCAAGGATGGGATAACCAAAGGTGGGAGGAGCCATATGCATATGATCAATCCTCATGGCAACAACCTCCACCAATGCACTATGAAGAAGAGCCATTCTATGATGCATGCCAATCCAATGGCTATGGTGAATCCCCTTGTGACTTTCAAGAACCACTACCATATGCCTATGAACCATATCCTCAACATAGCCCTCAACCATACTCACAAGCCCCTTCTTACCAACAATCTTCATATTACCCTAATCCATATCCATCCTACCAACAACCATATGAGCCATATGAGCCACACATAGAGCCACCACCATTCCAACATCAACATTTTCAAGAGCCACCCCTCCATATTTTTACCAAGATGAACCACCTCCAATGTATGAAAATTTCCAACCACAAGATGAATACCACTTTCCACCACAACCTCCCATGGAAGAATACTCATGTCCTTCAATCCAAGAGTCATATGATCCTACTCATGATATCCAAGAACAAGAGTCAAGGGATCGCTTCAAGGAGACATTGGATCAATTTCAAGCAACCATGGAGTGTTTTGTGCAACAAATGGAAAGAATGAGAAATATTGAACCACCACAACCCTACCAAGAAGAACCACCTTCCAACTACAATACCCTTCCCTCAAACAATGAACCCTCTCTTCTAACGTCACCTCCCGATGAAGCCTCTATGCTAGAATTAAGGGATCTTGAATCTCATATCTTAAGGCAACACGAGGAGGATGGAAAGAAATTTGAGGAGTTAAGAGCAAAAATGGCTATCATGGTAGAAGCCATTAGCAACATAGTCTCATCCCGCCTAAGCCTATGCGATCAAGGCGCTTCCATTGTGGAATGTGGAGAAGCAACCAAGGAGCTTAGCGAGGGAGTGAACTTGAAGCTCCAAGGTGAAGAAGAGGAGTTAAAGCAAGAAATGCAACAAGAGGAGGAGGTAGAGATTATTGAAGAAGAGGAAGAAGTGGTTGAAGACTTAGGAGATGCGGAACCTCCTTGGGAACATAGAGTTGAAGAAAACCCCTCCAAGATGATTGAATTTGATGCTAAGGAGGAATGTGCACAACCTCCAAGGCATATCTTTTATGAAGAATTGGATGGGATAGAGCAAGAATTGAGTTCCCTTGGTGATGAAGATCAAGCATCAAGTGTTAGTGGTGAAGAATCCTTTGAGCATAAAGAACCTTCTCCCAAGGAGATGGAAAGCAATGTGGAGGTAAATCTCTCTTGTCCTCCCATTTGTGATTTGAGTAAGGAAAAAGGTTTAGATAAAATTGTTGAACAAAGGATTGAAATTAAGAGATCTTGTGAAGAGGTGGAAGCCCTTAGAAAAAGGAGGATGGGAATTGAATACGCCTTGTCAAGACCATTGGAATCACCCTTACTTAGGTTGCCATCTACACCTTCATTTGAGTGGGTGAAACTCATTTCTATTATCTTTACTATCCCACTCGAATATAGCTTGCTTGAAACGGATGGTCAACTTAGGATGCTTTGTGGGATGAAGCGTAAAAGAAAGATGTTTCGTGGTCGGTGTTGTAAGTCTAGGCTCATTATGGTTGAAGCTTCAAGGAGTAAAGGTTGGACTAGTGCTCAATTGGACGGGTCTAGGAGAATAGTTTGGTGCTTCCATGAGAATTCATCTCTTTTGCCACCCGGAGGAAACCACCATGATCAACTTAAGGACGGGTGTGAAAACAAAGTGTGGGATCCCGGATCACACAAGGAAGATCAACTTTGGGAGCCTATGGTTTGTGAAGAACTCCATCAAAGCTTGGAGTTATTAACTTTGAATGACGAAGCACAATGGAAGTCCAAGCATTGGTGGATGTTCAAGGATGGATTCAAGCACAAGCCACCTTGATGAAGAGCTCCCCATAAGTCCAACTTAAGGACAATAAACAAAAGTGCTAGGTGGGAGACAACCCACCATGGTAACATCTTTCCCTTTTTCTCTTTGTAAATATTGGTAATTTAGGTTTAATTTCATGTTTTGATTACTTAGTTAAGTTTATTTGGGAGTCTAGTAGGTTAAATAAGGTTTATTGATGTTTTGGTAGCTGTTTGGAGGTTTGGAATGCTTGGATTGGTGCAAAAACATAAAAAAAATTGAAAAACAGAGCACCATCCACGCGCACGCGCACTCCACGCGTATGCGTGCCCAAGTGTTTTTGGCCATCCACGCGCACGCGCCATGTACGCGTACGCGTGGATTGCATTTTTCCACTCCTCCATACATTTTCCCGAGAGTTGTGCCTGAAGTGTGCCAACTTTGTGCCCACGGCACGCGCACGCGTACCTTGCGCGGACGCGCCGCTCTCAAAATAACCCACCGACGCGCATGCGTGTCGCACGCGTACGCGCGGCTTCCATTCCATCCATCCACGCTTACGCGCACATGACGCGCACGCGTGGATTGCCCTATTTCACTCACCTTCTTTTCTTCTCTTCTTTCCAATTCTTTCCTTCTTCTCTCTTCTCTTCCTTTCTTTCCACCCTTCAAACATCATCCAACACTACCAAACATCATGTAACACCATTTCTTTTAGTCAGTTAAGTTTAATTTTTGTTTAATTTTTGTTTTCCATTATAAGTGTTGGATTACTGATCTTGTTTACTGTTTACTGCTGCTTATTACTAATAGGATGTTAGTTTAATATCATTGTTGTTAATTGTCATTGTTGGATTTCTTTGATGAGGTTATATTTGATTACTTGGTTTAAAACTTTTCATGTTTAATGCTTGTGAATACCAAGTACATGTGAATTGCCTTTAAGCTTCTTAACTCTTTTGAATTGCATGTTTTGGCCACCATGCATTCATCATCTATTGTTAGGCAATTGTACATTATCAATGCATTTTTTTTAGGATGCTTGTTCTAATTGATCATCACCTATTTTATGCATTGAAATTGTGGAATTGAGAAATTGGATCGAAAGCTTACCTAGTGACGTATTTTTGAGCTTTTCAAGCTTTGTGGACCATGCTTGCTATATGATTAATTTTGTTTTACTTCTACATCCTTTTCCTAAGTTCCATAGCATCCATGTGTTTCACCTCTATGTCACTTAGGTGTTGCAACAACTTCAACATGTGTCATTGATTGTTGTGTGAGTTTCATATACCATTTTGTTCACTAAGTCTACCTACATATCAATCAATGTCCATGTATTATCCAATTTCACAATTGCTTGATTTTTGCTTGAATGCTTTTATGCTTCTTCACTACTTGTTGGGTTGTTTTAGCCTACAAGTCTTTTAAAGTATCTCAAGCACACTAGAATGAGTGAAGTGCATGTTTTATTTTGTATAATTGTGACATGATTTTTAAATACTAGATTGTGAGTTCTAAACCGCATGCAAGTTAGAACCCATACACCTATTTTTCATTAATGTCACACTAATTCACTCACTCAATTCTAGTGATTCACCTCATTCCAACAATTCACGCTTCCTTGCTTTTGTACTTTCTCATCTTACGGTGTTTATTTTATTTTTCATGATCGATGCACCACAAGCAAAAATGGAGGTGGAAGAAAGAACACGCAGCATCGGTTGACCTACCAATTGAAGGTAGCAACTTGGAGAGTCGCCGTACACCCTTGCTCATTTAGTGCACCGAGGATGGTGCAACCTTTTAAGTGTGGGGAGGTCGTCCAACCACTCGGCGTTTTCGGTAACAAGTTTCTAATCCCAACACTTTTGCATTTCATTTTAGGATTCTTAGTTGCATTTTCTTATTTTGCATATGTATATATTAAGCTTAGTCAAAATCATGGTATTTTCCAAGGATTTTGTCTATAGGGCACCCCAATTGATTGAGAAAAAAAATTTTTTTTTTAGAACTTGCTTGAATTATATACTTTGTGGAACATGATTTTTGATCTAAGAACACAAGCATGTGAGATTTGAGCCTAATTGTGTGGTTACATCATACATAACCACTTACTTTCATTCTTGTGTGCATTATTCTCTTCCTATGATTGTAATCTTTGATTTGTTTAATTCTATATGTCCATTATTTTGTGTATACATGCATTTATATGATTGAGGCCATTATTCAAATAGCTCACTTACCCAAATAGCCTACCTTTTATCTTCCATTGATAACCAATTTTGAGCCTATGCCTAACCCATTTGTTCTTAATTGTAGCACATTACAAGCCTAAGTGAAAAACAATAAATATCCCTTAATTTGGATCTTTGATTAGCTTAGGCTAGTGAGAGTGTTTATCATTTGATTATGGGAAAGTTGGGAACATTGGGTAGAGATAAAAGTGTGTTTACGTTTTTGTTGAAAAATTTTGGGAATTGGGTACATACTCATGTATTAATCAAATGTAAAACCATATGCATTGGTACTTGTATAAATACTTTATAAAAAAAATGAATAAGAACAACAAAAAGAAAAAAAATATATATATAGAAAAAGAAAGAAAAAGAATTGTAATAAAAAGGGGACAAAATGCCCCAAAGTTCAAGGTTCAATAAAAATCAATGCATATGTGTGGTGAAGAAAAAAAAAAAGAGAATACATGAGTGTGTGTGAAAAGTGAAGAATGGGTAGTTAGGTTTGTTTAGAATTGTATAGGTTGTCATAGGTTAGGTGGAAAGTTTAAGTTAATCAAAGATTCAAATCTCAAGCCCACTTGACCATATGCATCTTACCTTGACCCTAACCCCATTATAACCTATGGGAAGTCCTCATGATATTTGTATGCATGCATGAAATAATTGTTGACTGTTAGATGAAAAACAAACCTTGGAAAAAATGATTAGGGGAGGATTGAGTGAATCAACCCCATACACTTGAGTGACTAGAGCGGATACACATCCGGTGAGGGTTCAATTGCTCAATTACATATTTTCACCCATGATCATGTCTTTTCTTGCAAGTTTGTAAAATCTTCTTAATAATTCAATTCAATTGTGGGTTGAGTGATTGCTATTGCCTTAGCCCTTGTGTTTGTATATGTATTCTTGGAAATTGATTTATTTTGACCAAGTGGATGCATTCATGTAGATAGATTGCATATAGATAGATTGCATGTAGTTAGTTTGCATTGAATAAATGTTGATGTCCCTTTGCTTCTTTCTTGATTTTAGCATGAGGACATGCTTAGTTTAAGTGTGGGGAGATTTGATAAACCCCGATTTTGTGGTTTATCTTGTGCTTATTTTGGGGGATTTTATCACCTTTTCTCACATTTATTCAATGAAATAGCATGGTTTTGCAATTCTCCCTTGATTTGTACTTAAAAGTGAAAACATGATTTTTAGGCCCTAAAATTAGTGATTTTAATTCACTTTAATTCCATTCAATGCCTTGATATGTTTTTTGAGTGATTTCAGGTTCATAAGGCAAGTATTGGATGGAAGGAATGAAGAAAAAGCATGCAAAGTGGGAGAACTCATGAAGAAATGAAGGAACCGTAAAGCTGTCAAGCCCGACCTCTTTGCACTCAATCGACCATAACTTGAGCTACAGAGGTCCAAATGAGGCGGTTCCAGTTGTGTTGGAAAGCTAACATCCGGGGCTTCAAAATGATATAAAATTTTCTATAGGTTACTTCGCTCTGAGGGGCGCGCATGCGCACTTTGCGCGCGCACCGATTCTGCCATGGCCCACTAAAGTGAATTCGCCCCCAGCGAATTCTGAAGCACTTTGGGCCCAACCCAACTCATTTCTGATGCTATTTCAGCCAAGGATTGAAGGAGAGTCAACATACTTAGTCATAGTTTATTTTCACGATCTTTTAGGAGTAGAATTCAAGAGAGAGAGGCTCTCTCCTCTCTCTAGATTTAGGATAGAAATTAGGGTACAATTAGGTTAATCACTCTCAATTTCATCTTTCAATTCTTGTTTCGATTCAATTTTCTCTTTTAATTTCTTGTTGTTACACCTCTGTTCTTCTAGTTCTTGTTGTTAATTTCCCTATTTTGCCATTTTTATGTTGATGAATCATTCTTGGATCTTAATTTTTCTTTAATGCAATTTTATGTTTCCATGCTCTTTTATGTTGATCTTGATTGCTATTGTTGATTTCTTGCTTATGTTGGTTATGGTTTCCTTTAATTCTTGCATTTGATGATATTTACTTTTCTTGCACACTAAGTGTTTGTTAAAATATTTCCTCTAGTTGTTGAGTGGTTCTCTTGACTCTTGGCCTAGGCTAAGGGAATTGAGTGACCTTGAGTCATTGGGTCTCATTGAATTGGTGATTTGAGAACCCTTGGTGATCAATTTGATACTTATTGACGCCAACCCACTACTAATCTAATTAGTAGGTAGGTTGGGACTTATGGGTTGATGTGATCAAAGCCATTTGACATACTTCAAGCCTAGGAGTAGACATGACGTACTTAAGGTTTTTGAGAAGTAGACTTAATGAGCTTGGCCTCTCATAATTATCAATATATAGTTTGTTGACAAGGATGGTGATTTCAATTTTCCATGTCTTAGCCAAGAGTTATTTTCCTTTATTTTGTTAGCTCTTGTTATTTTACTTTCTTGTCAATTAATTTTTCTTGCCATTTATTTTCCTGTCAAATATCAAATCAACCCCCCTTTGCATTTTCATAGCCAATAATTAAATACTTCATTGCAACTCTTCGTGAGACAACCCGGAGTCCAAATACTCCGGTTAATTTTCATTTGGGGTTTGTTAATTGTGACAAAACCAAATTTTTGATGTGGGAATTATTTGTTGGTTCGGAACTATGCTTACAACGAAGTTATTCCTTCTATAAGAAGAAATCCTAGACCATCAAGCAAAACTCATTATCACCTCCCTACACTTAAAATGAAGCATCGTCCCTGATGCTCACTCAAGCAGGGTGTGAAGGGGTGTCATCATTGGAAGGGTGGGTAGCTGGAGTCTCTGTGGTAGTGGTCTGAGGGTCTGCCTACTGCAGAGGAGGTGCTGACTGAATAGGGATCTCAGGGTCGGAAACCTGAATCTGATGCGGGGCCTCTTGCTGTGTTACAACCTGCTCTGTGCCTGCCTGCTCAGTAGCTCTCTGGGGGTGGGTATCTGCCTCGTGATCATCTGCCTCCTCCTCAGATGGCTCTGATGGTGTGTCAGGCTCGGAGGGGATATCGCCAGATCGTATCATCAGCTTCAGGTGCTCATAGCGTCGCTTGTTGTGATGCTCAGCTCTCTCATATCGGCGTCGGTTGCGGTGCTCCATCTGGTCTAGCTGTCGAAACAGGTGGTGCACTAGGTGATAAACCGGCTCTGAGGCAGGTAGAGGTGCAGTGGTGGTAGCAGGGGTAGCTGTGGAGGAAGAGGGGCCAGCAAATGGTGTGGCTGTCTCATCAGTAGGAGTGAGGAATGGAGGTCTGTAGCCCAAAGCCAGAAAGTTCCTGCTGTGAGGGATAATTTTCTTGCATTCTGCAGCAAGTGGCCTCTCATCAGCATCCTCTCAGGGCACGTCAGCTCGACGGCCTAGCTGTGTAATCAGATAGGGGAAGGGGAGAGTGCCTCGGACGTGGACCCTGGCCATGTAGTACCGAATGAAGTGTGGCAGGTACAGGTCCTTACCCTCCATCACACACCATAGGAGGGTGATCATAGCAGCAGGTAGCTCCGTCTCATGAGTACTCGGCATAATAAAGTTGCTGAGGATCTGATGCCATAGCCGAGCCTCATCGTTCAAGTATGCCCGCTTGATTCCCTTAGGCATGGTGGTGTTCTGACCCATGACTCATGGGACAGTTGGGTCAAGGGCTATCCTGGCCTTGACTGCATCCCAGTCAAATTTCATGAAGCGCATGTCCTCCTCAGCCTTTTGATATCCATCTGGCTGATCGGATTTAGGCAGAAGCTTCAGAACATCCTCTATAGCCTCTTCGGTAACCAGAATCTGCTTCCCTCTTAGGTTCACTGCATCTAGGGAAGTTTTGAAGTAATTGCAGTAGAATTCCCTTACCCAAGATGCATTAACCTCAGTCAGGTTTCTCTCCAGGAAGAACCAGCCTCTTTGTTTGATCTGATCAGAGGTGTATTGCTGGAGTTCTTCTGGGATCTTCAGAGTCCTTTCCAGGTACAGGTTCCTGGAGTTTGCAAACACCGGATACTTCAGCTCGTAGTATTGGTTTGCAAATTTAATGGGATCAGTAGCTGGGAGTAGTTGGTCAGCCTTCTCCTGCGGGGTAAAGTGTTTCTCCCGCCAGGAGTCATCATGCATGAGGTCCAGGATGGACATGGAGGCTTCTCCTCTTTTCCGTTTGCCAGTTGTTGCCTTTCCTTTTCCTTTTCTTTGGGTGTCAGACATCCTGAAAAACAGAAAACCAGGATATAATAAAAATAGGAAAGCAGGTAGGCAGATAATCGAAAGAAGCATATAATGGCAAAGGAGCAATAGAATAATGAAAAGGAGTTAAGTAAATGTGCATTAAGGATTGTATATGAGTGAAAAGTCCGAGAATAAAAATTCACAATCCAAAATGTAAAAGGATTCATGTTAAGTAGGAAAAACGTCCGTCATGCCTTGGTTAGAATGTTAGAGAGGATAGTGAAAAACCAGAAGAGATGTTTTGAAAGGTAAGTGGGTTAGGGATGAAAAAGAGGTTAGGGAGTTAAATTAGTGAATTAGTAAAAGTTGGATTAGAGTAAGTGGTATTAAGAGCATTTCCTAAATAACGAGAATTCACAAATTAAAGCAACAGATAACTCAAATTCAAACAAGGAAGTTAAGGATGAATCAAATGAATATAGCAAAGAGTGGAATTGAATCATCCAAGATGCAATTTATAAACCAGGAAATGAAAAAGAATAAGGAAGCTGGCCCTGTCATTCATGAATTGGTTTGGTAAAAGCTGAGTAAAGCAGAGTGCAAGTTTGCCAAAACCAAAACAGGAATGAAAATCAAAACAATTTACAGAAATTTGGGCAGCATCTCGCCTAAAATTGGATGTTCCCGGAAAATAAATAGCAATCAGAATAGCTCATATGAATTAAAATATAGCTGCAATTACATAAAGGGAATAAGAACATGGAAAAGCAGTATAAAAAGTAGCATGAACAAGAAATTATAGCATATGAACAATATTAACAACACAGCAATAGCAGAATTGCAAAAATTAGAAAACAAGAAACATGAACAGCGCAATTAAACAGGCCTAAATCCACTAACCACATCCTAAGCTACCTAACAACCTAGAATCCACTACAACATGCATATCTAACTAGCCTAATGATGAACATAAAAAAAAAATAGAAAATTAACGATGAATGGAAAGAAGGGTGGCATTCAGCGGAACCTGGAAGGCGTAGGAATGAAAGTGGGGCAGAGAGGTGACTGGGAGATGGCGGTGGTGGCTGTGGCGGCTGATACGGTGGTTGAGGGTGGTACGGCGGCGTTGAGGGCTTGCGGAGGCAGGGAAGGTTTGGGGTAGGGTAATGTGGGTAGAGGAAAGGGAAGAAAGGGGGTGTGGGTGGTGGTGGGTGGTGCGGTTGTGACGGCGGCGCGGTGAGGGGGTGACGGCGGCGCGGTGAGGGAGAAGAGGAAAGAAGAAGAAGAAGGAGGAGGGAGGAGGAAGGGGGATGGCGTGGCGGCGGCTTCTGGGTGGTCGTCGGGGGTTGCGGTGGACGGTGGTGGTGGCTGGAAGTTGTGGGTGGTGGTTGTGGAGAGAAGAGAGGGAGGAGAGGGGGCTGGGGGGGCGCGAATGGGTAGGGTTTCGCATGGTTGGTGGTTATTAAAATTGAATCCACGCGATCGCGTGGGGCACGCAGTCGCGTGGCTGGCGTGAAATGGGGGTCGACGCGATCGCGTGGATGGCGCGATCGCATGGATTGGATAAATTATGAATGACGCGGTCGCGTGAGGCATGCGACCGCATCGCTGGAAATTGTGCTAAACGCACAATTCCAGCGTCGTTTCAGCGCAACTCTCTGTCTCCTCTGGGGTGGTGGTGCAATCCATGCGACGCGATCGCGTCGCTCACGCTGTCGCGTGGGATTGGTGTTGTGCAAGTGACACGATTGATAAACCCCGATTTTGTGGTTTATCTTGTGCTTATTTTTGGGGATTTTATCAACTTTTCCCACATTTATTCAATGAAATAGCATGGTTTTGTAACTCTCCCTTGAATTGTGCTTAAATATGAAAACATGCTTTTTAGGCCCTAAAATTGGTGATTTTAACTCACTTTAATTCCATTCGATGCTTTGATGTGTTTGTTGAGTGATTTCAGGTTCATAAGGCAAGTATTGAATGGAAAAAGTGAGAAGAAAAGCATGCAAAGTGGGAGAACTCATAAAGAAATGAAGGAACCGTAAAGCTGTCAAGCCTGACCTCTTCGCACTCAATCGACCATAACTTGAGCTACAAAGGTCCAAATGGGGCAGTTCCCATTGCGTTGGAAAGATAACATCCGGGGCTTCGAAGTGATATAAATTTTGCCATATGTTGCCTCCCGTTCAGGGGCGCGCACGCGCCATATACGCGTGCGCGCCGATTCTGCCCGTGGGTCCACTTTAATAAAATCGCCCCCAGCGATTTTGCAGCTCATTTTGGGCCCAATCCAACCCATTTCTGATGCTATTGAACCCAAGGATTGAAGGGGGAATGAAAAAAGTAGTCATAGTTTTAGTTTTCATCATGTTTTAGGCTAGACTTCTAGAGAGAGAGGCGCTCTCCTCTCTCTAGATTTAGGATAGAAATTAGGATAGAGTTAGGGTAATCACTCTTAAATATCTCTTTCAATTCTTGTTTTGATTTCAATTCTCTTTATATTTTAGTGTTCTATTGTCTTAATCTTCTTATTTTCTCTATTCATTTTCTTATTTTGCTCTCTTTAATGTTGATGAACACTTGTTGGATCTAATTTCCTTTTAATGCAATTTCATGTTTCTATGTTTCTTTTATGTTGATCTTGATTGCTATTGTTGATTTCTTGTTTCCTTGCAAATTTTAGTTGGTAGATTTTACTATTCTTGCTTATTTACCATGCTTTCCCTTTGTACCCACCAAGTATTTGACAAAATGCTTGGTTGGACTTTAGAGTAGATTTTGAGTATTCTTGTCTTGGAAAGAGTAATTGGGCAATCTTGAGTCATGAAAACCCAACTCATGTTGGTGATCTAGAGTTGTTAGCTAATATTGTTTCCATTTACGCTAATCTTTTGCTAATTTAATTAGTGAGTTGATTAGGACTTTTGGATTGAGATTAGCTAGTCTTATTAGACTTTCTCCGAGTATGAGGATAACATGATACCTTCCTCAATCGTCGGAGATGACGTAATGAGATAAATTCTTGTTTATAATTGTGGTATGATTGATTAATCTTGTTTGACTTTCTCCCTAATTGTTGGAGTTGACTAAATAAGATGAATTAATCATTGCATGACTAGGATAGAAAGCCTATGATCTCAACCTTGCCATGAATGTCTCTCTTTATTACTTGCTTTCTTTAGTTGCTCTCTTTACTTTTCTTGCCATTTACTTTCTTGTCCTTTTATCAACCAAACCCCCCTTTTGATCTTCATAGCCAATAATTGAGCACTTCATTGCAATTCCTTGTGAGACGACCCGGAGTTTAAATACTTCGGTATTTTTCATTGGGGTTTGTTACTTGTGAAAACTCAAATTTTTGACTGAGAGGATTCTTTGTTGGTGTAGAACTATACTTGCAACGAGAATTCATTCAATTGAGGAAATTCTATACCATCAAAAGTTCGATCATCAAAATGGCGCCGTTGCCGGGGAGTTGCAATGGTGTTATGTTATTGGCTATTGTGAATATTATGAATATGTTTGTCTTTTGCTTATTTGTTAGTTTTTGTTAGCTTTAGGACTTTGTTGCTTATTTTTGTTAGCTTTTGTTTTTGTTTGTTATTATGTATTCTCATCCTCACTTTGGCTATGAGTTTGGTTCAAATTATGCTGTAGGAAATGGGAGCTACAATGAGAATATGCATCAAGGATGGAACAATCAAAGGTGGGAGGAGCCTCAAAGGATTGATCACCCTTCTTGGCAACAACAACCTCCGGTTTCTTATGGGTATAATTCTCATCCTAATGCATATCAATCTAATGGATGTGGTGATTTTTATTGTAATTGTCAACAACCACCACCACATGCCTATGAACCACCCCCTCAACATAATTTTGAACCACCTTACTCAGAAGCCCCTTTTCACCAAACACCTCCATATGACCCCAACCCATATCCATCATACCAACCACCTTATGAACCATATGAACCACACATGGAACCACCACCATTCCAACACAATTACTCTCAAGAACCACCTCAATATACACCAACTCCATACCCTCACCAAAATGAACCACCTTGCAATTATAATGCTTTTCCCTCAAACAATGAACCCTCTCTTTCACCACTGCCCTCCGATGAAGCCTCCATGTTGGAATTGAGAGACCTTGAATCTCATATCTCAAGGCGACAAGAGGAGGATGATAAGAAGTTTAAAGAGCTAGGAGTCAAGATGGCTATCCTAGTGGAAGCCGTTAGCAATATGGCCTCCTCCCAACTAAGCCTAAGCAACCAAGACACTCCCATTGACGAATGTGGAGAAGCAATTTAGGAGCATAGTAAGGGAGTGAATTTAGAGCTTCAAGGTGAAGAAGAAGAGTTGAAGCAAGAATTACCACAAGGGGAAAAAGATGAGACAATTGAGCCGGAAGAAGTGGTTGAAGCCTTTGAAGAGGTTGACTAAGAGATGGATTCAATCATTGAAGAATTCTTATATACAATTGAATCCTCTCCAATTGGGATTGATATGGAGATTGAAGAAGAAGATACCTCGCCTCTCATGCCTTTGGTGAGAAATGAAGAAGAAATTGAATTGGAAGCAAGCCACCAAGAGGAAGAGGTTGAAGTTGAGGAAAGTTGTAAAGAGGTGGAGATAGTCAAGGAAGAGCACAAGGGAGTGGAGCTTGCAAGATCATTGGAACCACCCCTTCCTAAGTCACCCTCCTACACAACATTCAAGTGGGTAAAATTCTTATCTCTAATCTTTACTTTCCCACTTGAATATGGTTTGATTGAAAATGATGGTCAACTTAGAGCTCTTTATGGAGTTAAGAGTAGGAGAGAGTTGTGTAGTGGTTGGAAACATCACTCCAAGTTCATAATGGTTGCATGCTCAAAGTTGAATGGCAATGGTTGGTGTAGAACCAAGTTGCATGAGTCTAGGAGGTTGTTTGGAAGCTTCTTTGAGAATTCTAAGGTCATGCCACCCAATTGGAATCGTGATAATCAATTTGAAGATGTGTGTCAAAACAAAGTGTGGGATCCCAGATCGCACAAGAAGAATCAAATTTGGGAGCTCATGGTTTGTGAAGAACTCCATCAAAGCTTGGAGTTATTAACTTTGAATGATGAAGTACAATGGAAGTCCAAGCATTGGTGGATGTTCAAGGATGGATTCAAGCACAAGCCACCTTGATGAAGAGCTCCCCATAAGTCCAACTTAAGGACAATAAACAAAAGTGCTAGTGGGAGACAACCCACCATGGTAACATCTTTCCCTCTTCCTCTTTGTACATATTGGTAAAATAGGTTTAATCTCATGTTTTGATTGATTTGTTAAGTTTGTTTGGTAATCTAGTAGGTTAAATAAGGTTTTATGATGTTTTGGTAGTTGTTTGGAGGTTTGGAATGCTTGGTTTGGTGCAAAAACATAGAAAATTTTTGAAAAAGAGAGCACCACCCACGCGCACGTGCACTCTACGCGTACGCGCGCCTCAAGCATTTTCGACCATCCACGCGGATGCTCCATGTACGCGTACGTGTGGATTGAGTTTTTCCACCCCTCCATACATTCACCCGAGAGTTGTGCCTGAAGTGTGCCAACTTTGTGCCCAAAGGCACGCGCACGCGTAACTTGCGCGTACGCGTCGACTCTCTGCTTTGCCATGCACGCGTATGCGCACCGCACGCGTACGCGTCGTGTCTATTCCATCAATCCACGCTTACGCGCACATGACGCGCACGCGTGGATTGCCCTATTTTCACTCACCTTCTTTTCTTCTCCTCTTTTCATTTCTTCCCTTCTTTTCTCTTCTCTTCTTTTCTTTCCACCCTTTAATCATCATCCAACACTACCAAATATCATATAACACCATTTCTTTTAGTTAGTTGGTTGGTTTAATTTTTATTTTCCATTTTAAGTGTTGGATTACTAATCTTGTTTACTGTTTACTGCTGCTTATTACTAATAGGATGTTAGTTTAACATCATTGTTGTTATTGTCATTGTTGGATTCCTTTATTGAGGCTGCAATTTATTACTTGGTTTTGAATTTTCATGTTGAACATTTGTGAGCACCAAGTGAATGTTACATTGCCTTTAAGCTTCTCAACTCTTTTGAATTGCATGTTTTGGCCACCATGCATTCATCATCTAATGTTAGGCAATTGTATATTATCATTGATTTTTTTTAGGTGATGCTTGTTTATGGTTTATCCTTATTCACGTCACTTATTTCATGCATTGAGATTGTGGAATTGTGAGATTGGATCGAAAGCTTACCTAGTGACATATTTTTTAGCTTTGTAAAGCTTTGTGGGCCATGCTTGCTATGTGATTGATTTTTATATCTCTTTTCCTAAGTTCCATAGAATCCATGTGTTCCACCTCTATGTCACTTAGGTGTTGCAACAACTTCAATATGTGTCATTGATTATTGTGTGAGTTTCATATACCATTTTGTTCACTAAGTCTACCTACACATCAATCAATGTCCATGCATTATCCAATTTCACAATTGCTTGATTTTTGCTTGAATGCTTTTATGCCTCTTCACTACTTGTGTGGTTGACTTAACCTATAAGTCTTTTGAAGTATTTCAAGCACACTAGAATGAGTGAAGTGCATGTTTTCTTTTGTGTAAATGTGACACAGCTTTTTATACTAGTATGTGTGTGTGTGTTCTAAACCGTGCGCAATTTTAGAACCCACACACCTATTTTTCGTCAATGCCACACCAATTCACCCACTCAATTCTAGTGATTTACCTCATTCCAACAATTCACGCTTCCTTGCTTTTGTATTCTCTCATCTTACGGTGTTTATTTTGTTTTTCATGATTGATGCACCATAAGCAAAAATGGAAGTGGGAGAAGAACACGTAGCACCGGTTGACCTACCAGCTGAAGGTAGCAACTCGAAAAGTTGCCGTACGCCTTGCTCATCTTTGAGTGCACCGAGGACGGTGCAAACTTTTAAGTGTGGGGAGGTCGTCCGACCGCTCGGCATTTTTGGGTGACAAGTTTCTAATCCCAACACTTTTGCATTTCATTTTTAGGTCTTTTAGGATTTTTGTTGCATTGTATGATAGGTTGCATGTTAGTTAGAATTTGTACATATTTCACCATTTCTTTTTATGATAGGACTACTTGGTTAGGGTGATGATTTCTTTTCCAAGAAACTATTTTTAGGGCACCCTACCAATTTGAAAAAAAAATTGTGTTGAACTTGCTTGAAAAATTTATTTTGGAACATGGTTTTTGAGCTAAGAACATAAGCATGTGAGTTTTGAGCCTAATTGTGTGGTTATATCTTATAACCACTTATTTTCCATTCTTGTGTGTATTATTCTCTCTCTATGATTGTAATCTTTGATTTGTTTGATTCTTTATGTCCATTATTCCATGTATACATGCATTTATATGATTGAGGCCATCATTTCATTTAGCTCACTTACCCAAATAGCCTACCTTTCATCAACCATTATTAGCCAATTTTGAGCCTATTGAATCCCTTTTGTTCTTAATTATAGCACATTACTACCCCTAAGTGAAAAATAATAAATGTCCTTAATTTGGATCTTTGATTAGCTTAGGCTAGTGAGAGTGTGTATTATTTGGGTATGGAAAACTTGGGACATTGGTTGAGAAGAAAATGTATTTTTGTATTTTTGTTGAAAATCATGGGATTGGGTACATATTCATGCACTATATGTAAAACCATATGCATTGATACGTTTGTATATACTTAAAAAAATTGATAAAGAAAAAAAAGAACATATATATATATAGAAAAAAAGAAAAAGAAATAAAAAGGGGACAAAAATGCCACAAAGTAAAGTACAATAAAAATCAATGCATATGGAATGTTAATTAAAGAGAATGCATGAGTATGTGAAAAAGTGGGAATTATGGGTAGCTAGGCATTGTATTAGAATTGTATAGGTTGTTATATGTGTTTGGTGAGAGCTTAGGTTAATCAAATATTCAAATTTCAAGCTCACTTGACCATATGCATCCTACCTTGACCCTAGCCCCATTACAACCTATGAACAAGTCCTCATGATGAATGTATGCATGCATTGAATAATTGTTGATTGTTAGATGAAAAACAAATCTTGGAAAGCATGAGTAGAAGAGAATTGAGTGAATCGACCCTATACACTAGAGCGACTAGAGCGGATACACATCCGGTGAGGGTTCGATGCTTAATTCCTTGTTTCAGGCTTTCATGAGCGTTCTTCTTGCAAGTCTATTTGAACTTCATTTTGATATTTGAATTGGTAGGATTCATGAATCATTATATGATCTTAGCCCAACTTGTGCATATGTGTTCTTGGGGATTGATTTACTTTTAACCAAGTAGGTAGAATCATTTTGCATTTAGTGCATTCATATAGATAGGTGCATATAGTTTGTTTGCATTGAATAAATATTCATACCCTTTTCTTGTCCTTCTATATTCTTAGCATGAGGACATGCTTAGTTTAAGTGTGGGGAGATTTGATAAACCCCGATTTTGTGGTTTATCTTGTGCTTATTTTGGGGGATTTTACTTTTCCCACATTTATTCAATGAAATAGCATGGTTTTGTAACTCTCCCTTGAATTGTGCTTAAATGTGAAAACATGCTTTTTAGGCCCTAAAATTGGTGATTTTAACTCACTTTAATTCCATTCGATATCTTGATGTGTTTTTTGAGTGATTTCAGGTTCATAAGGCAAGTATTGGATGGAAAAAGTGAGAAGAAAAGAATGCAAAGTGGGAGAACTCATAAAGAAATGAAGGAACCATAAAGTTGTCAAGCCTGACCTCTTCGTACTCAATCGACCATAACTTGAGCTACAGAGGTCCAAATGAGGCGGTTCTAGTTGCGTTGGAAAGCTAACATCCGGGGCTTCAAAATGATATAAATTTTGCCATATGTTGCTTCACGTTCAGGGGCGCGCACGCGCCATGTACGTGTGCGCGCCGATTCTGCCCGTGGGTCCACTTTAATGAAATCGCCCCCAGCGATTTTGCAGCTCATTTTGGGCCCAATTCAACCCATTTCTGATGCTATTGAACCCAAGGATTGAAGAGGGAATGAAAAAAGTAGTCATAGTTTTAGTTTTCATCATGTTTTAGGCTAGAATTCTAGAGAGATAGGCTCTCTCCTCTCTCTAGATTTAGGATAGAAATTAAGGTAGAGTTAGGTTAATCACTCTCAAATTTCTCTTTCAATTCTTGTTTTAATTTCAATTTTCTTTATATTTTAGTGTTCTGTTGTCTTAATCTTCTTATTTTCTCTAGTCATTTTCTTATTTTGCTCTCTTTAATGTTGATGAACACTTGTTGGATCTAATTTCCTTTTAATGCAATTTCATGTTTCTATGTTTCTTTTATGTTGATCTTGATTGCTATTGTTGATTTCTTGTTTCCTTGCAAATTGTAGTTGGTAGATTTTACTATTCTTGCTTATTTACCATGCTTTCCCTTTGTACCCACCAAGTGTTTGACAAAATGCTTGGTTGGACTTTAGAGCAGATTTTGAGTATTCTTGGCTTGGAAAGAGTAATTGGGCAATCTTGAGTCATGAAAACCCAACTCATGTTGGTGATCTAGAGTTGTTAGCTAATATTGTTTCTATTGACGCTAATCTTTTGCTAATTTAATTAGTGAGTTGATTAGGACTTTTGGATTGAGATTAGCTAGTCTTATTAGACTTTCTCCGAGTATGAGGATAACATGATACCTTCCTCAATCGTCGGAGATGACGTAATGAGATAAATTCTTGTTTATAATTGTGGTATGATTGATTAATCTTGTTTGACTTTCTCCCTAATTGTTGGAGTTGACTAAATAAGATGAATTAATCATTGCATGACTAGGATAGAAAGCCTATGATCTCAACCTTGCCATGAATGTCTATCTTTATTACTTGCTTTCTTTAATTACTCTCTTTACTTTTCTTGCCATTTACTTTCTTGTCCTCTTATTAACCAAACCCCCCTTTTGATCTTTATAGCCAATAATTGAGCACTTCATTGCAATTCCTTGTGAGACGACCCGGAGTTTAAATACTTCGGTTATTTTTCATTGGGGTTTGTTACTTGTGAAAACTCAAATTTTTGACTGAGAGGATTCTTTGTTGGTGTAGAACTATACTTGCAACGAGAATTCATTCAATTGAGGAAATTCTATACCATCAAAAGTTCGATCATCAGCGATCACGTCAGGGACGCGACCGTGTGGGTCGTTTTGTGCGAAACGCACAATGGCCGCACGATTCCAGCCTAACTCTCTGGACGTTGGGGATTTACGCCAATCTCCAGATCACGCGGCCACGTGAAGGACGCGGACGCGTGGGTAGTGTTTTTCGCAAGTGACGCGATCGCATGAGCGATGCGGTCGCGTCGCGCACCCCTTTTTTTTATATGCAGGTATGCAAGTATGCATTATGCAATGCGAATGAATAATATTCAGGTTCAATTTGAAAAAGGAAATAAAAAATAAAAATAAATAACACGAAATAAAGCTGAAAAAGAAACGACCATACCATGGTGGGTTGTCTCCCACCTAGCACTTTAAGTTAAAGTCCATAAGTTGGACATTGGATGAGCTTCCTGTTATGGTGGCTTGTGCTTAAATTCATCCAGAAATCTCCACCAATGTTTGGAATGCCAATAGCCTCCGGGGTCCCAAACTAGGCATGTGAAGCTTCTGAGCAGCTTCTAACATATTCTCAGGCTCCCGGGGTGACGAATGTCAGAATAGATTCCAGGATCCCAAACCTTGCTTTTAAATCCGCCTTCGTCTTGATCTATATTTTTCCATCCGGGCGGTTTAGAAAGTAGATTTTCACCAAGGTGACCAAACATTTTTCAAGATCCATTCGATAGATCATGATGCCAATCCGCACACTTCAAGTTGAAGCGTGGAACCTTATTGAACCTTGTGCACCAGCTCTGAGTACGAGCCATTTCCCTCTTACTCTTAAAGTCGCAGAGAGCTCTAAGCTGGCCATCTATTTCAAGCAAACCATACTCAAGCGGAAAAGTAAAGTTAAAGGTTAAGGATTGTACCCACTTGAAGCTTGTATTAGGTGGTAATGGCCTTGGGATAGGTGTTTCCAGTGGTTCTGTGAGTTCTACTCCCTTGTGCTCTTCTGTGAATTTCTTCACTTCCTTGCAGACTTCTTCAATTGCATCCATGTCCTTATCAAAGCCTTCTATGTCTTCCTCGTCACTTAAGTCATAAACGGGAGGTTGAGAGAAATCTACCTCCGCATCATCTTCGCATTCACTTAGGGAAGATTCTGCGATCTCAGAGAATTCACTTACTGGTGCAAGTTCACTACTGGGAGAACTTGACTTGAGATCATCATCATCAAGGAAACTTGCTTCTTGGATTATTCCATCCAGTTCTTCATAAAAGACTTACCTTGGGGGCTGTGTACTATCCTCCTTATCATTAATTGTAACGTCCTTGACAGAATTCTCCACAACTCTGGATTCCCATGGAGGCTCAGCGTCTCCTAGGTCTTCAACCAACTCTTCTTCTTGTGTAATAACAGCTTCCTCTACTTGTTCCAGTACGAAGTCATGCTCTATTCTGTCCACTGGAGTTTCTAGTATCTCCTTCATGCTACGCTCATCATTAGATTATCCACACGGAGTTGTGGGAGGTCCTTGAATGTTCAAACGTCTAGAAGATAATTGACTTATTGCTTGCTCCAGTTGATAAAGGGTTGTTTGAAGTTGATCTACTGTTTCCTTGAGGCGAACCTCTGATTCTCAGGGTGCTAGATTTGGACGTGGTACATTGGGAAGTGGTGGTGTTTGGGAGTAATTGGATTAGAATCGGGGTAAATGAGGATCGTATGGTGGCGAATGGTGAAAAGAAGCTTGTGAGTGTGGTGGTTCGAAGTTATGTTGAGAGGATGGCCTATAAGCACAGGGTGGGACTTGTTGGTAACTACAAGGTTGTCCACCATGTCTATTTGCTTGGTATGCATTGTAGAATGGTCTTTTTCCATGATATCTTGGAGGGTGTTGTTGCTTAAAGGGTTGATCAGATCCTCTTGGCTCCATCCATCTTTGATTGCTCTGACCTTGATACATGTTCCTGTTATAACTTTCACTCCTTTCAACAATATTTGAACCAAACTCGAAGCGAGAGGGGTGAGAATTCATAGTAGCTAATGGAAATAAAAAGGAAAAATAAAGACAAATAAACAAGTAAAAGAAAAATATTTACAATAACCAATAATAAGGCACACAATTGCAGTTCCCCGGCAACGGCGCCATTTTGACGTTAAGATTTTTGCCAGTAAAGAATTTTATAAAGACAGTCGTGTTGTAGGTATAGTTTCTAAACCAACAGAAATCCTTCGTACAAACGTTTTGGTTGTCACAAGTAACAAACCTCTAAATAAATTGATAACCAAAGTATTTAAACCTCGGGTCGTCTTCTCAAGGAACTGCAGGGAAGTATGTTCTTATTATTGGTTATGAAGATTGTAAATTGGGGTTTTTAAGATGAGGAACAAGTAATTTAAATTGCAATTGAATTAAGTAAAAGACTGTAAAATAAACTTTTGGCAAGGTATGAGAAATTAGAAGTCCTATCCTAGTTACCCTTATCAATCATGATGAAGATTGAATCTTAATTCCACTCAGTTAGTCTTTACTTAAAGTAAAGAAAAGTCAAGTGACTAATTAGTTAGATCCTCAAATCCTAGTTAATCCCTAAGGAAAGATTGGGATTGTTGAAGTTCAATTCAATTAGCAAAGATAACAATTATCAATCATGTTTGAGTTTGATAACTCCTGAGTTACTAATTTCTTAACCAAGACCAAAAAGGGAAAAATAAATCTACCGGAATAAAAATGTCTTCAGATGGAAAGCAACAGCGATATAAATAAAAGAAACAATTGTAAATTGAAATACCTCAAATAACATTAATTCAAAAGAGTAATCTGTAACATAGAAGAATTCATAAATTAGATTGAAAAGATAAATAAAAAAGAATGTTGAACCTGATAAAAAGATAATCCTGAAAGCGAACAAAATCCTAAATCTAAATCCTAATCCTAAAGAGAGAGGAGAGAACCTCCCTCAAAACTAAATCTAAATCATGAAAAGTAACTAATTGGAGACTCCCTTCTGAATGGATGCATTCTCCCACTTCATAACCTCTGATCTGTGCCTTCTGGACTTGGAATTGGGCCAAAAAGGGCTTCAGAAATCGCTGGGAGTGTTTTCTGTAATTTCTGGTGCGTGGCCTCTGTCACGCGGCCGCGTGGGTCACACGGTCGCGTCAATTGGAGTTTTCCTTATCGCGCGGTCGTGTCAGTCATGCGTCCACGTCATATGCGTTTCGCTTAAGGCGCGCGATCGCGTCAATCACGCGGTCGCGTCGCTGTTAATTCGCGCTGGCATGCGGCCGCGTCGTCCATGCGATCGCGTCGTTGCCAGTTTCTTCAAAAACTCCGTTTTGTGCTTTCCTTCCAATTTTGTATGTTTCCTTTCCATCCTTTAAGTCATTCCTGCCTTAGAAGATCTGAAATTACTCAACACACGAATCACGGCATCGAATGGTAATAAAGGGAAATTAAAATAATTACTTTTAAAACATAGGAAACATGTTTTTCACATACATCACATAATAAGGAAGGGAAAGTAAAACCATGCAATTAATATGAATAAGTGGGTGAAGGATTGAATAAATCACTCAATTTGAGCACAAAATATATCATAAAATATGGGTTTATCATCATGTAACATTGCTCCATCCCAGCTTCATCCGAATTCCTAGGGTTTTATCAAGATATTTCAACTGCTTTGCCAAGAGTTAGGCATAACACCTTCTCAAACTCTTTTTCTCTATCTTTTTGTCTTGGCCAAGCCTGGAGGTTCTTCCAAAAAGAAAGCTTCCTGGGTTTGTTTCAGATCGGCCCAGGGGCATAAAGTTTTTGCCATGTATGATGAGTTTTTAAAGATTTTAAGAATTATTTCTTCTGAGTCCGTGCTGTTGAGGGGGTCCGCCCCTTTTTTCTTGATGAGAATGACGAGCCTGCTTTTCCTCTAGAGTGGCAAAAGAATGTGAGAGTGCCTCGTTATACATGGGAGATGCTTAATGAGGTTGAGCGGGCTTTTGTAGTTGTTCTTGAAGATTTGTGGGGGGAACCACCCCATCTGGATACAAAAAGATTTTTGAGTGATCCATCTTTGGTTCGAACTGCTTTGGGTACTGTCTGACTTGTTTCTTATACTTGTTTCCTAGTTTTGCTTCTCTTAGGTTATAACTCATCATTATGGTTGATTCTGTATTTTCAGAGATGTCGAAAAACAATGATTCCATGAAGGCCTACAAGAAGGCAAAGAAGGCTGCTGCTGCTCAAAACATCTCGGCCAAGGCAGCCGGAGAGGGATCTTCTCAAGTTCCAGTGAAGCCGCCCGTGCCGAGTTCTCCTGGGCCGAGGAAGGTGATCCCCACTTCTCGAGTTCGTCTGACTGATCCTCCACAGACTTCTGCCACTACTTCTGGTGCTCCTCCCAACAAGAAGCAAAAAACAATTGAGGCCTTTAACCTTGACGCCCCTGATTTTAATGCAATCGAGTTCGTAGATCAGCAAATCGGTCCCTACGGTGCCCTCCCTATGGATGATGTATCAATCCTTCGCCATCTGGATTTTATGATCCGAAACCGTGTTAAAATGGCATATATGGGGGCTGTCCTGTACCGAACTGCTAAGAATCTTCCTCTCCATGCCACCAAAGAATTTATGGAGGAGGCTAAACAGGAGTTTGACCGGATGAAGGGTCTGAAGGAAGAGCTTGAGGTAAAGGTAGCCAAGTTGGAGAAGGATTTGGAGAACAAAAAGGCGAGTTCCCTTGCTCTGGCAGCTTCTGTGTGGTTGGCCGAGGACACAGCATTGAGGCATAAGGACAGTTATGTTACATCTTATTGGGAGGTGGTGCGTCTAAGGGAGGATCTGGAGTCTTACCGAGTAGACTATTCCGAGCTCCAAGGTCACCTCGTCGGCAGCGTGAACACTGCCTATGATAATTTAAAAGAGCAAGTTCAAGTTCTTGCTCCTGAGGTTGACCTTACTCTCTTTAGCTTGGACAATGTTGTGGGGGATGGTAAGATTGTCCCCGACGACCAAGATGATGATGATGTTGATCCTCTCCCTGTGCTTTCTGCCAAGGTGTCCCCTTCTACAATTCCTCCAGTTGAGGTTGGTCATTCTGTTTCTGATCCGGACTGTCAGATTTTGAACCGGGATGATGGTACCGTGGATGTTGTGCCTCTCCAGGCTCGCCCTTCTTCACCCCAGACTGATGCTGCTAAAAAGTCTTCTAATCTTTAACTGAGTTTTCTTTGGATATTTGCGTAGTTGGCACGGCTTGTGGGCTTTAAAACTCTTTATTTTGTATAGTTGAATATATTGCTGACTGTTGGTGCTCCTTTTGGTTGCTTGTTTAGCAACTTTTGTTTTTAAAAAACAAGTAGCTTTCAAGCTTTTGGGCTTGACCCTAAAACTTTATAATATTGTATTCTATAGCATGCTTGTTTACACTTGTCTTGGCACCTTTCTGGGTTTTCAGAATACTGGAGCCTTGCTACTCGGCCTCTTTGAACTGCTTTGTACTTGGAGGTCGTAGATGCATGAATCCAATTCGTATTTCGGTTTGCTTGCTCTTACTTGTATTTATCTATAACCGATTTCTTTACGTCGTCCTTTTCCAAGTTATTTTTGTAGTGGACCAACTTCGTCATGTCGATCTCTTCTAAGTTATTTCGTAATCCTCTTTCTTGGACCTTTGTTAGGTCTCTTTCAGGGACTACTTTTATAACTTTTCGTAGGAGGTCGACTTCTTTACGTTGTCCTCTTTCTAAGTTATTTTTGTAGTGGACCGACTTCGTCATGTCGATCTCTTCTAAGTTATTTCGTAATCCTCTTTCTTGGACCTTTGTTAGGTCTCTTTCAGGGACTACTTTTTATAACTTTTCGTAGGAGGTCGACTTCTTTACGTCGTCCTCTTTCTAAGTTATTTTTGTAATCCTCTTTCTTGGACCCTTGTCGGGTCTCTTTCAGGGATTACTTCTATAACTTTTCGTAGGAGGTCGACTTCTTTACGTCGTCCTCTTTCTAAGTTATTTTTGTAATCCTCTTTCTTGGACCCTTGTCAGGTCTCTTTTAGGGATTACTCTTATAACTTGTTTTGCTTTGGGCCGACTTTGTCATGTCGGGCCCTTCTAAGTTATTTTTGTAATCCTCTTTCTTGGACCTTTGTCAGGTCTCTTTCAGGGATTACTTTTATAACTTTTTTTTCGTAGGAATTCCTCTTTTATAGGGTTGGCCAGACCTCTTTCTAGGGATTTGCTGATAACTTGGGTTGACTTGGTCCGACTTCTTAACATCGGCCAGTCTTTAAGTTATTATTTAGCAATCCATAAGACCTCGTCAGGTTCTTTTTCTGGATCACTTTCGATAACTTCTTGCATTATTCTGCTTTCATCTTTGTCGATTTGTAGAAAGTGGTTTCTATCTTTATTTGGTCGACCTTAGATGAATTGCGCTTTCATCTCTATTGGTCTTTATCGTGATCGTGCTGTGAATCTGTTTTTCACTTTCTACCGATCTGTCGCTTTATAATCGGGCGATGAATGCTTTAGATTAATGCGTCTTGAGAATTTGTAGAATATCTAAAATGCATTTTATTCAAAGAGAAAGTGCAAATATATACATGTGGGAATTTTTCATCCCTGTAATTCGGATAGTTTTGTAGGTCTTAGCTTGGTACCTCATTAAAAAAACTTTTCAGGAAAAAGAGTGTACCTTATACCAAGATCCTTTATTATTCCTAACTATAGTACCTTCTTAAGTTGCAGGCGTGCCATGATCTGGGGAGCTCTCGTCCATCGAGTTCGGACAGTCTGTAGTAGCCCTTCCCAAGTACTTCTATAACTCGGTAGGGTCCCTTCCAGTTTGCTTCCAGCTTTTCTTCTCCCGGTCGAGTTGTTCTGATATCATTTCGGATTAGAGTGAGGTCGTTTTCCGTGAAGCCTCGCGGCACTACCTTTTGATTATATCTCGAAGCCATTCGATGTTTTAGTGCTTCTTCCCTGATTCGAGCTCATTCCTGGACTTCCGGGAGTAGGTCGAGTTCTTCCCTTTGCAGTTGGGAGTTGGCTTCTTCATTGTAGTGTACTACTCTATGCGACCCTTCCTTAGTTTCTACCGGGATCATTGCCTCCACTCCATAGGCTAGTCGGAAGGGTGATTCCTTTGTGGTGTAGTGTGGCATTGTCCGATATGCCCATAGGACTTGTGGGAGTTCCTCAGCCCAAGCTCCCTTTGTATCCTGTAATCTCCATTTTAACCCGGCCAATATGACTTTGTTGGCTACTTCAGCCTGTCCATTGGCTTGGGGATGTTCAACGGAGGTGAACTAGTGTTTTATGTTCAGATCGGCTGCTAATTTTCTGAAGCCTGCATCTGTGAATTGGGTGCCATTGTTTGTGATGATGGAGTATGGGACCCCAAACCTTGTGACAATGTTTCTATATAGGAATTTTCGACTTCTTTGGGCAGTAGCATTAGCTAGGGGTTCTGCCTCGATCCACTTTGTAAAATAATCTACCCCTACTATGAGGAATTTAACTTGTCCCGATCCTTGAGGAAAGGGTCCGAGAAGCTCGAGTCCCCATTTTGCAAATGGCCAAGGTGAAGTTACGCTGATGAGCTCTTCTGGCGGGGCGATGTGAAAGTTAGCATGTTTCTGGCATGATAGACATGTCTTTACAAACTTTGTAGCTTCCTTTTGTAGAGTTGGCCAATAAAATCCTGCCCGGAGTACTTTTTTGGTGAGGGCTTGTGCTCCGAGATGATTACCACAGATGCCACTGTGTACTTCCTCTAAAACTTCCTTTGTGTGGAAGGTCGGCACACATTTTAATAGTGGTATTGAAATCCCTCTTTTATACAGGGTGTTATTTATGATAGTGTAGTATTGAGCCTCCCGTTTTAACCTCTTTGCCTCCTTTTCATCCGTGGGGAGTGCTTCTGTTTTGAGGTAGTTAATTATGGGGGTCATCCATCCTTGATCCCGACCTGTTATGGCTAGGACTTTTTCTTCTTCCGAAATTGACAGGTTTTGGAGCATTTCCTGGATGAGGCTTCTATTGTTGCCCCCTAGTTTGGTGTTGGCTAGTTTTGAGAGTGTGTCAGCTCGGGCATTTTGTTCGCGGGGTATGTGGCAGATCTTATATTCCCCGAGTTGTCCGAGCTATTCCTTAGTTTTATCCAAATACTTTTTCATGGTGGGATCTTTGGCTTGGTAGCTCCCTGTTATTTGTGAGGTGACTACTTGTGAATCACTGAAGATGTTGAGTTTTTGAGCTCCAACCTCCTTAGCCAGTTTCAAACCAGCTAGTAACGCTTCATATTCCGCCTGGTTGTTTGAGGCCGGGAATCCAAATTTGAGGGAGAGCTCAACTTGGGTTCCTTGGTTGCTTTGTATTATCACACCTGCGCCGCTTCCAGTCTTATTCGAAGAACCGTCCACGTAGAGATTCCATTCTGTGGGGTTTCCAGGGTATCTGTGAATTCTGCGATGAAGTCGGCCAAGTACTGTGATTTGATGGCTGTCCAAGCTTCATATTGGAGGTCGAACTCGGATAACTCGACTGCCCATTGTAAAATTCTACCTGCTAAATCTGTTTTCTACAGTATCCCTTTTATGGGCTGGTCGGTTCGAACCTTAATGGTGTGAGCCTGGAAGTACGGGCGAAGTCATCGAGATGATAGTATGAGAGTGTAGGCAAACTTTTCTATTTTTTGGTAGTTCAGCTCGGATCCTTGCAGTGCTTTACTAATGAAGTAGACGGGTTGTTGCCCGCTTTCGTTTTCTCTGACTAGTGCTGAGGCTATTGCTCGGCTTCCTACCGCGAGGTATAATATGAGTGGTTCTCCTTCTCGTGGCTGAGATAGGATAGGTGGTCGTCCCAAGAATTCTTTGAATTCTTGGAAGGCTTGCTCACATTCTGTTGTCCATTCGAACTTCTTTCCTTTCCTTAAAGTAGCATAGAAGGGGAGAAATCTTATCGCTACTCCTGCTAAGAATCTGGATAAGGCTGCCAATCTCCCGTTGAGTTGCTGCACTTTTTTGACATAGGTTGGGCTCTTCATCTTGAGTATAGCTTGACATTTATCCGAATTTGCTTCAATTCCTCTTTGTGTGAGCATAAAGCCCATGAATTTGCCTGTTTCTACTGCGAAGGTGCATTTTGCAGGATTGAGTCGCATGTCATGCTTCCTTATGGTGTCGAACACCTGGGCTAGGTCGGACAACAATGTCTCTTCACTTTGTGTCTTTATCAACATGTCGTCTACGTAGACTTCCATAACTTTTCCGATGTGATCTGAAAAGACTTTATTCATCAGCCTTTGATAAGTAGCTCCCGCATTCTTGAGACCGCAAGGCATCACTATGTAGCAGTAATTTGCTTTTGGTGTTAAAAATGAGGTCTTTTCTTGATCTGGTGGGTACATGGGAATTTGATTATATCTGAAATATGCGTCCATAAATGAGAGGTATTTATATCCGGATGAGGCGTCCACTAGGGCGTCGATACTTGGGAGTGGATAAGGATCTTTTGGGCAGGCTTTGTTGAGATCTGTATAGTCGGTGCACATTCGCCACTTCCCATTTGATTTTTTCACCAAGACAACGTTAGCTAGCCATAGTGGGTACTTGACTTCTCTTATGAATCCTGCCTCCAGTAGTGCTTGTACCTGTTCTTCCACAACTCGGGATCGTTCTGGCCCAAGTTTTCTTCGTCTCTGTTGTACCGGCCGAGATCCTGGATATACCGCCAACTTGTGACAAATTAGCTTGGGGTCTATACCTGGCATGTCTGCCGCTTTCCATGCGACAAGATCGACATTATCTCATAAGAACTGTACTAGTAATTCTTTTGCATTTCCTTTCAGGATCGTGCCAATATTAGTTGTTTTGTCCAAGGTGTCTCCGATCTGAACTTTCTCTACTTCTCCTTCGGGCTGTGGACGGAGTTCTTCTCGTCTCTGAACTCCCCCAAGCTCAATTGTGTGGAACTCTTCTCCTCTACCTCTGAGGTTTAGACTTTCGTTATAACAGCGGCGTTCCATCTTTTGATCTGCTTTTATCGTAGCTATCCCTTCTGTAGTTGGGAATTTCATGCATAGATGTGGAGTCGAGACTATTGTGCCGAGTTGATTTAGTGTTGTCTGACCTATTAGGGCATTGTAGGCTGAGCTCACATTGACCACAATGTAGTCTATATTGAGTGTTCTGGATTGGTTTCCTTTTCCGAAGGTTGTACTGGGGTATCTCCCAGTCCAAACAGGCTGTTCGGGTATGCTCTAAGCTCCTTTTCTTCTAAGCCGAGTTTGTCGAAGGCAGTTTTGAATAAGATGTCGACAGAACTCCCTTGGTCTATTAATGTGCAATGGAGATTGGCGTTTGCCAGTATGATGGTGATGACCATGGGATCGTCGTGTCCTGAGATGATACCGGATGCGTCTTCTTTGGTGAACGTGATGGCAGGGATGTCGGGTGCTTCCTCCTTCCCTTCGACATGATATACTTCTTTGAGGTATCTTTTGCGGGATGATTTGGAGATTCCACCTCCTACAAATCCTCCGTGTATCTTATGGACATGTCTTTCTGGCGTACGAGGTGATCGCTCATCTCATCCGACATCTTCATCTCTTCGTCTTTTTCTTTGTTCATCATCTCGGGTGGCTAGATACCGATTTAGTTTTCCTTCCCTTACTAAATTTTCTATGATATTTTTTAAGTCGAAGCACTTGTTGGTGGAATGTCCTCGGACCCGATGATATTCGCAGTATTCGTTCCGATTTCTTCCTCCTCTTTTGCCTTTGAGTGGTCGAGCTGGGGTATTTTTTCTGTGTTACAGACTTCTTTGTAAATATCCACAAGGGTCACCCTAAGAGGGGTGTAATTATGACACTTTTTGATTTTTTTGCCCGTTCGATCTTCCTTCTTCTTGGATTCTTTATCTTTATCTCGGTAGGTGAAACCGGATTTTGAGGCTTCTCCAAGTCAGGAATTTTCTTCCATGTTGATGTACTTCTCTGCCCATTCTTGTACCTCATCTAGGGATATGGCATATTTCTTTGATATAGATTGGCTGAAAGGTCCTTCTCGTAGGCCGTTGATGAGGCCCATGACGGCAACCTCTGTTGGTAAGCTTTGTATGTCTAGGCACGTTTTGTTGAATCTTTCCATGTAGTTGCGAAGACTTTCCCGATCTCCTTGCTTGATACCTAGTAGACTGGGGGCGTGCTTAGCCTTATCTTTTTAGATGGAGAATCTGGCTAGGAATTTTTTGGCCAGGTCATCAAAGTTGGAGATAGACTTTGGAGGTAGGTTGTCGAACCATCTAATTGCTGTCTTCGTGAGAGTCGTTGGAAAAGCTTTGCAGCGAATGGCGTCTGAGGCGTCGGTGAGGTACATTCTGCTTCTGAAGTTGCTGAGGTGATGGTTGGGATCTGTGGTGCCATCATACAAAGTCATATCCGGAAGTTTGAAGTCTTTAGGGATTTTAGTCTTCATGATTTCACTAGTGAATGGATCTTGATCCTTGCGAGAGTTGTCCTCAGGGGTGGTCTGTGTAGTCTTTGCTTTGAGATCGGCTTCAAGTTGTAGAAGTTTATCTTCTAATTCTCGACGTCGCCTTACCTCTCTTTGTAGATCCTTGCCGACTTCTTGCTGGTACTGGCTTTCTTTTTCGAGTTGCTTTAGGCGATCTTGAAGTGCTTCTATTACTCCCGGATGTGATGAGTTTTTGTCTCCGTTAGATTTTGGAGTGTCTTTTGGTGTGGCACCCGTGTTTTTGTGCGGCGTTTTGTCCTCTAAATCTGAGTTGTGGTCGTTATCCTGTTCGTCCGCCATGGTGATGGGATGACTTCCAGGTTCCCCGACAACGGCGCCAATGTTCCCAGGGTTACCTGAAACTATAGGCCGATCTCGGATGAGATCTTCTGTACTGGTTGGAGATGACGTGTCTGGCTGGCTGGTAGCGGCCGGAGCTGTTGTGTCTGACTTGTTAGACTGGTTGCATTTCTAATCCTTGGTCACCGGAGGGTGGGGGTACCTGCAAGAGATTCTGATGCTTAAGTTAGCACGGGTATTAAGCAGGTTTATTGTAGAATCAGAGTATGAGTTATACCTGGGTGCTCCAGTGTATTTATAGTAGTGTGGGCTGACCTTTCTGATAAGATAAGCTAGTTATCTTATCTTATCTTTTTTTATTTTGGGTGAAGTCAGCTTATCTTCAAGGGAACCGCCTTTATCTCTATAGGCTTGGATTGCCTTTGGATTTGGGTCGTGTTCCTCTATTTGGGCCCTTTATTGGGCTTTCTTGTCGATTTGGCCGATCTCTTTAAGAAGAGATCGGATAGTCAGACCTAAAGAGGTTGGTCGCCATGTCGCTAAACATCCCAGGTTGGACAGCTCGACCCAGGGTATGAACAATTTCCTTATCCAATTATTCTATTTTGCTTTTCCAAATTGGTCCACTTATTAATGCTATCAGTTTTGACAAGCGATAAGTATTCCTTGAAATAATTAGCAGCAAGTCCTCCTGTACAAATATAGTTTCCAATCACTGCCATGCTCTTGGTTAAGTAGTGGTTTTTCTTTTTGAAATCACAGGGACATACTTTACCGATAATTATGATGTTTTCTCTAATTGAACTTGGGTTTGAACTGATTTTGTCAACCTCCAGCAAGAATATTCAATTTTTTGGTTAAGTTTTGCTGGTGGTTTTACAACATCTATTGGAGTTTATTAGTTACATAAAACATAAAATTTGAAATGGTTTATTCCTGTTTTGTAATCTATGCTTAGCTTCAGGAACTATGGTTGTAGTCGATGTGGTTTACATTTTCTATTTTGTTGGATATTGTTGAATTGCTATAACTAGCGAATGGATGATTCTGGAATTAGAAAGTAAAAGATGTTGTTATTGGGAATTGGGTTTTGCTATATTGACCTTGATTGGTGATTGATTGTTGCTGTTCTCTTAATTGTGTTCTAGATTTTGGATGGTGAAATTATAGTAAATGTTGGCTGATTTGTTTCCGATGATGTTTATTGGCAGTATCCGTTAAAGGATTACGAGCTGTTTCTTGTGAGACTGCAGCAGGATTGATTTGCAAGAAAGGCAACCAACATGGGAAAAAAGGTAAAATGATGTCTACCATTTGCAGTTTAACATTCCACATTTTCTTACGTGTGACTTACTGCTAGTGTATCAATTAACAGAAATTGTTAGAGTCCCGGTGCTCGCCCAGCTACATACATGACATCATGAGCACGCTATCTAAAAATAACTCCGTCGAGAAGCTTACAGAGATTGATGAGATCGGATTCAGATTCTTGAGGCTTGTTCCAAATTGGTCAGTAAAGCAAGCCATCATGGTTCACCTGGTTATGTCATATCAAGTTAAGCAAAGAACCTTTATACTCGACATTGGCAACATCCACCTCAATGCCGAGTTAATTGGGAAGGTTTTCGGCCTTCTGTCTCGAGGTAAATTCTGCTATCTTAATTACCTAGTCTTGCGTAGGCGTGCTGGCGTAAATATCTTTGGGTATGGATATGTTACCATGCAATAACAAATGAACATGTTGTAGGGGATCCATTTCCAGCCCTGGATGACAGTAATCCGTGCCATGTGGCTATCAAAAAAAGGTTCCATAGACGGACAACAACCGAACTCCGAGATTTAATTTACAGTTGTCCAATGGCCACAAAATCAGATAGGATGGAGTTTAGGAGATATTTCCTACCGGTGGTGATGAAAATGTTCATGTGCCCCACCACTCAATAGGTACTTTTGCCATGGCACATCTACCCCGTCTTAGATGTTTTTGATCCATGGAGATTTAACTGGCCGTTGAAAACTCTGAAGTGGTTCGACAAGGCAGTCGAGAAGTATAGCTGAAAGGGAACAAAACGTGTGAAGGCTATATGTTCGTCATGCTGGTAGGACGCAGTAACCATTACTAAATTCAGTATCCCATTTTTTTATGAAGAACATAACTTGTAGAAAATTAATTTCCTATATATTAGTTTGGAGAGTTCAGGCTCTAGTACTGTTATTTGTATGAGATATACTGATATGTTACTGAATTACTTGAATCTTTGTTCACTAATTTTAGATGGTTCAGTGTATGATTTCATTTGAATGATTCCTGTCACTAGTTTTTTTCCTTTGCTATATACCAATTGATTGCAAGCCTTATACAATCTTGAACCATATCTGATGCTAACTGTTCAACTTAATAGTATATTCAACTTGGTTTTTCGTCATGTATAAAAAAACTTGTGCCCATCCTCTGTGTAGATCCTCTATTTTCAGCGGTTGCAATATGGTCTGCTCGACAACTGTCTTGAGCATGAGCCATGGCTCGATGTGTGGACCTCAGAGAGGCTAGAAAAGAAGGCGCAATATATTCTATCCGAGGTACTCATTTCCCTCTCGTAATCGGTTAATTTATGCAATTATGTAAGTCGAAGCTGCCTATCAGATGACTCAAGATGTTTTTTATGTTTGCTTTTTTGTTGTTTCTAAGTATGTTTTTTGTTTGTCAGATGTGCTAGGTAGATGTCGCTGACCCCGTGTGTTTGAGATTTTAATTTTTTTTATTTTGCTATTTTTGGTTTCTGTTTTGGTGGTGCTTCGGGGTTTGATTAAGATCATTGATTCTCTTTGTTTCTTAAATCAGGAACGCCTTTTGACTAGACAGGGGGAAGGTGAAGACATAAAGGGCCTGTCACCCCAAGCTGCATGGAGAAAACCGGGAAAAAAAAGCACCACAGAAGCGTGGGCGAAAAGATTCGGTGCCGCCAAGGGTAAGCACGTTTTAAGGCTTTAGCATGTTAACAAGTTTACTTCGCTATTGTTAATTTGGTTCATGCTATTACTTCAAATAGGGGAGCTCAATTGGTGGAGAGAGTAAGCATGTATCAAAGGAAAGACGACCAAGTGGATGCACAACAGCTCCACATCCAACCAGAAGAAGTTCACGACGCGCCGAAGGATAAAAAACTAGCCCGAGAGTGAGTATACGTTTATTGTTGTGTATGGTTTAAATCATCGACTAGCTTTGCATAAGTTTATTAGGTTCATTTCAATGTTCTTGGATGTTTCTTTACCCAACATATTTGTTATGTGTAAAACATCCTAGCAAGGGAGCTACGCAAAAAAAGGGGGGCCAAAAAGGACCGATCACGTAGGTCCAGCCCAAAACAATCTGAAGAAAAAGATCTCCCAATTAGCACAAATGATGATGAGGAGAATGAGCCTCTTGCTAAAATGATGTTCCGACTGTTCAACCAGGGAGTTGACCAACAAAAACCAAGTGCCGATCCTACCGAAGGCAACCTCAATCAGGATAACGCTCCGAGTGAAACACCTGTCTCTAGAGTTCCCAATGCAGGAACACTCTCTATTGCGTTAGTGAAACATGAAGAATGGGAGTTCGACGGGCAAGTCTCCTAAGAAAAATTATTTCATTTTGTGGTCTATTTTTCTTGTTAGTGAATTAGGGATTGTATCCGTATACAACTACCTTTTCTCTAACATCGGTTGAATTTCTTGCAGTAATCCCAATTTCTTGTCAAACCGAGACCCTGAGAGTGAACGAATATGGTAATACTTTGAGCAACTGTAGAACTCGAGGCCACTACAGACCGTGATGCCAGCCACTCTGTCTTGCATGACTCTTAGCCCAGCAAGCAAGAAGATTTCACTGGGCATGACTCGGATGGAATAGAAGTCTACCCAATGTACTCCTATAAAGGTGCATCCACTACTAAAAGGGCAAAAGTAGGACGAGGATGATGAGGAGCGATTGTGACGATAGGCTGCCAATGGTTCGTTTGAGCAAAGTCAGGTCGTGGCGTCCTATGAAGGAAGGCAGCATCTATCATTGGTCCGAGAGGACATCTGCTCACTACTACTCCGGCACTGGGTCACCAACAACGTAAGTAGAACATACTAACACATTGATAGAATGAATATGGTTCTTAATATATATCGTTGCTCAAACAGATGACCCTAATGCAACTAAAATTTATTGTGCAGATCGTTCAGTGGATGTGTTCAACCTTTAATGACTTAGGATCGTTGCGGTTTAGGGATGACTTTTACTGTATTCCTCCAGGAATTTTGGTATGCAAGAATTTGTGGATTCTTATCGATCATTATTTGAGTTCTGAAACTAAATAGTGCATTTTTAACAGGAAACTGTGTTGCAAAAGAGGAACTTGGATTCCTTCAGGGAGATTCCTACCATTAGTTATGTGGGGCTGGGTCTTCACTTCGATGATGATTCTAGATTTTTTGACAAGATAGCAGCTTCCATGCAAAAATGGGTAAGTTAATGTGCTAGTTTAAAAAAAACAGTATGGTTCTTGTATGAGCTAATGCTTGGAGGTTGATGTTTTGGTTTAAGTGCTTACAACCCCGTGTTTTTTACTTGGATGTTGCTTATGATAGGCATTAGGATGTTCCCGTTCATTGCCAATTGGATGGTTCTGAATATGATTTATAGTTTTCATGTCTTAGGCACTTGAGTTTGCGTGTTCTTAATTGAGATGTGATTGGCTTTCGTTTCATTAGATGTTCTGCAACACGTTAAATGTTTTAGGAATTTCGCAACTATCTGTATTTGGTGACTAACTTGATCATGTAACTGCTTTGATATTTCTGTTTCCATCGCAGTGGTTTGCACCAGTCTGTATCGATCATCATTGGTGGCTGTATGCCTTTGAGATTGCTCAAAAAAGGCTGTGGGTGCTGGATAGTATGTATACAGGAGAGCATAATAATGAAAGATTAAAAATACATGCTTATGCGGTAAGTATACATCAACCAAATAGTTCACCGATATCCTTAGTAGTTGAAAATGTGTCATTGCTAACGTGTTGCTGCTTTCCAGGGGAGAATCATTGAAGACATGGCGAAAGTTTCTATGCCCGCATATGAGCACACGGAAAATAGCCTACCTCATTTCTATCAAAGCATCCAAAACAACATAACAGGTCAGTTAAAATGACACCTAACAATACACTTAATAGCACTTCACTTGATAATGCTGTCATGGTTGGAAATAATATTCTCTGTTTGTACATATAGCTGTGATTGTGGTGTATTCATCATCAAGTTCATGCAGATTTGGAGTTTAGAGAAACCCTTGCAGCTTTGGGACAAGGTGAAGTTAAATATTTTAAACCAATTAAGTTGAACCTTTTTACCATCAATTTCTTTCTCGATTTTAAAATTACCGTCCAACACGTAATTGCCATGCAGGACATTGTACGGGAGTTTCGGAAGGAAATCATATTAGACATAGTGATGGATCCTCATAATTCACAAACTGCGAAGGCGCTGGAGGCATTGGACAACGATCCTGTGCACCACAACCAGCCAAAGAAAAAGACTAAGGCTGTGAGATCACCGTTCACAGCCCCGAGCACGAAGAGCATGCTGCAGCGTGCGGGGTTACCCACTAGAAAGTCAAACAAGGGGGGAAGACAATGGAAGAAGACAGATGACTAGGTAAGACACCATCAATATACACACCTGCCTTACTATATCTATGGTTTCATTATGATAGAGTTATAGATGTTAATATGGCATTTTCCGACTTAGATTCATTTTGTGTGAGCCTGATAAATCCCGTCTCACTGCAGATTTATGATTTCATGTTGCTGATTTTGTCAAGTTGATGGTGATAATCAATCCAAAACCTCTTCGTAGATGGTGCTTATGCTAGGCATTAGGATGTTTCTTTTTTTTATAAATTGGATAGTTCTGAATCTGTTTTCCGATTTATCATGTTTAAGGCATTTGAACTTGTTAGTACTTCATTGAGAAGTGAGTGGCTCGTGTTTTATGAGATACTCCTCAGCATGTTTCATATGTTAGGTATTTCAGGATTCTCAAGCAATTAGTTTTCAAGTTGTGGATGTCACTAGTTCATTAAGCAATGCATTGTATATTTATACTATTGAGTCAACTCTGATGGGTGTATATAACCTTTTTGTTCATGCCTATAATTAAGTGGCAATTCATTCCATTCACTAGCGTGGTGTTAACTAAGTGGAGGCATTATTTATTATTTTATAATTATTTTCTATTGCTGAAATTGTGAAGTTGCTGGAACTTTAAGCATTGCACGGCCTTCGGTCGTAATCAGTCTACATAAAGTCACCGGTGTCACCGGTGACTGTACCCAGGATTTTAAGTGGATGGTGCTTCTGGTAGGCACTCGGATGTTTCTTCTCATTGTAAAATGGATGGTTTAGGATATGATTTCTTTGTTTCACTACTATAAGCATTAACGACTGTGTGCACTTCATTGAGATGTGAATGCCTTTTGTTTTTTTCTTAATACTCTTCAACCGTTTTCAGGGCAGATTTAATCCATTTGTTTTTGCAAACATATATGTGACAATTCATTTCTTTAAAACCTTATTAAACAGTAAATGGGGAAAAGATAACAACAGTTGTGCTTTTGTTTCTATAAATGAATACTTCATATCAGGATAAATGCAAGTGATAGAAAAGGGAAGAGTTTATTCAGTTGTGTCTAAAGAACTAAGAAATCTAGCTAAGAGTGACAAAAAACTCACTCCAAGAAACCTAACTATATATGCCTAAAAGAATTCAACAGGTGCATGAATCCGCCACCATCCGATGAATTCCATATAGTAGAATCCTCAAATCTTTTATTTACAGAACCATGATGATTATTATCTGTCCGAAGGTCAACATCATCCTACGAGATGCACAACACAAAGAGAACAGCATACATGAATCAAGAACACCATTCCATAAGAAAAATTTAAAATATACGTCGCTTCTAACACATATCAGATGTGATTTCCTCTTCCTTTTTTGCATTGACTTCTTAATTGACTTGTCCAACTCTGCTCCAAGTCTCTTACTCTTCGGCCGTCCTTTGGTTTTAACTCTTGAGGGTCCCTGTATGTCATGTAGAATAACACCATCTATGCTCTATGTGTGCATGGTATTCTGAGCCGCATCAAGAGTAGTGGAACGCATGCTGGCATGGTAATCAGTCAGCTTGGACTTTGCATCCCAAAGGGCAACTCGCAAGATGGCTGTTTCCTCATCACAAGCAACAAACTCCTGAGCAACATTATAGAACTCTAAACATAGATGCCTGAACAAGTTGTGGCTTTCATCACTCCGAGCCACGTCATGGCTACTCTGAATGTAAGTGTGCTTACGGATGACATTCTTACAACATCGAGGAAGAACAGAGCAGCTCAGTACTGTGTCAACTCTGTAGTATGACTACACCGCAAGGGTGTGGCAACACAATATACCAGCAGATTCAAACTTGTTGCACTCGCACTGACCCTTTCGACTCAAAGGGTCAAACTCTACTATGAAAGTATGGTACACAGGCTTCTCCCAAAATACCTTCTGCTCGTCCTCTTTAATAGAAATTGTATCTCCCTTTTGTTCAGTTGATCGAACCACGCAATCGGTTTTTTTTTCTTACCTCCAGCTGAAAGGTCCTGAACATATTACTGGTGTATTCCTGCTGAAACTGTCTCTCAATGCCCGTGCTCCCTATACATGGGATGACTCCTTTCGAGTTTGCAGCATCATCTTCTAGCTCCTTTTGCTCCTTGTTTTTAAGCACATTGTCGTATTCATGGACGAACTGAACCAACCCACTCTTGCAATGCAGAAATCCACCATAAAATGCGTGCATACTTTCACAACGCTGTGTACTCCTCATGCGTACCCAAAATCCACTCTTGAAGAATATTGGAATCTACTTCCGCCAATTTGCATAAAGGTTTGTGATGAGCAGATAATTTATATGCTTTTTGGCATTGTTTTTAAGTATTTTTAGCATGTTTTAGTTACTTTTCATTATATTTTTATTAGTTTTTATGCACAAATCATATTTCTGGACTTTACTATGAGTTTGTGTATTTTTCTATAATTTTAGGTATTTTCTGGCTGAAATTGAGGGACCTGAGCAAAAGTCTGATTCAGAGGCTGAGAAAGGACTGCAAATGCTGTTAGATTCTGACCCTCTTGCACTCAAAGTGAATTTTTTGGAGCTACAGAAGTCCAATTGGCGCACTCTCAATTGTGTTGGAAAGTAGACATCTTGGGCTTTTTAGAAATATATAATAGTCCATACTTTGTCCGAGACTTGATGGTCCAAACTGGCGTTTAAATGCCCACTAGAGACCCTTTTCTGGCGTAAAACGCCAGAACTGGCACCAGAACTGGAGTTAAATGCCCAAACTGGCATCCAAGCTGGCGTTTAACTCTAGAAAAAGGCCTATGCACGTGTAAAGCTCAATGCTCAGCCCAAGCACACACCAAGTGGGCCCCAGAAGTGGATTTCTGCACTATCTGCACTTAGTTACTTATTTTCTGTAATCCTTAGTAACTAGTTTAGTATAAATACTAGTCTTTCCTATTGTATTTGCATCTTTGTACTTTGAGGCTTATGCCATTTTTCACATTTGGGAGGCTGGCCATTCGTCCATGCCTAGACCTTTTTCTCTTATGTATTTTCCAATGGTGGAGTTTCTACACCTCATAGATTAAGGTGCGGAGCTCTGCTGTTCTTCATGAATTAATGCAAGTACTATTATTTCTCTTTCAATTCATGCTTACTTCTTCTCCAAGATATACTCTCGTACTTAATTCAGTTAAGTCAGAATGAAGGGGTGACCCGTGACAATCATTCAGTATCTTCGTTACTCGCTTATCCAAGATCTGCGTGCCTGACAACCACAAGCGGTCTACATGATGTTCAACGTAGTCATTGGACGACAGCCGGAGTATAGTCTCTTGGGTCTTTGATCCACGGATTTAACTTGCCTCTCCTGGCAACAGAGCATTCGAATCTGTGAGATTAGAACCTTCGTGGTAGAGGCTAGAACTAATTGGCAGCATTCCTGAGATCCGGAAAGTCTAAACCTTGTCTGTGGTATTCCGAGTAGGATCTGGACGGAATGACTGTGACAAGCTTCAAACTCACGAATGTTGGGCGCAGTGACAGTGTGCAAAAGGATAGAGAGATCCTAGTCTGATACAAGTGAGAACCGATAGATGATTAGTCGTGCGATAGCTTGGTGCACGAAATTGTGATCTCTAGCAACGACGCCAAAAACTCACTACGCACGTTCATAATCTCAAATTATTTTTTTACAACTCCGATACAACTAACCAGCAAGTGCATTGGGTCGTCCAAGTAATAAACCTTACGTGAGTAAGGGTCGATCCCACGGAGATTGTCGGCTTGAAGCAAGCTATGGTCATCTTGCAAATCTCAGTCAGGCAAATTCAAATGGTTATGGGATTTTGATAATTAAAATATAAATAACAGAAAATAAGATAGATATACTTATATAATTCATTGGTGAGAATTTCAGATAAGCGTATGGAGATGCTTTGTTCCTTCTGAACCTATGCTTTCCTACTGCCTTCATCCAATCATTCATACTCCTTTCCATGGCAAGCTATATGTTGGGCATCACCGTTGTCAATGGCTACTTCCCGTCCTCTCAGTGAAAATAGTCCAAATGCGCTGTCACCGCACGGCTAATCATCTGTCGGTTCTCGATCATGTTGGAATAGGATCCATTGATCCTTTTGCGTCTGTCACTTCGCCCAACACTCGCGAGTTTGAAGCTCGTCACAGTCATCCCTTCCCAGATCCTACTCGGAATACCACAGATAAGGTTTAGACTTTTCGGATCTCAAGAATGGCCGATAATAATTCTAGCTTATACCACAAAGATTCAGATATTTTAGAATGGAGGCTAAGAGATAAATGCTCAATCCAAGGTAGAACGGAAGTGGTTGTCAGGCACGCGTTCATAGGTTGAGAATAGTGATGAGTGTCACGGATCATCATATTCATCATGGTTGAAATGTCACAGAACAGCAGAGCTCCACACCTTAATCTATGGTGTGTAGAAACTCTACCGTTGAAAATACATAAGTGATGAAGGTCTAGGCATGGCCGAATGGCCAGCCCCCTAACCATGATCTCTGAACATAAAATTATTCAAAGACTAACCAGAGATATAAAATAAATCACTAAAAGTTGTTTTTATACTAAACTTGTAGCTAGGGTTACATAAGATAAGTAAATGATGTAGAAATCCACTTCCGGGCCCATTTGGTGTGTGCTTGGGCTGAGCATTGAGCTTTCATGTGTAGAGACTCTTTTTGGAATTAAACGCCAGGTTGTAGCCTGTTTCTGGCGTTTAACTCTGGTTTGTAACCTGTTTCTGGCGTTTAACTTCAGAATAGGGTATGAAGTTGGCGTTTGAATGCCAGTTTGCATCATCGAAACTCGAGCAAAGTATAGACTATTACATGTTTCTGGAAAGCCCTGGATGTCTACTTTCCAAAGCAATTGAGAGCGCGCTAATTGAGTTTCTGTAGCTCCAGAAAATCCATTTCGAGTGCAGGGAGGTCAGAATCCAACAGCATCTGCAGTCCTTCTTCAACCTCTGAATCAGATTTTTGCTCAGGTCCCTTAATTTCAGCCAGAAAATACCTGAAATCACAGAAAAATACACAAACTCATAGTAAAGTCCAAAAATATGATTTTTATTTAAAAACATAGTAAAAACTAACTAAATTATACTAAAAACTACCTAAAAACAATGCCAAAAAGCGTATAAATTATCCGCTCATCACAACACCAAACTTAAATTGTTGCTTGTCCCCAAGCAACTAAAAATCAAATAGGATAAAAAGAAGAGAATATACTATAAATTCCAAAATATCAATGAAATTTAGCTCCAATTAGATGAGCGGGACTAGTAGCTTTTTGCCTCTGAACAGTTTTGGCATCTCACTTTATCCTTTGAAGTTCAGAATGATTGGCATATATAGGAACTTAGAATTCAGATAGTGCTATTGATTCTCCTAGTTCAGTATGTTGATTCTTGAACACAGCTACTTTCTGAGTCTTGGCCGTGGCCCTAAGCACTTTGTTTTCCATTATTACCACCGGATACATAAATGCCACAGACACATAACTGGGTGAACCTTTTCAGATTGTGACTCAGCTTTGCTAGAGTCCCCAATTATAGGTGTCCAGGGTTCTTAAGCACACTCTTTTTGCGTTGGATCACGACTTTAACCGCTCAGTCTCAAGCTTTTTACTTGACACCTTCACGCCACAAGCACATGGTTAGGGGTAGCTTGGTTTAGCCGCTTATGCCAGGATTTTATTCCTTTTAGGCCCTCCTATCCACTGATGCTCAAAGCCTTGGATCTTTTTTACCCTTGCCTTTTGGTTTAAAGGGTTATTGGCTTTTTTCTCTTGCCTTTTGGTTTAAAGAGCTATTGGCTTTTTCTGCTTGCTTTTTCTTTTTCTTTCTCTCTTTTTTTTTCGCCCCCTTTTTTTTCTGCAAGCTTTTGTATTCACTACTTTTTCTTGCTTCAAGAATCAATTTTATGATTTTTCAAATTATCAATAACATTTCTCCTTTTTATCATTCTTTCAAGAGCCAACAAATTTAACAACAAATTCAAAAAATATGCACTGTTCAAGCATTCATTCAGAAAACAAATAGTGTTGCCACCACATCAAAATAATAAACTAAGCTCAAGGATGAATTCAAAATCATGTACTTCTTGTTCTTTTGTTTTTAGAACATTTTTTCATTTAAGAAAGGTGATGGATTCATAGGACATTCATAGCTTTAAGGCATAGACACTAGACACTAATGATTATGTAATAAAGACACAAACATAGACAAAACATAAAGCATAGGAAACGAAAAACAGAAAAAATAAGAACAAGGAAATTAAAAAATGGGTCTACCTTAGTGATGGTAGCTAGTTCTTCCTCTTGAAGATCTTATGGAGTGCTTGAGCTCCTCTATGTCTCTTCTTTGCCTTTGTTGCTCCTCCCTCAAAGCTCTTTGATCTTCTCTAATCTCATGAAGAATGATGGAGTGCTCTTGGTGCTCCATCCTTAGTTTTCCCATGTTGGAACTTAATTCTCCTAAGGAGGTGTTAATTTGCTCCCAATAGTTTTGTGGAGGAAAGTATATCCCCTGAGGCATCTCAGGGATTTCATGGTGAGGAATTTCCTCATACTCTTATTGAGGTCCATGATCTCTTGTTTGCTCCATCCTTTTCTTAGTTATGGGCTTGTCCTCATCAATGAGGATGTCTCCCTCTATGTCAATCCCAGCCGAATTGCAGAGGTGGCAAATGAGGTGAGAAAAGGCTAACCTTGCCAAAGTGGACGATTTGTCAGCCACCTTGTAGAGTTCTTGAGGTATAATCTCATGAACTTCCACTTCCTCCCCAATCATGATACTATGGATCATGATGGCCCGATCCACAGTTACTTTGGATCGGTTGCTAGTAGGAATGATAGAGCGTTGAATGAACTCCAACCATCCTCTAGCTACAGGATTTAGGTCCGGTCTTCTCAATTGAACCAGTTTGCCTCTTGAGTCAACTTTCCATTGAGCTCCTTTCACACATATGTCCATGAGGACTTGGTCCAACCTTTGATCAAAGTTGACCTTCTAGTGTAGGGGCGTGTGTTTTCTTGCATCATTGGCAAGTTGAACGCCAACTTTACATTTTCCAGACTGAAATCTAAGTATTTTCCCCGAACCATTGTAAGCCAATTCTTTGGATTTGGGTTCATACTTTGATCATGGTTCCTAGTGATCCATGCGTTTGCATAGAACTCTTGAATCATTAAGATTCCGACTTGTTGAATAGGATTGGAGAGAATTTCCCATCCTCTTCTTCTAATCTCATGTCGGATCTCCAGATACTTACTCCTTTTGAGCTTGAAAGGGACCTCAGGGATCACCTTCTTCTTGGCCACAACTTCATAGAAGTGGTCTTGATGGACCTTTGAGATGAATCTCTCCATCTTCCATGACTCAGAGGTGGAAGCAATTGCCTTCTCTTTCCTCTTTCTTGAGGTTTCTCTGGCCTTAGGTGCCATTAATGGTAATGGAAAAATAAAAAGCAACGCTTTTACCACACCAAACTTAAAATGTTTGCTCGTCCTCGAGCAAAAGAAGAAAGAAAATAGTAGAAGAAGAAGAAAATGGAGGAGATGGAGGGGAAGAGTGTATTCGGCCAAGGGGGGAAAGAAGTGTTTGTAATGTGTGAAAATGAGGTAGTGTTGAGGGGTTTATATAGGGGTGGAGGGGAGGGTTAGGTTTCGTGTATTAGGGTTGGGTTTGGGAGGGAAAGGATTTTGAATTTGGAGGTAGGTGGGGTTTTTGTGGAAGAGTGGATGGATGTGAGTGGTGAAGAGTATTTGGGGAAGAGGTATGGAGGTGATTGGTGAAGGGATTTTGGGGAAGAGTGTTATAAAAGGGTGTGAAGAGGAGAGAAGAAGAGGTGGGGTAGTGGGGATCCTGTGGGGTCCACAGATCCTGAGGAGTCAAGGACTTAACATTCCTGCTCCATTTAGGCGTACAAAATGCCCTTAGAGTGCACTTCTGGCATTAAACGCCAGGTTGCTGCTTGTTTCTGGCTTTTAACGCCAGCTTTTCTCCTATTTCTGGCGTTAAACGCCAAGTAGATGCTCTGTTCTGACGTCAAATGCCAGTTTGGTGCTTGTTTCTGGCGTTTAACGCCAGCTTGATGCTTCTTTCTGGCGTTAAATGCCTGTCTGCTGCTTCTTACTGGCGTTTAAACGCCAGTAAGCTCTTTCTCCAGGGTGAGCTGTTTTTAATGCTATTTTTCATTCTGTTTTTTATTTTTTTAGTTGTTTTTGTGACTTCACATGATCATCGACCTAAAGAAAACATAAAATAGCAATGGAAAATATATAGATATAATTAAATAACATTGCGATGCCTCCCAATAAGTGCTTCTTTAATGTCAATAGCTTGACAGTGAGCTCTCATGGAGCCTCACAGATAATCAGAGCAATGTTGGGGCCTCTCAACACCAAACTTAGAGTTTAGTTGTGGCCTCCCAACACCAAACTTAGAGTTTAAATGTGGGGATTTTATTTGACTCTGTACTGAGAGAAGCTTTTCATGCTTCCTCTCCATGGTTACAGAAGGAGAACCTTGAGTTCTGAATACAAGGTAGTCCTCATTCAACTGAAGGACTAACTCTCCTCTGTCAACATCAATCACTGCTTTTGCTGTGGCTAGGAAGGGTCTGCCAAGGATGATAAATTCATCCTCGTCCTTCCCAGTGTCTAGGATTATAAAATCAGCAGGGATGTAAAGGCCATCAACCTTCACTAGCACGTCCTCTACTAGTCCATAAGCCTATTTCATTGATTTGTCTGCCATCTCTAGTGAGATTCTTGCAGCTTGTACCTCAAAGATTCCCAATTTCTCCATTACAGAGAGTAGCATGAGGTTTATCCCTGACCCCAGGTCACACAGAGCCTTCTCAAAGGTCATGGTGCCTATGGTACAAGGTATGAAGAATTTTCAGGATCCGATTTCTTCTGAGGTAATGTCTGCATCATTAATGCACTCAGTTCATTGGTGAACAAGGGGGGTTCATCCTCCCAAGTCTCATTACCAAATAAACTGGCATTCAACTTCATTATTGCTCCTAGATACTTAGCAACTTGCTCTTCAGTGACATCTTCATCCTCTTCAGAGGAAGAATAGTCATCAGAGCCCATGAATGGCAGAAAGAGGTTCAATGGAATCTCTAAGGTCTCTGTATAAGCCTCAAATTCCTTTGGTTCCTCAAATGAGAACTCCTTTCTGTCCAGGGGACGTCCCATGAGGCTTTTCTCACTGGGATTCTCGTCCTCCTCACTCTCTCCAGGTTCGGCCATGTTGGTCATTGTTATGGCCTTGCACTCTCTCTTGGGGTTTTCTTCTGTATTGCTTGGGAGAGTACTGGGAGGAGTTTCAGTAATCTTCTTACTCAGCTGACCCACCTGTGCCTCCAAATTTCTAATGGAGGACCTTGTTTCATTCATGAAACTTAGTGTGGTCTTGGATAGATCAGAGACTATGGTTGCCAGGCCAGAATGGCTCTGTTCAGAATTCTCTGTCTGTTGCTGAGAAGATGATGGAAAAGACTTGCTATTGCTAAATCTATTTCTTTCACTATTATTGTTGAAGCCTTGTTGAGGCTTCTGTTGGTCCTTCCATGAAAAATTTGGATGATTTCTCCAGGAATGATTATAGGTGTTTCCATAGGGTTCTCCTATGTAATTCACCTCTGCCATTGCAGGGTTCTCAGGATCATAAGCTTCTTCTTCAGAAGATGCTTCTTTAGTACTGTTGGATACAGCTTGCAATCCATTCAGACTCTGAGAAATCATATTGACTTGCTGAGTCAATATTTTATTCTGAGCCAATATGGCATTCAGAGTATCAATTTTAAGAACTCCCTTCTTCTGAGGCGTCCCATTGTTCACAGGATTCCTCTCAGAGGTGTACATGAATTGGTTATTTGCAACCATTTCAATGAGTTCCTGAGCTTCTGCAGGGGTTTTCATATGAAGAGATCCTCCTGCAGAATGGTCCAATGACATTTTTGACAACTCAGACAAACTATCATAGAATATATATATATATATATGATGCTCCATTCTGGAAGCATGTCAGTAGGACACCTTTTGATTAATTGCTTATATCTTTCCCAAGCTTCATAGAGGGACTCACCTTCCTTCTGTCTGAAGGTTTGGATTTCTACTCTAAGCTTGCTCATCTTTTGATGTGGAAAGAATTTGGCCAGGAAAGCACTGACCAGCTTATCCCAAGAGTTTAGGCTTTCCTTAGGTTGTGAATCCAACCATGTTCTAGCTCTGTATCTTACAGCAAAAGGGAAAAGCATAAGCCTGTAGACCTCGGGATCAACTCCATTGGTCTTGACTATGTCACATATTTGTAAGAATTCAGCCAAAAACTGATGAGGATCTTCCATTGGAAGTCCATGAAACTTACAATTCTGCTGCATTAGAGAAACTAATTGAGGCTTAAGCTCAAAGTTGTTTGCTCCAATTGCAGGAATTGAGATGCTTCTTCCATAGAAGTTAGAAGAGGGTGCAATAAAGTCACCAAGCATCTTCCTTGCATCTCCACCATTGTTATTAGGTTCGGCTATGTCTCCTTCTTGTTCAAAAATTTCTGTCAGGTCCTCTCCAGAGAGTTGTGCCTTAGCTTCCCTTAGCTTCCTCTTCAGAGTCCTTTCAGGTTCAGGGTCAGCTTCAACAAGAATGTTCTTATCCTTGTTCCTGCTCATATGAAAAAGAAGAGAACAAAAAAGAAGAGGAATCCTCTATGTCACAGTATAGAGATTCCTTTATGTGAGTAGAAGAATAGGAAAATAGAAGAAGGAGAAGAGAAAAATTCGAACACAGAGGAGAAGAGTGGGTTCGAATTATGAGTAGAAGAGGAATGTTAGTAGATAAATAAATAGAAGGAGATGAGAGAGGGGGAGAGAATTCGAATTTAATTTAAAATAAAAGGAAAATATTTTTGTTTTTATTTTAGTTATTAGTTAGTATTCGAAAATTAAGAAGAAAAATAAAATTAAATTGAAATTTAAAATAATTAGTTAATGAAAAGAAATTTTGAAAAAGAAAGTTAGTGATTTTCGAAAATTGGTGAGAGGAAAGTAGTTAGATAGTTTTGAAAAAGACAAGAATTTCAAAATCAACAAAAAGTTAAGTGGTTAATTGAAAAAGATTTGAAAATCAATTTTGAAAAGATAAGAAGTTAGAGAAGATTTTGAAATTGATTTTGAAAAAGATGTGATTGAAAATCATTTTGAAAAAAGATTTGAAAAAGAAATTTAAAAAGATTTGATTTTGAAAATTAAAGTTGATTACTTGACTAACAAGAAACTAAAAGATATGATTCTAAAATTTAAAGATTGAACCTTTCTTAATAAGCAATAACAAACTTTAAAATTTTTGAATCAATCACATTAATTGTTAGTAAAGATTTTGAAATTATGAAATGAAATTAAGAAAAAGATTTTGAAAATCATTTTTTAAAATTTTCGAAAATCATGAAAGAAAATGAAAAAGATTTGATTTTTGAAAAGGTTTTGAAAAGATAAGATTTTTAAATTGAAAATTTGATTTGACTTATAAGAAACAACAAAATTTTAAAAATTTTTGAATAAGTCAACTCAAATATTCGAAATTTATGAGAACAATAAGGGAAAGATATTTTTTTTAAATTTTAATGAAGAAAGAGAAAAATACAAAAAAGATACAAGACATAAAAATTATGAATCAAAACAAGAAAAATATGCAAGAACACTTTGAATGTCAAGATGAACACCAAGAACACTTTGAAGATCAAGATGAACATCAAGAACTTATTTTTGAAAATTTTTAGGAAAAGACACATGCAAGACATCTAACTTAGAGATTGACAATGTTTAGACACTACCAAATTGAAAATGCATATGAAAAACAAGAAAAGACAAAAAATATGAAAATGCAAAGATCAAACAAAGAAATTCATCAAGAACAACTTGAAGATCATGAAGAACACATCTATGAATTTTTCGAAAATTTTTAGTGAAAATTAAAAAGATGCAATTGACACCAGACTCAAACAAGAAACACAAAATTATTTTTGGTTTTATGATTTTATAAATTTTTTTTTCAAATTTTTTTTTCGAAAATTAATTGGAAAAATAAAAATAAGGATTTCAAAATTTCTAATGAGATTTCCAGGAATGATGCAATGTTAGTCTAAAACTCCGGTCCAGGAATTAGACATGGCTTACTAGCCAGCCAAGCTTTTAGTGAAAGCTCCGGTCCAAAACACTAGACATGGCCAACGGCCAGCCAAGCTCTAGCATACAAATCAGGCATACAACAGCTGAATTGATGAGAATCAAAAGCTCTTGTGATGATGAGTTGAAACCTCGGTCCAAAAGATTAGACATGGCTTCACAGCCAGCAAGACTTCAACAGATCATCATGAAACTCTAGAATTCATTCTTAAAAATTCTGAAGCCATAGAATAATTTTTTTTTTTTTGAAAATTTTTCGAAAATAAAAATAAAAAAAATTAAAAGGCTTAAACATAAAATAAAAGTACCTAATCTGAGCAACAAGATGAACCGTCAGTTATCCGAACTCGAACAATCCCCAACAACGGCGCCAAAAACTTGGTGCACGAAATTGTGATCTCTAGCAACGGCGCCAAAAACTCAGTACGCACGTTCATAATCTCAAATTCTTTTTTCACAACTCCGATACAACTAACCAGCAAGTGCACTGGGTCGTCTAAGTAATAAACCTTACGTGAGTAAGGGTCGATCCCACGGAGATTGTCGGCTTAAAGCAAGCTATGGTCATCTTGCAAATCTCAGTCAGAAAAATTCAAATGGTTATAGGATTTTGATAATTAAAATATAAATAACAGAAAATAAGTTAGAGATACTTATGTAATTCATTGGTGAGAATTTCAGATAAGCGTATGGAGATGCTTTGTTCCTTCTGAACCTCTGCTTTCCTACTGCCTTCATCCAATCATTCATACTCCTTTCCATGGCAAGCTATATGTTAGGGATCACCGTTGTCAATGGCTACTTCCCGTCCTCTCAGTGAAAATTGTCCAAATGCGTTGTCACCGCACGGCTAATCATCTGTCGGTTCTCAATCATATTGGAATAGGATCCAGTGATCCTTTTGCGTCTGTCACTACGCCCAACACTCGCGAGTATGAAGCTCGTCACAGTCATCCCTTCCCAGATCCTACTCGGAATACCACAGACAAGGTTTAGACTTTTCAGATCTCAAGAATGGCCGCCAATAATTCTAGCTTATACCACGAAGACTCCGATATTTCGGAATGGAGGCTATGAGATAAACGCTCAATCCAAAGTAGAACGGAAGTGGTTGTCAGGCACGCGTTCATAGGTTGAGAATAGTGATGAGTGTCACGGATCATCATATTCATCATGGTTGAAGTGCAAGCGAATATCTTAGAATAGGAATAAGCTTGAATTGAATAAGAAAACAATAGTACTTTGTATTAATTCATGAGGAACAGCAGAGCTCCACACCTTAATCTATAGTGTGTAGAAACTCTACCGTTGAAAATACATAAGTGATGAAGGTCCAGGCATGGCCGAATGGCTAGCCCCCTAAACATGATCTCTGAACATAAAATTATTCAAAGACTAACCAGAGATATAAAATAAATCACTAAAAGTAGTTTTTATACTAAACTAGTAGCTAGGGTTACATAAGATAAGTAAATGATGTAGAAATCCACTTCCGGGCCCACTTGGTGTGTGCTTGGGCTGAGCATTGAGCTTTCATGTGTAGAGACTCTTTTTGGAGTTAAACGCCAGGTTATATCCTGTTTTTGGCGTTTAACTCTGGTTTGCAACCTGTTTCTGGCGTTTAACTTCAGAATAGGGTAGGAAGCTGGCGTTTAAATGCCAGTTTGTATCGTCAAAACTTGGGCAAAGTATGGACTATTATATATTTCTGGAAACCCCTGGATGTCTACTTTCCAACGCAATTGAGAGCACACCAATTGGGCTTCTGTAGCTCCAGAAAAATTCATTTCGAGTGCAGGGAGGTCAGAATCCAACAGCATCTGCAGTCCTTCTTCATCCTCTGAATCAGATTTTTGCTCAGGTCCCTCAATTTCAGCCAGAAAATACCTGAAATCACAGAAAAACACACAAACTCATAGTAAAGTCCAAAAATGTGATTTTTATTTAAAAACTAATAAAAACATAGTAAAAACTAACTAAATTATACTAAAAGCTACCTAAAAACAATGCCAAAAAGCGTATAAATTATCCGTTAATCATAGATGTGCCTGGTATTTTTCATCAGAGACGAGAGATTCGACAGTTGATTAGCCGTACAGAAATCGTACCTGGTATTTTTCATCCGAGAGGATGAATGGTAGCCATTGACAACGGTGATCCACCAACATACAGCTTGCCATGGAAGGGAGCACGCATGATTGGATGAAGACAATAGGAAAGCAGAGGTTCAGAAGCAACAAAGCATCTCCAAACACTTATCTGAAATTCCCACCAATGAATTACATAAGTATCTTTATTTTAATTTACGTTTTATTTATCTTTCAATTATCAAAACTCATAACCAATTGAATCCGCCTGACTAAGATTTACAGGATGACCATAGCTTGCTTCAAGCCGACAATCTTCGTGGGATCGACCCTTACTCGCGTAAAGTTTTATTACTTGGACGACCCAGTGCACTTGCTGGTTAGTTGTACCGGAGTTGTGAAAAGTGTGATCACAATTCCGTGCACCAAGTTTTTGGCGCCGTTGCCGGGAATTGTTCGAGTTTGGACAACTGACGGTTCATCTTGTTGCTTAGATTGGGTAATTTTATTTTATGTTTAAGCTTTTTATTTTTATTTTCGAAAAAAAAATACAAAGAAAAATTTAATAAAATCATAAAACCAAAAATATTTTGTGTTTCTTGTTTGAGTCTTGTGTCAAATTTTAAGTTTGGTGTCAACTGCATGTTTTCAATTTTTCTTAGATTTTTGAAAATTCATGCAATGTGTTCTTTCTTGATCTTCAAGTTGTTCTTGATGATTCTCTTTGTTTAATCTTGTGATTTTCTTGTTTTGTGTTTTTTTGTTGTTTTTCATATGCATTTTGGAATTCATAGTGTCTAATCATTAAAAATTTCTAAGTTTGGTGTCTTGCATGTCTTTCTTTTCTTAAAAATTTTCAAAAATATGTTCTTGATGATCATCATGATCTTCAAAGTATTCTTGGTGTTCATCTTGACATTCAAAGTGTTCTTGCATGCATTATTTGTTTTGATCTTAAATTTTACGTTTTGTTTCATTTTGTTGTTTTTCTCTCTCCTCATCAAAAATTCAAAAAGTCAAAAAAATATCTTTTCCTTATTCTTCTCATAATTCATTTTTAGTTGTTTCTTATTAGTCAAGTCAAAATTTTAATTTAAAAATTCTATCTTTTTAAATCTTTTTCAAAATCAAATCTTTTTAATTTCTTTTTCAATTCTTTTCCAAAATAAATTTCAATCATATCTTTTTAAAATTTTAATTTCAAAATCTTTTTCTAACTTCTTATCTTTTCAAAATTTATTTTTAAATCTTTTTCAACTAACTACTTGACTTGTTTGTTTTAATTTTAAAAAGTTTACTATTTTTTATCTTTTTCAAAACCACCTAACTACTTTTCTCTCTCATTAATTTCGAAAACTAACTAACAAATTTTTCAAAAATCTTTTTAATTAATTAATTTATTTAGTTTTCAATTTTCTTTTATTTCTTTTCTTAAATTTCAAATTCTAACTTATAATTAAAATAAAAACAAAAATATTTTTCTTTTCTTTTAATTAATATTCGAATACTCTCTCTCTCTCATCTCTTTCTATTTATTTTATTTATTTACTAACACTTCTCTTCTACTCGTCTAATAATTCGAACCCTCTCTCTCTCTCTCTGTGTGTTTGAATTTCTTCTTCTTCCTTCTTCATTCTATTCTTCTTTTCCTCTGACACATAAAGGAATCTCTATACTGTGACATAGAGGATTCCTCTTCTTTTCTATTCTCTTCTTTTTCATATGAGCAGGAACAGGGATAAAGACATTCTTGTTGAAGCTGATCCTAAACCTGAAAGGACTCTGAAGAGGAAGCTAAGAGAAGCTAAAGCACAACACTCTGGAGAGGACCTTACAGAAAATTTCGAAAAAGAAGCAGACATAGCAGCCGAAGTGGATATGCAAAGAAGATGCTTGGTGACTTTACTGCACCAACTTCCAACTTCTATGGAAGAAGCATCTCAATTCCTGCAATTGGAGCAAACAACTTTGAGCTTAAGCCTCAATTAGTTTCTCTAATGCAGCAGAATTGCAAGTTTCATGGACTTCTATTAGAAGATCCTCATCAGTTCTTAGCTAAATTCTTGTAAATCTGTGACACTGTTAAGACCAATGGGGTTGATCCCGAGGTCTACAGACTTATGCTTTTCCCCTTTGCTATAAGAGACAGAGCTAGGATATGGTTGGACTCACAACCTAGAGAAAGCCTGAACTCTTGGGAAAAATTGGTCAATGCTTTCTTGGCCTAATTCTTTCCACCTCAAAAGATGAGCAGGCTTAGAGTGGAAATCCAAACCTTTAGACAGAAGGAAGGTGAATCCATCTATGAAACTTGGGAAAGATACAAGAAATTGATCAGAAGGTGTCCTTCTGACATGCTTTCAGAATGGAGCATCTTATGTATATTCTATGATGGTCTGTCTGAATTATCCAAGATGTCATTGGACCACTCTGCTGGTGGATCTCTTCATCTGAAGAAAACACCTGCAAAAGCCTAGGAACTCATTGAAATAGTTGTAAATAACCAGTTCATGTATACTTCTGAAAGAAATCCTGTGAATAATGGGATGACTCAGAAGAAAGGAGTTCTTGAGATTGATACTCTGAATGCCATATTGGCTCAGAATAAAATATTGACGCAGTAAGTCAATATGATTTCTCAAAATCTGACTGGAATGCAAGCTGCATCTGGCAGTACTAAAGAAGCCTCCTCTGAAGGAGAAACTTATAACCCTGAGAATCCTGCAATGAAAGAGGTAAATTACATGGGAGAATCCTATGGAAACACCTATAATCCTTCATGGAGAAATCATCCAAATTTCTCATGGAAGGATCAACAGAAGCCTCAACAAGGCTTCAATAATAATAATGGTGGGAGAAATAGGTTTGGCAATAGCAAGCCTTTTCTATCATCTTCTCAGCAACAGACAGAGAATTCTAAGTAGAGCCTCTCTGACTTAGCAACCATAGTCTCTGATCTATCTAAGACAACTCTCAGTTTCATGACTGAAACAAGGTCCTCCATCAAAAATTTGGAGGCACAAATGGGTCAGCTGAGTAAAAAGGTTACTGAAATCCCTTCTAGTACTATCCCAAGCAATACAGAAGAGAATCCAAAGAGATAGTGCAAGGCCATCAATATATCCAAAGTGGCCGAACCTATAGAGGAGGAAGAGGCAGTGATTTCCAGTAAGGAAGACCTCAATGGATGTCCACTGACCACTAAGGAGTTCCCTAATGAGGAACCAAAGGAATCTGAGGCTCATACAGAGACCATAGAGATTTCACTAAACTTATTATTGCCATTCATGAGCTCTGATGAGTATTCTTCCTCTGAAGAGGATGAAGACATTGTTGAAGAGCAAGTTACTCGGTATCTAGGAGCAATCCTGAAGCTGAATGCCAAGTTATTTGGTAATAAGACTTGGGAGGATGAACCTCCACTACTCATCAATTAACTGAATGTCTTGGTTCAGCAGAAATTACTTCAGAAGAAACCGGATCCCAGAAGGTTCTTAATACCTTGTACCATAGGCACCATGATCTTTGAGAAGGCTCTGTGTGACCTGAGGTCAAGTATAAACCTCATGCTACTCTCTGTAATGGAGAAACTAAGGATCTTTGAGGTACAAGCTGCAAGAATCTCACTAGAGATGGCAGACAAATCAATTAAACAGGCTTATGGACTTGTAGAGGATGTCTTAGTGAAGGTTGAAGGCCTTTACATCCCTGCTGACTTCATAATCCTAGACACTGGGAAGGATGAGGATGAATCCATCATCCTTGGAAGGCCCTTCCTAGCCACAGCAAGAGATATGATTGATGTGGATAGAGGAGAGTTAGTCCTGCAACTGAACTACCTTGTGTTTAAGGCTCAAGGATCTTCCTCTGTAAACATGGAGAGGAAGCATGAAAAACTTCTCTCAATACAGAGTCAAGCAGAGCCCCTACATTCAAACTCTAAGTTTGGTGTTGGGAGGCCACCATCATGCTCTGAGTATCTGTGAAGCTCTATAAGAGCTCACTGTCAAGCTATTGACATTAAAGGAGCGCTTATTGGGAGGCAACCAAATGTTATTTAATTATATTTATTTTTTATAGAAATTTGTTTTCCATTGCCATGTTATGTTTTCTTTAGGTTGATGATCATGTGGAGTCACAAAAACAGCTGCAGAATTAAAGCGGAATTAAAATTAGCATCAATAATAGCACACCCTAGAGGACAGGCTTACTGGTGTTTAAACGCCAGTAAGGATAGCAGAATGGGCGTTTAACGCCCATGCAGGCAGCATTCTGCGCGTTAAATGCCAGAATGGGCAACATTCTGGGCGTTCAGAAAAATGCCCAATAAAGAAGGATTCCTGGCGTTTAACGCCAGCCAGGGTATCTTGGTGGACGTTAAACGCCCAAAGAGGCAGTCAAGTGGGCGTTAAACGCCAGAATGGATAGCATTCTGAGGGTTTAACGCCAGGATGACACACAAAGGAGGTAATTTTGTTTCCAAATCGATTTTTTTCAATTTTTCATATTTTAATTCATAATTTTTTTTCATCAAACATATTTTAAACGTTCATCTTTCAATTTCTATTTTCAAAAATTAATAATCTTTTCAATTCTTTTCAATTCCTTCCAAAATGTTTTCAAAACTTACATATCTTTTCAAATTCTTTTCAACTCTTTTTAATTTTTCTTGTATACAGTAATAAGTTTTCAAAATTAATTGCATCATCTTCTTCTACTCCCTTCTATCTTATTTTGCTCGAGGACGAGCAAAGCTTTTAAGTTTGGTGTGAAAAAGCTCAACTTTTTGCTTTCTATAACCACTAATGGCACCTAAGGCCGGAGAAACCTCTAGGAAGAGGAAAGGGAAGGCAGTTGCTTCCAACTCCAAGTCATAGGAGATGGAGAGATTCATCTCAAAAATCCATCACTAGAAAGAGGATGGAGAAAACAAGAGAGCCCACTCATGGACCTCAACAAAGACAAATAAGAGACATAGAGGAGCCCAAGAACTCCATAGGATCTTCAAGAGGAAGAACTAGCCGCCGTCACTAAGGTGGACCCGTTCTTTAATTTTCTTGTTCTTATTTTTCTATTTTAGGTTTTTATGCTTTATGTTTTGTCTATGTTTTTGTCTTTATTACATGATCATTAGTGTTTAGAGTCTATGTCTTAAAGTTATGAATGATTCCATGAATCTTTCGCCTTTCTTAAATGAAAAATGTTTTTATTTGCAAAAGAACAAGAAGTGCATAATTTCAAAATTTATCTTGAAATTAGTCTAACTATTTTGATGTGGTGGCAATACTTCTTGCTTTCTGAATGAATGCTTGAACAGTGCATATTTTTTATAGTGAAGTTTATGAATGTTAAAATTGTTGGCTCTTGAAAGAATAATGAAAAAAAGAGAAATGTTATTGATAATCTGAAAAATCATAAAATTAATTCTTGAAGCAAGAAAAAGCAGTGAAAAGCAAAAGCTTGCAGAAAAAAATGTGAAAAATAAAGAAAAAAAGAAAGAAAAAGAAAAAAGCAAGCAGAAAAAGCCAATAGCTCTTTAAACCAAAAGGCAAGAGCAAAAAGCCAGTAACCATTTAAACTAAAAGGCAATGGTAAAGAGGATCCAAGGCTTTGAGCATCAGTGGATAGGAGGGCCCAAAGGAATAAAATCCTGGCCTAAGCGGCTAAATCAAGTTGTCCCTAACCATGTGCTTGTGTCATGAAGGTCCAAGTGAAAAGCTTGGGACTAAGTGGTTAAAGTTGTGATCCAAAGCAAAAGAGTGTGCTTAAGAACTCTAGGCACCTCTAACTGGGGACTCTAGCAAATCTAAGTTACAATCTGAAAAGGTTCACCCAGTTATGTGCCGTGGCATTTATGTAGCTGGTGGTAATACTGGAAAACAAAATGCTAAGGGTCACGGCCAAGACTCATAAAGTAGCTGTGTTCAAGAATCAACATACTAAACTAGGAGAATCAATAACACCATCTGAATTATGAGTTCCTATGGATGCCAATCATTCTGAACTTCCAAGGATAAAGTAAGATGCCAAAACTGTTCAGAAGCAAAAAGCTACTAGTCCCGCTCATTTAATTGGAACTAAGCTTCATTGATATTTTGAGATTTATTGTATTTTCTCTTCTTTTTTTATCCTATTTTGTTTTTAGTTGCTTGGGAACAAGCAACAATTTAAGTTTGGTGTTATGATGAGCGGATAATTTATACGCTTTTTGGCATTGTTATTAGGTAGTTTTTAGCATGTTTTAGTTACTTTTTATTATATTTTTATTAGTTTTTATGTAAAAATCACATTTCTGGACTTTACTATGAGTTTGTATATTTTTCTATAATTTCAGGTATTTTCTGGCTGAAATTGAAGGACCTGAGCAAAAGTCTGATTCAGAGGCTGAGAAAGGACTGCAGATGCTGTTGGATTCTGACCCTCCTGCACTCGATGTGAATTTTCTGGAGCTACAAAAGCTCAATTGGCGCGATCTCAATTGTATTAGAAAGTAGACATCTTGGGCTTTTTGGAAATATATAACAGTCCATACTTTGCCTGAGATTTGATGGCCCAAACTAGCGTTTAAACGCCCATCAGAGACCCTTTTCTGGTGTAAAACGCCAGAACTGGTACCAGAACTGGAGTTAAACACTCAAACTAGCATTCAAGCTGGCATTTAACTCTAGAAAAGGCCTATGCACATGTAAAGCTCAATGATCAGCCCAAGCACACACCAAGTGGGCCCCAGAAGTGGATTTCTGCACTATCTGCACTTAGTTACTTATTTTCTGTAATCCTTAGTAACTAGTTTAGTATAAATACTAGTCTTTCCTATTGTATTTGCATCTTTGGACTTTGAGGCTTATGCCATTTTTCACATTTGTGAGGCTGGCCATTTGGCCATGCCTAGACCTTTTTCTCTTATGTATTTTCCAACGGTGGAGTTTCTACACCTCATAGATTAAGGTGCAGAGCTCTGCTGTTCTTCACGAATTAATGCAAGTACTATTGTTTCTCTTTCAATTCACGCTTACTTATTCTCCAAGATATACTCTCGTACTTAATTCAGTTAAGTCAGAATGAAGGGGTGACCCGTGACAATCACCCACTATCTTCGTTACTCGCTTAGCCAAGATCCGCGTGCCTGATAACCACAAGCGGTCTACATGATGTTCAACGTAGTCATTGGACGACAGCCGGAGTATAGTCTCTTGGGTCTCTGATCCACGGATTTGACTTGCCTCTCCTGACAACAGAGCATTCGAATCCGTGAGATTAGAACCTTCGTGGTAGAGGCTAGAACCAATTGGCAGCATTCCTGAGATCCGGAAAGTCTAAACCTTGTATGTGGTATTCCGAGTATAATCTGGGATGGGATAACTGTGACGAACTTCAAACTCACTAATATTGGGCGCAGTGACAGTGTGCAAAAGGATAGAGAGATCCTATTCCGACACAAGTGAGAACCGACAGATGATTAGCCGTGCGGTAGCTGTGCCTGGTATTTTTCATCCGGGACGAGAGATCCGAAAGTTGATTAGCCGTACAGAAACCGTACCTGGTATTTTTCATCCGAGAGGACGGATGGTAGCCATTGACAATGGTGATCCACCAACATACAGCTTGCCATGGAAGGCAGCATGCATGATTGGATGAAGACAATAGGAAAGCAGAGGTTCAGAAGCAACAAAGCATCTCCAAACACTTATCTGAAATTTCCACCAATGAATTACATAAGTATCTTTATTTTAATTTACGTTTTATTTATCTTTCAATTATCAAAACTCATAACCAATTGAATCTGCCTGACTAAGATTTACAGGATGACCATAGCCTGCTTCAACCCGACAATCTTCGTGGGATCGACCCTTACTCACGTAAGGTTTTATTACTTGGACGACCCAGTGCACTTGCTGGTTAGTTGTACCGGAGTTATGAAAAGTGTGATCCCATGGTGGTTTACACCGACAAAGGATGCAAATGATAGACCATGCCTGTGAAAATAGCAAAAACAACTGTGAGGCAACAAGACAAATTTAACAAATAACTGCTCTTGCAATTCACCAATAAGTATACAGACATGTTTCTTTTGTAAGTGGTGTCGAACGACACCACATCTCTATAGTATTCATACAAAGCCCTGCACCTTGCATATACCCATAGTGCGCTCCTAAATTTATTAGCATCGTCAACATCTATGGCATAAAAGAAGTTGGGATTGATCTCCTTTATTCGAACGAAATAAGTCATCATCCCCTGGAAGTCCTCATTGTCATCGGAGTATCGGAGATTGCTTGTGATGTAATTTCTAACATCCTTTTCTAGAAAACTCAGGTTTGAAGACCCATCAACGTCGTTTGCCAGTGCTAGATACGTCTTGTTGGGTCTTATGCCAGCCTCGTCATTATCCGTAATGACGCACTTAGCATGCATGGTCAACTCCCTATACTCATGATAGTGGACAGCTTTCTTAGCCGAACAGGGGTGAAAATGCCTCAATTCTAACCTAGACACAACCCAACATTCCTTCTCCCTGTCCAGCATGACATACATCCTTGCTCTGCATCTCGTGGCTATTATTCTATTTGCCCGAGTTGCTACCTTAACCCGAGATTCCCGATAACCCTCTCGAGTGCAGTGAAGAGATTGATTAACGGGTATCTTTGCTTCCTTCCGCATCATGTCGAAGTTTGTGTTCCTGACTTTAGTTACGAACCCCACTTTCTTTGCATAATTTGCATAAAAATCTTGTGCCAAATGCAACGAATCAAAATTCATTCATATGACTGGGATTTCTTCTTCACTGATCCCACTATGATCCGGCAACTGTAAGGCCAATTCACAGAACCAAATATGAATTAAAGTTAGTATTAACGTAGTAACTATAACGCGATAACAAACAATAAGTCATAATTCACACCTTGTGTCTTAATTCCAACTCATCCTTGCTCATCAATCTAATAAGGTCGGTAATTTCGTCGCCCTTCAATTAAATATATGGCAAAAAAAGTTTTACATCTTAAAGAACCTTACTATATAATGAATCACTCAAATAAAATACATCAACAAAATAGTGCAATGGCATATGGGACTTAAGCATAATATAACAATATCAATTCTTTGGATTAGAACATACTGTGTAAGCATTTTATAGCAATTCCTAGCCTACTCTAATAATTTCTCAACTAAGTATAAGACCGTACCACATGTTTCCAAATAGATAAAGTTAAAAAACATCTAATTAACATGAAGATCGCAACATTCACATATCACGTTGGGATCAAATTGCCTACAATGCTTGAACAGCCCATGCAACATACCTTGCTATATAATGAATCACTCAAATATAAAACATCAACAAAATAGTGCAATGGCATATGGGAGTCAGGCATAATTTAATATATCAATTCTTTTGGATTAAGACATGCTGGGTTAGCATTTCATGGCCATTCCTATCTTACTCTAATAATTTCTCAAGTAAATATAAAACCGTACCGGAATTTTCCAAATAGATAAAGTTACAAAACATCTAAATAACATGAAGAAATAACATTCACATATCGCATTGTGATCAAATTGCCTACAATGCAAGAAGAGCTCATGCAACTTACCTTAGACCCTCTTGCTCTTGAATAACAACTTCACCCACACTCAATTCTTCATCGCCTTCGGTTGAATTGGTCAATGTGTTGTTCGATCCGCCCACCGGTGTTGAAAACTCCATGGATGATGCTGTGTGGTTCCGGAATTCTTGCACCGCAACAGCCGCTTCTTTGTGACGGAAACTCTTGGCGTGATCGTCCTTGCGGGTGTTCCCTTTACCGAGTTGGGAACAGCACTTGAGCCACGATCGGTGTTGTCACCTTCAATTGTGACTTCTGGACTTTCGAATTGAGTTCCTTGAAGGAGATAGTAGTGACACGGACTAGTGGAGGCAATCGGGAAGAAGAAGAATGATGGTCAACCGCAACCCAACATGTGACGGCACGGACCGACTGAATCCGAGAAGGGATCGGTGCTTGGATGGTTGAATGGAAGAGCTGGGTGCCGCTTGGGATAGAGAGCTTGATTCGGGATACAGCCGCTTGGAAGAGGTGGTGAAGAATCGGGATTGTTGGAAGCAGAGTTCCGTGATCCCCGTAACTAATTCTCCAACATATCATTCAAAATTTTAATTTGGGGTGAGAAGCAATTAATATCAAATAGTATAAATTAAAAACAAATAAAATTAATTAAGATAATTATAAATTAGATAAGTTATTTACTTTTTGGCTGATCACCTCTTGGTTCCATATACTTTTCCTTTTTGTAATAATTTTTAAAATTGGATTAATACTCAAAATCGTCCCTGAAAGATCACGCATTCTTCATTTTCGTCCCCGAATAATTTTTTTAATCAAATTAGTCCTTGAAAGATTTAAAATCAATCACGTTTGTCCTTCCTTCAATTAGTTAACCATTTCTGTTAATGTTTTCTACGTAAATCGTTAAGTGACACAGCACATATCAAAACTACACCGTTTCTCTCATCTCTCCCCATTTGAAGCTTTCACCAAGCATTATCCAGACGCTCTTTCTTTCTTCTTCACACGAAACAGAAAATATCAAACACACAGAGAGAGAAAAGACGACAGAGCTCTAATCAAAGAGAAGAACATGGTGCTTTGATCAAAGGGTATGATTTTACAATTCTACCTCTCATTTTTGTTGCGGTTCTACACTTTGATTGCTCCTCTAAGTGTTCTGTCAAGTTTTGGGGGTTAGAGTAGATTCAAGGTGTGTCTATAATTGAACTTTAAGTGCATGACAGAGTTGATTCAGCGTATGTGGGCATAATTAAACTTTTAAGTGAATGACATATTCTGTTGTTGATTGTTTTTCCTTATTCTGCCTCTTATTTCTACATTCAGCATCGAGGTGAAAGGCGAGGACTTGGAGGAATATTTTTTGATGATCTGAATGACTACGATCAGGAGATGCTTCTTTCCTTCGCAACTAGTAATTGCTTGCATTTGCATGTATAAATGGATGCTTCTAACTAGAAAGACATTTCATTCATTTTTCCCCTTCCTATTTCATGCTTGTTTAAACTATGGTTTTTCTTACAGAATGTGCAAACTCTGTTATTCATGCATATATTCCTATCATAGAGAGAAGGAAGGATTTGCCCTTTACAGAGCAGCAGAAAGCATGGAAACAATTGAGAAGGGGACGACACGTTGAATTCAATTTTATATAATATTAAAGCCCACTTTCTCTAATACACACAACACACACAAACAAGGCTCTATTCTTTCTCAAATCAAGGTGACATTCGAGTAATCAAAATTATGGCAACATGTATATGATAGGGGTATTACATTTGGGCTTAAAACAGGAGGCAGAATAGAGAGTATTCTTATCGATTATGGCTTCCTCATCCCTTCCAATGATTCGAGCTCCGTCGTATTCTCTTTAACTATTGTGATGTTTCATGCGTTTTGAGAGAGAAAAAAAGAGAAATGGCGCCGTTTTGACACAATATGTCCTAATACCAAAAGACGACGTCGTTTTATCATTGTTGATTTGTCATTTAACGATACATGTGGAAAAGGTTAACGGACACAGTTAACTAATTGACGGAAGGACAAACACGATTGATTTTAAATTTTTCAAGGACTAATTTGATTAAAAAAATTATTCGATGACGAAAATGAAGAATGCGTGATCTTTCAAGGACGATTTGGAGTATTAACCCTTTTAAAATTATTTAATTTAATAAATAAAATATGGAAACGAAATATATGGAAATTGAATATCTCGTTCACAGTATAAACGAAATGCATTAAAAATTATCTCGTTTACAATATAAATAAAATAAGAGTAGATAACATATTTTTGTAATAATTTTTAAAATTATTTAATTTAATAAATAAAATATTTATTTAATTTATATAAATAAAAAACCAATGGTGGATGTTACAGTTTTTCTCAATAATTTAGTGAATCAATAGTCCATAAACTCATTAATTATTCGGTGAATCAGTGCTCCATACATTTTTTATTTTTAAAATAGTTTTTTAGAGTTAAAATATCTATTATATCTTTTATACTTATTTTACTTTTTTTTTAATTAATAAAAAACGGATTTTAACTTTTTTTTTTTAATTTACAGTCTAGTAGTATACACAAGAAAAAGAAGAAGAAGAAAGAAGGTATGAGACTCTGAATTATTCATCAACACGCCCCCTCTATTCTCTAAGATATCACCCTTTTTTATCGTTGTCGCCACTCCATCAGAAATTTATCATACCACCTTCAACAATTCAACACTAATCCATCCGAATTAATGAAAAAAAACAACCATATTTATCAAAGGCGACGTTGTCGCAGATCTAAGAAATAGAGGAAGAGGACAGCGAGAGGGAAAGAATGAAAAGTAGGGAGGAGACCGAAAGTAGATGCATGGTGGGCGAGGACAGAGGCGGAGGTGTGGGGTAAGGGGTGTCGCGGACAAATGCAGAGGCGGAGGAATGGTGAGGAAGAAGAGGGTGGAGGCCGAGAGCGTAGCAAGGGAGAAGGGTAGCCGCGGAGGTGTGGTAGGAGAGGAGAGAGGGGGAAGAACACATGGTGAAAAAGAGTGGTGGAAAAGAAAAAATTGCGTAATTAACTAAAATTAATTAGATTTATGGATAATTAGATCTTTCAAATTTTAAAATTAAATTGAATTTTGAGTCAAATTAGATAACTTTAATGTTGACTGATATTTTAGTCTTTTTAAAAAATATTCACGTTAAATAATACACATGAAAATTAAAATTTTTAAAATAAAAAAAACTAAAAAAAATTAAAGAACATACAAATTTTTTTTCTTTGTTTTCTAATTAGTGAGAGAGTAGAATTTAAATTTAAAAAATTAAATTTTAAATTTTGAATAGAATATAAACTTATTTAATTCAAATTATATTATATTATATTAAAATAAGATAAGTAATGAAAAAAAAATATATATTTTCGTATTTATATACATAAATTTTATATTTATTTTATTTATATAAAAATTTTTAATTTTGTTTCATAAATATAAACTTACACAATAGGTTTTATTTAAAAGAAAATTTGTGTCCTTTTAAAATTAATTACAAACTTGTTTTACTTTTTGTAATTAAATTAAATTTTTAATTCAAATTAAATAAATTCAATATAAAAAGATATTTTAGTATTTTAAAATTTTTAAAAAAGACATAGGTTATTTATATTAGAGTTATACAAAATTGTATTTTCATTTTTTTGTTCATTTTTCGATTGCATTAATGGCTACAATTTGTCTTTTCTTGTACTTTTTTTGTTTGTAAATAATTTAAAAAAATAAATGAATGAGAATGAAAAATATATAAAAATATTATATTAAATTTAAAAAATTTTTCACAATTAGTATGAGAGATTAAGAAATGAAGAGTAGTAAGAGTCTTAATATGTATAAGTTGTAGAATTTAAATATTTGTAACTGAAATTTTTTATAATTATTATTATTATGACACTTTTAATGTATGTTTATTGCATTTAATTAGTAGTTGATGTTTCAATTGAATAATACTAAATAAGAGTTTTTTTCTTTAATTTTTTTAAAACATTTTACTAAATAGTAATTGGTTGATTTGTATCTTTTGTCAAGTCATTAGAATTGCTGATGTGGCATCATTAGCAAAGAAAAGATGACTTAAACTCATTATGAAGAGAGTTGGTATCAGTTTTTATATATTATAAATAGATGGTTGCCATTGTTAATCTTTTAACCTTTCTTCTCACCTAATCTAATATTTATGAAGATGCCTAGTGCAATTCATTGGGAGTACAACAAATTCATCTTAAACCAAAAAATAAAAACGCATTTTAGAAATTAAAATTAAAATTTTTTTTTCAAAATAATATTTTTTTATTTAATCAACTTTTAGTTTTTTTAAGCTTATTTTAGAGAAAATAACGCTTTTTTTTCCTGCAAAATGCTTAAATGAATTTTTTATTTTTAAAAAGTTTTTCAATAAAAATTAAATAACATATATTGTAGTTTATTTAATGAAAATATTTTTTAATAATTATTATTATAATTATATATTAGTAATAATAATATAAAATATGTATTTATTATTAATATAATAAATTAATTTATTTTTAATATTTTAATTTGTTACAAAATATTTAATTAAAATTTTTGTATATTTTATGATTAATAATAAAATATTAAAAATAAATAAACTTATTACTTTAATCATAAATATATTATTATTATTATTATTATTATTATTATTATTATTATTATTATTATTATTATTATTATTATTATTATTATTATTACATAATATAAAATAGTTTTACTTTTTACTTTTTATGGATAATCAGATCTTTCAAATTTTAAAATTAAATTGAATTTTGAGTCAAATTAGATAATTTTAATGTTGACCGATATTTTAGTCTTTTTAAAAAATATTCACATTAAATAATACACATGAAAATTAAAATTTTTAAAATTAAAAAACCTAAAAAAAATGAAAGAACATACAAATTTTTTCTTTGTTTTCTAATTAGTGAGAGAGTAGAATTTACATTTTAAAAATTAAATTTTAAATTTTGAATAGAATATAAACTTATTTAATTCAAGTTATATTATATTATATTAAAATAAGATAAGTAATGAAAGAAAAACATATATTTTTGTATTTATATACATAAATTTTATATTTATTTTATTTATATAAAAAATTTTTAATGTTGTTTCATAAATATTTATGCTTGCCAATGAGTAATAGCTCAAATGGCATAGTCTCCCCATACTCAATTAAGAGGTTGCGGGTTCGAGTCTCCTATCTTTAGTAAAAATAAAAAAATAAAAAAAATTAAATATTTATGCTTACACAATAGGTTTTATTTAAAAGAAAATCTGTGTCCTTTTAAAATTAATTACAAACTTATTTAATTTTCTGTAATTAAATTAAATTTTTAATTCAAATTAAATAAATTCAATATAAAAAGATATTTTAGTATTTTAAATTAATTCTAAAAGATATTTTTATTTTTTTAATTCTTTTAACTCTTTATTTTTTGTTTTTGTCATAATTTTATAATGATTTAACATCACTCAAAAAATAAAATAAATTTAAATTAAAACAATAAAATTAAAACGTTTTAGTCCAAAAAATAGTTTTAATACTTTTTCTCTTTTTCTTTAATTATAGAATATTAAAATTTTATATACAATTTTTTTCTTTTAATTAAAAAATATTAAAATTTTATATAACTTTAGAGTACTAAATCACCTGTCTGCCATGGCCTACAACTGAAAACAGGATAGATTCTAATTTTTCAAGTGCATGTAAAAACTGCATGATCGCTTTGTAACTTGTAGGGGTGGCAACGAGGCAGGTAGGGGCTGGTTTTCGCTCTACCCGACCCCACCCCCCGCATAACAACTGGGTAGTAAAACGTTGAACTCTAAGCCGCCCCTACGGGTACCTGCCCTGCCCCTACCCATCCCTATAATTATTAAAATTCAATAAATAAAATTAAATTTCAAAATTTATATAACCATCATCACATACATAATATAAATTGAAGTAAAAATTTAAATATGATACAATATTATTAATCATTTACTAATTATTTTACATATATTATACATATTATATATTAAAATTATCTATATTATATATATAGCGGGTGGGTAAGGACGGGTATTACCTAAATCCGACCCCACTCCGCCCTTCCCAAGAACCCGCCCCGCTAAAAATCCGTCCCGGTGTGGAGCGGGTAATTACCCGTCCCGAGCGGATAGGGACGGGGTGGGTATCGGCGGATTCGGATGGTATTGTCATTCCTAGTGACTTGTAACTCGTGGCTCTCTTCCTTTTTGTTAGAGAAGAAATTACATATTCGCTCTCGATTTTGTATATTCTAATTTCTAATGTTTTATGTTGCAACAGAAGAAAAATATTTGAATTTTTTAAACACATTTATAAGTATTTTAAGAATAAAAAATAAATTATGCTGAATTATGTTGTGATTATAATTGTTATTTATCATTTTTAGTTTTATACATTTTTTTAAATAAAAGAGTTTTACTTTTTTTTTAAAGAGTTAGAATCTTTGTTAGACATTTTCCTTTCAAAATAGTAATATAAACTCATTCGTTTTATTAAAATTTATAGAAAAAAAATTATTACTTGTTTCCACCGTAACAATTTCACCTAATATTTTTAAATTATTTATTTTAATAAAATTTTATAATTATATTTATATAAAAATATTTTTTATTATTTAATAATAAATTATAAAATTTAATTTTAATATATTATTAAGATATTATTTTTATTTAAAATATAATTACTCAAACAAAATATACTTTTTACGTGAATATTTTTATTTAGAATATGTTTTAGTATTTTCATTGGGAACAACGGTCTATTTTTAAAACATGTGTTAAATAATTTTTGAGTAACTGAAATTTTTTTATAAATAAATAATTTAATTATTTTATTTATCAAAATATATAATTTATAATTTATTTATTAATTTAATTTATATTTATTTATCTTATTTATCGTGTAAACAAAATAATTATGAATATATATAAAATTTAAAAAAATGCACATATTTCATTTACAATATAAACAAAATATATTTATAATTATTTTGTTTATACTCTAAATGAGTTATGTGTATTATTGTTAGTCGTAATTTTTTGATAATAATATACATATTTTATTTATAATGTAATATGAATATATCTCAATTATATGATAACGAAGATAAATTGATGTGTTATAAATTAATAAATACAACATAAATTATATATTTTAATAAATAAAATAATTAAATTATTTATTTGTAAAAAAAAATTTTGAATATCTGACAACGGAAATTTTTTTTATACTATTTACACTATTTACACCATTTGTGTTAGAGCACTTTGTGTCAGATCACCGTTTATGTTCCAATTGTTCACAATTTTACGTTGTGTACTGCGCTGCTTGTCCCCAGTTATTAACATGCTGTGTATTGTAGAAGTAACGAAGTAAACATCTCACAGGGGGCTGTTGGTGTTGTTCTCGTGTCATTAGTACAGGTCGTGGCTTGGAACTTTGCTCATTATTTTTGTCGATTTCACGGAAAATTAGATGAATTCAAAATGATTTTTGTTTCAATAAATAAAAAAATATTATTTTTAAAAATAAATTATTTTAACTTTAATTTTTAGCTTTTAATTATAAATTTAAAAAATTATTATTTTTCTAAAAAAATTCGACTTGTTCCTGTGTATTCTTATGTATTCCTATATACTCTAATGTTTATGAAGATGCCTAGTGTATTATAACAAATTCATCTTAAACCAAAAAACAAAAACGCATTTCAGAAATTAAAATTAAAAATTTTTTTTGAAACAATATTTTTTTATTTAATCAACTTTTAGTTTTTTTTTTAAGATTATTTTAGAGAAAATAACGCTTTTCTTTTCTGCAAAATGCTTAAATGAATTTTTTTATTTTTAAAAATATTTTTCAATAAAAATTAAATAACATATATTTTAGTTTATTTAATAAAAATATTTTTTAATAATTATTATTATAATTATATATATTAGTATTAATAATATAAAATATGTATTTATTATTAATATAATAAATTAATTTATTTTTAATATTTTAATTTTTACAAAATATTTAATTTAAATTTTTGTATATTTTATGATTAATAATAAAATATTAAAAATAAATAAACTTATTACTTTAACCATAAATATATTATTATTATTATTATTATTATTATTATAATAATAATAATAATAATAATAATAATAATAATAATAATAATAATTATTATTATTATTATTATTATTATTATTATTATTATTATTATTATAATAATAATAATAATAATAATAATAAAATAATTTTACTTTTTACATATTTAATCTAAATTTTTTATATTTCATGATTAATAATATAAAATTAAAAATAAATAAAATACATTATAATAATAAATATATTTTATATTATTTGTTTTACTACTATTATAATGTTAATGATAATATAAAATATATATTACTATTAGTGTGATAAATTTTAATTATTTTAAATATTTTTCATAAATCATAAAATATATAAAAAAATTTGACTAAATATTTTTGTAACAAGTTAAAATATTAAAAATAAGTAAAAATTATTAAACTAATAATAAGTATATATTTTATATTAGTTTTTGAAATAATAAAATAATTATTTATCTCTTTTTCTGCAGAATTTTATTTTTTATATAATTTTTAAATTTTTGCAGTTTTATTTAATAATTTAATTTATTTACCCAAGGTTCACGTCAAAAACTTGTGCAATATATGTTTTAGGTAAATATTTATATATAAAAATAATTATCACTAATTTATATATAAAAATAATTATTAAAAAATATTCTAATTACATAGACTAAAATACATGTTATTTAATTTTTGTAAAAATAAAATATATTTAAACATTTTACATGAAAAAAGTATCAATTTCTCTTACTTTTATAATTTGGTTCAAATTAATTATTTAAGTTTAAATTCCACTAATTTGATAAGCGTTGATTAAAATTCCAACATACAATTTTTGTTCCCTTTTTCGGTTTTTCCATTAAGGTTATTAGGAAAATTATCATTTTTTTAAATTTAATAAAAAAAATGAATTTTTAGTTTTTTACGATAAAAAATTCTACTTTTATTTCGTATTAGTTCGCAAAATCCTTAGTTATTTAGTTATAGGATTCTAATATCTTTTTATATTGTAGGACCATGGAATTTGGAGAAGGATGAGTAAGATTAGAATTTCCTATGATAGTTACCTAATTTTGGAATAGTGAGAACTTAGGATGGAAATAATGATGGGTGAAGTTTAAGATTGCTTAGTGAGTTTCCTGTTATCTTATATCCACTGTTTTTCAGATGCAGGTCCTAATGCTCTACAGTGAGTTAGAGTTCGTTTGGAAAACGGCGAAGTGATCTTAAGTTCTCTCTCTCTCTCTCTCTCTCTCTCTCTCTCTCTCTCTCTCTCTCTCTCTCTCTCTCTCTCTCTCTCTCTCTCTCTCTCTCTCTCTCTCTCTCTCTCTCTAGAAACATTAAAGATGTGTATGTATATATTAACTCTTTGGGAACTTACTTATAGAGGCTATGTTGTATATTTAGGAGAGATAGAAATTGTTATCAACTATTTTTATTTCTATAATCATAGCCGACCTAAACTTTGCGAATTTTCTTTTTATTCCTTTTTGGATTTCTCGTTTAATAATTCCTTCTATATATATATATATATATATATATATATATATATATATATATATATATATATATATATATATATATATATTCTGTCTTTACTCTATTCTTTCTTTAAGTTTTATTTTCATCTATCGTATTCGAACACCATACTTTCGATACATTATGTTTCCACTCGCAATTTTCTTTTTATTCCTTTTCGGGATTCTCGTTTAATAATTCCTTTCAATTATATATATATATATATATATATATATATATATATATATATTTGAGCATAAGGATTTGAAAGTTAAGATGTTACATTATGGTATCAAAGCAGTTCGTCATCGTGAGCCCGAGGGATGGACTGCTTCTGCTTCAATGCATACTCTAATTTTGTGCTTGTGCTATTTAGGATATCTAATTGATATGTTTAGCATAAATTTCATGAGTATACTTTGGAAATTTGAAGCACTTAACTTGAGATATTAAGACTGATCACCTTGATGTCGCTTGTTTGGTGTGGATAATACCCGAATGGCAACTTGTGGACGTGGTCGAACCCGTACTCGAAGAGATAATGAGGAAGGTGCACCGGTGGACAACCAGACCACACTCGTAGCTGCTATGACCACTCTTGTGAATGCTATACACGCGAATACTGTGGCTACTAACCAGGCCATGGAAAGGATGAACGGGAACGGCAGTGGACTGGGAAACCATCAGGCTGAGGGAGGTCCGATGACCTTGGCGACTTTTCTGAAGGTCAATTCCCCAATCTTCAAGGGTTCAACTAATTTGACTGAAGCTGATAATTAGTTCCAAGCAATGGAAATGGTACTGCAAGCACAGCATGTACTTAAGGGTCAGTTGGTCCAATTTGCTGCTTATCAGTTGGCTGGAGAAGCATAACACTGGTGACAAGGAGCTTACCGTCTGCTGTAGCAAGGGAATGAAAATAAAACGACCTCCTAGAAGGTGTTGAAAGAGGAGTTTTACAAGAAATACTTCCCAAATTTCGTAAGAGAAGCTACGGAGTTGGAGCTGCTAAATCTGAGACAAGGATCCATGACGGTGGCTGCTTATACGAGCAAGTTTGAAGAATTATGTCGCTTCTCGAGGATCTATCAAGGCTAAAGGATATGAAGAATGGAAGTGCATGAAATACCAGGATGGTTTGAGGGATGATATTATGCAAGCTGTGGTGCCTCTTGAGGTCAAGGGCTTTGCAGAGTTAGTAAACAAGAGTCGAGTCGTGGAAGAATGCTCAAGAAAGACCGTTATGGCAAGGGAGGATCGCCAAGATTTTAAGAGAAGTAGATATGCACTGCAATACCCCCAAGATCGGGACAACTATAGGAGGAATAAGGACTGTCCAAGAATCGGCAAGGAAAAACAGACGACGACGTATTCAGAGGATTTGAGGTGCCAAAGGTGTGAAGGTTTCAATCCTGATAAGCCCAGCCAAAAGGGTTTAGACTTGTGTTACAAGTGTGGGACACCTAGTCATATCTCTAGAGATTATTCCCACAGAAGGACTCAGGATGCAGATTAATTTCAACAATAAGGCCGAGCCGACTTCCGAAGGAACAACAACAACGACAACAGCAATCATTAAGGGAGGATATATGAGAAGCAACCTCAAAATTATTTGACCTGTAAGAGGTGTGGAATCTCCCACCCAAGAACTCCATGTAGAGTTAGATTGGGTTTGTGTTTCTACTACGGAGGAGCTGGTCATATGTCGTGGAACTGTCCGGAGAAAGCCAACAAAGTGCCGAGAGGGCCCAACAACAAGGTCGCGCGTATGCTATGACAACGGATGAGGCTGCTAGATCAGAGGCTTTGAATTGAGGTAAATGTGAAACTGATGACTATAATTACATTATATGGTACTGAAACACTGTGTTTGCTCATAGCCTATGACGGAGATAAAGGTTTTAGGATCGAAAGTGTCAACCTTAAGACTGAACCTTAACTTAATTGTGTTGCATAGAATATCGCTGATAGAGCTGGCAAAAATTAGGATTTTATCATAGGAACTAATGGAAAAGAAATTTGTTTGAACAAGTATTTCCCGTGGAGAGCGCCAATTATGTCCGTGAAGAGCAAAGACGATAGCAAAAGGCATTATGTGTGAAGGTGTGTCAATAAATCTTCGTGTTTCGATCTATCTTTCTTTTGTAACTTGTATCAGAGTTTTTGTCTTGGATTCTTTCTTTGAAAATTATCCGATCTTCTTTCCAATCCTATTATTTACTTGCATGTTCATGCAAGAATCTTGTACCTTTCAAAGTGAGCCTGACCTTGTTTTGGTACAATCAAGCGATCCTTAAATCTTTGGAAACTTGCAGTTAGATTGCCTTCTTCTCGAACTTGTGTTTCTTTAGTATCAGCTAAGACTTAATCGATTTGATATGCCTTATTCTTTCTATCAAAGGTTCTGGATTTGGATTCTTTTCTTGAGATGCACTTTAATTTTTTTTTGGTGTATTTTGATGGTTTTTCTATAACATCATTTGATCGTAATTCTAAATAATCCTCTCAACTTCTCGCGATAACCCTCTGTACTTCTTCATTTGAGCTTAGTAATCCTTTCGAAATAAACTCGATCTTGTTTTGTCGTCGCGTACAAATCCTAGATGTAACTCTCGATACGTTAAAACACGACTTATGACGGCAGAAGATAAAACTGTGCGTATGCAACATCATGAGGAGTTTTGAAGCTTTGAATTTTGCAAATTGATTTGCAAGGATACACCGTTGGTGTGTACGATCAACTGTGAGGAGAGTTTTCAAACTTGAAGGAGAAAATTAACTATAGCGCCAGTACTCGTGTTACTTGAACTTAACGAACCACTCAGAGATTTCCGTGATGCATTATTAAGGGTTTAATTTGCATATTGATGTAACATCGGAACATGGTGGCTTATGCCTCACAGTATCTGAGATGTCATAAAGTGAACTTTTTTGACGCATGACTTGGGGCTAGCGGCTGTTGTGTTTGCTTTGAGGATTTGGAGGCATTAGCTGTAGGGAGTAAGGGTTCAGTGAGAGACTAAGACTTAACTTGAATTATCACCCTGGAAAGCTGAATGTAGTGAAAGATATTTTGAGTAGGAAGTCCTTGAGTGTGGCTTGGAAGATGCTCTAGAAATAAGAGTTATTAAATAAGTTTGTGGATCTGAGATTAGGAGTGGAGGATGTAGCCGAATGCGTAAGTTTGAATCAGTTACAAATCATAGGTGATTTTAAGACTGATAGTCAGAAAGTACAACAAGAGAGTGAGGATATATAGAAGATGTTAAGGTTTGTAGAACAAAGAAAACAAGAAGAGATTAAGAAGAATCGAGAAGGAGTTCAGAGGTGTGAGGAGAGAGATTGCATATTAAGTATAGGGAACACTTGCAAAAATGAGATACTGTCTGAAGATCACAAGAGCAGATTTTTAATTTATCCAAGGAATGACAAAGATATGTCATTACTTGAAAGAGAGATTGAGGCAACTAAATTTTGAGGGTAAAATTTTTAATTAAGTGGGTAGGATGTAAGACCCGAAGAAAATTATAAAAGGATTATTTGGATAATTAATCATTAAATTAAAATAGTTAAAATGCGTCTGGACGGAGTCAAAAATTAAAACTTAGGAATTTGAAATTTTAACGATGATATTTGGATTCGAAAAATTTTTCCGAGCGAAAAAATATAATTTTTTTGCGGAAAAACACATATTAGTAACTGATGTGCCGAAGGTCGTCGTCGGTCTAGATTTTCTTCCTAAAATAAGGAATCACTTCGTTGTGAGCATAGCTCCAAACCAACAAACAACTCTTGCAATCAAATTAAGAATTTGAGTTGTCACAAGTAACAAACCCCAATGAATTTATAACCGAAGTATTTGGACTCCGGGTCATCTCCCTAGGAAACAATGTAGTGCTCAATTATTGGCTATGAAGGGGTAAAGGGGGGTTTTGGTTCATGAGATGGCAAGAAAGTAAATTAAGTAAGTAAGTAAAGGAAGCAAGATAAAGAACTCTTGGCTAAGACTTAGGTAACTGAGATCACCATCCTTGTCAACAAACCAAATATGGATAATTGTGAGAGGCCAACCCATTAAGTATACTTCCCAAAAGCTTTAAGTACGTAATATTTACTCCTAAGCTTGAAGTACGTCAAATAGGTTTGATCACATCCACCCTTAAGTCCTAACTTACCTACTAATTAACTTAGTAGTGGGTTAGCGTCAATGGGTATCAAATTGATCACCAAGGATTCTCAAATCACTAATTCCATCATACCCAATGACTCAAGTTTACCCAATTCCCTTGACTTAGACCAAGAATTGACAGAACTACTCAAAAAACTAAAGAGAATATTTCGTCAAACACATAGAGTGCAATAGAAGTGAACATCATAAATTGCAAGAATAATAAAATCTAACGACTACTAAGTACAAGAAGGGTAAGAACACAATTCAATTCATCAATAAAAAGAACATCAACATCAAAATTGCATTAAATGTAAACCAAATCTAACATGAGTTCATCATCACAAAAGAGAGCAAATTGAGAAATTAACATCACAAATAAGAGGATCAAGATGTAGAAATAAGAAATTATAAAAGAAACAAGATGAGATCAAGTAATTAAACATGGATCTAAGATAACCTAACCTAATCCTAACCTAATTCTAGAGAGAAGAGGGAGCTTCTCTCTCTAGAAAACTAACTAAAGGCTCATGTTGACTAAACTAATTGCTCCCCCTTTGCTTGGACTTCAATTCTGCATGAAATACACTCAGAAACAAGTTGGATTTGGGCCTGGGCAGCTCAGAAATTGCCCCCAGCATTTTGCCTTTAAGTGGGCCACGTGAGAGTACCGGCGCATGCGCGTCATGTGCACGTGCGCGTCGATTGGCAAATTCTCCATCCGCGCAGACGCGGCATGTACGCGTGCGCGTCTATAGGCGAGACCACTTTTGCGCGTGCGCGCCTTGTGCGCGTGCGGGTCCTTGGATGCGTTCCCAATCTTTGTTTCTTCATGCATTCTCCCCTTGTATGCTTTTCTACTCATTTCTTCCATCCAATACTTGCCTTATAAACCTGAAGTCACTCAACAAACACATCAAGGCATCGAATAGAATTAAAGTGAATCAAAATTACCAATTTAGGGTCTAAAAAGCATGTTTTTACACTTAAGCAAAATTCAAGGGAGAATTACAAAACCATGCTATTTCATTGAATAAATGTGAGAAAAGGTGGTAAAATCCCCTAAAATAAACACAAGATAAATCACGAAATCGGGGTTTATCAAATCTCCCCACACTTAAACTAAGCATGTCCTCATGCTAAAATCAAGAAAGAAGCAAAGGGTATTAACATTTATTCAATGCAACTAACTAAATGCAATAATCTATATGCAACCTATCTACATGATGTAATGGCTTAGTCAAAATAAATCAATTTTCAAGAATACACATGCAAGCACAAGGGCTAAGGTATTAGCAATCAAAGCAAACCACAATTGGATTGAATCATTGGAAGAGTTCACAAACTTTCAAGAAAAGATGATCATGGGTGGAAACATGTAATGGAGCAATTGAACCCTCGCCGGATGTGTATCCGCTCTATGCACTCAAGTGTATGGGGTTGATTCACTCAATTCTCCCCTAATCATGCTTTCCAAGATTTGTTTTTCATCTAACAATCAACAACTACTTTATGCATGCATACAAATATCAAGAGGACTTTCCATAGGTTGTAATGGGGCTAGGGTCAAGGTAGGATGCATATGGTCAAGTGAGCTTAAAATTTGAATCTTTGAATAAATTAAACTTCCCACCTAACCTATGATAACCTAAACAATTCTAAACAAACCTAGCTATCTATTCTTCACTTTTCACACACTCATTCATTTCCTTTTTAATACCTCACATATGCATTGATTATTATTAAACTTCAAACTTTGGGACATTTTGTTCCCTTATTGTTGCATTGTAAATTTTCTAAATTCATTTTTTTATAAGCTGAAATATATACAGGAACATCAATGCATATGATTTACACATGATTAATACATGAGTATGTACCCAATTTCTGAGAACTTTTCAACAAAAACACACACACTTTTATCTCTACCCAATGTTCCCAACTTTCCATATTCTAATGATGAACACGCTCATTAGCCTAAGCTAATCAAAGATCCAAATTAAGGGACATTTATTATTTTTTCACTTAGGCTTGTAATGTGCTACAATTAAGAACAAATGGTTAAGCATAGGCTCAAGATTGGTTAACAATGGAAGATAAAAGGTTAGCTATTTGGGTAAGTGAGCTAATTGAACAATGACTTCAATCATATAAATGCATGTATACACAAAATAATGGACATAAAGAATCAAACAAATCAAAGATTACAATCATAGGAAGAGAATAATGCACACAAGAATGAAAGTAAGTGTTCATAGGATGTAACAACACAATTAGGCTCAAATCTCACATGCTTGTGTTCTTTGCTCAAAACATGATCCATAAGTGTATAATTCAAGCAAGTTCTAAAAAAAAAATTTTCAACCAATTGGGTGGTACCCTAAAAATGAATTTCTTGAAAATTTTCATCATATTGACTAAGCTTATTCCAGTGCAATGTTGTGATTTAGAAAATTTTAAAATTTTCCTAGTTTACCCCTTTTTAAATCAAAACACAATTCTTATATGAAAAGGGTTAACTAGATTTTTAACAATCCAGAATATTTTCCTAATCACAATCAAAAACTAAGATGCAATATATATATATATATATATATATATATATATACTAAAAGTGTGCAACAACCAAAACAAGAGTATCTACAATAGCAAATATGTACAGTAATCCCAAAATGATCTAAAAGATAAAGTGCAAAATAAAATAAAGTGCAGAAACTATAAATAGATGTCTGAAAGTTCACCACATAAATGTAAACACGGGTTACGAGCTGTGACCTCCCCACACTTTAGAATCAAGCATCGTCCTTGATGCTACTTCTGAAGCTCGGGATGGGGGTCAACAATCGCGTCGGACTGTGGCTCAAGCTCAGGCTATGGGACAAAGACTGGCTGTGGCTCTGGCTGTGGCTGTGGATCCTCAGGAGGCTACTGGACCTCAGTGGTGGCCTGTGTCTTTGGAGGTGCATCCTGATGAGTCGGCTCCTCAGCCAGCTCTTCCTCCTGATCCTGCTCGTCAGAAGCGGAAGAGTATGGGAGCGACGGTAGCTCGATGCCCTGTGATACAAACACCTGGTCGATGCGGTCGAGACGTCGCAAGACACGACGCTCGAGGCACTCCATGAAGCGAAGCAGGTGCTGCACCAACAGATAAGTCAGCTCAGGTACTGGTGGTGGTGGTAAGGATGCTGCTACTGCTGAAGTAGAGGGGGATCCTGCTGCTGCTGCTGACGATGAGGGCTGAGCTGCCTCCTCCACTGCTCTAGCTCGGGAACGGCGTTTGAGTGGGGGCTTCTCGTGCACCCACCCACCCCATGGAATGGTAACCTCCTTCTCGTCCTCATCTGGGAGAGGTGGTATCACGTCATCATCCTCCCACGGGACATCAGCCATCTCAATCATGCTGGTGATTAGTGTAGGAAAGGGCAGCAGACCACGGATATGCGCGTGCCACATACACTGCCTGATCAGTCGGGGGAAGTTTATCTCCTTCCCCTCCATCACACACCCAATCAAAACCAGCATATCCATAGGAATCTCTGAGAAGTGAGTGGTGGGTAGGACATAGTGGGCGAAGATATGCTGCCAGGTCTTGGCTTCCTTCAACAGATAAGCGAAGCGCATCCCCTTGGGCTTCTTGTTCCCAGAATCCATCACCCAAGGAGCGTCAGGTGTGGCAATCACGCGTTTAAGCGCCTCATAGTCAAATGTCATGCAGTGGATGGCTATCTCTGCCTGCTTATAAGTGCAGATGTCATCAGGACGATGGTGGCAGAGCAGTGCATCCCGAATAGCAGACTCAGTGATCATAATCTCTCTACCCCACAGATGAACTAAATCAAGAGTGGCTCTAAAGAAGTTACAATAAAATTCTCTCACGCATGAAGTGTTCACCCTCCCCAAATCTCTGTCAACAAAATCCAATCCTAACTCCAGAATGCGGGTGTTAATGGCACGCCTCACATCATTGGGAAGGAGCAGTTTCTTCTCAATGTTTAGATTCTTCTTCCAGAAGTCAGAGAAGCGGAGCTCAGAGTAGAGGTTTAGGAATTTGATTGGGTCAGTGGGTGGCAGCAGCCGATTTTCCTTATCCTCTTCATTCAGGGGATTCTTAGCATAGTTTGCATAAGGAGAGGGGGTAGAGGTCTTAGAGCGCTTTCTCTTTTTGGAGGTAGTGGCTATAGCCTTTCCTTTGTCTAACATCCTGAAAAACAGAGATGATATAATATAAGCAGATAGCCAAACAGATACAATTCACTCAAAGCAAAGCATATTCATGAAGTGAGTAAAGTAACGGGATTTCTTGGAATGCAAGCAACAGAATTCAGAATGGAAACCAAACTTCAAACCAAGAATTCAAACCACATTTGCACATTACTCGTTTACTAAGCCTAGGAAACACCATATCCAAAATAATGATCAAAAGAGTTAAGTTGAAAACCAAAAGAAGTTAGTTGGTTAAACAGATTAAAGTTAGAAATCAGTTTGAAAATCAGTGATATGGTGGTTACCGGCTCAATTCACAGGGGAATGTACAAAATAGGAATGTAAGCACATTCACAATCATAAAATGCAACAAGTCATTGATGATGAAATATGATATAGCTAGAAAGAAACTAATATGAAACAGACCATCAATCAATGTAAAGATCACTAGTGGTGTTGGTGAAATAAGAATTACAGTGAACAATGCACATAAGTGAAATTCAAACACCAAATTTCAGCAAGCCATGAATGTCACAAAGTTGAGATAAGGGTTGAAAATTATATGTGCCATGTGACTAAAGGTAATTTGGGCGTAGAGAAAATGAATCACATTAGCCATGCAGGTGGAAGAAATCATCAACCTTGTGAAAGCAAGCAAATTGGGCTCAAATTCAAATGAGAACCAAGTTCATGGTCAATCTGAGAGTTTACTCAATCATGCAATACATATAGAAAGTCATCATGCATAACAAGAAAAGAAGGTGAGAAGCACAACCAAAATTTGCTCTTGAGGGTTTTCCAAAACCAATTAGGCAACAAAAGTCCTTTGATACAAAAATCATCAAACAGAAGCTTATTGCATCAATCAAAGCATTGTTCATTCATGGAACATGGTTAGGAAAAATTCGGCAGTAATTCAGCAGCAAATTGGCTGTTTTCCAAATTCAGATAATCAAGTCAATTTCATATAAACTCAGTGATAATCACAAACAGAAGCCATAAGTAAATTCATATGAAAAGGGGTATGTAAGCCAACAAGCATCACAAACAGCAGTAAGGAATATAAATTAATTCAGCCAGCAATAGATACCATTCTTTCTTGGAACAATGACCAAAAATCATGGTTTAAAACACAACATCACATATCAAATAAGCTCAGAACACATCAAGAAAGCAGGGCAATTTCACACAGCAGCAAAAATTCAGATAAACCTAAATCCACTACTTAGCCCAGATTCGCTAACCACCTAAGTGCACTAAACTAACAAACTAATCTAACTATACTAATATTAACAATAGCAGTAAGAGAAAGATAGAGTAGAGGTTCAGGTTGTGAAACCTGTAAGCAGAGTGGAAGCAGAAATGGGAGAAAAGGACAGAGAAAGCAGCAATATGGGGCTGCCAGCGATGATGCCCACTACGACGACAATGGCGTCGCGGCTGTGCTCGCGGCGGAGCAGGGGCACTGTGAGAGAGAACAGAGCAGAGAGGATTGAGTGAGAGAGGGAGAGAGGAGGAGTGAGAAAGAGAGAGAGAGCGAGGAAGATGGGGGGTTGGGGTGCGCGGCGATGGCGGCGGTGGTGTGCGCCGGAGTGCTGGTTGTGGAGGGAGAAGGGAGAATGGTGTTTCTGGTGAGTGAGGCAGAAGGAGAAGAGACGTTGGGTGAGGGACGAAGGGGGTTGTGCGAATGCGCTGGGGCTTCGCGTCCCTGGGGTAAGTAAAAATTTGAATCCACGCGTGCGCGCACCGTGCGCGCCTGCATGAGTGAGAAAATAAGGATGTGGCGCGAAAGCGCCATACGCGCCTAGGCATAGGTGGGAGAATTGGGGGCCGGTGCAGACGCGTACGGTGCGCGTCTGTGCGGGTATGCTGGGCCAGAGGCACAAAAGAGGCCCAAAGTTGGCATAAATATCGGGTCCTTTGGCCTGGGTGATGCTAAGAAGCATTGACGCGCGCGCGCGCACTGTGCGCGTTCGCATGGATGGCTTGAGCTTATTGAACAGGCGCGGAGGCGCCAAGTGCACCAACGTGTGGATGAAGAAACAGGGAGTGGCGCGGACGCACGTGGGTTGAGGCAAAGAGTTGGCCCAAAAGTGGCACAACTCTCTGGTCCTTGGCCCAGAAAGCTAAAATGTGCAGCCGACGCGCGCGCGCTATGTGCTTGCACGTGGCTTGGTTTTTTTTTTTATAATGAGCATCAAAAAGAGCTTATAACCTTCCCATCCTTCTCTAAGACTCTAGACTAGCTAAGATGCAAAATTAAACACATTTTTGAAGTATTGGAGATTTTTCAAACAAATTGAGGAAACTTGTAATTCAAGCAAAAACTCAAGTTCAAAGAATCATCCCTAATTAAAGCATAGAATGTATAAACACCTTAGCAAGAAAGAAAAATATACTAAGAAGTAAAGAAATTATGTACAATGGAACTCAATTCATTCATTCATTATATCTACAAGAGAATGGAAAGAGTTTACCATGGTGGGGTGTCTCCCACCAAGCACTTTTGGTTTAAGTCCTTAAGTTGGACATTTAGGAGACCCCTTGTCAAGGTGGCTTATGCTTGTATCCATCCTTGAACCTCCAAGAGTGCTTGTCCTTCAATCGGTTGTCAAAAGTTCCAACCATCTTCACCAAGCTTTGGTGAGGTTCTCTCCAAAGTATGAGCCAAAATTGATTGCTATGATGTGATCCAGGATCCCAAACTTTGTCTTCGCACCCGTCTTCTAGTTGATCGCCTTGATTCCGTCCGGGTGATGCGAAAGATGAATTCTTATGAAAGCACCAAACTATCCTTCTAGACCCATTTAATTGAGTATTACACCAATCCATGCTCTTCAATTTTGAGCTTCCAACCATAATGAGTCTAGATTTAGAACACCAACCACTGAACATCCTCCTCTTTTGCTTAAGTCCACAAAGCGCCCTAAGTTGGCCATCCGTCTCAAGCAGACCATACTCAAGTGGGATAATAAAGCTGAGAGTTAGAAGTTTTACCCACTCAAGCAAAGGATTGGATGACAAACTAGGTGGAGGAGTTCCCAAAGATCTTGATAAAGCATGCTCTACTCCCGTCTATCCTCTTCTAGAGGTTTCCACCACTTGGCAAGGTTTTTCAAGTTTCTCCTCTTGCCAAGCTTCCTCAGTTCACATTCTTCTTCACCAATTTCTTCTATCCCTTTTCCATCACTCTCGTCATAGATAGGAGGTCTAGTGAAGTCTACCTCGTCATCAAGTCTAAGCATTTTGGGGAAGGACTCTTCAAACTCGAAAGGATCATATGTTGATGCAGAATCATCATAGATAGGAGGGCTTGTTGCTTGGAACACTTCTTCCAGTTCTTTACTTACAATGGGTTTTGGAGGTTGCACACCCTCCTCAACCTTGTTTTCTAGTCCATTGGGAGAAGGCTCGACAAGATCGCCAAGGGGATTGATCAATGTGGGCAAAAAATCACTAGTGATGAAATCCACTTCTTGATCAATTTTCTTCAACTCTCCATTTACTTTCGCAACTTTACTCTCCTCTTTAACATCCTTTATGTGCTCAACATATCCCAAACATCCACCCACTACTTCCTTGTGTTCGCTAATCTCTATCTCCTCTTGTTGCACTTCTTGCTTCAACTCTTCTTCTTCACCATGGAGCTTCAAGTTCATTCCCTCACTAAGCTCCTTAATTGTTTTTCCATATTCAACAATAGGGGTACTCAGGGTACATGAGCTTAGGTGGAATGTTAGGTGATTCACGGCTTCTACCATGCTAGCTATCCTTGCTCTTAGCTCCTTAAACTTAGTTTCATCCTCCTCTTGTCGTTTTAAGATACGAGATTCAATGTCTCTCAGTTCTAATATGAAGGCTTCATCGGGAGGTGGTGGTGGAAGATAGGGTTCAGTGTTTAAGGGGAGATTGTTGATGTTGGATGGTGATTCATATTGGTGAAATTCTTGAGGTGGTGTATGTGGAATTTGTGGTTCTTGGGAGTATTGGTATTGGGATGGTGGTGGTTCTTGATGTGGTTCATATGGTGGTTGATATGGTGTGTATGAGTTATAGTCATATGGAGTTGAATGGTGGTGTGAGGCTTGTGAGTATGGTGTATGGCTATATTGAGGAATAGGATTACATGCATATAATGATTGTGGTTGGCAACCACAATGAGGGTCATCACACACATTGGATTGATACACATTAGGGTCAGGATTATACCCATAAGAGTTCATTGGAGGTTGTTGCCATGAAGGTTGTTCATAAGCTTGAGGTTCCTCCCATCCTTGATTTCCAAATCCTTGATGTATATCCTCATTGGAGCTTCCATTTCCTACAACATAGTTTGAACTACACTCATAGCCAAAAGGATGAGAATTCATAGTGAAAGAGAAAATAAAAACAAAGATTAATAAGAAACAAAGAAGATAAAATCCTAAACTAGCAAAAAGTAGCAAACAAACCAAAATTCAAGCTATTCACAATATATACAATAGCCAATAACATAACACCATTGTGTCCCCGGCAACGACGCCATTAATTTGATAGCAAAAATCGTTGTCGGTCTAGAATTTCTCTTGTAGAAATTAGAACTTTGTTGTAAGCATAGCTCCAAACCAACAAACAACTTTCACATCAAATTAAAAATTTGAGTTGTCACAAGTAACAAACCCCAATGAATTTATAACCGAAGTATTTGGACTCCGGGTCGTCTTCCTAGGAAACAATGTAGTGCTCAATTATTGGCTATGAAGGGGTAAAGGGGGGTTTTGGTTCATGAGATGGCAAGAAAGTAAATTAAGTAAGTAAGTAAAGGAAGCAAGATAAAGAACTCTTAGCTAAGACTTAGGTAACTGAGATCACCATCCTTGTCAACAAACTAAATATGGATAATTGTGAGAGGCCAACCCATTAAGTCTACTTCCCAAAGGCTTTAAGTACGTAATATTTACTCCTAAGCTTGAAGTACGTCAAATATGTTTGATCACATCCACCCTTAAGTCCTAACCTACCTACTAATTAACTTAGTAGTGGGTTAGCGTCAATGGGTATCAAATTGATCACCAAGGATTATCAAATCACCAATTCCATCATACCCAATGACTCAAGTTTACCTAATTTTCTTGGCTTAGACCAAGAATTGACAGAACTACTCAAAAAACTAAAGAGAGCATTTCGTCAAACACATAGAGTGCAATAGAAGTGAATATCATAAATTGCAAGAATAATAAAATCTAACGACTACTAAGTGCAAGAAGGGTAAGAACACAATTCAATTCATCAATAAAAAGAACATCAACATCAAAATTACATTAAATGTAAACCAAATCCAACATGAGTTCATCATCACAAAAGAGAGCAAATTGAGAAATTAACATCACAAATAAGAGGATCAAGATGTAGAAATAAGAAATTATAAAAGAAACAAGATGAGATCAAGTAATTAAACATGGATCTAAGATAACCTAACCTAATCCTAACCTAATTTTAGAGAGAAGAGGGAGCTTCTCTCTCTAGAAAACTAACTAAAGGCTCATGTTGACTAAACTAATTGCTCCCCCTTTGCTTGGACTTCAATTCTGCATGAAATACACTCAGAAACAAGTTGGATTTAGGCCTAGGCAGCTCAGAAATTGCCCCCAGCATTTTGCCTTTAGGTGGGTGATGAGCGGATAATTTATACGCTTTTTGGCATTGTTTTTAGTATGTTTTTAGTACATTTTAGTTAGTTTTTATTATGTTTTTATTAGTTTTTAAATAAAAATAACTTTTCTGGGCTTTACTATGAGTTTGTGTGTTTTTCTGTGATTTCAGGTATTTTCTGGCTAAAATTGAGGGACCTGAGCAAAAATCTGATTCAGAGGCTGAAAAAGGACTGTAGATACTATTGGATTCTGACCTCCCTGCACTCGAAGTATATTTTCTGGAGCTACAGAAACCCAATTAGCGTGCTCTCAATTGCGTTGGAAAGTAGACATCCTGGGCTTTCCAGCAATATATAATAGTCTATACTTTGCCCGAGATTTGATGGCCCAAACAGGCGTTCTAAGTCAGCTCAAGAATTCTGGCGTTTAACTCCAGAACTGGCACAAAAGCTGGAGTTAAACGCCCAAACTAGCATAAAAGCTGGCGTTTAACTCCAAGAAATGTCTCTACACATGAAAGCTTCAATGCTCAGCCCAAGCACACACCAAGTGGGCCCCGGAAGTGGAATTTTACAATAAACACCCTAGCTTACTCATTTTCTGTAACCCTAGGTCACTAGTTTACTATAAATACTACTTTCAGTGATTCATATTGTACCTCATGACACTTTACATGTTTCTTGTTGTGTTCTCTACGGCATGAGTCTCTAAACCCCATTGTTGGGGTGAGGAGCTTTGCTGTTCTTCATGAATTAATACAATTACTACTGTTTTCTATTCTATTACGCTTGCTTCCATTCTAAGATATTCATTCACACTTCAACTTGATGAATGTGATGATCTGTGACACTCATCATCATTCTCACCTATGAACGCGTGCCTGACAACCACCTCCGTTCTACCTTAGATTGAATGCATATCTCTTAGCCTCATGATTCAAATTAGAGTCTTCGTGGTATAAGCTAGAATCATTGGCGGTCATTCCTGAGATCCAGAATGTCTAAACCTTGTCTGTGGTATTCTGAGTAGGATCTGGGAAGGGATGACTGTGACGAGCTTCAAACTCGCGAGTGTTGGGCGTAGTGACAGACGCAAAAGGATCAACGGATCCTATTCCGACATGATCGAGAACCGATAGATGATTAGCCGTGCGGTGACAGCGCATTTGGAACATTTTCACTGAGAGAACGGGATGTAGCCATTGACAACGGTGATGTCCAACATAAAGCTTGCCATGGAAGGAGTCTTGCGTGCATGAAGAAGAAGACAGTAGGAAAGCAGAGGTTCAGAAGATAAAGCATCTCCAAAGCCTCAACCTGTTCTTCATTACTGCATAACAAGTATTTATTTCATGTTCTTTTACTTTTTACAATTAAATCTGAGAATTACTGATATCCTGACTAAGAGTTACAAGATAACCATAGCTTGCTTCAAGCCGACAATCTCCGTGGGATTGACCCTTACTCACATAAGGTATTACTTGGACGACCCAGTGCACTTGCTGGTTAGTTGTGCGGAGTTACAAAAGTGTGATTGTAATTTCGTGCACCAAGTTTTTGGCGCCGTTGCCGGGATTGTTCGAGTTTGGACAACTGACAGTTTATCTTGTTTCTTAGATTAGGAATATTTTATTTTTGTTGGTTTAGAGTCTTTTATTTGAGTTTAGTTTTATATTTTAAGTTTGGTGTCAATTGCATGCTTTTATTTTCTTTTAATTTTTCGAAATTGCATGTCCTCAGTTCTTTCTTGATTTTTAGAAATTCTAAGTTTGGTGTCTTCTTTGTGTTTTCCTTTAATTTTTCGAAAATTTTTGTTTGATTCTCTAAAAATTTTAAGTTTGGTGTGTTTTGTGCTTTTATTTACTTAAAAATTTTTCAAAAATTTGTTCTTGGTGTTAATCTTGACATTCAAGGTTTTCTTGTCTGTTCTCTGTGTTTTGATCTAAAATTTCTAAGTTTAGTGTCATTTTGTTGTTTTTCTCTTTCCGCATTAAAATTCAAAAATAATAAAAAAATATCCTTTCCTTATTTTACTCATAAATTTCGAATTTTGCATTAATTTAGTCAAGAATTTTCAAAATTATATCTTTTTTTTTAGTCAAGTCAATATTCTAATTTCAAAAATTGATCTTTTCAAATCTTTTTCAAAAATCAAATCTTTTTAATTTCTTCAATCATATCTTTTCAATCATATCTTTTTCAAAATAATTCTCAATCATATTTTTTTTTTAATTTGCAATCATAGCTTTTAAATCATATCTTTTTCAAAATAATTTTCAATCATATCTTTTTAATTGCTAATTTCAAAATCTTTTTTTATTAATTAATTAATTTAGTTTTCAATTTGCTTTTATTTTATTTTATTTTATTTTTGTTTTCGAAATTTTATTTTATTTTCTATTTATTTTACTTATTATTTTTGGTTACTTTTAAACAAAAAAAAATATAATTCATATCAATTCCCTTTTCTCCATCATGGACATAAGTGGAAGTGAACAGTCCAGAAGGACTCTGGGGTCATATGCTAACCCCATTACAGCTGCATATGGGAGTTGCATCTGTATACCTCCCATCAAAGCAAGCATCTTTGAGCTAAATCCTCAGCTCATTATCATGGTGCAGCAAAATTGCCAGTATTCCGGTCTTCCACATGAAGAACCTACTGAGTTTCTGGCACAGTTCTTACAAATTGCTGACACAGTACGTGATAAAGAAGTGGATCAGGATGTCTACAGATTATTATTGTTTCCATTTGCTGTAAAAGATCAAGCTAAGAGGTGGTTAAATAACCAGCCCACATCAAGCATAAAAACATGGAGGCAATTAATAGACAAATTCCTGAATCAATTTTACCCTCCAAGAAGGATGACACAGCTAAGGCTGGACATCCAAGGCTTTAAACAAGAGGATCATGAATCTCTTTTTAATGCTTGGGAGAGGTACATAGGGATGCTGAGAAAATGCCCCTCTGAAATGTTTTCAGAGTGGGTACAATTAGACATCTTCTACTATGGGCTTACAGAAAAAGCTCAGATGTCCCTAGACCACTCAGCTGGTGGATCTATACACATGAGAAAAATAATTGAAGAAGCTCAAGAGCTCATAGATATAGTTTCTAGAAATCAACATCTGTACTCAAACAGTGAGTCCTCCATAAAAGAAAAGGCTATGGCAGTAACTACTGATCCTAATCCTCAAGAACAGATTGTTGAACTTAATCAGCAATTACTCCTTATGACAAAACAATTAGCAGAATTCAAAGAGATGCTCCAAGACACTAAAAATGCTAACAAGAATATAGAAGCACGATTGAATCAGACAAGACAGCAGCTATCTAAACAGATAACAGAAGAATGCCAAGCTGTCCAACTAAGGAGCGGGAAGACATTGAATAACTCAGCTCAAAGTAGCAAAAAGTCAAGAAAGGAACAAATGACAAAGTATGACCAAACCACTACCCAAAATCCCTCTGAGGACATTAAGAGCCCAGAGAAGAATAACTTTGGCGTTCAAATGCCAGAAATGGGGGGAAAAACTGGCGTTAAACGCCCAATGGATGCCCAAATCTGGCGTTCAAACGCCAGAAAAGGGTGGGAACCTGGCGTTAAACGCCCATTCAGCTCCCATTCCTGGCGTTCAAACGCCAATGAGGGATCAGACACCTGCAAGTGCTGATAGTAACCCCTCTAAGAAGGCTTCTCCAACCACTTCTGTAGGGAATAAACCTGCAGTAACTAAGGTTGAAGAATATAAAGCCAAGATGCCTTATCCTCAGAAGCTCGGCCAAGCGGAACAGGATAAACAATTTGCCCACTTTGCAGACTATCTCAGGACTCTTGAAATAAAGATCCCGTTTGCAGAGGCACTTGAGCAAATACCCTCTTATGCTAAGTTCATGAAAGAGATCTTAAGTCATAAGAAGGATTGGAGAGAAACTGAAAAAGTGTTTCTCACTGAAGAATGCAGTGCAGTCATTCTGAAAAGCTTACCAGAGAAGCTTCAAGATCCAGGAAGCTTTATGATACCATGCACATTAGAGGGTGCTTGTACCAAGACAGCCCTATGTGACCTTAGAGCAAGTATTAACCTAATACTAGAAAGCTTGGCTTGACTGAAGAAGTCAAACTAACCCGGATATGTCTTCAACTTGCTGATGGCTCCATTAAATATCCATCAGGCATCATTGAGGACATGATTGTTAAGGTTGGGCCATTTGCCTTTCCCACTGATTTTGTAGTGCTGGAAATGGAGGAGCACAAGAGTGCTACTCTCATTCTAGGAAGACCTTTCCTAGCAACTGGACGAACTCTTATTGATGTACAAAAAGGAGAAGTGACCCTGAGAGTCAATGAGGATGAGTTCAAGTTAAATGCTGTCAAAGCTATGCAGCATCCAGACACATCGAATGACTGCATGAGCACTGATATTATTGACTCTTTGGTGGAAGAGATCAATATGACTGAAAGTCTTGAATCAGAGCTAGAGGACATCTTTAAAGATGTTCAGCCTGATCTGGAGGAATCAGAGAAAATAAAAGAACCTCTAAAAATCCCTCAGGAAGAGGAAAAACCTCCTAAACCCGAGCTCAAACCACTACCACCATCCCTGAAATATGCATTTCTGGGAGAGGGTGACACTTTTCCAGTGATCATAAGCTCTGCTTTAAATCCACAAGAAGAGAAAGCACTAATTCAAGTGCTAAAGACACATAAGACAGCTCTTGGGTGGTCCATAAGTGATCTTAAGGGCATTAGCCCAGCAAGATGTATGCACAAGATCCTATTGGAGGATGATGCTAAGCCAGTGGTTCAACTACAGAGGCGGCTAAATCCAGCCATGAAGGAAGTGGTGTAGAAAGAGGTCACTAAGTTACTAGAGGCTGGGATTATTTATCCTATTTCTGATAGCCCCTGGGTGAGCCTTGTCCAAGTTGTCCCCAAGAAGGGAGGCATGACAGTGGTTCATAATGAAAAGAATGAACTGGTTCCCACAAGAACAATTACAGGGTGGCGTATGTGTATTGATTACAGAAGGCTCAATACAGCCACCAGAAAGGATCATTTTCCTTTACCATTCATAGACCAAATGTTAGAAAGACTAGCAGATCATGAATACTACTGCTTTTTGGATGGCTATTCAGGCTACAACCAAATTGCAGTGGATCCTCAAGACTAAGAGAAAACAATATTCACATGTCCATTTGGAGTATTTGCTTACAGAAGAATGCCTTTTGGTCTCTACAATGCACCTGCAACCTTTCAGAGGTGCATGCTCTCTATTTTCTCTGATATGGTAGAGAAGTTCTTGGAAGTCTTCATGGATGACTTCTCAGTATTTGGAGACTCATTCAGCTCCTGTCTTGATCATCTAGCACTTGTCCTGAAAAGGTGCCAAGAAACTAACCTGGTCTTAAACTGGGAAAAATGTCACTTTATGGTGACTGAAGGAATTTTCCTTGGGCACAAAATTTCAAGCAAGGGAATATAGGTAGATCAAGCCAAGGTAGAGGTAATTAAAAAATTACTGCCACCTGCCAATGTAAAGGCAATCAGAAGCTTTTTGGGGCATGCAGGATTCTATAGGAGATTCATAAAAGATTTTTCAAAAATTGCAAAATCTCTGAGCAACCTGCTAGCTGCTGACACGCCATTTGCGTTTGACACAGAGTGTCTGTAGGCGTTTGAAACCTTGAAAGCCAAGCTGGTCACAGCACCAGTCATCTCTGCACCCGACTGGACATTACTATTCGAATTGATGTGTGATGCCAGTGACCATGCCATTGGTGCAGTGTTAGGACAAAGGCATAACAAGCTTCTGCACGTCATTTACTATGCCAGTCGTGTTCTAAATGACGCACAGAAGAATTACACAACCACAGAAAAAGAGCTGCTTGCAGTGGTTTATGCCATTGACAAGTTTAGATCCTATTTAGTAGGATCAAAAGTGATTGTGTACACTGACCATGCTGCTCTTAAATATCTACTCACAAAGCAGGATTTAAAACCCAGGCTCATAAGATGGGTGTTGCTTCGGCAAGAGTTTGATATAGAAATAAGAGACAGAAAAGGGACAGAGAACCAGGTAGCTGATCACCTGTCCCGGTTAGAACCAGTGGCTGGGGCGTCCCTCCCTTCCACTGAGATCTCTGAGACCTTTCCGGATGAGCAACTCTTTACCATTCAGGAGGCACCATGGTTTGTAGACATTGCAAATTATAAAGCTGTGAGGTTCATACCCCAGGAGTACAGCAGAATGCAAAAGAAAAAACTAATTTCTGATGCAAACTACTACTTATGGGATGAACCATATCTCTTTAAGAGATGCACTGACGAAATGATCCGCAGATGCATCCCTAGAGAGGAGGCACAGAAGATCCTGTGGCATTGCCATGGATCACAGTATGGAGGACATTTCGGAAGTGAGCGAACAGCCACTAAAGTCCTCCAATGTGGCTTCTATTGGCCTACTCTCTATAATGATGCCCGAGAGTTTGTGCATAACTGTGACAGTTGCCAAAGAGCTGGTAACTTGCCTCATGGTTATGCCATGCCTCAACAAGGGATCTTAAAGATTGAGTTGTTTGATGTATGGGGTATTGACTTCATGGGTCCTTTCCCACCATCATACTCAAACACTTACATTCTGGTGGCAGTAGACTACATATCTAAATGGGTGGAAGCAATTGCCACACCCACTAATGATACCAAGACTATGCTGAAGTTCCTCCAGAAACATATTTTCAGCAGATTTGGTGTTCCCAGAGTACTAATCAGTGATGGGGAACCCATTTCTGCAATAAACAACTTTACTCTGCTATGGTTCGATATGGAATTAGCCACAAAGTAGCAACTCCGTATCATCCACAGACAAATGGGCAGGCTGAAGTCTCTAATAGAGAACTAAAGAGAATCCTGGAACGGACTGTAACTGCCCGTAGAAAGGATTGGGCAAAGAGCTTGGATGATGCTCTGTGGGCATACAGAACAGCATTCAAGACTCCTATAGGAACCTCTCCATACCAGCTTGTGTATGGCAAGGCTTGTCATCTGCCCGTGGAACTGGAACATAAAGCCTACTAGGAAACCAGATTCCTAAACATGGATGCTAAGTTAGCTGGCGAGAAAAGATTGCTCCAGCTAAATGAGCTGGAAGAGTTCAGACTCAATTCTTTTGAAAATGCAAAAAATTATAAAGAAAAAGCAAAAAAGTGGCATGACAAGAAATTGTCATCCAGAGTCTTTGAGCCAGGACAAAAAGTTCTACTATTCAACTCTAGGCTTAGATTATTCCCTGGAAAATTAAAATCCCGGTGGAGGAGACCATATGTGATTACAGGAGTGTCACCATATGGATATGTTGAGCTTCAAGATATTGATTCTGACAAAAAGTTCATTGTCAATGGACAGAGAATCAAACATTATCTTGAAAGTAATTTTGAGCAAGAATGCTCAAAACTGAGGCTTGAATGAAGCTCAGTAAAGGTCCAGCTAAAGACAATAAAGAAGCGCTTGCTGGGAGGCAACCCAGCCATTAGCAAGTTATTTATTTTAAATTAATACTTGTAGAGGCTTGATATACATTTTCATCAAAGGTTAATCATCAAAAATGAAGGAATTCACAGAGTTACAGAAGGATTCAGTGCAAAAAGCAGAGAAAAGGAGCTTGCTGGCAAGAAAATGCCAGTAAGGGGCATTTTGGACATTAAATGCCAGAATGGGTATCATTTTGGGCGTTTAACGCCAGTAAAGGTACCATTTTGGGCGTTAAACGCCAGAATGGGTACCATTCTGGGTGTTTAACGCCAGAATTGCAGTATCCTGGGCATTCAGCAAAACGCCCAGTGATAAAGGAGTTTCTGGCGTCTAACGCCAGTCAGGGTACCTGGCTGGGTGTTAAACGCCCATAATGGCCAACAACTGGGCGTTAAACGCCAGAATAGATACCATTCTGGGCGTTTAACGCCAAAAAGGAAGGGGGAGGAGATTTTGTTTCCAACTTCAAATTTTTTCAAATTTTCATGTTTTGACTCATAATTTTCTGCATAAACATGTTTCAAACTTTCATCATTCACCCTCAATTTTCATCATTCAATAATTTTCTAAATTATTTTTCAAATTTCTTTCAAATCCTTTTCAAATCTTCTTCAAAAACTCAAATATCTTCTCAAATTCTTTCCATATCTTTTCATATCTCTCTCAAATTTTTCGAAAGCCATCCCCTCCTCCTATAAAAATAATTTCGGCCATCCCCACCTCTACACCATTCGAATTTACCTCTTCTCCTCTCTCTTCCGTTTCCTTTCTTTTGCTTGAGGGCAAGCAAACCTCTAAGTTTGGTGTGCTTTTCCGTGATCACTGAGCTAAGACTCATCAAGATCATGGCACCTAAGGGAAAACAAACCAAATCAAGAGGTAAGAAAGAGAATACTCCAAAGAGTCTTTGGAATCAAGAGAGGTTCCTAACCAAAAACATGCAGACCATTACTACAAAATAATGGGTCTGAGGTCAGTGATCCCAGAAGTTAAATTTAATCTGAAAGAAGATGAATATCCAGAGATCCAAGAGCAAATTCGAAACAGAGGATGGGAAATTCTAGCCAATCCTGAGACAAAGGTTGGAAGAAACATGGTTCAGGAATTCTACTCAAATCTGTGGCTGACAGATAAGCAGAGAATGACTGGAACCGCCTTTCATACCTATAGAACCATGGTCAGAGGAAGAATTATTTACTTCCATCTGGACAAAATACGAGAGGTCTTCAAACTACCTCAACTACAAGATGATCCTGAATCCTTTAATAGGAGAATGGTGAGAGTAGATAAGGGGTTGGATCAAGTTCTAGAGGACATATGCCTCTCTGGAACTAAGTGGATAACCAATTCCAAAGGTGTCCCAAACCAACTCAAGAGAGGAGATCTCAAACCAGTTACAAGAGGCTGACTGGACTTCATTGGGCGTTCTATATTGCCTACTAGTAACCACTCTGAGGTCACTGTCAAAAGAGCAGTGATGATTCATTGTATTATGCTTGGAAAAGAAGTGGAGATTCATCATCTGATTTCTTGTGAGATTTACACAATTGCAAATAAGAACTCCACTGAAGCCAAACTGGCCTACCCAAGCTTAATTTCTCTGCTATGTAAAGATGCTGGGTGAGGATGGGAGTAGATGAATTCATCCCAATTGAACACCCAATCACCAAGAAGTCAATGGAAGGACAAGTGCAAGACAACTCCATCAAAAAGAGGGCGCAGGAGTTCCTCCCAGAAATTCCTGAAATTGACTACTGGACCCGCTTAGAAGTATCTGTTACCAAGCTGTAGGAAGCTATGGAACAACTTAAGGAAGAACAGTAGAATCAAAACTGCATTCTCTGCAAGCTGCTAAAGGAACAGGAGAAGCAGGGGCGTGAGCTACAGGAGCTGAAGCGCCAGAAGCTCCCCCTTGAAGGACCAAGCACCCCACAAAAAGAGGGAGCATCCACTTCTCAAAATCAAGGTTGTTGAGTCCTAACTCTATGATAACCTTTATTATTAAGAGTCTATTTTAAGAGTCATTTATTTTTCTGCTTTTAATTTTCTGTCTTCTATTATTATGGGTCTGCCTTTATATTTATTTTTGAGTCTTATTTTTATTCCATAATCAATAAAATTAAAGTTTATGTCTTAAAGCTATGAATGCCCTATGAATCCATCACCTTTCTTAAAAGGAAAATGTTCTTAATTGAAAAAGAAAAAGAAATACATGAATTTTGAATTTTAAAACAGTTTAATTATTTTGATGTGGTGGCAATACTATTGTCTTTCTGAATGAATGCTTGAACAGTGCATATTTTTGAATTTGATTGTTTATGAATGTTAAAATTGTTGGCTCTTGAAAGAATGAAAGAAAAAGGAGAAATGTTATTTGATAATCTGAAAAATTATAAAATTGATTCTTGAAGCAAGAAAAAGCAGTGAATAGAAAGCTTGCAAAAAAAAAAAGAGAAAAGCAAGCAGAAAAAGCCAATACCCCTTTAAACCAAAAGGCAAGGGTGATAAAAAGGATCCAAGGCTTTGAGCATCAGTGGATAGGAGGGCCCACAGGAATAAAATCCTGGCCTAAGCAGGCTAAACCAAGCTGTCCCTAACCATGTGCTTGTGGCGTGAAGGTGTCAAGTGAAAACTTGAGACTGGGTGGTTAAAGTCGTGGTCCAAAGAAAAAAGAGTGTGCTTAAGAGCTCTGGACACCTCTAATTGGGGACTCTAGCAAAGCTGAGTCACAATCTAAAAAGGTTCACCCAGTCATGTGTCTGTGGCATTTATGTATCCGGTGGTAATACTGGAAAATAAAGTGCTTAGGGTCACGGCCAAGACTCATAAAGTAGCTGTGTTCAAGAATCAACATACTTAACTAGGAGAATCAATAACACTATCTGGATTCTGAGTTCCTATAGAAGCCAATCATTCTGAACTTCAAAGGATAAAGTGAGATGCCAAAACTGTTCAGAGGCAAAAAGCTAAAAGCCCAGCTCATCTAATTAATACTGATCTTCATAGATGTTTTTGGAATTCATTGTATATTCTCTTCTTTTTATCCTATTTGATTTTTAGTTGCTTGGGGACAAGCAACAATTTAAGTTTGGTGTTGTGATGAGCGGATAATTTATACACTTTTTGGCATTGTTTTTAGTATGTTTTTAGTACATTTTAGTTAGTTTTTATTATGTTTTTATTAGTTTTTAAATAAAAATCACTTTTCTGGGCTTTACTATGAGTTTGTGTGTTTTTCTGTGATTTCAGGTATTTTCTGGCTGAAATTGAGGGACCTGAGCAAAAATCTGATTCAGAGGCTGAAAAAAGACTGCAGATGCTATTGGATTCTGACCTCCCTGCACTCGAAGTGGATTTTCTGGAGCTACAGAAGCCCAATTGGCGCGCTCTCAATTACGTTAGAAAGTAGACATCCTGGGCTTTCCAGAAATATATAATACTCCATACTTTGCCCGAGATTTGATGGCCCAAACAGGCATTCTAAGTCAGCTCAAGAATTCTGGCGTTTAACTCCAGAACTGGCACAAAAGCTGGAGTTAAACGCCCAAACTGGCATAAAAGCTGGCGTTTAACTCCAAGAAATGTCTCTACACATGAAAGCTTCAATGCTCAGCCCAAGCACACACCAAGTGGGCCCGAAAGTAGAATTTTACAATAAACACCCTAGCTTACTCATTTTCTGTAACCCTAGGTCACTAGTTTACTATAAATACTACTTTCAGTGATTCATATTATACCTCATGACACTTTACATGTTTCTTGTTGTGTTCTCTACGGCATGAGTCTCTAAACCCCATTGTTGGGGGTGAGGAGCTCTGCTGTTCTTCATGAATTAATGCAATTACTACTGTTTTCTATTCTATTACGCTTGCTTCCATTCTAAGATATTCATCACACTTTAACTTGATGAATGTGATGATCCGTGACACTCATCATCATTCTCACCTATGAACACGTGCCTGACAACCACCTCCATTCTACCTTAGATTGAATGCATATCTCTTAGCCTCATGATTCAAATAAGAGTCTTCGTGGTATAAGCTAGAATCATTGGCGGTCATTCCTGAGATCCGGAACGTCTAAACCTTGTCTGTGGTATTCTGAGTAGGATCTGGAAAGGAATGACTGTGACGAGCTTTAAACTCGCGAGTGTTGGGCGTAGTGACAGACACAAAAGGATCAATGGATCATATTCCGACATGATCGAGAACCGACAGATGATTAGCTGTGCGATGACAGCGCATTTGGAACATTTTCACTGAGAGGACGGGATGTAGCCATTGACAACGGTGATGCCCAACTTAAAGCTTGCCATGGAAGGAGTCTTGCGTGCATGAAGAAGAAGACAGTAGAAAAGCAGAGGTTTAGAAGACAAAGCATCTCCAAAGCCTCAACCTGTTCTTCATTACTGCATAACAAGTATTTATTTCATGTTCTTTTACTTTTTACAATTAAATCTGAGAATTACTAATATCCTGACTAAGAGTTACAAGATAACCATAGCTTGCTTCAAGCCGACAATCTCCGTGGGATCGACCCTTACTCACGTAAGGTATTACTTGGACGACCCAGTGCACTTGCTGGTTAGTTGTGCGGAGTTACAAAAGTGTGATTGTAATTTCGTGCACCAGTGGGCCACGTGAGAGTACCGGCACGTGCGCGCCATGTGCGCGTGCGCGTCGATTGGCAAATTCTCCATCCGCGCGGACGCGGCATGTACGCGTGGGCGTCTATAGGCGAGACCACTTTTGCGCGTGCGCGCCTTATGCACGTGCGTGTCCTTGGATGCATTCTCCCAATCTTTGTTTCTTCATGCATTTTCTCCTTGTATGCTTTTTTACTCATTTCTTCCATCCAATACTTACCTTATAAACCTGAAGTCACTCAACACACACATCAAGGCATCGAATGGAATTAAAGTGAATCAAAATTACCAATTTAGGGTCTAAAAAGCATGTTTTTACACTTAAGCAAAATTCAAGGGAGAATTACAAAATCATGCTATTTCATTGAATAAATGTGGGAAAAGGTGGTAAAATCTCCTAAAATAAGCACAAGATAAATCACGAAATCGGGGTTTATCAGTAACTTAACTGACAGTACTGGCTTAAGTTTGTCTAACATTTTAAATGAGACAATTAATTCTGAGTGAAGAGAACCAAGAAATCAAAATTCATTATTGGAAAAGTAAAAATAATTAAAATATGAATTAAAACACTAGGTTTTAGCCCAAAGTTGGGCTAACGGGGTAAATCGAGTGAACCGGGCCCAAGTTAGCCTAAGTCCACAGTATAAATACCCCACAACACAAAAAATTCAACTCATTCTCATCAAAGTGTGAGAGAGAGTTCGTGGAAGTGAAGGGAGAAAAAGGGAAGAACTAAAACCTAGAGCACTATTCACTTCAAATTTCAATCACTCATAACTTTTGATCCGAAATTTCGATTGACGAGCCGTTTCGGCCACTTGTCTATCTCGAAATCCTCTTCAATTCTATCTAAGCCTTGTGATAAGAAACTCTAAAATGTTTGCCTAGTTTTCTTTTCTCTATTAATTCACATTTTTTGTTTTGAGGGTGTTAAGATATTAGAATTTTGATTCTTTTGGGGTACTCTAGTGTGGATTCTAAGTGAGTTCCACCCCAAATTCGAATGGATAAGGTAAAAAATCACTAAATTCTTGTGGTTAGTTGAATTCGATAAACTCTAGTGCTTGATTTTGGTACAATGTATGAATTTTAGATTAAATGTATGTTGATTTGGTGAATTGGATTGCTTGGAGTTGGACTCTTGTGGCTGAACTTGAAAGCTTGAGAGGAAGAAATCCTTTTGGTGGTTTTGAGCTTAGAGAAAAATTAGCTAAGGTACGGTTTAAGTTTTATTTAAATACCATGGAATATGACATGAAGTCCTAGGCTAGATGCCCCTAGGAATATGATTAAATTGTAGGATTGGATGGAATTAAATGTTGTAATTGATGAAGTATTAATTTTGATTTTGAATTGGTAATTGGTTGTTTGAGTTGTGAGAATGTGGTATGAGTTACTTAGAAGTGAATAATTGTAAAAGAAGGTGATATGAACTTGGTGATTGAGAATGATGAACCGATGAATTGTGTAACACCCTGACTACCCTAAGCCTTACCTCTAGCCGTAAAGCAAAGGTTAATCAAAAGTTACAACAATTCTAAGGCTTGTACATATTTATATAGAAGGAAATAATATATTTTAGAAGCTCGATGAAGGATTAAGCTCAAAGACAGAATTTAAAAGCCCAAATAGTACTCACGAAGCTACAAACTTAAAGCACAAGACATATATATAATATGATAAGAGGTAATAATATAGTAGCATAAGAATCTAGTCTCGGCTCACGGAGTTTAAGCCGGCTAGCTATATACAGATAGCATAGAAGTTTGACAATTAAAAACAGCTTATACAAATTGCTCTCTCAAAGGTAAGCCTCTAGGTAAAATAAATACATAAGATGAGAGACATATGTGAAATAATCAAAAGACTCCCAAAAACAGAATGAAGATCCTCCGCTCTGTCACCACCAAGAAACTCATCGAGGTGGGTTAGGACCTGCATCTGAAAAATAACAATAGAATATGGTATGAGAACCGGGGGTTCTCAGTATGGATACAGTACCCAATAATGTAAGATATAAGGTTCCAGGACGTCGAAGGCAATCCTGGAACTTCATATCGATACAGAATATTCAAGCATTAATAAAATAAAATAAATAACTTAAACCATAAACAGGGTTATCTAAACTCGACCCATCGCCACCACCTTCCTATCCTCCTCAGCACCAGATAATCACAGATAATGCAAGTAAGTAAAGCACAGATAGTATTCATATATAACAAGTAACCCAAGAAGCAAGTAGGCATGTTATACAATTAGGCAAACTCAAGTAATCAAAGCAAACAAGCACATAAGAGATGCATATGATGAATGTCTATCCAATTGGCTCGTGATATCACTTGTTGGTCCATAAATGCCAACCCGACACATCCTTTCGGATGTAGCTTTTCTGCCACGCCCATGGATATAGTGCTGGGCACACTCGCATGCGTAACCCAAGGATATAGTGCCTGGCACACTCTTGCAGCAGAAAAGGTTATTAACCATAATTCATTCCAAGGGACATAGTACCCTGCACATTATCATTTTTAACCCAAGGATATAGTGTCTGGCACACTCTCCACATTCAACAAGATTATTATTCCTCGCTGAGTTCTCATCATACTTAACCCAAGGATATAGTGCATGGCACACTCTCAACATTCAACAAGGTCATCATTCTTTTCTGAGTCCTCAGCTCATCATAGCCATCATCAACTTTTCATTCCGAACTCATTAATTCACCACTTTCTCAATTCGTTGTCATTAACTACCAAGTTCACTGCTCTTCCTTCTCCTTCAACCAAACTCATCCTCAGTACGTGGTGCACAAAATTGTGATCACACTTTTCACAACTCCGCACAACTAACCAGCAAGTGCACTGGGTCGTCCAAGTAATACCTTATGTGAGTAAGGGTCGATCCCACGGAGATTGTCGGCTTGAAGCAAGCTATGGTCATCTTGTAAATCTTAGTCAGGTAGATTCAAATGGTTATGAGGTTTTGATAATTAAAAGATAAATAAAACATAAAATAAAATAAAGTTACTTATGTAATTCATTGGTGGGAATTTCAGATAAGCGTTTGGAAATACTTTGTTGCTTCTGAACCTCTGCTTTCCTATTGTCTTCTTCCAATCATGCGTGCTCCCTTCCATGGCAAGCTGTATGATCCTCTCAGATGAAAAATACCAGGTACGATTTCTGCACGGCTAATCAACTGTCGGATTTCTCGTCTCGAATGAAAAATACCAGGTACAACTGCCACACGGCTAATCATCTGTCGGTTCTCACTAGCGTCGGAATAGGATCTCTCTATCCTTTTGCACACTATCACTGCGCCCAACATTCGTAAGTTTGAAGCTCTTCACAATCATCCCTTCCCAGATCCTACTCAGAATACCACAGACAAGGTTTAGACTTTCCGGATCTCAAGAATGCTGCCAATGGTTCTAGCCTATACCACGAAGGTTCTAATATCAGATTCAGATGCTTTGTTGTCAGGAAAGACGATGCGAATTGCGGATCAGAGACCCATGAGAATATACTCCAGCTGTCGTCCAATGACTACGTTGAACATCATGTAGATCGCTTATGATTGTCAGGCACGCGGATCTTGGCTAAGCGAGTAACGAAGATAGTGGGTGATTGTCACGGGTCACCCCTTCATTCTGACTTAACTGAATTAAGTACGAGAGTATATCTTGGAGAAGAAGTAGGCAGGAATTGAAAGAGAAACAATAGTACTTGCATTAATTCATGAAGAACAGCAGAGCTCCGCACCTTAATCTATGAGGTGTAGAAACTCCACCGTTGAAAATACATAAGAGAAAAAGGTCTAGGCATGGCTGTGAGGCCAGCCTCCAAACGTAACATAAAAGTGAAAAAAAGATGAAAAAAGTTGATGCGAATACAATAGTAAAAAGTGCTATTTATACTAAACTAGTTACTAGGGATTATAGAAAATAAGTAACTAAGTGCAGATAGTGCAGAAATCCACTTCCAGGGCCCACTTGGTGTGTGCTTAGGCAGAGCATTGAGCTTTACAGGTGCATAGGCCATTCTTGGAGTTAAACACCAGCTTGGATGCCAGTTTGGGCGTTTAACTCCAGTTCTGGTACCAGTTTAGGCCATCAAATCTCGGACAAAGTATGGACTATTATATATTGCTGAAAAGCCCAAGATGTGTAATTTTCAACGCAATTGAGAGTGCGCCAATTGGGCTTCTGTAGCTCCATAAAATCTACTTCGAGTGTAAAAGGGTCAGAATCCAACAGCATCTGCAGTCCTTTCTCAGCCTCTGAATAAGATTTTTGCTCAGGTCCCTCAATTTCAATCAGAAAATACCTGAAAGTACAAAAAAACATACAAACTCATAGTAAAGTCTAGAAATGTTATTTTTGCATAAAAACTAATAAAAGTATAATAAAAAGTAACTAAAACATACTAAAAACTATGTAAAAACAATGCCAAAAAGGGTATAAATTATCCGCTCATCATAACACCAAACTTAAATTTTTGCTTGTCCCCAAGCAACCAAAAACAAAATAGGATAAAAAGAGAAAATACAGTAAATTCCAAAAATATCAATGAAGATTAGTTTGAATTAGATGAGCGGGACTAGTAGCTTTTTGCCTCTGAACAGTTTTGGCATCTCACTTTATCCTTTGAAGTTCAGAATGATTGGCTTCTATAGGAACTCAGAATCCAGATAGTGTTATTGATTCTCCTAGTTAAGTATGTTGATTCTTGAACACAGCTACTTTATGAGTCTTGGCCGTGACCCTAAGCACTTTGTTTTCCAGTATTACCACCGGATACATAAATGCCACAGACACATAACTGGGTGAACCTTTTCAGATTATGACTCAGCTTTCCTAGAGTCCCCAGTTAGAGGTGCCCAGAGCTCTTAAGCACACTCTTTTTACTTTGGACCACGACTTTAACCGCTCAGTCTCAAGCTTTTCACTTGACACCTTCACCCCACAAGCACATGGTTAGGGACAGCTTGGTTTAGCCACTTAGGCCAGGATTTTATTCCTTTGGGCCCTCCTATCCATTAATGCTCAAAGCCTTGGATCCTTTTTACCCTTGCCTTTTGGTTTAAAGGGTTATTGGTTTTTTCTTCTTGCTTTTCCTTTTTCTTTCTTCTTTTTCTTTTTCTTTTTTTTTCTTTATTATTTTTTCGCCCTTTTTTTTCGCAAGCTTTGTGTTTTTCACTGCTTTTTCTTGCTTCAAGAATCAATTTTATGATTTTTTAGATTATCAATAACATTTCTCTTTTTTCATTATTCTTTCAAGAGCCAACAATTTTAACATTCATAAACTTCACTATCAAAAATAGTCACTGTTCAAGCATTCATTCATAAAACAAAAAGTATTACCACCACATCAAAATAATTAAGCTAATTTTCAAGATAAATTTCAAAATTCATATACTTCTTTTTCTTTTCAGAAAACATTTTTCATTTAAGAAAGGTGAAGGATTCATGGAATCATTCATAGCTTTAAGATATAGACACTAAACACTAATGATCATATAATGAAGACAAAAATATAGACAAAACATAAAGCATAAAAAAACCAAAAAATAGAAAAATAAGAACAAGGAAATTAAAGAACGGGTCCACCTTATTGACGGCGGCTAGTTTTTCCTCTTGAAGATCCTATGGAGTGCTTGAGCTCCTCTATGTCTCTTCCTTGCCTTTGTTGCTCCTCTCTCATGGCCTTTTGGTCCTCTCTGATTTCATTGAGGATAATGGAGTGCAATTGGTGCTCCATCTTTAGTTGCTCCATGTTAGAACTCAAATCTCCTAAAGAGGTGTTGAGTTGCTCCCAATAGTTTTGTGGAGGAAAGTGTATCCCTTGAGGCATCTCAGGAATTTTTTTTATGAGGAATTTTCTCATGCTCTTGTTGAGGTCCATGAGTGGGCTCTCTTGTTTGCTCCATCCTCTTTCTAGTGATGGGCTTTTGAGATGAATTTCTCCATCTTCCATGACTCGGAGTTGGAAGCAACTGCCTTCCCTTTCCTCTTCCTAGAGGTTTCTCCGACCTTAGGTGCCATTAATGGTTATGAAAAAACAAAAAGTAGAGCTTTTTTCCACACCAAACTTAAAAGGTTTGCTTGTCCTCGAGCAAAAGAAGAAAGAAAGGATTAGAGGAAGAATAGATGGAGGAGATGGAGGTGTGTGAATGGTTCAGTCAAGGGAGGTTTTAGGTGGTTATGATGTGTGAATTTGAAGGTGGTAAGGAAGGGTATTTATAGGGTAAGAGAGAGAGGGAAGTCGTGTATGAGGGGTTGGGTTTGGGAGGGAAATGGTTTGAATTTGAATGGTGAGGTAGGTGGGGTTTTATGATGGATGGATGTGAGTGGTGAAGAGATTATGGGGAAGAGGGTAGGATTTGATAGGTGAATGGTATTTGGGGAAGAGGTATTGAAATGATTGGTCAAGGGTATTTGGGGAAGAGTGTTATGGAGAGGGGTAGGGGTAGGTGGGGATCCTGTGGGTCCACAGATCCTGAGGTGTTAAGGAATTCTGCTCCCTGTACCTTTCTGGCGTTTAAACACCCTCTGTGTGCCATTTCTGGCGTTTAACGCCAACTCTGCTACCTCTTCTGGCGTTAAACGCCAGCCTAGTGTTTAACGCCCATCAAACACCCTTTTCTGGTGTTAAACGCCAGTCTGTCTGCCAATTCTGGAGTTTAACGCAGGCCAGACACCAGACACCCTTTTCTAGCATTAAACGCCAGTCTGTCTGCCAATTCTGGCGTTTAACGCCCAGAATGCTGCCAGACTGGGCGTTAAACGCCCATTCTGCTATCCTTACTAGCGTTTAAATGCCAGTAAGCCTGCCCTCCAGGGTGTGCTATTTTCAATGCTATTTTTTATTCCGCTTTAATTCTACAGCTGTTTTTGTGACTCCACATTATCATCTACCTAAAGAAAACATAACATGACAATGGAAAACAAATATATAAATATAATTAAATAACATTGGGTTGCCTCCCAATAAGCGCTTCTTTAATGTCAATAGCTTGACAGTGAGCTCTTAGAGAGCTTCACAGAGACTCAGAGCTTAATGGTGGCCTCCTAACACCAAACTTAGAAGTTGAGTGTGGAGGCTCTGTTTGACTCTGTATTGAGGGAAGCTTTTCATGCTTCCTCTTCATGGTTACAGAAGAAGATCCTTGAGCCTTAAACACAAGGTAGTCCTCATTCAATTGAAGGACTAACTCTCCTCTGTCCATATCAATCACATCTCTTGCTGTGGCTAGGAAGGGTCTTCCAAGGATAATAGATTCATCCTCATCCTTCCCAGTATCTAGGATTATGAAATCAGTAGGGATGTACATGCCTTCAACCTTTACTAAGACATCCTCTACAAGTCCATAAGCCTGTTTCATTGATTTGTCTGCCATCTCTAGTGAGATTCTTATAGCTTGTACCTCAAAGATCCCTAGTTTCTCCATTACAGAGAGTGGCATGAGGTTTATTCCTGACCCCAGGTCACACAGAGCCTTCTCAAAGGTCATGGTGCCTATAGTACAAGGTATTAAGAACTTTTCGGGATCCGGTTTCTTCTGAGGTAATTTTTGTTGAACCAAGGCATTCAGTTCATTGATGAGCAATGGAGGTTCATCCTCCCAAGTCTCATTACCAAATAACTTGACATTCAGCTTCATGATTGCTCCTAGATACTGAGCAACTTGCTCTTCAACAACATCTTCATCCTCTTCAGAGGAGAAATACCCATCAGAGCTCATGAATGGCAACAGTAAGTTCAGTGGAATCTCTATGATCTCTGTATGAGCCTTAGATTCCTTTGGTTCCTCAATAGGGAATTCCTTATTAGTTAGTGGATGTCCATTGAGGTCTTCCTCACTGGAAATCACTGCCTCCTCCTCCTCTGTCCATTCGGCCACTTTTGGTATATTGATGGCCTTGCACTTTCTCTTTGGATTCTCTTCTGTATTGCTTAGGGGAGTACTAGGAGGGATTTCAGTAACTCTTTTACTCAGATGACCCATTTTTGCCTCTAAATTTCTGATGGAAGACCTTGTTTCAGTCATGAAACTGAGAGTGGTCTTAGATAGATCAGAGACTATGGTTTCTAAGTCAGAGAGGCTCTGCTTAGAATTCTCTGTCTGTTGCTCAGAAGATGATGGAAAAGGCTTGCTATTGCCAAACCTATTTCTCCCACCATTATTATTATTATTATTGAATCCTTGATTAGGATTCTGCTGATCCTTTCATGAGAAACTATGATGATTCCTCCATGAAGGATTATAGGTGTTTCCATAGGATTCTCCCATATAATTCACCTCTTCCATTCCAGGATTCTCAGGGTCATAAGCTTCTCATCTTGGATAATTCAGACAGACCATCATAGAATATACATAAGATGCTCCATTATGAAAGCATGTCAGAAGGACACCTTCTGATCAATTACTTGTATCTTTCCCAAGCTTCATAAAGAGATTCACATTTCTTCTGTCTGAAGGTTTGGACTTCCACTCTAAGCTTGCTCATCTTTTGAGGTGGAAATAATTTGGCCAAGAAATCATTGACCAACTTTTCCCAAGAGTTCAGGCTTTCTTTAGGCTGTGAGTCCAACTATATCCTAGCTCTGTCTCTTACAGCAAAGGGGAAAAGCATAAGTCTGTAGACCTCGGGATTAACCCCATTGGTCTTAACAGTGTCACAGATTTGCAAGAACTCAGCTAAGAACTGATGAGGATCTTCCAATGGAAGTCCATGAAACTTGCAATTCTGCTGCATTAGAGAAACTAATTGAGGCTTAAGCTCAAAGTTGTTTGCTCCAATTGCAGTAATTGAGATGCTTCGTCCATAGAAGTCAGAAGTTGGTACAGTAAAGTCACCAAGCATCTTTCTTGCATCTCCACCATTGTTGTTATTTTCGGTTGCCATGTCCTCTTCTTTTTCAAAAATTTCTGTTAGGTCCTCTCCAGAGTGTTGTACTTTACCTTCTCTTAGTTTCCTCTTCAGAGTCCTTTCAGGTTCAAGATCAGCTTCAACAAGAATATTCTTATCCTTGTTCCTGCTTATATGAAAAAGAAGAGAACAGAAAAAGAAGAGAAATCCTCTATGTCACAGTATAGAGATTCCTTTATGTGAGTAGAAGAATAGAAGAATGAGGTAGAGAGAGAATAAGAAGAATTCAAACACAGAGAGAGGGAGAGGGTTCAAATTATGAGTAGAAGAGAAGTGTTAGTAAATAAATAAAATAAATAGAAAGAGATGAGAGAGAGAGAGTTATTCGAATTTTAATTAAAAGAAAAGAAAAATATTTTTGTTTTTATTTTAATTTTAAGTTAGAATTCGAATTTAAGAAAAGAAATAAAATAAAATTAGAATTTAAAACAATTAGTTAATTAAAAAAAATTTTGAAAAGTGGTTAGTTGTTTTCGAAATTAATGAAAGAGAAAAGTAGTTAGGTGGTTTTGAAAAAGATAAGAAATAGTAAACTTTTTTAAAATTAAAACAAACAAGTCAAGTGGTTAATTGAAAAAGATTTGAAATCAATTTTAAAAAGATAAGAAGTTAGAAAAAGATTTTGAAATTAAATTTTGAAAAAGATATGATTGAAGTTTATTTTGAAAAAGATTCGAAAAAGAAATTAAAAATATTTGATTTTTAAAATTAAAGTTGATGACTTGACTAACAAGAAACTAAAAGATATGATTCTAGAATTTAAAGATTGAACCTTTCTTAATAGGAAAGTAACAAACTCGAAATTTTTGAATCAAAATATTAAATGTTAGCAATGATTTCGAAAATTATGAAATAAAAATTAAGAGAAAGATTTTGAAAATTTATTTTGAAGAATTTTCGAAAAACATGAAAGGAAATTAAAAAAATAAAAAAGATTTGATTTTGAAAAAGATTTGAAAAGATAGTATTTTTAATTTGAAATTTTGACTTGACTAACAAGAAACAACTAAATTAAAAAAAAATTTGACTAAATCAACCCAAAATTTCAAAATTTATGAGTAAAATAAGTGAAAGATATTATTTTTGATTTTTTTGAATTAATGAAGAAAGAGAAAAACAACAAAATGACACATGACATAAGAATTTAAGATCAAAACAAATAATGCATGCAAGAACACTTTGAATGTCAAGATGAATACCAAGAATACTTTGAAGATCATGATGAACATCAAGAACATATTTTGGAAAATTTTTAAGAAAAGAAGCACATGCAAGACACCAAACTTAGAAATTTTTAATGTTTAGACACTATGAATTCGAAAATGCACAAGAAAAACAAGAAAAGACACAAAACAAGAAAATGTAAAGATCAAACAAGGAAAATCATCAAGAACAACTTGAAGATTAAAGAAGAACACAATGCATGAATTTTTGAAAATCTAAAAAAAATTAAAAACATGCAGTTGACACCAAACTTAAAATTTGATACTAGACTTAAACAAGAAACACAAAATTTTTTGGTTTTATGATTTTATTAATTTTTTTGTATATTTTTTTTAAATTATTTTGGAAAAATAAAATAAAGAGATACAAAATTTTTAATAAGAATTCCCGGATTCATGCAATGTTAGTCCAAAGTTTCGGTCCAAAAAAATTAGACATGGCCAAATGGCCAGCCAAGCTTCAGCATAACAAATATAGACATGTCCTTTCTACAATGGAAAGTAGAAACCTCAGTCCAAAAGATTAGACATGGCTTAACAGCCAGCCAGGCTTCAATATATCTCAAGAAGCTCTAAAATTCATTCTTAAAAATTCTGAAGAACAAATTTTTTTTTTGAATTTTTCGAAAATAAAAATAAAAAGCTTAAACATAAAATAAAATTACCCAATCTAAGCAACAAGATGAACCGTCTGTTGTCCAAACTCAAACAATCCCCGGCAACGGCGCCAAAAATTTGGTGCACGAAATTGTGATCACACTTTTCACAACTCCGCACAACTAACCAGCAAGTGGACTGGGTCGTCCAAGTAATACCTTACGTGAGTAAGGGTCGATCCTACGGAGATTGTCGGCTTGAAGCAAGCTATGGTCATCTTGTAAATCTTAGTCAGGAAGATTCAAATGATTATGAGGTTTTGATAATTAAAAGATAAATAAAACATAAAATAAAATAAAGTTACTTATGTAATTCATTGGTGGGAATTTCAAATAAGCGTTTGGAGATGCTTTGTTGCTTCTGAACCTCTGCTTTCCTATTGTCTTCTTCCAATCATACGTGCTCCCTTCCATGGCAAGCTATATGATCCTCTCGGATGAAAATAACAGGTACGATCTCTGCACAGCTAATCAACTGTCGGATTTCTCGTCTCAGATGAAAAATACCAGGTACAGCTACCGTAGGGCTAATCATCTGTCGGTTCTCACTAGCATCGGAATAGGATATCTCTATCCTTTTGCACACCGTCACTGCGCCCAAAATTCGCAAGTTTAAAGCTCTTCACAGTCATCCCTTCCCAGATCCTACTCAGAATACCACAGACAAGGTTTAGACTTTCCGGATCTCAGGAATGCTGCCAATGGTTCTAGCCTATACCACGAAGGTTCTAATCTCATATTCGGATGCTCTGTTGTCAGGAGAGACGATGCGAATTACGGATCAGAGACCCAAGAGAATATACTCCGGCTGTCGTCCAATGACTACGTTGAACATCATGTAGACTGCTTGTGGTTGTCAGGCACGCAGATCTTGGCTAAGCGAGTAACAAAGATAGTGGGTGATGGTCACGGGTCACCCCTTCATTCTGACTTAACTGAATTAAGTACAAGAGTATATCTTGGAGAAGAAGTAGGCGTGAATTGAAAGAGAAACAATAGTACTTGCATTAATTCATGAAGAACAGAAGAGCTCCGCACCTTAATCTATGAGGTGTAAAAACTCCACCGTTGAAAATACATAAGAGAAAAAGGTCTAGGCATGGCCGTGAGGCCAGCCTCCAAACGTAACATAAAAGTGAAAAAAAGATGAAAAAAGTTGATGCGAATACAATTGTAAAAAGTGCTATTTATACTAAACTAGTTACTAGGAATTACAGAAAATAAGTAACTAAGTGCAGATAGTTCAGAAATGCACTTTCAGGGCCCACTAGGTGTGTGCTTGGGCTGAGCATTGAGCTTTACACGTGCATAGGCCATTCTTGGAGTTAAACGCCAGCTTGGATGCCAGTTTGGGCGTTTAACTCTAGTTCTGGCGTTTTACGCCAGAAAAGGGAACGCATGTTTGGGCCATCAAATCTCGGGCAAAGTATGGACTATTATATGTTTCTGGAAAGCCCAAGATGTCTAATTTTCAACGCAATTGAGAGCGCGCCAATTGGGCTTCTGTAGCTCCAGAAAATCCACTTCGAGTGCAGGAGGGTCAGAATTGCGTTCTACTAGATTGCTCGGCGAAAACAGTATATTTCATGCCTGAAGGCACTGAAGGGCCGGTTGTATTAAATAACTACTACTTGAATTCCATGATGGTGAACTGTTCTGGGGCTGAATGTCAGGGGATATTGCTGTTAGCTGCGGGTGTTTCGGGTGATGATCAGAACTTGGAATAAATCCCCGTTGTGTGTGAGTTTCTAGAAGTGTTTGCTGATGATATTGATGAATTTCCACCAAAACGGGAAGTTGAGTTTGCTATTGATTTAGTACCCGGGGCCGGACCAATCTCGAGTGCTCCTTACAGGATGTTGCCTCTAGAAATGGCCGAATTGAAGTCTCAACTGGAGGATCTGTTGGGTAAAAATTTTATCCGACCAAGTGTATCTCCGTGGGGTGTGCCAGTATTACTGGTGAAAAAGAAAGATAGAAGCATGGGCTTATGTGTTGACTATAGGCAACTAAATAAAGTTACAGTGAAGAATAAATATCCGTTGCCAAGGATTGATGACTTGATGGACCAATTACAGGAAGCCGGTGTGTTCTCTAAAATTGATCTACGATCCGGATACCACCAGATAAGGGTCAGAGATGAGGACATTCCCAAACCTGCCTTCAGAACGTGCTATGGTCACTATGAATATACCGTGATGTCCTTCGGACTAACTAATGCTCCAGCGATATTCATGGATTACATGAACATAATTTTTCATCCATATCTGGATAAGTTTGTTGTTGTGTTTATTGACGACATTCTTATCTATTCTAAGACTGAGGATGAACATGCTGAACACTTGCGAACAGTGCTACAAATTCTGAAGGATAGGAAGTTGTATGCCAAGCTATCCAAGTGTGAGTTCTGGAAGTCTGAGGTGAAATTTCTTGGTCATATGGTAAGTAAACAAGGAATAGCAGTGGATCCTGCTAAGGTTGAGGCGGTGATGAATTGGGAGCGGCCAACTTCGGTGACAGAAATCAGGAGTTTCTTAGGCTTGGCGGGTTATTATCGAAGGTTCATCAAAGGATTTTCACAGCTCGCTTTACCTTTGACCAAGCTGACCAGGAAGGATGTTCCTTTTGTATGGACTCCCGAGTGCGAGGAGAGTTTCCTTGCCTTAAAGCAGAGATTGACTACCGCCCCTGTATTAGTGTTGCCTGAGCCGAGAGAACCATTCGAGGTGTATTGTGATGCATCCTTGAAAGGTTTAGGATGCGTGTTGATGCAGCATCATAAGGTTGTAGCTAATGCATCACGTCAGTAAAGACCACATGAAAGAAACTATCCAACTCATGATTTGGAACTTGCAGCCATTGTCTTCGCCCTGAAGATTTAGAGGCATTATCTCTATGGAGTAAAATTTTAAGTCTTCTCAGACCATAAGAGTTTGAAGTACTTGTTTGAGCAAAAGGAATTGAATATGCGTCAAAGGAGGTGGATGGAACTCCTGAAGGATTATGACTTTGAGCTAAACTATCATCCAGGAAAGGCGAATGTAGTGGCAGATGCCTTGAGTAGGAAATTCATGTGTGCTGCTTGGATGATGTTAAGAGAGGAAGAGTTGTTGAGAGCCTTCTAAGGATTGAAACTGGGAATCAGAGAAGAGTTTGGGACTTTATGCCTAAGCCAATTACAAATCTCAAGTGACTTCAAGGCTGAATTGATAAAGGCTCATCAGAATGACCAAGAATTGTATAAGATTTTGCCAGCGATTGAGAGAGGCAAGCAATGGAGAGTGTCAGAAGATAAAGATGGGTTGTGGAGGTTTAAGGGCCGGATAATTGTGCCAGATATCGGGGATTTGCGACAGAGCATTTTGGAGGAAGCTCACAAGAGCGGGTTCTCCATTCATCCTGGAAGCACCAAGATGTACCAAGACTTAAAGACGATGTTCTGGTGGCCAGGAATGAAAAATGATGTGGCGTTACATGTTTCCAAATGCCTAACTTGTCAGAAAGTCAAGATTGAACACCAAAGGCCAGCAGGAACCCTTCAACCTTTGGAGATTCTACAGTGGAAATGGGAGAGCATTGCTATGGATTTTGTATTGGGCTTACCAAGAACTCGGACAGGTTGTGATGCCATTTGGGTAGTTATAGACCGACTAACCAAGTCAGCTCATTTTCTGCCTATTCGGATAAGCTGCACTATGGAGGAGTTGGTGCGCTTATACATAACGGAGATTGTGAGGTTACATGGCGTACCTTCCACCATTGTATCGGATAGAGATCCTCTCTTTACATCACGGTTCTGGGGTACTTTTCAGCGAGCTTTTGGCACTCAATTAAGCCTAAGCACTGCCTATCATCCTCAGACGGATGGCCAATCAGAAAGAACAATACAAACTTTAGAAGACATGTTAAGAGCTTGTGTTTTGGATCAACCGGTGAGCTGGGATCGATATATGCCTTTGGTAGAATTTGCTTATAACAATAGCTATCATGCAAGTATTGGAATGGCTCCATATGAGGCTTTGTATGGAAGAAAATGCCAGTCTCCATTAATATTGGTATGAGGCAGGAGAAAGGAGTTTGATAGGACCTGAAATGGTAAGTGAAACCACTGAGCAAATAAAGAGAATCCGAAGTCGAATGCTTGAAGCTCAAAGCCGTCAGAAGAGCTATGCAGACCGAAGATGGAAGCCTCTAGAATTTGAGGAAGGAGAGCACGTCTTCTTGAAGGTTACTCCAACCACTGGAATAGGGAGGTCCATCAAAACCAAGAAGTTAAATCCCCGTTACATTGAGCACGTCTTCTTGAAGTGTACATGCACGCAAGACTCCTTCCATGGCAAGCTTTATGTTGGACATCACCGTTGTCAATGGCTACATCCCGTTCTCTCAGTGAAAATGTTCCAAATGCACTGTCACCGCACGGCTAATCATCTATCGGTTCTCGATCATGTCGGAATAGGATCCGTTGATCCTTTTGCGTCTGTCACTACGCCCAACACTCGCGAGTTTGAAGCTATTCCGACATGATCCTATTCCGACATGATCGAGAACCGATAGATGATTAGCCGTGCGGTGACAGCGCATTTGGAACATTTTCACTAAGAGAACGGGATGTAGCCATTGACAACGGTGATGTCCAACATAAAGCTTGCCATGGAAGGAGTCTTGCGTGCATGTACACTTCAAGACCATGTACAACGTGGATTTGTTCACGTGCAACGTGGGCTATCCAAGGAACAATTTGAATTAGGAATTGGCTTCATGTTGCACGTGAATCTTTCATGTATAATGTGGGGTTATGGACACTTCCAAGGGGCCTTAAATCTTGCCACAAGACCTCCAATTTTTCATTATTCACTTAGTTAATTCAAAGCTCAACTTAAAATCCCACTAATCACAACATTTATTAAGGATTTGCAAGAAGATAAAATTGAAAGCTTTACTCGAGGCAATCATTAATTAGTTAGATTTGATTTATTTTTATTTGGATTCTGTTTAAGTTTTGAATTTGAATTTCATTAGGGTTAGATTTTAAGGAGGGGAGGTAGGCATTTTGGAGGATCTTCTCTCCTTCGGGCTATTTTTGTTTTTTTTTTTTTTCAAAGATTTCTCCGAAGAACATGAGCAACTAATTCTCCTTGGTTAAGGTTAGGAGCTTTGTTGATTTCATAGATTAATATACTAGCTTTTTCTACCTTTGATTTATGAATTGATATCTTTTCAAGAATAGGGTTTCACTCTTCATCCTAAAGGGTTTAAATGTGTTAGAAACAATTCTTCTCTGATTTGAATTCTTTTAACTTCTTGAAAAAATTGGTTAATTAAATTAAGTTTGAAAACCAATTCTCACAAATTTTAAGTTTTGAAACTAGACTTGATAAGTGACATAAAATCAACTAGGGAAGATTCTTATGAATTGTGTGGTTTTTGAATCAGTGAACGTGCTTAACTCTTTTCTTAAAGTATATATATATATATATATATATATATATATATATATATATATATATATATAGAAGGAATTATTAAACGAGAAGGCTGAAAAGGAATAAAAAAAATCTGCAAAGTTTAGATCGGCTAGGATTATAGAAATAAAAATAGTTGATAAAAATTTCTATCTCTCCTAAATATACAACATAGCCTCTATAGGTAAGTTGCCAAATAGTTAATATATACATACACATCTTTAATGTTTTTTGAGAGAGAGAGAGAGAGAGAGAGAGAGAGAGAGAGAGAGAGATATCTAAACAAAATAAAATACAGAACTTAAGATAATTTCGCCGTCTTCCAAACAAACTCTAACTCACTGTAGAGCATTAGGACCTGCATATGAAAAACAGTGGATACATGGAAAATGAGAACTTTCCCGACTCATCGGTTTTCAGTACAGTAAAAATGTTAAATAAATACAATATAAGATAACAGGAAACTCACTAAGCAATCATAAACTTCACCCATCATTATTTCCATCCTAAGTTCTCACTATTCCAAAATCAAGCAACTATCATAAGAAATTCTAATATAACTCATCCTTATCCAAATTCCATGGTCCTTCAAATTCTAAACAGAACAGTCCTCAGCGTCAACCGACACCAGCATGAAGGACCTCTCAGATATACAAACATAAGCAAGGCAATTAAGTAATATACAAGTAAATTCAAATAAAGCAATTAGCATATAGTCATTTAATATGTACAAGTAAATAAACCATGGCAAGTAGCAAACCCAAACAAATCAATTAAATGTAGATGATGTATGTCTGTCCTACTGGCCATGAGCTCACGTGTCAATTATTTTGCCACAACCCGATACATCTGATAGCTAATTCGGATATTGTCCTATTGAAAACTGGTGGATGATAAACCACCACGATCCCCACCTAATAAGCGGTACACCACCATGATCTTCACAAAATTTTATCTAATTATATAATTTTATATATTACTTTTTTTCTAAAATGTATGTATATACTTTTTAGAGTTATTTTGAATCAAATAACATATAAAAAGATATTAGAATTCTATAATTAAATAACTAAAGATTTTGCGAACTAGTACGAAATAAAAGTAGAATTTTTTATCGTAAAAAACTAAAAATTCATTTTTTTATTAAATTTACAAAAAAATGATAATTTTCCTAATAACCTTAACGGAAACCGAAAAGAAGAACAAAAATTGTATGTGAAAATTTTAATGAACACTTATCAAATTAGTGGAATTTAAACTTAGATAATTAAATTTGAACCAAATAATAAAAATAAGAAAAATTGATACTCTTTTCATATAAGATGTTTAAATATATTTTATTTTTATAAAAATTAAATAACATATATTTTAGTTTATGTAATTAGAATATTTTTTAATAATTATTTTTCTATATAAATTAGTGATAATTATTTTTATATATAAATATTTACCTAAAACATATATTGCACAAGTTTTTGACGTGAACCTTGGGTAAATAAATTAAATTATTAAATAAAACTGCAAAAATTTAAAAATTATATAAAAAATAAAATTCTGCAAGAAAAGAGAAAAATAATTATTTTATTGTTTCAAAAAACTAATATAAAATATATACTTATTATTAGTTTAATAATTTTTACTTATTTTTAATATTTTAACTTGTTACAAAAATATTTAGTCAAATTTTTTATATATTTTATGATTCATAAAAAATATTTAAAATAATTAAAATTTATCACACTAATAGTAATATATATTTTATATTATCATTAACATTATAATAGTGGTAAAACTAATAATATAAAATATATTATTATTATAATGTATTTTATTTATTTTTAATTTTATATTAGTAATCATGAAATATAAAAAATTTAGATTAAATATGTAAAAAGTAATAATAATAATAATAATAATAATAATAATAATAATAATAATAATAATAATAATATATTTATGGTTAAAGTAATAAGATATACTCTCAAGTTAATTCTTAAATAAGGGTTTCTTAGTGCTCTGTTAGGGTTTTTTAACGGAGTTCCTAGTGCCGTCAAGGCTACATTGTCAACATCAATTAAATTTCAATACAAGTCTACGTAATCTGCATGACTGAGACAACGAGGGATGAAGATCGGACCAAGGAAGACAACCGGAAAGGAGGTAGGAATGTGACTCTACTGGAAGAGGCAAACATATCAGAAGGTATTAACGCTTGCTCCAATAGTCTCTATGGCAGACTCTTTGCTTCCAAAACCTTCTCAATTGGAACCATGGGGAATGCTTTAAAGGCTATATGGGAAAATCCGGAAAGATTTAGCGTGAGTGACAAAGGAAATAATTCCTTCCAATTCTTTTTTAATAAAGAAGTAGATGTCTTGCGTGTTGAACATGGTTCTCCATGGCTATTCAAAGATTATGTGCTCCATGTCAAGAGATGGAAGGAAGATCAGAACTGTGATAAAGAGATTATTTCTAATTTTTCAGTTTGGGTTCAATTTTGGGGTTTGCCAGAATCGTTTAAAATCCTCGAAGTTGGACGTAAATTAGGAGAGAAACTGGGCACAGTGTTGGAGGTAGGTAAATTTCAGATGCGAGGCAGAGAAACTAGGATTGTGAAGACCAAAATCAATATTGATGCTGCCAGGCAAGTGAGAGATCAGTTAATAGTGGCAGGACCTAATAAAAAGGAGGTAGAAGTGGCACTGCGCTATGAGAGACTTGGAAAGTTCTGTACCTATTGCGCAAAATTGGGACACGAGGTGAAAAACTGCCATGATCTGTTGAAGGACACAAAGAGTGATATGGTAAAAGAGGATGACATTGGCGAATGGGTTAAATCCAGCCAAGTGGGAACACGAATCTACTCTGAAGGAGAAAGAACATTCAACAACTCAACCCAAAACCAGAATAAGGCCACTCAACGTAAGAAAAAACCGGTCTTAAACTGCTTCTTGGAAGAATTTGTAGGGATGTCAATGCAAGAAGGGAAACAAAGTTTGAAACCACAAGACACTGGTAACAGGGTAGCACCTGAGTCACCTCAATCAGCCAATTTTAGAACAGAATGCATGGAGGTTATCATAACTGGTCAGTCCAATACCAAGGAGGATGAAGGACAGCTTATGCAATTCGCTATTGGGCAGTGTCTCACCACAGAGAAAGGTAGGAAGTGGAAAAGGTTAGCAAGACAAGGTGCTACAGAGTCAGATACTAAAAGCGAACCCAAAAAAAGGTTGATCAGTAGTATAGCTGAAGAATCTACAAAGAAAGCAAGAACAGAGGATGAAAATGCAGTTGAACAGATGGTGGAAGGTGCCAGCCTACAAATGGCACCCAAGGCACCATGAGAACTATAGTTTGGAATTGTCGGGATTTGGGGAGACCCCTGACAATTCACACCTTAAAAGGGATCTGTAAATCCCACTCCCCCGAGATTGTGTTTATAAGTGAAACAAAGAACCAATCTCGACAGGTAGAAGCAAAATTTCGGGTATGCGGCTACGAAAACTGGCATATTATTAACCCGACAGGAGTGGCAGGAGGACTTGTGCTAGCTTGGAAGGACAACATCAATGTTCAAATTATTAGCAGTGGAGCATTCTTTGTGGCAGCCGAAATTAAGGAAGTCGGAAGCAGTGAGGTATGGGCGTTCATTGGTGTCCATTTGAGTTGTTCGGAACAAATTCAATCCTTACAGTTTGACGAGCTTACAACAATGAGCCAACACCTGGAAGGAAAAGTGGTAATAGCAGGCGATTTTAATGCTATAACAAGCCAAGCGAAAAAGGAGGGTGGAGGCCAAAAATCAGCAACCACCATTGCAACATTCACTAATTTTATTGACAGTAACGAATTAGTGGATATTAGAATGGTAGGGCGCCCTCTCACGTGGACAAATCGAAAACAAGGAGAGGATTTGGTGAAGGAGAGGCTTGACCGGTATTTATTTAGGATGGAATGGAAGTTGAAGTTTTCGAATGCAGTGGTGCACAGGCTCACAGAGTCAGGCTTGGATCATGCTCCAATTTTGATGGAAAGCGAACCTCAATCCTGGCATAGTAAAAGGCGGTTTAAATACCAAGAACGTTGGTGTGGAGAAGAAGATGTCAAGAGAATTGTCAGTGAAGTGTGGAGAATGGAAGTTGTAGGCTCGGTTATGTTCTCCTTGGCCCAAAAGTTGAAAGTTTGTAGACATAGACTAGTTCAATGGCAGAAAACTCACAAAGCAAACTCCCGGAAAGAAATTGAGGACCTTCAAGCTAAACTAGAGGAGTTGCGGGTGGCTGGAATCAATGGGGGAGAGGAAGTTACCAATTTGGAGGAGAAGTTGGAGCTGGCATATTTGAAAGAAGAGAGCTATTGGCGAGAAAAATCTAGAGTCAAGTGGCTAAAAGAAGGAGATCAGAACACTAGATTCTTTCACCAGAAATATCAATCAAGGATGCAAGGGAACAAAATTTGGAGATTAGTAGGGAGGGACAATGAGATTGCATCAAAACCGGAGGATATTGCAAAGGTTGCTAAAGACTACTTTTGCGATTTTTTTACTTCTTCTTGTTCGGCTGATCCGAATCCATACTTAGAGGATTTGGAGCCTAAGGTTACAGCTTCCATGAACCGTAGGCTCCAAAGGCCAGTAACTATGGACGAGGTTAAAAGAGCTACATTTAGTGTTCATGCTCAGAGTGCTCCTGGTGATGACGGGTTTACAGCTAAGTTTTTTCACTTTTTCTGGGATATAGCTAGAGGTGACATTTTTAAGGCAGTGAGAAGTTTCTTTCACAGTGGCAGAATTTAAAAAGCTTTAATCATACTCAAATTTGTTTGATTCCAAAGGTGCCAGATGCCAGTGACATGACTCAGGTACGACCGATCAGTTTGTCTTCAGTTATGTATAAAATTATTTCTAAAGTTATGGTGCACCGATTACAAGGTATTATGAATAAAATTATAAGCCCAAATCAGAGTGTGTTTCTCAAAGGTAGACTCATTTCAGATAATATTCTAATTACCCACGAATGTATGCACTATTTGAAAAATAAGAGAAGTGGGACAGAGTATGAGATGGCTATTAAACTAGACATGAGTAAGGCTTATGATAGGGTTGAATGGCATTTTTTATGGTATATTATGGATAAGCTGGCCTTTGATGCTAAATGGATTAACTGGACTAAGGAATTGGTAACGACTGTTTCTTACTTTGTCGTTGTGGAAGGTCAACCTTTTGGCTATTTTAGGCCAAATAGGGGCATCCGACAGGGTGACCCCCTATCTCCACATTTCTTTCTTTTTTGTGCAGAAGGGCTTTCCTTCTTGCTACACAAGGCAGAGCAAAACAGATTAATTCAAGGAGTTCAAGTTAATCGGAGATGCCAAACAGTTAATCACCTTTTGTTTACTGATGATTCAATCCTTTTTTGCAAGAGCGCACCTAATACAAGCCAAAGTATTCTAGAATTGCTAGAGATCTATGAGGGTTTCAGTGGGCAAAAAGTAAATTTGAATAAGTCGGCTATCTTTTTCAGTCACAACACACCTCAGAACACAAGACTAGCAGTTGCTCAGACACTAAACATTGAACATATCGGAGAACAAGACAAATACCTGGACTGCCCTCTATAGTTCAAAAATCAAAGAAAGCAACCTTTGGAGCTATCAAGGATAAAGTTCAGAAGAGGATTATGGGTCGGAAAAAGAGTCTATTGTCATCAGGTGGCAGGCACACGCTATTGAGAGCGGTGGGAGAGGCGATTCCTATTTATACACTCTCTTGTTTCAAGCTCCCGGACACGCTGTTGACTGAGATTCATAGCATGCTCTCGCAATTTTGGTGGGGTCAAAAAGGCGCAGAACGAAGAATGGTTTGGATTAAATGGGACACAATGACGAGATGAAAGAAAGATGGAGGGCTGGGGATCAAGGGCCTAAGGGCGCAAAATTTGGCTTTATTGGGCAAGCAATGTTGGCGTCTAATGAAATATCCTAATTCTACTCTATCAAGAATGCTCAAAGCTAAATATTTCAGATATACAGATTTTCTACATGCAGAGATAGGAAGCGTACCGTCGTAGGGCTGGAGAAGTGTTCTTGAAGGGTGCAAGGTGATCGAGAAAGGCTTGTTATGGAAAAGAAGCTCTGGCACTAATGTTCGCATCTTCCATGACCCCTGGCTCCCACCACCAGTGCCCCTTAATGTCCCTCAAAATGCACTCACAATCCTGCCAAATCTGTAAGTGTATTACGTTAGTGCGTTACTAAATCCTGATAGAAGCTGGAATAAAAATCTGATTGAGTCAATTTTTTCAGTTGATATATGCAATAAAATTTTTTCAATCAAACCAACAGAGGAGGAGGATGAAGTTAATTGGTGCTGGACAAAATCTGGTATATATGAAGTTGGGACATGATACAAAATTGCTTATGGATTCTTTCATTCTCCTACTTCATTGAGGCCCCAGAACATACACAACAGAGTCTGGAATAGCATTTGGGAGTTGAAATTACCACATAAAATTAAGATTTTTCTATGAAAAAGTCTTCACGAAAAACTTCCGGTGTTGCAACAAGTTCACAGCCGGTTTGCATCCACTCCTGCCACTTGTCCAAGATGTATGTTGAAGGCTGAATCAATTTCTCATGCTTTGTTCCAATGCCTCCTGTCTTCAATAACATGGAGCATAAGCTTAATAACTCCTGACCTATGGATGAGAGAAGAAGAGACCTTTTTCAATTGGTGGCGACGAGTCTTATCCTGGGCAGCGGCTCAATTCGACGGTAAACAAAAGACCCTCCTCATAGCGGCACTGTGTTGGAGCACTTGGAAAGCGAGGAATCGGTGTGTTTTTGAGAAGGTAATAAGCCCCGCACTAGAGATAGTGAAAGAAGCCAGCAATTTAGTGCGTGAACTCGTGAGCCATACCTGATAGATGTTACTAATTTTCTTTACTCTTACTTTACTCTTCTTTAAGCTCTTAGCCTTTCAGTCACACTTGGTGATAAATGGGAAAACCAAATTCTTTTGTACTTCCTTATGGAAATACTTTTATTTTATATTAATAAAATAATATTTATCTTTAAAAAAAAATGGTTAAAGTAATTTATTTTTAATATTTTATTATTAATCATAAAATATTCAAAAATTTAAATTAAATATTTTGTAACAAACTAAAATATTAAAAATAAATTAATTTATTATATTAAGAATAAATACATATTTTATATTATTATTACTAATATATATATAATTATAATAATAATTATTAAAAAATATTTTCATTAAATAAACTAAAATAAAAAATTCATTTCAACATTTTGCAGAAAAGAAAAGCGTCATTTTCTCAAAAATAAACTTTAGAAAAAAACTAAAAGTTGATTAAATAAAAAAATATTATTTCGAAAAAAATATTTTAATTTTAATTTCTGAAATGCGCTTTTGATTTTTGGTTTAGGATGAATTTGTTGTACTCCCGATAAACTATACTAGCATCTTCATAAATATCAAATTAGGTGAGAAGAAAGGTTGGAAGATTAACAATAGCAATTTGTAGAATATATAGGAATACACAAGAGTACATAAGAATAAGTCGAATTTTTTTAGAAAAATAATAATTTCTTAAATTTATAATAAAAATTTAAAAATTAAAATTAAAATAATTTATTTTTAAAAATAATATTTTTTATTTATTAGAACAAAAATCATTCTGAATTCGTCTAATTTACAGTGAAACTGAGAAAACAATGAACAAAGTTTCATGCCACGACCCGTGCCAATGACACGAGAACAACACCAATAGACACATGTAAGATATTTGCTTAGTTGCTTACTCAATACACAGCGTGAAATCATGGACAATTGGGGACACAAGTGGTGCAGTAGACAACGTGAAATCGTGAACAATTGGAGACACAGGTAGTGCTCTGACACAAACCGTGCAAATAGTATAAAAAAATTATTCAAGATTTTTTTTATAAATAAATAATTTAATTATTTTATTTATTAAAATAGGTAATTTATGTTGTATTTATTAATTTATAACACATTAATTTATTTTTTTATCATATAAATGAGATATATTCATATTACATTATAAATAAGATATGTATATTATTATTAAAAAATTACGATTAATAATAATACACATAACTTATTTAGAGTGTAAACAAAATAATTATAAATGTATTTTGTTTATCTTGTAAATGAGATATATGCATTTTTTTAAATTCTATATATTCATAATTATTTTATTTACACAATAAACAAGATAAATAAATGTAAAGTAAATTAATAAATAAATTATAAATTATATATTTTGATAAATAAAATAATTAAATTATTTATTTATAAAAAAATTTTAGTTACTCAAAAATTATTTAACACATGTTTTAAAAATAGACCGCTGTTTCAATAAAAATACTAAAACATATTCTCATAAAAATATTCACGTTAAAAATATATTTTGTTTGAGTAATTATATTTTAAATAAAAATAATATCTTAATAATATATTAAAATTGAATTTTATAATTTGTTATTAAATAATAAAAAATAAAAAATATTTTTATATAAATATAATTATAAAATTTTATTAAAATACATAATTTAAAAATATTATTGTTACCGTGGAAATAAGTAATAACCTATTTCTATAGATTTTAATAAAACGATTGAGTTTATATTACTATTTTTAAAGGAGAATGTCTAATAAGGATTCTAACTCTTAAAAAAAAGTAAAGATCTTTTATTTATAAAAACGTATAAAACTAAAAATGATAAATAACAATTATAATTACAACATGATTCAGTATAATTTATTTTTTATTCTTAAAATATTTATAAATGTGTTTAAAAAAGTACAAAAATTTTACTTTTATTGTAACATAAAATATTAGAAATTAGAACATATAAAATTGAAAGCAAATATGTGATTTCTTCGCTAACTGAAGAGGAGGAGAGTCACGACTCCCGAGTCACGAGCCTATTATTTAATATAGTCGTTACTAAACCAAATAACAACGACAACAAAAACAATCAGCACAAACCCTAGCCTTACACAGAAGTTCGCACGGCCTAGACTAAACCATACACTAGTTACCTCCATCAACGAAGGCGACATTGCATGGATAAAAAGCTTACTTCGAAAAGGGCTATCTCTAGCAACGAAGCCAAGTGGCCAATGCAGGAAGTTCTTCTGCAACCTCGCTCGAGCTACCAACACCGGATGCCCTTCAACCACTCGACTAGACCGTCCTTGCAGGAACGCTTTCGTAGGGTTTCACACAAACATTTCACTCAACAATCGTTTTCTCTAGGGGTGTGCATGGGTCGGGTGAAACCGGGTTTGATGTAACCCAAACCCGACCCAAAATATATACTGGGCCTATTTATTAGACCCGAACCCGGCCCTAAACCCAATGAAACCTATACACTTTCAGGCCACGATTATACCGGGTAAAAATTGGGCCATTAACATTACATTACCTTTATACCTTTTTATAAGCTAGCATGTGAAAATATCCAAATTTCCAAGACTCCAACCATTATTTGACATGGTAAAACTCACTTAGAAAAATATAACAAGAACCAACTCTTCTTTAAAATTAAAGCATAATCATAATCAATACTAATATTGTCTAATAACACCAAATATTTAAATCAAATCAAATAACACAATTATTATGCATTAGTCTAAAATCTTATGCATTTTAAACATAAACATTAACTTATAGTCTTATAATAACTAATAACACAAAATATTAAAGTTTACAATACTTAAATTTCACATAAGAATAGCCATCATCCATCACTAATAACACAAAATATTAATTGTGTATGATGACCTGGCCACCGGGCCAAGTTCGGGTGACCCAAGCTATGGCACGGACCCGACCCAAAATAATGACCGGGTCTATTTTTGAGACCTTTACCTGACCCTAGACCCAGTGAAATCACACTAAAATAGCCCCTAAAGTGTTCGGGGCCGAGTCGGGTCTTCGGGTCGGGCCGGCCCATGCACACCCCTAGTTTTCTCAAACACTGCCTTGCTTGGGGAAGGCGAAATGATTTCGCGAAAATGTAATGAAGGAAAAGCAACCATCAAGGGAAAATTTGTCTTTAAAATTTATTTTTTGGCACAAAAAACGATTTTAAAACCAACGAAAACCTTTGGACCATTTTGTAGCAAAAAAAAGGCCAGAAACAAAATAAATTTTTTACCTCTACGTTAGGGACCAAAATCGTACTTAACCATAATAATAATAATAATAATAATATTTGAAATGTTATTAATATTATTTGAAATATTTAATTTTTAAGAATTTAGTCTAATTTAAATTATTAATACTTTTTATTATTTTTAAAACATATATTTTTATATTTACAAATATATATATTTCATTTACATGGTAAATGAGATAATTTTTAATGTATCTCATTTACACTGGAAACGAAATATATAGAAAGTGAATATCTCGTTCACAGTATAAACGAAATGCATTAAAAATTATCTCGTTTACAATATAAATAAAATAAGAGTAGATAACAAATTTTTGTAATAATTTTTAAAATCATTTAATTCAATAAATAAAATATTTATTTAATTTATATAAATAAAAACCAACGGTGGATGTTACAGTTTTTATCAATAGTCCATAAACTCATTAATTATTCGGTGCTCCATACATTTTTTATTTTTAAAATAGTTTTTTAGAGTTAAAATATCTATTATATCTTTTATACTTATTTTACCTTTTTTTTTAATTAATAAAAAACTGATTTTAACTTTTTTTTACAATTTACAGTCTAGTAGTCTACAAAAGAAGAAGAAATGAGATATGAGACTCTGAATTATTCATCAACACGTCCCCTCTGTTCTCTAAGATACCACCTTTTTTATCGTTGTCGCCACTCCATCAGGAATTTATCATACCACCTTCAATAATTCAACACCAATCAATCCGAATTAATGAAAAAAAGAACAACTATATTTATCAAAGGCGACGTTGTCACAGATCTAAGAAATAGAGGAAGAGGACAGCGAGAGAAGAAGAATGAAAATTTTATGAGTTTCGTAGTTGTCGTAGATCTGGAACACATGCGATAGGGAGGAGACCGAAAGTAGATGCATGGTGGGTGAGGGCAGAGGCGGAGGTGTGTGGGTAAGGGGTGTCGCGGACAAATGCAAAGGCGGAGGAGTGGTGAGGAAGAAGAGTGTGGAGGCCGAGAGCGTAGCAGGGGAGGAGGGTAGCCGCGGATGTGTTAGGAGAGGAGAGAGGGGGAAGAACACATGGTGAAAAAGAGTGGTGAAAAAGAAAAAATTGAGTAATTAACTAAAATTAATTAGATTTATGGATAATCAGATCTTTCAAATTTTAAAATTAAATTGAATTTTGAGTCAAATTAGATAACTTTAATGTTGACCGATATTTTAGCCTTTTTAAAAGATATTCACGTTAAATAATACACATGAAAATTAAAATTTTTAAAATAAATACCTAAAAGAATTAAAGAACATACAAATTTTTTTTCTTTGTTTTCTAATTAGTGAGAGAGTAGAATTTAAATTTAAAAAATTAATTTTTAAATTTTGAATAGAATATAAACTTATTTAATTCAAATTATATTATATTATATTAAAATAAGATAAGTAATGAAAAAAAAAACATATATTTTCGTATTTATATACATAAATTTTATATTTATTTTATTTATATAAAAATTTTTTAATGTTGTTTTATAAATATAAACTTACACAATAAGTTTTATTTAAAAGAAAATTTGTGTCCTTTAAAAATTAATTACAAACTTGTTTTACTTTTTGTAATTAAATTAAATTTTTAATTCAAATTAAATAAATTCAATATAAAAAGATATTTAAGTATTTTAAAATTTTTATTTTTTTAATTCTTTTAACTCTTTATTTTTTTTGTTTTTGTCATAATTTTATAATGATTTAACATCATTCAAAAAATAAAATAAATTTAAATTAAAACAATAAAATTAAAAAGTTTTAGTCAAAAAAAAGTTTTGATACTTTTTTCTCTTTTTCTTTAACATCATTCAAGTGCATGTAAAAACTAAGTTAAGATGATAGATGGATTGAGCATGATGGCTTCGTGACTCGTGACTCGTGACTCATAACTCGTGACTCTCTTCCTTTTAGAGCACTTTGTGTCAGAGCACCATTTGTTTTTCAATTGTTTACGATTTCATCCTGTATACTACATTGTTTGTGTCCCCAGTTGTTCACCCACTGTGTATTGTATAAGTAACTAAGCAAACATCACACACGGGTCTGTTGGTGTTGTTCTCGTGTCATTGGCACACGTCGTGACTTGGAACTTTGCTCATTGTTTTTGTCGGTTTCACGGTAAATTAGATTCAGAATAATTTTGGTTCCAATAAATAATAAAATATTATTTTTAAAAATAAATTATTTTAACTTTAATTTTTTATTCTATTATAAATTTAAAAAATTATAATTTTTCTAAAACAAATTCGACTTATTCCTGTGTACTCTTGTGTATTCTTATGTACTTTGTAAACGATAATAACTAGAATGAGACCCGCGCAATACGCTGAAAGATAGATTATTTATACTATATAGTATATTTTAATAAGTGTTATATTAAAAATATGTTAGAGAACATATTATAAATAGATTTTGAATTTATTTATTTTTAAAAACGATATAAGTTATTTATATTAGAGTTATACAAAATTGTATTTTTATTTTTTTGTTCATTTTTCGATTTGCATTAATGGCTACAATTTGTCTTTTCTTGTGATTTTTTTGTTTGTAAATAATTAAAAAAATAAATGAATGAGAATGAAAATATATAAAAATATTATATTAAATTTAAAAAAATTTTCACAATTAGTATGAGAGATTAAGAAATGAAAAGTAGTAAGACTCTTAATATGTATAAGTTGTAAAATTTAAATATTTGTAACTGAAATTTTTTATAATTATTATTATTATGACACTTTTAATATATGTTTATTGCATTTAATTAGTACTTGATGTTTCAATTGAATAATAATAAATAAGAGTTTTTTGCTTTAATTTTCTTAAAACATTTTACTAAATAGTAATTGGTTTATTTTTATCTTTTGTCCGGTGATGTGGCATCATTAGCAAAGAAAAGATTACTTAAACTCATTGTGGAGAGAGTTGATATCAGTTTTTATATATTATAAATAGATGGACGATGGTTGCCATTGTTAATCTTTTAACTTTTCTTATCACCAAATCTGATATTTATAAAGATGCCTAGTGCAGTTCATTGGAAGTACAACAAATTCATCTTAAACCAAAAAACAAAAACGCATTTTAGAAATTAAAATTAAAATATTTTTTTTCAAAATAATATTTTTTATTTAATCAACTTTTAGTTTTTTTTAAGCTTATTTTAGAGAAAATAACGCTTTTCTTTTCTGCAAAATGCTTAAATGAATTTTTTATTTTTAAAAAGTTTTTTCAATAAAAATTAAATAACGTATATTTTAGTTTATTTAATGAAAATATTTTTTAATAATTATTATTATAATTATATATTAGTAATAATAATATAAAATATGTATTTATTATTAATATAATAAATTAATTTATTTTTAATATTTTAATTTGTTACAAAATATTTAATTAAAAATTTTGTATATTTTATGATTAATAATACAATATTAAAAATAAATAAATTTATTATTTTAACCATAAATATATTATTATTATTATTATTATTATTATTATTATTATTATTATTATTATTATTATTATTATTATTATTATTATTATTACATAATATAAAATATTTTTACTTTTTACTTTTTATGATAATCAGATCTTTCAAATTTTAAAATTAAATTGAATTTTGAGTCAAATTAGATAACTTTAATGTTGACCAATATTTTAGTCTTTTTAAAAAATATTCACGTTAAATAATACACATGAAAATTAAAATTTTTAAAATAAAAAAAAAACCTAAAAAAAATAAAAGAACATACAAAATTTTTTTTCTTTGTTTTCTAATTAGTGAGAGAGTAGACTTTAAATTTAAAAAATTAAATTTTAAATTTTGAATAGAATATAAACTTATTTAATTCAAATTATATTATATTATATTAAAATAAGATAAGTAATGAAAGAAAAACATATATTTTCGTATTTATATACATAAATTTTATATTTATTTTATTTATATAAAAATTTTTTAATGTTGTTTCATAAATATTTATGCTTACACAATAGGTTTTATTTAAAAGAAAATCTGTGTCCTTTTAAAATTAATTACAAACTTATTTTACTTTCTGTAATTAAATTAAATTTTTAGTTCAAATTAAATAAATTCAATATAAAAAGATATTTTAGTATTTTAAATTAATTCTAAAAGATATTTTTATTTTTTTTAATTCTTTTAACTCTTTATTTTTTTGTTTTGTCATAGTTTTATAATGATTTAACATCACTCAAAAAATAAAATAAATTTAAATTAAAACAATAAAATTAAAACGTTTTAGTCCAAAAAATAGCTTTAATACTTTTTTCTTTTTTTCTTTAATAATAGAATATTAAAATTTTATATACAATTTTTTTTCTTATAATTAAAAAATATTAAAATTTTATATAACTTTAGAGTACTAAATCACCTGCATGACCTACAACTAAAAATAGGATATATTCTAATTTTTCAAGTGCATGTAAATACTAAGTTAAGATGATAGACAGATTGAGCATGATCGCTTCGTGACTCATAGGGGTGGCAACGAGGTGGGTAGGGGTGGGTTTTTGGTCTACCCGACCCCGCCCCTCCGCACAACAACCCGCATAGAACCCGCCTCGCTTCTACCCTGTGGGTACCCAGCCCGCCTCTACCGTTCCTATAATTATTAAAATTCAATAAATAAAATTAAATTTAAAAATTTATATAACCATCATCACATACATAACATAAGTTGAAGTAAAAATTTAAATATGATACAATATTATTAATCATTTACTAATTATTTTATATATATTATACATATTATATATGAAAATTATATATATTATATATATAGTAGGATGGGTAAGAGCGGATATTGCCTAAACCCGACCCGACCCCGCTCTTCCCAAGAACCCACTCCGCTAAAAACCCACTCCGGTGCGGAGCGGGTAATTACCCGTCCCGAGCGGATAAGGGCGGAGTGGGTACCCGCGGGTTCAGGTGGTATTACCATTTCTAGTGACTCGTAACTCGTGACTCTTTTCCTTTTCGTTAGAGAAAAAATCACATATTCACTCTCGATTTTGTATATTCTAACTTCTAATGTTTTATGTTGCAACAGAAGAAAAATATTTGAATTTTTTAAATACATTTATAAGTTTTTTAAGAATAAAAAATAAATTATGCTGAATTATGTTGTGATTATAATTGTTATTTATCATTTTTAGTTTTATACATTTTTTTAAATAAAAGATTTTTACTTTTTTTTAAGAGTTAGAATCTTTGTTAGACGTTTTCCTTTCAAAATAGTAATATAAACTCGTTCGTTTTATTAAAATTTATAGAAAAAAATTAGTACTTGTTTCCACGGTAACAATTTCACCTAATATTTTTAAATTATTTATTTTAATAAAATTTTATAATTATATTTATATAAAATATTTTTTATTATTTAATAATAAATTATAAAATTTAATTTTAATATATTATTAAGATGTTATTTTTATTTAAAATATAATTACTCAAACAAAATATACTTTTTATGTGAATATTTTTATGAGAATATGTTTTAGTATTTTTGTTGGAAATTTTAAAATATGTGTTAAATAATTTTTGAGTAACTGAAATTTTTTTATAAATAAATAATTTAATTATTTTATTTATTAAAATATATAATTTATAATTTATTTATTAATTTACTTTACATTTATTTATCTTGTTTATTGTGTAACCAAAATAATTATGAATATATATAAAATTTAAAAAAATGCACATATTTCGTTTACAAATATAAACAAAATATATTTATAATTATTTTATTTATACTTTAAATGAGTTATGTATATTATTATTAATCGTAATTTTTTGATAATAATATACATATTTTATTTATAATGTAATATGAATGTATCTCAATTATATGATAAAGAAGATAAATTGATGTGTTATAAATTAATAAATACAACATAAATTATATATTTTAATAAATAAAATAATTAAATTATTTATTTGTAAAAAAAATCTTGAATAACTGACCGGAAATTTTTTTTATACTATTTACACACACAAACGGCCCAACCTGCTCGGGTAGGGTAGGATACCCGATCCGCTGCGGGTAGGGTAGGATACGGTCCGGGTATGCCTGCGGATAGGGTAGGGTACGGGTTTAGGGTGTACCCTACCCTATCCGCACCTCATATATAACACATATTTTATTAAAAAATAGGTATATAGTGAAGGAAGTAAGAGTTGAACCCACAACCTCCCTTATGTAATAACTTACAATAAGTGATCAACCACTAAATTAGTTAGTTAATTTAATAATTTAAAGCATTAGTTTTTTATTTTTTATGTTATTAATATGTATAAAATTTGAAATGATTGAATTTTATATTTACTTTGAAAAAATTTGATATTTCTGCGGGTAGGGTAGGGTAGGGTAGGGTTTAGAACTTTAGGGTGCGGGTAGGGTTAGGGTTGAGAGATTCTCAACTTGCAGGTAGGGTAGGATAGAGTTTTAGAATGCAGATAGGGTAGGGTTGAGAGCACCTTGTGTCAAAGCACCGTTTGTGTTCCAATTGTTCACGATTTCACGCTGTGTACTGCACTGCTTATGTTCCCAGTTGTTCACACGCTGTGTATTGTAGAAGTAACTAAGCAAACATCTAACACGAATCTATTGGTGTTGTTCTCGTGTCATTGGTACATGTCGTGGCTTGGAACTTTGCTCATTGTTTTTGTCGGTTTCATGGAAAATTAGATGAATTCAAAATGATTTTTGTTCCTATAAATAAAAAATATTATTTTTAAAAATAAATTATTTTAACCTTAATTTTTGGATTTTAATTATAAATTTAAAAAATTAATATTTTTCTAGAAAAAGCGACTTATTCTTGTGTACTCTTGTGTATTCCTATGTACTCTGATATTTATGAAGATGCTTAGTATAGTTCATCGGAATTACAACAAATTCATCTTAAACCAAAAAACAAAAACGCATTTCAGAAATTAAAATTAAAATATTTTTTTTGAAACAATATTTTTTTTTATTTAATCAACTTTTAGTTTTTTTTAAGCTTATTTTAGAGAAAATAACGCTTTTCTTTTCTGCAAAATGCTTAAATGAATTTTTTATTTTTAAAATTTTTTTTAATAAAAATTAAGTAACATATATTTTAGTTTATTTAATAAAAATATTTTTTAATAATTATTATTATAATTATATATATTAGTATTAATAATATAAAATATGTATTTATTATTAATATAATAAATTAATTTATTTTTAATATTTTAATTTTTACAAAATACTTAATTTAATTTTTTGTATATTTTATGATTAATAATAAAATATTAAAAATAAATAAACTTATTACTTAAACCATAAATATATTATTATTATTATTATTATTATTATTATTATTATAAAATATTTTTAATTTTTACATATTTAATCTAAATTTTTTATATTTCATGATTAATAATATAAAATTAAAAATAAATAAAATATATTATAATAATAAATATATTTTATATTTTTTGTTTTACTACTATTATAATGTTAATGATAATATAAAATATATATTACTATTAGTGTGATAAATTTGAATTATTTTAAATATTTTTCATAAATCATAAAATATTAAAAATAAGTAAAAATTATTAAACTAATAATAAGTATATATTTTATATTAGTTTTTGAAACAATAAAATAATTATTTTTCTCTTTTCTCGCATAATTTTATTTTTTATATAATTTTTAAATTTTTGCAGTTTTATTTAATAATTTAATTTATTTACCCAAGGTTCACGTCAAAAACTTGTGCAATATATGTTTTAGGTAAATATTTATATATAAAAATAATTATCACTAATTTATATATAAAAATAATTATTAAAAAATATTCTAATTACATAGACTAAAATATATGTTATTTAATTTTTGTAAAAATAAAATATATTTAAACATTTTACATGAAAAGAGTATCAATTTCTCTTACTTTAATTATTTTTTTTGGTGACTTTACTTTAATTATTTGGTTCAAATTAGTTATTTAAGTTTAAATTCCACTCATTTGATAAGCGTTCATTAAAATTCCAACATACAAATTTCGTTCCCTTTTTCAGTTTTCCCGTTAAGGTTATTAGGAAAATTATCATTTTCTTTTAAATTTAATAAAAAAAATGAATTTTTAGTTTTTTACGATAAAAAATTCTACTTTTATTTCGTACTAGTTCGCAAAATCCTTAGTTATTTAGTTATAGGATTCTAATATCTTTTTATATGTTATTTGATTCGAAATAACTCTAAAAAGTATATACATACATTTTAGAAAAAAAGTAATATATAAAATTGTATAATTAGATAAAATCTTGTAAGGATCATGGTGGTGTACTGTTTATTAGGTGGGGATCATGGTGGTTTATCACCCACCAATTTTCAATAGGACAATATTCGAATTAGCTATTAGATGTGTCGGGTTCTGGCAAAGTAATCGACACGTGAGCTCATGACCAATAGAACAGACATGCATCATCTGCATTTGATTGATTGTTTGTGTTTGCTACTAATGTTCTGTTTAGAATTTGGAGGACCATGGAATTTGGAGAAGGATGAGTTAGATTAGAATTTCCTATGATAGTTACCTGATTTTGGAATAGTGAGAACTTAGGATGGAAATAATGATGGGTGAAGTTTAAGATTGTTTAGTGAGTTTCCTGTTATCTTATATTGTATTTATTTGACATTTTTACTGTACTGGAAACCGATAGGTCGGGAGAGTTCTCATTCCCCATATATCCACTGTTTTTCAGATGCAAGTCCTAATGCTCTATAGTGAGTTAGAGTTCGTTTGGAAGACGGCGAAGTTATCTTAAGTTCTGTATTTCACTCTCTCTCTTTCTCTCTCTCTCTCTCTCTCTCTCTCTCTCTCTCTCTCTCTCTCTCTCTCTCTCTCTCTCTCTCTCAAAAGACATTAAAGATGTGTATGTATAAATTAACTGTTTGGAAACTTACCTATAGAGGCTATGTTATATATTTAGGAGAGATAGAAATTGTTATCAACTATTTTTATTTCTATAATCCTAGCCGACCTAAACTTTGCGGATTTTCTTTTTATTCCTTTTTGGGTTTATCGTTTAATAATTCCTTCTAATTATATATATATATATATAGAGTTTTGGAGATGCTTTGTCTTCTGAATCTCTGCTTTCCTCTGCCTTCTTGTTCACGCACGCACGTCCTCCTATGGCAAGCTGTGTGTTGGTGGATCACCGTTGTCAATGGTTACCTTCCTTCCTTCCAGTGAAAACTACGCTCACGCGCTCTGTCACAGCACGACTAATCACCGGTTGGTTCTCGATCCGGTTGGAATAGGATTTACTATCCTTTTGCGCCTGTCACTAACGCCCAGCCTTCAGGAGTTTGAAGCTCGTCACAGTCATTCAATCCTTGAATCCTACTCGGAATACCACAGACAAGGTTTAGACTTTCCGGATTCTCATGAATGCCGCCATCAGTTCTAGCTTATACCACGGAGATTTTGATTAAAGAATCTAAGAGATACTCATTCAATCGGATATAGAACGGAGGTGGTTGTCAGGCACACGTTCATGGTTTGAGGAAGGTGATGAATGTCACGGATCATCACCTTCATCACAGTTAAGCGCGAATGAACATCTTAGATAGGAACAAGCGTGTTTGAATGGAAAACAGAAATACTTGCATTAATTCATCGAGACACAGCAGAGCTCCTCACCCCCAACAATGGGGTTTAGAGACTCATGCCGTCAGATAATATAAAGTTTAGATCTAAAATGTCATGAGATACAAAATAAGTCTCTAAAAGTTGTTTAAATACTAAACTAGTAGCCTAGGGTTACAAAGTATGAGTAGACTATGATGGATGATGCAGAGATCCACTTCTGGGGCCCACTTGGTATGTGCTGGGCTGAGACTTAAGAAATTCACGTGCAGAGGCCATTTGTGGAGTTGAACGCCAGTTTTTATGCCAGTTTGGGCGTTCAACTCCAGCTTTTGATCCTTTTCTGGCGCTGGACGCCAGAATTGGGCAGAGAACTGGCGTTGAACACCAGTTTACGTCATCTATCCTTGTGCAAAGTATGGACTATTATATATTGCTGGAAAGCCCTGGATGTCTACTTTCCAACGCAATTGGGAGCATGCCATTTCGAGTTCTGTAGCTCCAGAAAATCCACTTTGAGTGCAGGGAGGTCAGAATCCAACAGCATCAGCAGTCCTTTTTCAGCCTGAATAAGATTTTTGCTCAGCTCCTTCAATTCCAGCCAGAAAAATATCTGAAATTACAGAAAAACACACAACTCATAGTAAAGTCCAGAAATATGAATTTTTCCTAAAAACTAATAAAAATAGACTAAAAACTAACTAAAACATACTCAAAATTATATGAAATTATCCCCAAAAAGCGTATAAAATATCCGCTCATCACAACACCAAACTTAAACTGTTGCTTGTCCTCAAGCAACTAGACAAATAAAATAGAAGACTAATAGGTTGAGAAGCAATAATATCTCAGAGTTTTTGATTGAAGCTCAGATTCTAATTAGATGAGCGGGACTAGTAGCTTTTTGCTTCTGAACAGTTTTGGCATCTCACTTTATCCATTGAAGCTCAGAGTGATTGGCATCTATAGGAATTTAGAATTCAGATAGTGCTATTGATTCTCCTATTTCAGTGTGATGATTCTTGAACACAGCTATTTTATGAGTCTTGGCCGTGGCCCTAAGCACTTTGTTTTCCAGTATTACCACCGGATATATAAATGCCACAGACACATAATTGGGTGAACCTTTTAGATTGTGACTCAGCTTTGCTAAAGTCCCCAATTAGAGGTGTCCAGAGTTCTTAAGCACACTCTTCTTTTTGCTTTGGACCTTGACTTTAACCGCTCAGTCTCAAGTTTTCACTTGACACCTTCACGCCACAAGCACATGGTTAGGGACAGCTTGGTTTAGCCGCTTAAACCAGGATTTTATTCCTTTAGGCCCTCCTATCCACTGATGCTCAAAGCCTTGGGATCCCTTTTATTTGCCCTTGCCTTTTGGTTTTAAGGGTTATTGGCTTTTTCTGCTTGCTTTTTTTTTTTTTTTGAATGCAAGCTTTGTTCTTTGCTGCTTTTTCTTGCTTCAAGAATCATTTTTATGATTTTTCAGATTATCAATAGCATGTCTCATGTTCATCATTCTTTCAAGAGCCAACATATTTAATAGTCTTAAACAACAAATTCAAAAGACATATGCACTGTTCAAGCATTCATTCAGAAGACAGAAAGCATTGCCACCACATTTAACTAATTAGAATTTCTTTTATTAAACTCGAAATTTTATTGCCTCTTATTCAAAAGATCTTCTACTTTATTCATGTTTGCTGATGATGAGAAAAATAAACTATAGCTTAATTGGAGATAAAATCAAAGTAGATACTAATTACTACTATATGACTTCTAAGGTAAACTTTTATAAGGACACTGTCACAGAGTTAAGGCAGAAATTGGAAATTAGCAACCTTTATTCTGGAGGCACGGGGGTTCCTCTGATCCTTGGGGTGCTTGGTCCTACAAGAGAAGACTTTTGGCGCTTCAGTTCCCTTAAGTCACGCCCCTGCTCCTCTTGTTCTTTAAACATATAGGTCAGCATTTGACTGTGTTCCTTCTGTTCTTTTATTATTTGCTCCATAGCTTCCCATATCTTGGTAACTGATGTCTCAAGATACTCCCAGTATTCAGATTGAGGGATCTCTGGGAGGAATTCCTGTGCTCTCTTCTTGATGGGATCCTCCTGTGCTTGTTGTTTTTCCATTGATGCTTTGGTGATTGACTTTTCAATTAGGATATATTCAGTTATTCCCATCCTTACTCCAGCGTCCTTGCAGAGCAGAGAAATCACGCTTGGATAAGCCAACCTGGCCTCTTTTAAATTTTTGTTAGCAATCTTGTAGAGTTCAGTTGAAATCAGCTGATGAACCTCCACTTCCTTCCCCATCATGATGCAATGGATCATCACTGCTCTTTTAACTGTGACTTCAGAACGGTTGCTAGTGGGCAACAGAGAACGCCCAATGAAGTCCAGCCATCCTCTGGCGACTGGTTTGAGATCCTCTCTCTTGAGTTGATTTGGGACACCCTTTGTGTTGGTGGTCCACCTGGCTCCAGGGATACATATGTCCTCTAGAATCTTATCCAGGTCAATGTCTGCTCTCATCATCCTCCTGTTGAAGGAGTCTGGATCATCCTTTAGTTGAGGTAGCTTTAAGATCTCTCTGATCTTGTCAGGGGTGGTATGAACAATCTTCCCTCTGACCATGGTCCGAAATTCATAGAAGGCAGTTCCAGATAGTTTTTGCTTGTTAGTCTGCCACATATTAGCATAGAACTCCTGGACCATGTTCCTTCCCACTTTCGTTTCAGGATTAGCTAGGACTTCCCAGTTCCTAATTCGAATTTGCTCCTGGATCTCCGAATATTCATCTTCTTTCAGATCGAATCTAACTTCCGGGATCACTGATCTCAGACCCATTACTTTAAGATAATGGTCTGAATGTTCTTTAGATAAGAACTTCCCTTGATTCCAAAGTGGTTTTGGAACGCTCTCTTTCTTGCCTCTTGGAGTGGGTTGTTTTCCTTTAGGAGCCATGATCTTAGTGATCTCGGATAAACACACCAAACTTAGAGGTTTGCTTGTCCCCAAGCAAAAGAAAAGAAAGGAGAGGGATAGAAGGAGAGCTTGGTGCAATTGTTGATGGAGGAGGGGGGAGGCCGAACCCAAATTTAAAGGGATGGGGGGGGTGGGTTTTCGAAAAATTGGAAAAGATAAGATAAAGAGATTGAGTTGAAAAAGATAAGATAGAAGATATAGTTTAATTTTGAAAAGATATGATAGATTTTTGAAAAAGATAAATCTGAATTTTGAAAAAGATAATATGAAGATTCGAAAAAGATATGGATTAGTTGAAAAGATAGATTTGTTTTCAGAAAAGATTTGAAAAGAGTTGGATTGAATTTGCAAAGATGCCTGGTGCTTATGGATTAAAATACATTTGATATTTTTTTGTGGTAGGGTTTTTAGAAATTATGGAATTTAGAAATCAGGGTTCTTGACATGTTCAGGTAAAATCATGCATTGAAGCATAAAATTTGAAATTAAAATGGAAATATGTGTGGAAAAAATGAATTTGGCTCCTCCCTGCATTCCTGGCGTTTGAACGCCCAAACACTGCCTGTTTTGGGCGTTCAGCGCCCAATTGCTGCTCTCCTGGGCATTCAACGCCCAGCTGCTGCCATTACTGGCATTCAACGCCCAGTGGGTGCCCCTTTCTGGCGTTGAACGCCCAGCTGCTATCATCACTAGCGTTCAGCGCCCAGTGGATGCCTATTTTGGGCGTTGAACGCCCAAAATGCTCTTTTACTGGCGTTTTCTTGCCAGTGAGATCTTTTTCTCTGTTTTGTGTGCCGAGGTCTTCTGTAAATGATTATTTACCTTGTTGTCAATGAACTCTATATAAACAAATAAAAATAAAAATAGAAATAGGGCAAAATGCTTAGAGGATTGTTGCCCCATGGCTGGGTTGCCTCTCAGCAAGCGCTTCTTTATTGTCTTTAGCTGGACCTTGCTGAGCTTTTAATCTAGCTTCAGCCTTGAGCATTCTTGCTCGATGTTGCCTTCAAGATAATGCTTGATTCTCTGTCCATTGACAATGAACTTCTTATCAGAATCAATATCTCGAAGCTCCACATAACCATATGGTGACACACTTGTAATCACATATGGTCCCCTCCACCGGGATTTCAGTTTCCCGGGAAATAGCCTGAGTCTAGAGTTAAACAACAGGACCTTCTGTCCTGGTTCAAAGATTCTAGATGACAGCTTTCTGTCATGCCATTTTTTTTATTTTTCTTTATAAAGCTTGGCATTTTCGAAAGCTGTGAATCTGAGTTCCTCTAGCTCATTTAGCTGGAGCAATCGTTTTTCTCCTGCTAATTTGGCATCTAAGTTTAGGAATCTGGTTGCCCAGTAGGCCTTATGTTCCAGTTCCACGGGCAGGTGGCATGCCTTACCATACACGAGTTGGTATGGAGAGGTCCCTATAGGGGTCTTGAATGCTGTTCTGTAAGCCCACAGAGCATCATCCAAGCTCCGTGCCCAATCCTTTCTACGGGTATTTACTGTCCGTTCCAGGATTCTCTTTAATTCTCTGTTAGAGACCTCAGCTTGCCCATTGGTTTGTGGATGATATGGAGTGGCCACCTTGTGGCGAATTCCATACCGAACCATGGCAGAGTAAAGCTGTTTATTGCAGAAGTGAGTGCCCCCATCACTGATTAACACTCTAGGGACACCAAACCTGCTAAAGATATGTTTCTGGAGGAACTTCAGCACTGTTTTAGTATCATTGGTGGGTGTGGCAATAGCCTCAACCCATTTTGATACATAGTCAACTGCCACCAGAATATAAGTGTTTGAATATGATGGTGGAAAAGGTCCCATGAAGTCAATTCCCCATACGTCAAACAACTCAATTTCCAAGATTCCTTGTTGAGGCATGGCGTAACCATGAGGCAGATTACCAGCTCTTTGGCAACTGTCACAATTACGTACAAACTCTCGGGAATCTTTATAGAGTGTGGGCCAATAGAAGCCACATTGGAGGACCTTGGTGGCTGTTCGCTCACCTCCGAAATGGCCTCCATATTGAGATCCGTGGCAATGCCACAGGATCCTCTGTGCTTCTTCTCTAGGCACACACCTACGGATAATTCCGTCTGCACATCTCTTAAAGAGATAAGGTTCATCCCACAAGTAGTACTTTGCATCAGTAATTAATTTCTTCTTTTGTATCCTGTTATACTCCTTGGGTATGAACCTTGCAGCTTTATAGTTTGCAATATCGGCAAACCATGGTGCTTCTTGAATGGCGAATAAATGCTCATCAGGAAACGTCTCAGAGATCTCACGAGAAGGGAGGGACGTCCCTTCCACTGGCTCTATCCGGGACAGATGATCAGCCACTTGGTTCTCTGTCCCTTTTCTGTCTCTTATTTCTATATCAAACTCTTGCAGAAGCAATACCCATCTGATGAGCCTGGGTTTTGAATCCTGCTTTGTGAGTAGATATTTAAGAGCAACATGATCAGTATACACAATCACTTTTGATCCTACTAAGTATGATCTGAACTTGTCAATGGCGTAAACCACTGCAAGTAATTCTTTTTCTGTGGTTGTGTAATTTTTCTGGGCATCATTTAGAACGCGACTGGCATAATAAATGACATGCAGAAGCTTGTCATGCCTCTGTCCCAATACTGCACCAATGGCATGATCACTGGCATCACACATTAGCTCAAATGGTAATGTCCAGTCTGGTGCAGAAATGACTGGTGCTGTGACCAGCTTAGCTTTCAGCGTTTCAAACGCCTGTAGGCATTTTGTGTCAAACACAAATGGCGTGTCAGCAGCTAGCAGATTGCTTAGAGGTTTTGCGATTTTTGAAAAATCCTTTATAAACCTCCTATAGAATCCTGCGTGCCCCAGAAAGCTTCTGATTGCCTTAACATTGGTAGGTGGTGGTAATTTTTCAATTACCTCTATTTTTGCTTGATCCACCTCTATTCCCTTGTTTGAGATTTTATGCCCAAGAACAATTCCTTCAGTCACCATGAAGTGACACTTTTCCCAGTTTAAAACTAGGTTGGTTTCTTGGCATCTTTTTAGAACAAGTTTCAGGTGATCAAGACAGGAGCTGAATGAGTCTCCATATACTGAGAAGTCATCCATGAAGACTTCCAGAAATTTTTCCACCATGTCAGAGAAAATAGAGAGCATGCATCTCTGGAAGGTTGTAGGCGCATTACATAGCCCAAAGGGCATCCTTCTATAAGCAAACACTCCAGATGGACATGTGAATGCTGTTTTCTCTTGATCCTGGGGATCCACTGCAATCTGGTTATAGCCTGAATAGCCATCCAAAAAGCAGTAATAATCATGACCTGCTAGTCTTTCTAGCATCTGGTCTATGAATGGTAAAGGAAAATGATCCTTTCTGGTGGCTGTATTGAGCCTTCTATAATCAATACACATGCGCCACCCTGTAACTGTTCTTGTAGGAACCAGTTCATTTTTTTCATTATGAATCACTGTCATGCCCCCCTTTTTTGGGACGACTTGAACAGGGCTTACCCAGGGGCTATCAGAAATGGGGTAAATAATCCCAACCTCTAGTAATTTGGTGACCTCTTTCTGCACCACTTCCTTCATGGCTGGATTTAGCCGCCTCTGTGGTTGAACCACTGGTTTGGCATTATCCTCCAATAGAATTTTGTGCATGCATCTAGCTGGGCTTATACCCTTAAGGTCACCTATGGACCACCCAAGAGCTGTCTTGTGTGTCCTTAGTACTTGAATAAGTGCTTCCTCTTCCTGTGAACTTAGAGCAGAGCTTATGATCACTGGAAAAGTATCACCTTCTCCTAGAAATGCATATTTCAAGGATGGTGGTAGTGGCTTGAGCTCGGGTTTAGGAGGTTTTTCCTCTTTCAGAAGAAAGTTCAGAGGCTCTTTTATGTCCTCTGAATCCTCCAAATCAGGCTGAACATCTTTAAAGATGTCTTCCAACTCTGATTCGAGACTCTCAGCCATGTTGATCTCTTCTACCAAAGAGTCAATAAGATCAACTTTCATGCAGTCTGTTGATGTGTTTGGATGCTGCATGGCTTTGACAGCGTTCAACTTAAACTCATCATCATTGACTCTCAGGGTTATTTCCCCCTGTTGGACGTCAATAAGGGATCGTCCAGTTGCTAGGAAGGGTCTTCCTAGAATGAGAGTAGCACTCTTGTGCTCCTCCATTTCCAGCACAACAAAGTCAGTGGGAAAGGCGAATGGCCCAACCCTGACAATCATGTCTTCAATCACGCCTGATGGGTATTTAGTGGAGCCATCAGCAAGTTGAAGACATATCCGGGTTGGTTTAACTTCTTCAGTTAAACCAAGCTTTCTGATAGTGGATGCAGGTATTAGGTTGATGCTTGCCCCAAGATCGCATAAAGCTGTCTTGGTCCAATCACCTTCTAATATGCATGGTATCAGAAAACTCCCAGGGTCTTTAAGCTTTTCAGGAAAGCTTTTCAGAATGGCTGCACTGCATTCTTCAGTGAGGAGAACTCTTTCTGTTTCTCTCCACTCCCTTTTATGACTCAAGATCTCTTTCATGAACTTGGCATAAGAAGGTATTTGCTCAAGTGCCTCTGCAAATGGAATCTTTATTTCAAGAGTCCTTAGATAATCTGCAAAGCGAGCAAATTGCTTATCCTGCTCTTCTTTCCAGAGTTTTTGAGGATAAGGTATCTTGGCTTTATATTCCTCAACCTTAGTGGTTAAAGAAGCCTTTTTAGAGGGGTTGTTATCAGCACTTGTGTGTGTCTGATCCCTCACTGGCAATTGAGTGCCAGAGTCAGAAGCTGGAGTGAAACTGGATGCCAGCTCCTTGTCTGCTTCTGGCGTCTGAACGCCAGAACTGTGCCTATTTTGGGCGTTCAACGCTGGGTTCTGCCCTATTTGGGCGTTCAACGCCAGATTCTTGCCCATTTCTGGCGCTGAATGCCAATCCTGCCTTGTTTCTGGCGTTGAACGCCAGTTTTGGGCATGGTCTGGGCGTTCAGCACCAGCCCTCCACCAATTCTCTGGCGTTTTAGCGCCAGAATTATTTTTCCCTGGGCTCTTACGGTCCTCAGGTGAATCTTTGGTGGGTTGCTCATTTCTTGACTTTTTGATGCCTTGATGTGGGGTATTTAATGTTTTCCCACTTCTTAATTGAACTGCTTGGCATTCTTCTGCTATTTGCCTTGATAGCTGCTGCTTTGTTTGCTTAAACTGTTCGTCCATATGTATATTAGCTATCCTTGTCTCTTGTAGCCTATCCTTGAATTCAGCTAGCTGCTTTGTCAGAAAATCCAATTGCTGATTGAATTCAGCAGCTTGTTTTACAGTACTGAATTCAGCAGTGACTGTTTTAACCTCTTCATTCATGGAAGGGTTGCTGCTTAGGTACAGGTGCTGATTCCTGGCAACTGTATCAATGAGCTCTTGAGCCTCTTCAATTGTCTTTCTCATATGGATAGATCCACCAGCTGAGTAATCTAAAGACATCTGAGCTCCTTCTGCAAGCCCATAGTAGAAGATGTCTAACTGAACCCACTCTGAAAACATTTCAGAGGGGCATTTTCGTAGCATCTCTCTGTATCTCTCCCAGGCATCATAAAGAGATTCATTATCTCCTTGTTTAAAGCCTTGGATGTCCAGCCTTAGCTGTGTCATCCTTTTTGGAGGAAAATACTGATTCAGGAATTTTTCTGTCAGCTGTTTCCATGTTCTTATGCTGGCCTTAGTTTGGTTATTTAACCACCTCTTAGCTTGATCTTTTACAGCAAATGGAAACAGTAATAGTCTGTAGACATCCTGATCTATTTCCTTATCATGTACTGTGTCAGCAATTTGTAAAAATTGTGCCAGAAACTCTGTAGGTTCTTCTTGTGGAAGACCGGAATACTGGCAACTTTGCTGCACCATGATAATGAGCTGAGGATTCAACTCAAAGCTACTAACTCTAATGGAGGGTATGCAGATGCTACTCCCATATGAAGCAGTGGAGGGGTTAGAATATGACCCCAGAGTCCTCTTGGACTGTTCATTTCCTCTTATGTCCATGATGGATAAAGGGATATAACTTGGATTGATTTACCTTTTTATTTATTTTATTTTATAAATTTTTTTTTAAATTTTGAATTTTATGATGAAAGAGAAAAACACAAAAAAAAAAAAAACACAAGATTTAAAATTTTTAGATCTAATGCTCCTTGTTTTCGAAAATTTTGGAGGGAAAACACCAAGGAACACCAAACTTAAAATTTTCGAAAACCAAAGGGAAATCAACAAGAAAACACCAAACTTAAAGTTTGGCACAGGATTTAATAGAAAAAATTATTTTTGAAAAAGATTTTAAAAAATATGATAGCCAATTACCATGAACATAAACACCACGTTCTAACTAATTGAGCTATAAATTTAAAGTGTTTTAACAATGGATAAATAATAAAAGACTCTAAACCAAAAAAAAAAAAGAAAGATTTTCCCTAATCTAAGCAATAAAATAAACCGTTAGTTGTCCAAACACGAACAATCCCCAACAACGGCGCCAAAAACTTGGTGCACAAATTGTGAATCACACTTTTCACAACTCGTACCACTAACCAGCAAGTGCACTGGGTCGTCCAAGTAATACCTCACGTGAGTAAGGGTCGAATCCCACGGAGATTGTTGGTTTGAAGTAATCTATGGTTATCTTGTAAATCTTAGTTAGGAAGTCAATTATGTTTATCAGTTGAATTGTGAATAACCAAGAGAGCATAAATTAAAGGTTACTTGTTATGCAGTAATGGAGAATATGTTGGAGTTTTGGAGATGCTTTGTCTTCTGAATCTCTGCTTTCTTCTGCCTTCTTGTTCACGCACGCACGTCCTCCTATGGCAAGCTGTGTGTTGGTGGATCACCGTTGTCAATGGTTACCTTCCTTCCTTCCAGTGAAAACTACGCTCACGCGCTCTGTCACAGCCGGCTAATCACCGGTTGGTTCTCGATCCGGTTGGAATAGGATTTACTATCCTTTTGCGCCTGTCACTAACGCCCAGCCTTCAGGAGTTTGAAGCTCGTCACAGTCATTCAATCCTTGAATCCTACTCGGAATACCACAGACAAGGTTTAGACTTTCTGGATTCTCATGAATGCCGCCATCAGTTCTAGCTTATACCACGGAGATTCTGATTAAAGAATCTAAGAGATACTCATTCAATCGGATATAGAACGGAGGTGGTTGTCAGGCACACGTTCATGGTTTGAGGAAGGTGATGAATGTCACGGATCATCACCTTCATCACAGTTAAGCGCGAATGAACATCTTAGATAGGAACAAGCGTGTTTGAATGGAAAACAGAAATACTTGCATTAATTCATCGAGACACAGCAGAGCTCCTCACCCCCAACAATGGGGTTTAGAGAATCATGTCGTCAGATAATATAAAGTTTAGATCTAAAATATCATGAGATACAAAATAAGTCTCTAAAAGTTGTTTAAATACTAAGCTAGTAGCCTAGGGTTACAAAATATGAGTAGACTATGATGGATGATGCAGAGATCCACTTCTGGGGCCCACTTGGTGTGTGCTGGGCTGAGACTTAAGCAATTCACGTGCAGAGGCCATTTGTGGAGTTGAACGCCAATTTTTATGCCAGTTTGGGCGTTCAACTCCAGCTTTTGATCCTTTTCTGGCGCTGGACGCCAGAATTGGGCAGAGAACTGGCGTTGAACGCCAGTTTACGTCGTCTATCCTTGTGCAAAGTATGGATTATTATATATTGCTGGAAAGCCCTGGATGTCTACTTTCCAACGCAATTGGGAGCATGCCATTTCGAATTCTGTAGCTCCAGAAAATCCACTTTGAGTGCAGGGAGGTCAGAATCCAACAGCATTAGCAGTCCTTTTTCAGCCTGAATCAGATTTTTGCTCAGCTCCTTCAATTCCAGCCAGAAAAATACCTGAAATTACAAAAAAATACACAACTCATAGTAAAGTCCAGAAATATGAATTTTTCCTAAAAACTAATAAAAATAGACTAAAAACTAACTAAAACATACTCAAAATTATATGAAATTATCCCCAAAAAGCGTATAAAATATCCGCTCATCAGCACACGTGGGGTGCTTTTTTTTTATGCAAAATTACTGATATGGATGTTATGAATAATTCCAGGTTCCATAAAATAGAATAAAATAAAACTTAGAAACAATCAAAATGAAATAAAATTAAAAGTGAAAAAGGAACGATCATACCACAGTGGGTTGTCTCCCACCTAGCACTTTTGGTTAAAGTCCTTAAGTTGGACATTTGCTGAGCTCCCTGTTATGGTGGCTTGTGCTTGAATTCATCCAAAAATCTCCACCAATGTTTGGAATGCCAACAGCCTCCGGGGTCCCAAACAAGGCATGTAAAGCCCTCGAGTAAGTTCAAACAGGTTTTCAGGCTCCCGGGTTGCTGAATGTCAGAATAGATTCCAGGATCCCAAACCTTGTTTTTGTACCCATCTTTGTCTTGATCTACATTTTTCTAGCCGGGTGATATGGAAATTGAATTCTCATTAAGATGACCAAACATCTTTCGAGACCCATGCAATCGAACTCGAAACCAATTCTCGTACTACAAATTGAAGCGTGGAACTTTATTGAATCTTGTATACCATCTCTGAGTGCGAACCATTTCTCTTTTGCTCTTAAAGCCACAAAGAGCTCTAAGCTGGCCATTTGTTTCAAGAAAACCATATTCAAGTGGAAAAGTAAAGATAAGGGCTAAGGATTTTACCCACTTGAAATTTGTATTCGGTGGTAATGGCCTTGAAATAGGTGTTTTCAGTGGTTTTGTAAGCTCTACTCCCTTGTATTCTTCTGTGAATTCCTCCACTTTCTTGCAAACTTCTTCAACTGCAACCACGTCTTGATCAAAGTCTTCAATATCTTCCTCATCACTTAAGTCATAATTTGGAGGTTGAGAAAAGTCTACCTCCGCATCATCTTCGTATTCACTTGGGAAAGATTCGTCAATCTCAAAGAATTCACTTGCGGATGCAAGTTCATTTCTAGGAGAACCTGACTTGTGATTATCATTATCAAGGAAACTCGCTTCTTGAGTTGTTCCGTCCAGTTCTTCATAAGATACCTGCTTTGGGGGCTGTGCACTATCCTCCTTAGCATCAATTGCAAATTTCTTGACAAATTCTCCACAATTCTGGATTCCCATGGAGGTTCAGCATATCCTAAGTCTTCAACCAATTATTCTTCTTCGATAATTTCAGCTTCCACCACTTGTTTTAGTACAAAGTTATGCTCCTTACTGTCCATTAGAGTTTCTAGTATCTCCTTCATACTACGTTCTCCGTTAGATTGTCCACATGAAGCCATGGGGTTCCTTGAGTGTCCGAACGTTAGGAAGGTAATCGATTGATTGCTTGCTCTAGTTGGTGAAGGGTTGCATGAAATTTTTCCACTGTTTCCTTGAGACGCTCTTGTGATTCTCGGTTTGATGGATATGGACATGGTGCATAGGGAAGCGGTGTTTCTTGGGAGTAATTAGATTGGAATTGGGGTGGATAAGGGTTAGGGTCATATGGAGGTGAGTGGTGGTAGGGGGCTTGTGAGTCTGGTGATTCATAGCTATGTTGAGGAGGTGGTTCATAAGCATAGGATGGGACTTGTTGGTAGCTACAAAGGGGTCCACCATATCTATCATCTTGGTACGCACCTCGGAATGGCTCCTGACCATAGCATACTGGTAGGGGTTGGTTGTCACGAAGGGGTCCACCATAACTATTGTCTCGACATGCATTGTTGAATGGTCGTCGTCCATGGTATCTTGGAAGGTGTTGTTGCCTAAAGGGTTGATCAGATCCTCGAGGCTCCTTCCATCTTTGATTATTTTGACCTTGATGCATGTTCCTGTTATAGCTTCCATTCCTTTCAACAATACTAAAACCAAACTCAAAGCGGCGGGGGAGAGAACTCATAGTAACTAATAAAAATTAAAAACAAAAATTAAAAACAATTAAACAAGCAAAATAAAATATTTACAATAACCAATAATAAGGCACACGTTTGCGAATTCCCCGGCAACGACGCCATTTTGACGATCGAAATTCCTACTGGTAAAGAAATTTTTATAAAATTATAATCGCGTTGCAAGTATAGTTTCTAAACCGATAGAGATTCCTTTCGTACAAAAGTTTGGTTGTCACAAGTAACAAAACCCAATAAAATTTATAACCGAAGTATTTAAACCTCGGGTCGTCTTCTCAAGGAATTGCAGGGAAGTATGATTTATTATTGGTTATGGAAAAAGTATATTTTGTTTTGGGTTTTTAAAATAAGGAACAAGTAATTTAAATAACAAGAAAAATAAATTAATAATTAGAAAATCTCCTGGCAAGGTATGAGAACTGGAAATCCTATCCTAGTTATCCTTATCAAGTGTGATGAGAATTGTTTATCGCTCCCACTTAGTTATCCCTTACTAAATAAAGGAAAGTCAAGTGAACCAATTAATTTGATCCTCAAGTCCTAGTCAACTCCTGTGGAAAGACTAGCTTTAGAGCGATCTAAATCAATCAGTAATTCCCAAATCTTAATCAACCGCTGAGTTTGACAACTCAAGTGTTACCAATTACCTAACCAAAGCCAAAAGGAAAAATAAATCTAAATCAAACTAAAAACATCATAAATAGAATAGAACAATCATTAATCTGAAATACTTCAAATTGTATTAAATAGAATATTCAAGTCTTAACATGAAGAGTTCATAAGCAAATTGGGCAACATAAGTCATTAACAAATAAAAGTATTAGAATATCTAAAAGTAGAAGAGAAACATAAATTAAAAGGAATATTGAACCTGGCATTGAAGTACTAACCATAAAGCAAAAGAAATCTTAATCCTAAATCCTAAGAGAGAGGAGAGAGCCTCTCTCTCTAAAAACTACATCTAAAAGCTAAAATTGTGAATTATGAATGTTGTATAAATTGTTCTCTTTTAATTTCCCCATTCTCTGGCTTATATTCTGTGTTTCTGGCTTAGATCTGGGCCAAAAAGGGGCCCAGAAATCGCTGAGGGCGTTTTCTGCAGATTCCTGCACGTGGCGTCTGTCACGCGTGCGCGTGGGTCACGCGTGCGCGTCATCTGGGAGTTTTTCTTATCAGGCAAACGCGTCGGTCACGCGTGTGCATCAGTTGTGTTTTGCTCTTGGCACTCGTCCGCGTCGTCCATGCGTACGCGTCGCTGCCATTTTGCGCTTGACACGCGTCCGCATCGTCCATGCGTGCGCATCGCTAAAGACTAGCTTTAGAGCGAACTAAATCAATCAGCAATTCCCAAATCTTAATCAACTGCTGAGTTTGACAACTCAAGTGTTACCAATTACTTAACCAAAGCCAAAAGGAAAAATAAATCTAAATCAAACTAAAAACATCATAAATAGAATAGAACAATCATTAATCTGAAATACCTCAAATTGTATTAAATAGAATATTCAAGTCTTAACATGAAGAGTTCATAAGCAAATTGGGCAACATAAGTCATTAACAAATAAAAGCATTAGAATATCTAAAAGTAGAAGACAAACATAAATTAAAAGGAATATTGAACCTGGCATTGAAGTACTAACCATAAAGCAAAAGAAATCTTAATCCTAAATCCTAAGAGAGAGGAGAGAGCCTCTCTCTCTAAAAACTACATCTAAAACCTAAAATTGTGAATTATGAATGTTGTATGAATTGTTCTCTTTTGATTTCCCCATTCTCTGGCTTATATTCTGTGTTTCTGGCTTGGATCTGGGCCAAAAAGGGGCCCAGAAATCGCTGAGGGCGTTTTCTGCAGATTCCTGCACGTGGCGTCTGTCACGCGTGCGCGTGGGTCACGCGTGCGCATCATCTGGGAGTTTTTCTTATTAGACAAACGCGTCGGTCACGCGTGTGCATCAGTTGTGTTCTGCTCTAGGTACTCCTCCGCGTCGTCCATGCGTACGCGTCGCTGCCATTTTGCGCTAGACACGCGTCCGCATCGTCCATGCGTGCGCATTGCTAAAGACTAGCTTTAGAGCGAACTAACTCAATCAGCAATTCCCAAATCTTAATCAACTGCTGAGTTTGACAACTCAAGTGTTACCAATTACTTAACCAAAGCCAAAAGGGAAAATAAATCTAAATCAAACTGAAAATATCATAAATAGAATAGAACAATAATTAATCTGAAGTACCTCAAATTGCATTAAATAGAATATTCAAATCTTAACATGAAGAGTTCATAAGCCAATTGGGCAACATAAGTCATTAACAAATAAAAGCATTAGAATATCTAAAAGTAGAAGAGAAACATAAATTAAAAGGAATATTGAACCTGGCATTGAAGTACTAACCATAAAGCAAAAGAAATCTTAATCCTAAATCCTAAGAGAGAGGAGAGAGCCTCTCTCTCTCTAAAAACTACATCTAAAACCTAAAATTGTGAATTATGAATGTTGTATGAATTGTTCTCTTTTGATTTCCCCATTCTCTGGCTTATATTCTGTGTTTCTGGCTTGGATCTAGGCCAAAAAGGGGCCCAGAAATCGTTGAGGGTGTTTTCTGTAGATTCCTGCACGTGGCGTCTGTCATGCGTGCGCATCAGTTGTGTTCTGCTCTAGGCACGCGTCCGCATCGTCCATGCGTACGCGTCGCTGCCATTTTGCGCTAGAGACGTGTCTGCGTCGTTCATGCGTGCGCGTCGCTGCCTTTTCTTCAAAACTTCATTTTTTGTGCTTTCCTTCTATTTTTGTATGTTTTCTTTCCGTCCTCTAAGCCATTCCTGTCCTATGAAACCTGAAAATACTTAACACACAAATCACGACATCGAATGGTAATAAGGGATAATTAAATTTAATATTTTTAAAGCATAGAAAACATGTTTTTCACATATATCATAAAATAAGGAAGGAATTGTAAAACCATGCAATTTACATGAATAAGTGGGTGAAGAATTAATAAAAACACTTAAATTGAGCACAAGATGAATCATAAAATAGGGGGTTTATCATAATACTTTCGAAATAAACTCGAGCTTGTTTCGGTGTTGCATACAAATCCTAGATGTAACTCTCGACATGTTAAAACACGACTTATGAAGGCAGAAGATAAACCTGTGCATATGCGACATCAAGAGGAGTTGTGAAGCTTTGAATTTCGCAAATTGATTCGCAGGGATACACTGTTGGTGTGTACGACCAGCTGTGAGGAGAGTTTTCAAACTTGAAGGAGAAAATTAACTATAGCGCCAGTACTCGTGTTACTTGAACTTAACGAACCACTCAGAGATTTTTGCGATGCATTATTAAGGGTTTAGTTTGCATATTGATGTAACATCGGAACATGGTGGCTTATGCCTCACGGTATCTGAGACGTCATGAAGTGAACTTTTTTGACGCATGACTTGGGGCTAGCGGCTGTTGTGTTTGCTTTGAGGATTTGGAGGCATTACCTGTAGGGAGTAAGGGTTTAGTGAGAGACTAAGACTTAACTTGAATTATCGCCCTAGAAAGCCGAATGTAATGACAGATATTTTGAGTAGGAAGTCCTTGAGTGTGGCTTGGAGGATGCTCTAGAAATAAGAGTTATTAAATAAGTTTGCGGATCTGAGGATAGGAGTGGAGGATGTGGCCGAATGCGTAAGTTTGAATCAGTTACAAATCATAGATGATCTTAAGACTGATAGTCAGAAAGCACAACAAGAGAGTGAGGATCTATAGAAGATGTTAAGTTTTGTGGAACAAAGAAAACAAGAAGAGATTAAGAAGAATCGAGAAGGAGTTCGGAGGTGTGAGGAGAGAGATTGCATATTAAGTATAAGGAACACTTGCAAAAATAAGATACTGTCTGAAGCTCACAAGAGTAGATTTTTAATTTATCCAAGGAATGACAAAGATATGTCATTACTTGAAAGAGAGATTGAGGCAACTAAATTTTGAGGGTAAAATTTTTAATTAGGTGGGTAGGATGTAAGATCCAGAAAAAATTATAAAAGGATTATTTGGATAGTTAATCATTAAATTAAAATAGTTAAAATGTGCCTGGATGGAGTCAAAAATTAAAACTTAGGAATTTAAAATTTTAACGATGATATTTGGATTCAAAAAATTTTTCCGAGCCAAAAAATGTAATTTTTTTTTGTGGAAAAACACATATTAGTAACATAACCAACAGTACTGGCTTAAGTTTGTCTAACATTTTAAGTGAGACAATTAATTCTGAGTGAAGAGAACTAAGAAATCAAAATTTATTATTGAAAAAGTAAAAATAATTAAAATACGAATTAAAACACTAGGTTTTAGCCAAAGTTGGGCTAACGGGCTAAATCGAGTGAACCGGGCCCAAGTAAGCCCAAGTCCACAGTATAAATACCCCACAACACAAAAAATTCAACTCATTCTCATCAAAGTGAGAGAGAGAGTTCGTGGAAGTGAAGGGAGAAAAAGGGAAGAACCAAAAGCTAGAGCACTATTCACTTCAAATTTCAATCACTCATAACTTTTGATCCGAAATTTCGATTGATGAGCCGTTTCAGCCACTTGTCTATCTCGAAATCCTCTTCAATTCTATCTAAACCTTGTGATAAGAAACTCTAAAATTTTTGCCTAGTTTTCTTTTCTCTAGTAATTCACATTTTTTGTTTTGAGAGTGTTAAGATATTAGAATTTTGATTCTTTAAGGGTACTCTAGTGTGGATTCCAAGTGAGTTCCACCTCAAATTCGAGTGGATAAGGTAAAAAATCACTAAATTCTTGTGGTTAGTTGAATTTGATAAACTCTAGTGCTTGATTTTGGTACAATGTATAAATTTTAGATTGAATGTATGTTGATTTGGTGAATTGGATTGCTTGGAGTTGGACTCTTGTGGCTGAACTTGAAAGCTTGAGAGGAAAAAGTCCTTTTGGTGGTTTTGAGCTTAGAGAAAAATTAGCTAAGGTACGGTTTAAGTTTTATTTAAATACCATGGAATATGACATGAAGTCCTAGGCTAGATGCCCCTAGGAATATGATTAAATTGTAGGATTAGATGGAATTAAATGTTGTAATTGATAAAGTATTAATTTTGATTTTGAATTGGTAATTGTTTGTTTGAGTTGTGAGAATGTGGTATGAGTTACTTAGAAGTGAATAATTGTAAAAGAATGTGATATGAGCTTGGTGATTGAGAATGATGAATTGATGAATTATGTAACACCCTGACTACCCTAAACCTTACCTCTAGCCGTAAAGCAAAGGTTAATCAAAGGTTACAACAATTCTAAGGCTTGTACATATTTATATAGAAGGAAATAATATATTCTAGAAGCTCGATGAAGGATTAAGCTCAAAGACAGAATTTAAAAGCCCAAATAGTACTCACGAAGCTACAAACTTAAAGCACAGGACACAGTGGCGGATTTACGGGGGGCCTAAGGTGGCCATGGTCCCCCCAATTTTTAAAAAAAAAATATTACTATTAGTTTATTATTAATTTATTATTATATAATTAATATATATATATATATATATATTATAAATTAAATATATTTTTGTATATTACACACTAAAAAATTTACATGTTAGTAATTTAATATGTATAAATTATAAGGTGTATTATAATATATCAATAGCAATTAATAAATAGGTTTAAAAAATAATAAAAGCGTATAAATATATAAATAATTAAAAAATTATTGAAAAATATAGGTTTGGATTAATATAAATAGTGACAATTATAAAAAAAATTTATTTTGACTCTTTCTATGACAACAATAATAACTGAATAGATTTTTTAAACAATAAAAATTATAAAAACAATACTTTAAAACAAGATGAAAGACGAACTTTTAATAGATCATATGATTGTATATGTTGAAAAAGAGAATACTTCAAAATTTATTTCAAATGGTAAATTGATAATTTTAGTTATATGAAATATCGCAGAATAAATTCAAAAATACCAAAATCTTAAAGTATGTAGTTGAATGTTAATTGTTATATATTTGACCTATATACCATAAATTATATTTTGTTGATTTTTTGTTATGTTATATTTTAATTTATTTTATATTTAATTTGGCCCCCCTCTTATAAAATTTCTGGATCCGCCACTGACAGGACATATATATAATATGATAAGAGGTAATAATATAGTAGCATAAGAATCTAGTCTCGGCTCGCGGAGTTTAAACCGGCTAGCTATATACAAATAGCATAGAAGTTTGACAATTAAAAGCAGCTTCTACAAATTACTCTCTCAAAGGTAAGCCTCTAGACAAAATAAATACAAAAGATGAGAGACATATGCGAAATAATCAAAAGACTCCTAAAAATAGAATGAAGATCCTCTGTTCTGTCACCACCAAGCAACTCACCAAGGTGGGTTACTACCTGCATCTGAAAAACAACAACAGAATATGGTATGAGAACCGGGGGTTCTCAGTTTGGTAACAGTGCCCAATAATGTAAGATATAAGGTTCCGGGACGCCGAAGGCAATCCTAGAACTTCATATCGATACAGAATATTCAAGCCTTAACAAAATAAAATAAATAACTTAAACCATAAACCATAAACAGGGTTATCTAAACTTAGGGAATTTCTAACTAATACTAAACCACACTGATGTATCCCCCAGCCTTCGCCAACCTACCCTCCACGCGACCCATCGCCACCACCTTCCTATCCTCCTCAGCACTAGACAATCACAGATAATGCAAGTAAGTAAAGCACAGATAGTATTCATATATAACAAGTAACCCAAGAAGCAAGTAGGCATGTTATACAATTAGGCAAACTCAAGTAATCAAAGCAAACAAGCACATAAGAGATGCATATGATGAATGTCTATCCGATTGGCTCGTGATATCACTTGTCGGTCCATAAATGCCAACCCGACACATCCTTTTGGATGTAGCTTTTCTGCAATGCCCACAGATATAGTACCAGGCACACTCTATTTACCCACGGATATAGTGCCGGGCACACTCTATTCACCCACGGATATAGTGCCGGCCACACTCGCATGCGTAATCCAAGGATATAGTGCCTGGCACACTCTTGCAGCAGAAAAGGTTATTAACCATAATTCATTCTCAGGGACATAGTACCCTGCACATTATCATTTTTAACCCAAGGATATAGTGCCTGACACACTCTCCACATTCAACAAGATTATCATTCCTCGCTGAGTTCTCATCATACTTAACCCAAGGATATAGTGCCTGGCACACTTTCAATATTCAACAAGGTCATCATTCTTTTCTGAGTCCTCAGCTCATCATAGCCATCATCAACTTTTTATTCTGAACTCATTAGCTCACCAGTTTCTCAATTCGTTGTCATTAACCACCAAGTTCACTACTCTTCCTTCTCCTTCAACCAAACTCATCCTCAGTACACCAGAAACCTAAGACTCCATTCTCTAACTTTTCAAAATAGTCCAAATCAAATCCATCTAAGATCTTTCCCATGTTTGATACCCCAAAAATAAGCCCAAGAGTTTTAATTAGGTGTCATAGAAGTATACAAACTTGTTGGAAAAGTGAAATTGTTTGAAAACAAAGTTTAAGTTGTAAAACAGGGCGTGTGCGTACGCACAAGGGTGTGCGTGCACACGCCCAAGAGGATTTCAAAACGTGTGCGTACGCATAGGGGTGTGCGTACGCACAAGTACCAAATTTTACAAGTCTGTTCGCTCGCATAAGCTGTGCTCGTGCCCCCAACAGACTGCCTTTCCCAACCTGTGCGTGCACACAGGTTGTAAATCTTCATTGGTTGTGTGCGCGCACAGGCTATGCCAGTGCTGCCAACAGCAAGCCTTCCCCCGTGTGTGCATACGCACAAGGCTGTGCATGCGCACAGGTATCAAAAAATCACAAGGGTGTGTGGGCGCACAAGGCTGTGCGTGCGCACATACCAAAAATTACAAAATTCTGCAACATTGCAAAATTTCAGATTTTGATACCAAACTTTGAATGATCATAACTTTCTCTACAAAAATCCAAATTTTACAAACTTTATATCAGTTTGAAGAGTTTTCAATGAACTTTAAATCTAAATAAATTTCAACAACTTTTGAAAACTGAGGCACAAGTTATGACCCGTCAAAGTTCACCAAAAACTAGTTTTTACCAAAAATCTTAAAGCTCCAAATTCACCAAATCTCTCAATCCAAAACCAATTATTCACAACCCAAAAACACTAGACTCACTCAAGAATCCATACCAAATATTTCTTAACCACATCAACCATGCAATCATATAAACCATTTAATACTCACTTCATCCAACTCTAAATTCAACCTAACATCACATCCAATTTCCTTAATACCACCACTCAAATTCTCAACAATAACCAATGCTACAAGTATCAATTCTTTCATTCTATTATCATCAATCAATCCATTCAATTCATCAAACTACCTCACTCATTTATTTTCAACATGAACCACAATAACTAATAATCAAAATCATCATCATCATCCAAAACCATCATAAACACTCATAATCATCATCAACCATCAACAACATCAACAATCACTATAAATCCTCATAAAACTCACATCCTTCAACATTAATCCTCAAATAACCTCAATCTTAGCAATCATTATCAATATTTACATTACCACAATTAAGATACACACTCACCAACATCAACCAATATCATAATATGTCATTAACACCCATAACCCTCATCAACAATAATAAGTCTCACATTCCCCATCAACCTTCATAATCATTAAAATACCAACAATGATCATCAATCATATAATCATCATCATTATCATTCCAATCCCTTCCACAGAACACCACTACAACATCACTCAATCATCATCAAGCAACACCAATCATCAATTTTCTCATCAACATCATAATCAAACTATAACATACACAACTCATAAAATCTTCATCACAATTCACATGCCACATACATAATCCAATCCACTATTTATTTAATTCAATCCTATCTTAGGGTCACATAGCCTAAGTGTCCAGAAACATTACATATTACACAAAGGAAATTAAAACCATACCTTGGCCGATTCCCAAACGCACCAAACACCAAAACAAAGTCACCAAGCTTGATCCAAAGCCTCAACCAACTCCAACAAATACCAAAATTTAATCTAACATCATATATATAACAAAATCAAAACCTAAAAACCACAACATACAACACCACAAGGATTCATGGGCAAATTTACCTTGTCCAAAGAGGATTGGGGCAATTTCTAACAATTACTCGCTATTAGAGATCACCTAAACAAGCAAAACCACAAAATCCATTCCAAAACCAAACCCCCAAAAATGCAGAAGTTAGGACAGGAAACTGGGGAGTGGGTGACGTGGCGGAAATTGGCAAGTTAAGAAATTATTATAAGAGATACGTTGCAAGTACAGTTCTTAACCAACCGAAGATCCGTTTATCAATTTAGAAGGGTTGTCACAAAAATGTAACCATGTATTTAAGCTCAAAGTCTCACAGGTTGTGTGTTCTTTAGTTCAAAAACCATGTTCCAAATATAACTTCAAGCAAATTTAACATAAAAGTTTTGATTAAAATTAGTGAAATTTTGTTCTAAAAATAGAGTCTTAGAAGAAACTTATTATCTTTTCAATCAAGTAGAACATGCATGCAACTAACTTATTACTATGCAATTTATCCTATTCTACAAAGAAAAACTAACTAAATATTCTATTTTATTGGTGTTAGGGAAGAGAAATTACCTCCGGAAGTCAGGTACTGACCGACCTCCCCACACTTAAGGCTTAGCACCGTCCTCGGTGCCATCTGTCAGGAACAAAGGTGGGCTGGTAGCAGTATCGCCACAGTCGGGACCGTCATGGCTCCCTGTGCTGGAAAAGGAAGTGGAGTCCGGGGTGTCTGAGTCCTTGAATTTTCCCATAATCAGCTCCTTGAGGTATGTGAATCGGCGCTTGTTACGGCGCTCTCTTAGCTTCGCTTTCTGTTCTTGCCGATCCATCCTTTCAAGTATCTGATGGAGCAGTTGATTTGTTGTAGGTGCTTGTGGTGTTAAAGGAGGAATGTCCTCAGCCGGTTCAGTAGGGTGGCTTGTAGTGGCTGCTGGAGGTCTGATATATTTCCCGTTAGGGACGTACTGATCATCCCGTGGAAGCATGGCTTTGGTGTCCCCAGCTCTGTAGGAGATGCCGGCTGCTGAGACAAGATCTAAAACCAAGGCGGGAAAAGGTAAGTTGCCCGCAATTTGTATGTGTTCCATAGCATTCTGGATGTGTCTTGGTAGGTTCAGAGGCTGATCTGTAAGGATGCACCATAGTAGAACGGCTATATCTGCAGTGAAAGAGGACTCGTGAGTGCTCAGAAAGACGTAATGGGATATGATCTGTGCCCATACGCGAGCATCCAAGGTGAGTGCAGAAGCCGATATTCCCTTAGGACGGGAACGATGGTATCCATAAATCCATCTGCTCCCAGGTAGTGCGATAACTCTGAGAACAGCGTCCCAGTCAAATTGGTACCTCTGACGCTTGAGTGAGGCTTCTTGAAAGGCGTCCAGTCCTTCTGGAGTAGGGGGAAGACCTAGAGCTCGTTGAATGGCCTCTTCTATAATGGGGACTTGCTTCTGACCGACATAGACAGACTGCAGGGTTGGCAGGTGGAAATTAGAGTAGAACTCAACTACCCAGGAAAGATTAACCTGCCGTGGCTATCTCTGTAGGAATCTCCATTGTCTCCGTTTAATTTACGGCTCAACAAGGGTAGCAATATTGGGTGGGAGGATAAGAAGGTATTCGTTGTTGTAACTCCTTTCTGCCAGGATGGGGAACATCTGCTCACAGTAGCGATTGGGAAATCGCGCAGTGTCCTTTGTTGGGAAGGCTTTTTCTTTGTCATCGACCTTTATAATCCTCTTAATTCTTTTTGTTGAGGGCTTAATTGCAGTTGAAGATGGCTCTGCCACTAATACTCTTTTTGTTCCTCTCCTCGCTGGTGGTTTGGGAGTAGCTTTCTCTTTACCTTTCTTGGTGGCCATCCTGAAAAGGGAAAAAGAAAGTAATTTGAATTCAAAGGGATAGAGCAAGGAAGAGGATGATTGATAAACCACTATTTTATGGTTTATCTTGTGCTCAATTGAGTGGTTTTTATCAATTCTTTACCCACTTATTCATACTATTTGCATGGTTTTACATTTACCTTCCTAATTATGTGCTTTGATTGAAAACATGCTTCTTTGGGCTTAAGTTCCCTATGTTTAATCCTCTCTTATTACCATTAGATGCCTTGATATGTGTGTTAAGTGATTTCAGAGATTACAGGGCAGGAATGGCTCAGAGGATGGAAAGGAAGCATGCAAAAGTAGAAGGAATACAAGAAGTTGGAGAAATTGCTAAGCTGTCCAGCCTGACCTCTTCGCACTTAAATGGCTATAACTTTAGCTACAAAGATCCAAACGATGCGGTTCTAGTTGCGTTGGAAAGCTAACGTCCGGAGCTTCGATTTGATATATAATATGCCATAGTTGCTCTAACGCTAGGCGACGCGACCGCGTGCTTCATGAGGACGCGTCGCAGTGACGGAAATTCAGCATGTTTGAATTCGCAACCAGTGAATTCTGGGTTGTTTCTGACCCAGTTCTCGGCCCAGAAAACACAGATTAGAGGCTATAAAGTGGAGGAATGCATCCATTCATAAGGAGGCTTTCACATTCACAATTTTAGGAGTAGATGTAGTTTTTAGAGAGAGAGGTTCTCTCCTCTCTCTTAGGATTAGGATTTAGGACTTCTCTTAGTTTTAGGAGTGACCCTCAATCCCAGGTTCAATGTTCTTTTATTTCTTTTCTCAATTTTGTTTATGACTCTCTATGTTTAGATTGATTTTCTATTTAATATATTTTGAGGTATTTCAGACTTATGATTGCTTTCTTTTATTTATATAAATAATTTGGATTTTTCCCTTTTGGCTTTGGTTGAGTCATTGGTAACTCTTGAGTTATCAAACTCATTGTTGATTGAAAATTGGAATTCTTCAAGAATTAATTCGAGTTTCAATAACTCTAGCCTTTCCCAAGGAAAGACTAGGACTCGAGGAATCGAAATTAATTCATCCACTTAACTTACCTTCATAGTTAGAGGTTAACAAAGTGGGAGAAAAATTCAATTCTCATCACAATTGATAAGGATAACTAGGATAGGACTTCCAGTTCTTCATACCTTGCCAAGAGTTTATTTTTATTATTATTATTTTATCTTTCTTGTCATTCAACTACCTTTTTACCTTAATCCAAAACCCCAAAACACACTTTTTCATAACTAATAATAAGAACACCTCCCTGCAATTCCTTGAGAAGACGACCCGAGGTTTAAATACTCGGTTATCAATTTCAAAGGGGTTTGTTACTTGTGACAACCAAAACGTTTGTATGAAAGGACTTTTGAAGGTTTAGAAACTATACTTGCAACGAGAATTTATCCGCAAATTTCTAGACCACGCAAAAGTTCTCTCATCAAAATGGCGCCGTTACCGGGGAATTGCAAACGTGTGCCTTATTATTGGTTATTGTAAATATTTGCTTTTTACTTGTTTATTTGTTTTTATTTTTACTTTTTCGTAAATTAAGAGGTTATTGGTTTTTATTTAGTTATTAAAAATTTTTCAAAAAATTTTTTTTTCTTCTTGGTGTTCATCTTGATCTTCAAGTTGTTCTTCGTGTTCATCTTGACCTTCAAGTTGTTCTTAGTTGTTTTCTTCGTTTTGATATAAAAATTTAAGTTTGGTGTCATTTTATTGTTTTTCTCTTTCCTCATTAAATTCAAAAATTCAAAATTTAAAAACTCAAATTTCAAATTTCAAATTTCAATTTTCAAAATTCAATTTTAAAAATTTAAAATTCAAACTTCAAATTTCAAAATTTAAAATTTCAAAAATTTAATATTTAAATTTTAAAATATTTTTCAAAAATCATATCTTTTTCAAAATCTTATCTTATCTTATTTCAAAAATCAAATTTCAAAATTCAATATTTAAATTTCAAATTTTAAATTTCAAATTTCAAAAATTTAAATTTCAAAAATTTAAAATTTAAAATTTCAAAATTTCAAAATTTAATTTTCAAACTTCAAAATTTAAATTTTCAAATTCAAAATTTAAAATAACCTTTTAATTTAAAATTTGTTTTTATTTTTGTTTTTAATTTTTATTTGCTACTATGAACTCTCACCCCTTTGGCTATGAGTCTGGTTAGAATTATATTGCAGGAAGAGGAAATTACAATGAGAACAGGCATCAAGGTTGGAACAATCAAAGATGGGAGGAGCCACAAGGATTTGATCAACCGTCATGGCAACAACCACCTCCAATGGACTATCAACAACCACCACCATATGCCTATAAACCCTCTCCTCAACATGACTTTGGACCACCATACTCACAAGCCCCTTTTCACCATTCACCTCCATATGACCCTAACCCGTGTCCACCATACCAACCACCATATAAGCCAAATGAACCCTCCTATCCACCCCAAACCTCCATGGAGAAAGCACTTACTGATCTAAACTCTACTATACAAGCTCTCGTCGCCCAAATCAGACCACCAAATACCTTCAACAATCAACCCTCAAGCTCTAATGCACTTTCTTTTCAACCACAGAATGATCTCTCCATCCCATCACCACCATCTATGGAAGGGCACCCACATCCATCAATCCAAGAGCAACATGATCCCAATGATTCTATTGACATGGAACAAGAGAGAAGGGATCATCTTCGCGAATCCATACTTCATAAGGAGTTAGAGGAGGCCCTAAAAGTGAAGGAGCCACCACCTCCATATACATCATGTCCATATCCATCTACCCAAGAGCCATATGATCCTAATCATGCAATCCAAGTGGAACAAGAATCAAGGGATCATCTCAAGGAATTAGTGGATCGATTTCATGCAACCTTTCACCAATTGAATCAAGCGATAAATCAATTAGCTTCCCGACGTTTGGACACTCAAGGAACCCTCATGGCTTCATGTGGGCAATCTAATAAAGAACGTAGCATGAAGGAGACATAGAAACTCCAGTGGATAGTAAAGAGCATGAATTTGTACTGGAACAAGTGGAGGAAGCCGGAATTATTGAAGAAGAAGAAGTGGTTAAAGACTTAGGAGATGCAGAACCTCCATGGGAAAGTCCAGTCATAGAACCCCCTTTCAAGAAGTTTGAAATTGATGCTGAGGAGGGTGTACAACCTCCAAGGCATATCACAGTTGAAGACTTGGAAGAGGTTGATCAAGAGATGGAGATTCAAGAAGAAGAAGCACAACCTCCCATGCCCTTGGAAAGTAATGAAGAGAAGATTGAATTGGAAGAAAGCTACCAAGAGGAAGAGGTTGAAATTGAAGAAGCTTGCAAAGAGGTGGTAATTATCAGAGAAGAGCACAAGGGAGTAGATCTTACAATTTCATTAAAAATACCTCCCTCTAAGTTGCCATCATCCTTCACAACATTCAAGTGGGTAAAATTCATATCCCTTAGCTTTCTAATTTCACTTGAATATGGGCTACTGGAAACGGATGGTCAACTTAGAACTCTTTGTGGCATTAAGAGTAAGAGGAAGATGGTTAGTGGTAAGAACTGTCCTGCAAAGTTCATTATGGTTGGAAGCTTTAAGTTTAAACGCAAAGGTTGGTGTAGAACTCAATTGAATGGGTCTAGGAAGTTGTTTGGACGCTTCAGTGAGAATTCTAAAGCTGAATCACCCGGATGGAATCATGATAATCAACTTGAAGACGGGTGTAAAAGCAAGATTTGGGACCCCGGAATTCATTCTGGCAATCAACACTATTGGGGCCTTGTAACTTGCTTTAACTTACTTGAAGGCTTTTTGCGCCTAGTTTGGGACCCCGGAGGTTACTGGAATCACAAACATTGGTGGAGATTCAAGGATCAGTACAAGCACAAGCCACCATAACAAAGGACTCCCCAAATGTCCAACTTAATGACTTTAACTAAAAGTGCTAGGTGGGAGACAACCCACCATGATATGATCGTTCCTTTTTTTCATTTTTTTTATTTAGTTTTATTTGTTTTCGAATTTTATTTTATTTTATTGTATTGAACCTGGAATTTTGCATAACATTCATATTAGCATTGCATTCTGCATTTTTCATGCATAAAAAAAAAAAAGTGCCACGCGACGCGACCGCACCAGCGACGCGTCTGCGTCGCAAGGAGAGGGGAGAAAATAAAAACGAACAGAGAGTCACACTGGAGTGTGGCTGGAGGCGTGCCAGTGGCACAAATCGTCCCACGGGACCGCGTCCCCGACGCGTCCGCGTCACATGGGAATAATGACCTCCCACGCGACCACGTGACCCACGCGGCCGCGTGCCCTGATTTTCGACGTAAAAAGGGTGCACAACGAATTACTGTGCGCGAGTGGTGCTGGATTGGTGCTGAACGCACAATTCTATCCACGCGGACGCATGGCTCACGCGTCCGCGTCGTTCCCTTCTGAAGCCCACTCACGCGATCGCATGCCCCACGCGATCGCGTCACTCTGATATTTGGCAATAATGCATTTTGAACAGAGAGTTGTGCAAGCGCGAGACTGCCCTCGCGCCAGTAGCACAAAATGCGTCACGCGTCCGCGTGACCGACGCGACCGCGTCGATTAATTTAAGTGCAAGTCGCGCGACCGCGTCCCCACGCGTCCGCGTCGCTTGCGCCACACAGCTTATCCAGATCAGCCAATTAACTTATCTTTTCTTCCCCAATCCTAATTTCTTCTATCTTTTCTTCTTTCTTCTTTCTTTCTTACTTTATTTCTTTCCCTTCTCATTCTTCTTATCTTTTATTTTATTTTATTTATTTTCATACTTTCATTCATTGCATTTTAATTTTGTATATTCTTTTTTAAATTTATTATTTTACCATTGGTGTTCAAATGTTCTTATTCAACTGTTATATCTTTTCTGATATTATCTTATTGCTTATGACTTGTTTTATTCTGATTGGGTAACATTATTTAAATCAATGCTAATCTTTTATGATACTTGTACTTCTCTTGCATTGATATGAACTTATACTATCTTACATTACCCACATTTTCCTCTCCTTTGTTGCAAATTTTGCACCACTAGTATGCCATGTGCTTATATTGTTTTCTCACGTACATGTTGAAGCTTCTATGTAAATGAGACCCTTATCATTTGGCATTAACCCAACCATACTTCATTTATTTTCTTATCTCTATTATTGGGTTACCCTTCTTCCTTTTTTCTTTCAAGATGGCCACCAGGAAGAGAACCGGAAGACGTTTACATGGGGAGACAAACAAGTCCATCTGTAAATTCCTTGAAGAAAAGCATCAGTTGGAATAACCCGTCCACCTGCATATCTCAGCATGCACCGAGGACGGTGCAATTTTTAAGTGTGGGAGGTCGATACCGATCTCCATGGGTTATTATTTTCTTATCAACACCAATATTTTAATTTCTTTGTTAATTGCTGCATCTGCATATTTAATTGCATATCTGTTTGATTTTATGCATTTAGTCACTACTTGGTTAAAGTAATAAATTTCTTTTTAGGACTCTATTTTTGAAAAATTTTACTAATTTAAATTGAAATATATATATATATATATATATTGATGCCAGGGCATCTTGGCCAGTTTCACTGACCTTTTCTTTACTGTTTTTAGGATAGTTTCATACATTTCTTTAGGAAATAAGCTAGTTTTGGGTAAATATTCACTTATGCCTTGATTCAAGCATACATTGTGCATTTTACATAATTTCATGAGAATTTTGCATAAGTTTAGTGACAAATATTATGTTGCATTACTCATGACTTGGACTAGAGCTTTGATGCACTTTATTGCTTGATTTCAGGACCAAAAAGGAAGCAAGAAAAAGGGAACTACTCTCTGTATTTTACTTTCTTTGCAATTTCTAGTTTTATGATGTATTCTCCATCTTTGTTTTCATTTTCAAGAGCTATGAACAACTAAACCCCTTTCATTGGGTTAGGGAGCTCTGTTGTAATTTAATGGATCAATACTAATTTTCATTATTCTTCTTCTATCTTTCCTCTTGATTTTACTTGAAAGCTTTCGATCTTCATCCCATTGAGTAGTTATCTTGGAAGAGAAGCTATTCAAACTTGGATCTCTTTTGAACCTTGAAAGAGGAATGAATAGATCAAGCTAGAAATACTTTCTCATGCTGGACCAAATTGGGTTTGGATGGGTATGTGACTATAACCCTCTCAATACTTGGTTTGGGAAATGCATGTGGTATAATCAGTGACCATACTTCATCTCTTCTCATGAGCAATTGACCAAGGAATTGGCTATTGATCAAGATTTGAGAGATTGAATTGCAAGAAATTGTAATTCAATCACTTAAGATTGCCAAGGAGATCAATGAGTGCATTGATTGAGGAAGAGATGAAAATGAACTTGATCCGGAGAATTGCAACATCTCCTAAGCCCAATGAACTCCCCATCTCTGATCTTACCCATTCTCTTTAATTTCTGTCATTTACTTTTATGAGCAAATCCCCCATTCCCATTTACAATTCTGCAATTTATTTCCAGTCATTTACTTCCAGCCCTTTAATTCTAGCATTTACTTTTCTTTTATTTACATTTCCGCCATTTTAATTTCTGCAACTCTCAACCCAAATTCTGGATTCGCTCAACTAGAACATTCTTCTAATTAAAGTTGCTTGATCAATCAATCCCTGTGGGATTCGACCTCACTCTATTGTGAGTTTTTACTTGACGACAACTTCGGTACACTTGCCGAAGGGAGATTTGTTGAGAGACAAGTTTTCCGTGCATCAAGTTTATGGCGCCGTTGCCGGGGATTGATTGTGCATCAACAATGATTAAATTGGAAGATCACTAGATTGAGCATTTTTATTTTGTAAATTTCATTTTTCTGTTTGAGTGATTTACTTTTTGTTTTAGTTAAACTTCTTCCCTTCTCCCTCTACCCGTTTATTTTTCTTTGTTATTTTCAATTCTGTTTGCTAACCCACTAACTGTTTGATATATTGCATCACCCACAACTAACAATAACTCTGACACAAATACTGTCTGCACCTATTTTTTTTGCTTGTACTTGTTGGTTGTATGACAGGGAGAAGAAGCGGGGCTTCAACTTCCTTTGATTCTGAACCTGAGAGAACCTTCCTTAGACTAAGGAGGGAGGCAAAAGAAAAACATGTAGTTGGTGCTGAAGAAGAGGAGGAACACTTTGAGGAATACTTTGAACCTAACATGGAAGAAAACATGGAAAATCATCATGAAGAAGAGACTCACAACCATGGCAGAGGAGGTGGAGCAAATCATGCTGGGGAGGATAGAAGAGTTTTGGGCTCTTACATCAATCCAAACCCAGGCAATTATGGAAGTAGCATCCAAAAGCCAACAATCCATGCCAACAACTTTGAACTTAAACCACAGCTCATCACCCTTGTTCAGAACAACTGTTCGTTTGGAGGAAGTGTTCAAGAAGACCCCAATCAATATTTAACCACTTTCCTGAGAATATGTGACACAGTGAAGTCTAATGGTGTTCATCCTGATGCCTATAGACTGCTCTTATTTCCCTTCTCACTCAGGGACAAGGCAGCCAAGTGGCTGGAATCCTTCCCAAGGGAGAGCTTGACAACTTGGGAAGATGTAGTGAACAAATTCTTAGCAAGATTCTACCCTCCTCAATGAATCAATAGGCTGAGAGCTGAGGTTCAAACTTTCAGGCAACAAGATGGTGAGACTCTATATGAAGCATGGGAGAGGTTCAAGGACTTAACAAGGAGGTGTCCACCTGACATGTTCAACGAATGGGTCCAGCTACACATTTTCTATGAAGGGCTCTCTTATGAGTCAAAGAAGGCCGTAGACCATTCATCTGGAGGATCCTTGAACAAGAAAAAGACCATTGAGGAAGCCATAGATGTTATTGAAACAGTAGCAGAAAACGACTACTTCTATGCTTCCGAAAGAGGGAATACAAGAGGAGTGATGGAGCTAAACAATGTAGATGCTCTGTTGGCCCAAAACAAGCTCATTACCCAGCAACTGGCTGACCTCACCAAGAAAATGGAGAGGAACCAAGTAGCAGCAATCTCCACTTCATCAACAACACAAGAAGGAGTGAATGAAGAAGCAGAGGGGAGTCAGGAGCAAGCCAATTACATTGGGAATTCACCAAGGAAAAACTATGATCCATACTCCAAGACTTACAACCCTGGATGGAGAAACCACCCAAACTTTGGGTGGGAAAGTGAGCAAGATCAAAAGCAATTCACCCAGAGGACATCTCAACACCCCCACAACAACACTTCTCCATACACTTATCAAAACCAAAACAGCACGTCTGTGCCGAATCACTCATCAATTGATGACAAGCTCTCTAAGATTGAAGCCTTACTTGAAGGAATATGCCAAGAGATTCAAGAAAATAAGGTGTTCAAAGAGGAGGTGCGAGCCAATATTAAGAACTAGGGAGAGACCATTAGGAAGCTGGAATTCCAGGTGGGATATTTAGCTGAGAAGATTCCCAAACCTACTGATAGCTTCCCAAGTGACACGGAGAAAAACCCCAAGGGAGAAGCAAAGAAAGTAAGATGGGAAGATTGCAAAATGGTCACTAAAAGTGATCAAGAGATTGAAGACAAGCAAAGCAAAGTGTGCAAACAACCTGAAGACAACTCAACAAAGGAGGAGGATAGAGATCACAAAGAACCAGAAATCTCACAACAAGAGCTGCTGAAGCTCTATGCACCATTCCCTCAACTGTTCAATGGTGCTGTGGGAAAAAGAATATACTCAAGGTTCCTAGACTTGTTTGCATCTCTGCATGTGAACATACCATTCATCAAGGCAATTCAACAAATGCCTGCATTCATCAAGTATATGAAGGAACTTCTTCCCAGGAAAAGCTCACTCAAGGGAGGGCAGACTATAATGATGAACAAGGAATGTAGTGCCCTTATTCAACTTGAGTTGCCTACAAAAAGAAGAGACCCAGGAAGTTTTCATATACCTTGTGCCATAGGTGAAAACATGTTCGACAGAGCACTATGTGATTTAGGGGCCAGCATCAACTTACTGCCCTTATCCCTGGTGAAGAGGCTGCAGATCAATGAGATAATGCCCACAGATGTCATTATCAGACTGGCTGACAAAACTCAAAAGCAAGCAATAAGAGTGGTGGAAAATGTGTTGCTAAAGGTTGGGAAGTACTTTCTCCCAACAGACTTTGTCATTCTGGACATGGAAGAGAGTCACACTCATCCAATCATATTGGGAAGACCATTCCTAGCTACGGCCAGAGCACTTATTGATGTAGAGAAAGGGGAGCTAATATTGAGAATCCATGATGAACGACTCAGCTTCAATGTTTTCAAACTCTCGCAAGAAACAGATCAAGAGGACAAGGAACTAAGCACAAATGATAATGAGACACTGAAGGAGGAAACAAGCACTGAAGCACAGCCAGTTCATTCTGAGATCCCCTTAACTGACAAATAAGGAAAACAGTAATTGCCACAGCTCAAGAAAAAGTTGGAGGAACCTAAACCTCTAGAGGCAGGTGAAGACAGCACCACAGCTCCTTTAGAAAAAGAGGTCACCAAGGGAAAGGCAACCTCAAAAGAAACAAAAAAGAAGGTACCAAGAGGGTGGAAGAACAAGAAGATCCCTACGGAAGACTTCTCTCCAGGGGATAGAGTTGTCTCAGCCTACTTCCCAGATATTCCCCCTAATCTCCCTACTGTGCCATCTCAATTACCCAAGGTCTTCACTATCAACAGAGTTCTTTTCCTGGAACATGTGGAGATTATTGATCCAACCAATGGATACAAGTCCACAGCAAGAGGGGAGGACTTTAAGCACTACCAACCACCATGATGAAGGAAAAACGTCAAGCTAGTGACGCTAAAGAAGCACTTCATGGGAGGCAACCCATGTTTTATATGCTTTCAGATGATAATGAATAAGTCAATCTTTATGAGCTTCAATCCAAACTTAACAAACAATTGGTGAAAATCTTCTTATGCAGAATATAGTGAGGAACAAGTTTGGTGTTCAAAGCAAACCAAGTTGCATGCTAGTCTTGGGAGCTTTGAACACAAAACTTTCATCACAGTGATCCAAACTAAGTTTGGTGTCACCTCATGGTGCCACCAAAATGCATATAAGGACCCACCAACAGTTAGTTAGTTAGTTGGAATTCATAAACAAACAATCAAATCCTTTCTTTCATTTTTATTCTAACCATAGATTTTTTTTTATGATATTAATTTCCTTATTTTAAATCTTTATAGGAAAGAAAAAGGAGCATTAAAAGGGATAGATTGGACAACCAAACAAAGAAGGTTCGGACACCGCAAAAAGAGGGAATACATTGGAAAATGTTGCCATGCAACATTGAAAAAAATAGGACCCCTAGAAGACCGAGCAATCCCCATCATAAAGTGATGATCCTTGTCTTCTAGCCATGCATAACCCCAACCGTCCATCAAGTGACTATTTCATCAATCTACACCCTCCATTCCTTCACAACTTCTCTATATAAACAACCCTTGTCCGTACTACCCTTCATTGTCATCACACACCCTTCACCACTCTTCCTTTCTGTACAAGACACCCTCTATCAATTATAAACATTTTTTCCTACTCGCTTCACTGCCATAAAACCCTAAACAACCAAAAGTCTCCACAACCTTACCACCTTCACATATTAACCATCATTCATGGCATCTTCAAGTTCTAAGAGAAGGGAAGGGAAGGAACCCATGGAAGAACACCCATATGATGAGAAGAGATTTAGAAGCTTGCATCATGCATTGCAATACGGGTGGATGGTTGATAAGGAAATCATTTATGAGCTTGGATTCCAAGTTAAGAAGACTGAATGCCCCGAAATCACAGAGAAGGTAGAAAGGAGAAGATGGGAGCTCCTCACTGACCCGGTCACTAAGGTGAATGCAAATCTCATAAGAGAATTTTATGCAAATGCAGTCAGGTATGATAAGAAAGATGAGTCATATACAAGCTTTGTGAGAGGAACAATGGTGGATTTTGGTCCCATGAGTGTAATGAGGGCATTGAAGCTACGGTCTATACCGTTTGAAGAAGAAAGTTATCACTCAAGATTGGACAACAACCCCAATTATGACCAGCTTTTACGAGACCTTTGTGTACCAGGAGCTGACTGGGAAAGGGGTGCTGGAAATAAACCAAAGTTCATTAAGAGAACAGACCTCACTCTTGAAGCCAAGGGGTGGTTTGAGCTAGTGAGGAGGTCTATCCTCCCAGCTGCAAACAACTCGGAGGTGAATCTCGAGAGAGCAACAATGGTGCATTGTATACTCAAGGGAGGAGAAATCAAGGTTCATGAGATCATATCTCAAGGAATTAGAAAGATGGCAGAGAAAAGCGACTCAAGAGGAACATTAGGTTACCCTAGCACTATTTACCGAATATGCAAGAAAGCTAGGGTCGTTTTTGAAGATGAGGACCCCGTTTGGATAAAGGAAGGCATTCCAATAACGGTCCGAAGGATGAATGCTGCAGAATCCCCCCTGCCTCAACGGAAGCAAAGAAAGAGGACAGCCCCTCAAGTAGTGGAAGGCCAAGTCTCAGAGGGATCAGCACAACAAACCTTAGACATGCACCAATTGCAGGAGGCCATTGATGGCTTATCTAGACAATATTTGGAAGGCCAAGGAGCACAGAAAAAGCTTCAATTACAGATGATGGGGCAGCAAGAGGAAACACTTTCAAGATAGAGGACTCAGCAAGGTGAGTGGCAAAGGCAAATGATGGAACAGCAACTAAACCAAGGACAACAATGGGAAGAAGCATTCAACAGGATGGAACAAAGGCAAAACGAGCAACAAGAATCCACCCAGAGGCTAATCAACATCCAAGCACATCAAGGGGCACACATACATGAGATGCATCGAAGACAAATAGAACAGGCAGAACTATTGGACGAGCAAAGGGCATTCGCAGAAGGAGTTTACATGAGTCAAACAGGACATCAGATAAATACTCAAGCCAGGCTCGGCTACTTAGTGGGACAGCTGCCAATATTGCATCTAGGAATAGCCAAGTATGATGAAATGAAGGATGAATTAGCACGAAAGGAAAGACAAAGGGTGGAAGAGAGTCATGAGTCAGTGAGGAAGGCACTTGAGGATTGGAAGCAAGCAAGATTGGCACGGATGCGAGGAAATGCAAGAGGAAACAAGGAGGACAAGCAAGGAAAAGAGCGTGGACATCCACAACAGTAAAAAGTGGTGGAGTTTCTTCTTTGTTCCATCTTTCTCTATATTTTAAATAAGGAAGATCTTATATGAAATAGAACTTGCTTCCATGTTATGTTTGAACCTTTTTCAATCATGTTATTTCTTTTTTTTATTGAAGAGAGTCTATGTGCACTGGTCTTTATGTCACTGCATCATTACTTCCCTTTCTTGTAAGCTTGTCCCTTTTAAATCAAATTGAAGAAGAGAATGATTATGTTTTTAAAAAGACCAGAGTAGAGTTCCTAATGTGGAGGTGCATTCATGAATATTTGGGGTAGTCATAAGTTAGCTAAGTTGGTTCAACCACAAGGTTAGGAGGACAACTATCTATCCTGAATACTTGACTTTGGATATACTCATGAGACTAAGTTAATAACAAGATCCTAAGAAGAGAAAAGGGAAAGAACAATGGAAGTGAAAAACAAAAGAAAAAGAGTAAGCAACAAGGCTAGGCATCAATGGTTTTAATCTTGAGGCAAGTGTCTGTGGTGCTCCTGTGTGAGGGATCTACTTGGATGAATAAGCTCTTAGGGGTGCTTTATCACTTGGTAACTTGGGTTAACTAACCCGGGATTATCAGCTGAAAATCCACTATCAAGAGTAACCCTCACTACAGAGCATTTAGTAACCCAAAGAGGTGCTGGACACCAAGGTCTCAAGAAAAGGAAATAAATAAACTATATGCCTGTGGTGTGTATGTATGGGGGAGAGACTTGAGGGAGTAAGTCCTTAGGGGTGCTTCAACACCTAGCACCTTGAACCAACTGGTTCGGGAGTGTTGGCTGAAAGCTTATCTTAAAGAGTTGCCCCCTTACAGAGCACTTAGCCTAAATAACACAAATAACCCTTGAAATAACAATAAAAGGATCAATGAATAAAAAGTCTCATGAGATATAAACAAAGTAAGTGTTAGAGACATGATAAAGGTCTGAAAGCCAGTAATGGAATGAACCTAAGTTGCTATGCATGAAACCACCATAAAATCAGTAATATGACTTCCACAAGGATGACTCATTCCTCTGGATATTCCATTCATCATTCTCTTGTTCCAGTACTTGCTTAGGGACAAGCAAGATTTAAGTTTGGTGTTGTGATGCCAGGGCATCTTGGCCAGTTTCACTGACCTTTTCTTTACTGTTTTTAAGATAGTTTCATACATTTCTTTAGGAAATAAGCTAGTTTTTGGTAAATATTCACTTATGCCTTGATTCAAGCATACATTGTGCATTTTACATAATTTCATGAGGATTTTGCATAAGTTTAGTGACAAATATTATGTTGCATTACTCATGACTTGGACTAGAGCTTTGATGCACTTTATTGCTTGATTTCAGGACCAAAAAGGAAGCAAGAAAAAGGGAACTACTCTCTGTATTTTACTTTCTTTGCAATTTCTAGTTTTATGATGTATTCTCCATCTTTGTTTTCATTTTCAAGAGCTATGAACAACTAAACCCCTTTCATTGGGTTAGGGAGCTTTGTTGTAATTTGATGGATCAATACTAATTTTCATTATTCTTCTTCTATCTTTCCTCTTGATTTTACTTGAAAGCTTTCGATCTTCATCCCATTGAGTAGTTATCTTAGAAGAGAAGCTATTCAAACTTGGATCTCTTTTGAACCTTGAAAGAGGAATGAAGAGATCAAGCTAGAAATGCTTTCTCATGCTGGACCAAATTGGGTTTGGATGGGTATGTGACTATAACCCTCTCAATACTTAGTTTGGGAAATGCATGTGGTATAATCAGTGACCATACTTCATCTCTTCTCATGAGCAATTGACCAAGGAATTGGCTATTGATCAAGATTTGAGAGATTGAATTGCAAGAAATTGTAATTCAATCACTTAAGATTGCCAAGGAGATCAATGAGTGCATTGATTGAGGAAGAGATGAAAATGAACTTGATCCGGAGAATTGCAACATCTCCTAAGCCCAATGAACTCCCCATCTCTGATCTTACCCATTCTCTTTAATTTCTGTCATTTACTTTTATGAGCAAATCCCCCATTCCTATTTACAATTTTGCAATTTATTTCCAGTCATTTACTTCCAGCCTTTTAATTCTAGCATTTACTTTTCTGTTATTTACATATATCCTTACCTTTACCTCAGCCCCATTACAACCTTGAAAAGACCTCATGATGTTTGCATTGATACATTAAATATTGTTGATTGGTTAGATGAAAAACAAGGTTTAGAAAGCATGACTAGGGAAGAGTAGAGTGATTACCCTATACAGTTGAGAGATTAGAGTGATATACACTGCTAGTAAGGGTTCAATGCTTGATTCTATGTTCCCTGCTTTCATGAGCTATCTTCTTACAAGTTTACTTGTTTTTTTTTATTGTATGATTTGATTTTGTAAAATCTGATTTATGTTTGTCTTGGAGAACTTATTTACTCTTAACCAAGTAGGTAGAAACATTTTGTATGTAGTTGCATTCATAGGTTGCATTTCATACATTCTATCATTCCTCTTCATTCTTTATAGCTTCTCTTAAGCTTAGCATGAAAACATGCTAATGTTTAAGTGTGGGGAGGTTTATAAACCACTATTTTATGGTTTATCTTGTGCTCAATTGAGTGGTTTTTATCAATTCTTTACCCACTTATTCATACTATTTGCATGGTTTTACATTTACCTTCCTAATTATGTACTTTGATTGAAAACATGCTTCTTTGGCCTTAAGTTCCCTATGTTTAATCCTCTCTTATTACCATTAGATGCCTTGATATGTGTGTTAAGTGATTTCAGAGATTACAGGGCAGGAATGGCTCAGAGGATGGAAAGGAAGCATGCAAAAGTGGAAGGAATACAAGAAGTTGGAGAAATTGCTAAGCTGTCCAGCCTGACCTCTTTGGCTATAACTATAGCTACAGAGGTCCAAACGATGCAGTTCCAGTTGCGTTGGAAAGCTAACGTCTGGGGTTTGATTTGATATATAATATGCCATAGTTTCCCTGATGCTAGGCGATGCGACCGTGTGCTCCATGCGGACGCGTCGCAGTGACGAAAATTCAGCATGTTTGAATTCGCAACCAGTGAATTCTGGGTTGTTTCTGACCCAGTTCTCGGCCCAAAAAACACAGATTAGAGGCTATAAAGTGGAGGAATGTATTCATTCATAAGGAGGCTTTCACATTCACAATTTTAGGAGTAGATGTAGTTTTTAGAGAGAGAGGTTCTCTCATCTCTCTTAGGATTAGGATTTAGGACTTCTCTTAGTTTTAGTAGTGACTCTCAATCCCAGGTTCAATGTTCTTTTATTTCTTTTCTCAATTTTGTTTATGACTCTCTATGTTTAAATTAATTTTCTATTTAATATATTTTGAGGTATTTCAGACTTATGATTGCTTTCTTTTATTTATATAAATAATTTGGATTTTTCCCTTTTGGCTTTGGTTGAGTCATTGGTAACTCTTGAGTTATTAAACTCATTGTTGATTGAAAATTGAAATTCTTCATGAATTAATTCGAGTTTCAATAACTCTAGCCTTTTCCAAGGAAAGACTAGGACTCGAGGAATCGAAATTAATTCATCCACTTAACTTACCTTCATAGTTAGAGGTTAACAAAGTGGGAGAAAAATTCAATTCTCATCACAATTGATAAGGATAACTAGGATAGGACTTCCAGTTCTTCATACCTTGCCAAGAGTTTATTTTTATTATTATTATTTTATCTTTCTTGTCATTCAACTACCTTTTTACCTTAATCCAAAACCCCAAAACACACTTTTTCATAACTAATAATAAGAACACCTCCCTGCAATTCCTTGAGAAGACGACCCGAGGTTTAAATACTCGGTTATCAATTTCAAAGGGGTTTGTTACTTGTGACAACCAAAACGTTTGTATGAAAGGACTTTTGAAGGTTTAGAAACTATACTTGCAACGAGGATTTATTCGCAAATTTCTAGACCACGCAAAAGTTCTCTCATCAATGATATAGGTGATAAACAATGCACGGTAAAAAGGATGTCGTTAACACATGGTCATGACTACATATGAAAAGTTCATCAAAGGGAATAAAGCAAGTGCATTTTGTGGTAATTAGATGCAAGATGTTTATTGGCATGCTGGCAAAGGCATGAGTAGCATAGATCAAGCATTAATTACTTAAATATGTTATCACTCGTAACAAACTGGCCATCACGTTTGTATTGATAATTATCTTCAATGAATAAAATATGAAAGGGGTTTTGTGAAAAAAATAGGCATTAGAATAGTAGAATGGAATAATCTAGAAAAATGCATAATGCCATATGGGTTTTTTTCACAAACACATAGCATGGATGATGAATAAGCTATTGAAATTATTAAATTGAACATGCAAGCAACCCTTAAAAATTGATATATAATTGCCAAACAATTTTTTTTGCAACAATCCACAAGCATATAATAAGAAACAATGACCCAAATAAATTTTCAACACCAATTAAAAGAAAAAGAAAGAAAAACAAAACATGGATAATGAAAGTAAAAAGAAAAAGAAAAGAAGAAAACATAAAAATAAGAAGAATAATAGAAAAGTAAGGAAGGAAGAAGAAAAGAAAAACCTTGATAATAGTGGTGAGAGAGAGAGAGAGTAGAAAGTGAGAAAGAATGAAGAAGGAAGGAAGGGGAGGGGGAAGAAGAAGGGGAAAGAAAAATTAGGATTTGGGAAAGAAAAAGATAAGATATTTTGGCAGATTTGAATGAGCTGTGCGGCGCAAGCAACGCGGACGTGTGGGGTATGCGTTCGCGCGAGTGGCACTTAAATGAATCAACACGGTCGCTTCGGTCACGCGGACGCGTGACAAGAACCGTGCGAGTGGCGCGAGGGCATCCTCGCGCCCGCACAACTCTCTGTTCGAAACTCTTTTTGCCAAAATATTGGGTGACGCGGTCGCGTGGTGGACGCGATCGCGTGGATGGCCAAGATTGGAGGGCGACGCGGACGCATGGGGCACGCAGTCGCGTTGTAGGGCTGGTGCGTCCAGCACCATTCCAGCACCACTCTAGCAAAACTTTCGGCCATGCACCCTTTTTGACGTCGATTTTCAGGTCACGCGTCTGCGTGGGTGACGCGGACGCGTGGAAGGCAATTCTCCCACATGACGCGGACGCATCAGCGACGTGGTCACGTGGGTCGAATTGTGCCAAAGGCACGCCTCCATCCACGCTCTCGCGTGACTCTCTGTTCGATTGCTTTTTCTTCTTTATGCACATACGACGCGGACGCGTCGGCGACGCTGTCGCGTCGCGTGCGATATATATATATATATATATATATATATATATATATATATATATTGTTTTTTTTTTATGATATGCAATATGTAAATATAGATGCAAACTATAGGCACTGGTACTGAGAAGAGTTATTGCTAAAGAAAACTAAGAAATAAAAAAGAAAGGAATGATCATACCATGGTGGGTTGTCTCCCACCTAGCACTTTGCTTTAATGTCCGTAAGTTGGACGCTCCACTATCTCAGTCTTCTGCTATGGATTGATCTTCCAAGAGGAAAATCTCGAGCTCCTCGTTTTTCTTCATCTTCTCGCCATGATATAGCTTTAAACGATGTCCATTAACTTTGATGAATTCAGAGCTTGAAGGATGACTTAGGTGAAAAACTCCGTACGGCTCATCCTTTTCTACTCTATATGGACCTTCCCACCTTGATCTCAATTTGCCTGGCATGAGCCTCAGTCTAGATTTGTAAAGGAGGACTAAGTCCCCAGGTTGGAACTCTTTCCTCTTGATGTGCTTATCATGTACAGCCTTCATCTTTTCCTTGTACAGCCTTGAGTTCTCATAAACTTCTAGGCGAAGGCTTTCCAATTCTTGCAATTGCAACTTCCTTTCAATTTCGGCCTTCTCAAATTCTATATTGCACTCCTTTACTGCCCAAAAGGCTTTGTGCTCCACTTCAACTGGGAGATGACAGGATTTTCCATAAACTAAGTGGAAGAGACTCATCCCAATGGGTGTCTTGTATGTTGTTCTATATGCCCAAAGTGCATCTTGTAGCCTGGTGCTCCAGTCTCTTCTATGAGGTTTGACTATCTTCTGCAATATACGCTTTATCTCTCTGTTAGACACCTCAGCTTGCCCATTAGTCTGAGGGTGGTAGGCTGTTTCTACTTTATGAATTATCCCATGCTTCTTCAATAATCCTGTTAGTCTCCTGTTACAGAAATGGGTGCCTTGATCGCTCATGATTGCTCGTGGTGATCCAAAGCGACAAATGATATGGTTTCTAACAAAGGAAACAACAGTGTTAGCATCATCAGTGCGGGTAGGAATTGCTTCCACCCATTTGGAAACGTAATCCACAGCTAACAATATATAAAAATAACCATCAGAATTTGGAAATGGACCCATGAAGTCAATGCCCCAAACATCAAAAATTTCACAGAAAAGCATAATCTGTTGAGGCATCTCATCCCTCTTGGATATATTACCAAATTTTTGGCATGGGAAACAAGATTTACAAAATTCAGCAGCGTCTCTAAAAGAGTAGGCCACCAGAATCTACAGTCTAAGATTTTTCTAGCTGTTCTTTGAGGGCCAAAATGTCCTCCACTCTCAGATGAGTGGTAAGCCTCTAAAATAGACTGGAATTTTGATTGAGGCACACACCGTCTAATTACCTGGTCAGCGCTACATCTCCATAAATACGGGTCATCCCATATATAATATTTAGACTCACTTTTTAGCTTGTCTCTTTGATGCTTAGTAAACTCTGGAGGAAAAGTGCGGCTAACTAGATAATTAGCTACAGGTGCATACCAAGGGACTACCTCAGATACTGCTTGCAGGTTATCAAATGGGAAATTATCAGCTATAGGAGTGGAGTCATCTTTAATGTGCTCAAGGCGACTCAAGTGGTCCGCCACTAAATTCTGGTTACCACTCCTATCCTTAATTTCTAAATCAAATTCTTGTAGAAGCAGTATCCAACGTATAAGCCTTGGTTTGGATTCCTTTTTAGCTAATAAATACTTTAGAGCCGCGTGGTCCGAGTACACTACTACTTTCGTACCAAGTAAATAGTCTCGGAATTTATCCAGAGCGAAAACAATAGCAAGAAGCTCTTTCTCAGTAGTAGTGTAATTAGACTGAGCGGCATCTAAAGTCTTAGACGCATAAGCAATTACAAAGGGGTCCTTACCTTCACGCTGAGCCAGCGCTGCTCCTACTGTATGGTTGGAAGAATCGCACATGATTTCAAATGGCTGGCTCCAGTCTGGTCCTCTCACAATTGGAGCTTGAGTCAGGGCAGTCTTCAGCTTATCAAATGCTTGTTTGTAATCCTCACTGAACTCGAACTCAATATCTTTCTACAGTAATCTGGATAAGGGAAGTGCAACCTTACTGAAGTCCTTAATGAATCTCCGGTAAAAACCTGCATGGCCAATGAACGAACGGTCTTCCCTCACAGAGGAGGGGTAAGGCAAACTAAAAATAACATCCACCTTTTCTGGATCTACAGAAATGCCAGTATTAGACACTGGTGCACGAAATTGTGATTCACACTTTTCACAACTCCGCACAACTAACCAGCAAGTGCACTGGGTCGTCCAAGTAATACCTTACGTGAGTAAGGGTCGATCCCACGGAGATTGTTGGCTTAAAGCAATCTATGGTTACCTTGTAAATCTTAGTCATGAGATTAATTATGATTATCAGTTTGAATTATGAAAAATAAAAGAGCATGAAATAAATACTTGTTATGCAGTAATGGAGAATATGTTGGAGTTTTGGAGATGCTTTGTCTTCTGAATCTCTGATTTCCCCCTGTCTTCTTCTTCACGCACGCAAGGTTTCTCCTATGGCAAGTTGTGTGTTGGTGGATGACCGTTGTCAATGGCTACCATCCGTCCTCTCAGTGAAAATGGTCCAGGTGCGCTGTCACCGCACGGCTAATCATCTGTCGGTTCTCACTCATGCTGGAATAGGATCCATTGATCCTTTTGCGTCTGTCACTATGCCCAACCCTTGTGAGTTTGAAGCTCGTCATAGTCATTCAATCCCTGAATCCTACTCGATACCACAGACAAGGTTTAGATTTTCTGGATTCTCAAGAATGCTGCCAATGGATTCTAGCTTATACCACGAAGATTCTGATTAAGGAATCCAAGAGATACTCATTCAATCGAAGGTAGAACGGGAGTGGTTGTCAGGCACACATTTATAGATTGAGAATGGTGATGAGTATCACGGATCATCACATTCATCATATTGAAGTGCGGATGAACATCTTAGATAGAAACAAGCGTGTTGGAATAGAAAACAGAAATAATTGCATTAATTCATAGAGACACAGCAGAGCTCCTCACCCCCAACAATGGAGTTTAGAGACTCATGCCGTCAAAGAGTACAAAGTTCAGATCTAAAAATGTCATGAGGTGCAAAATAAATCTCTAAAAGTTGTTTAAATACTAAACTAGTAACCTAGGTTTACAGAAAATGAGTAAACTAAGATAGATAGTGCAGAAATCCACTTCTGGGGCCCACTTGGTGTTTGCTGGGGCTGAGACTTGAGCTTTACACGTGCCTAGGCTGTTTCTAGAGTTAAACACCAGGTTGTAACCTGTTTCTGGCGTTTAACTCCAACTTGTAACCTATTTCTGGCGTTTAACGCCAGAATGCAACATGAAACTAGCGTTGAAAGCCAGTTTACGTCGTCTATCCTTGTGAAAAGTATGGACTATTATATATTGCTGGAAAGCCCAAGATGTCTACTTTTCAACGCAATTGAGAGTGTACCATTTGGAATCCTGTAGCTCCAAAAAATCCATTCCGAGTGCAGCGAGGTCAGAATCCAACAGCATCAGCAGTCCTTTTTCAGGCTGAATCAGATTTTTGCTCAGCTCCCTCAATTTCAGCCAGAAATTTCCTGAAATCACAGAAAAACACACAAACTCATAGTAAAATCTAGAAATGTGATTTTTATTTAAAAACTAATAAAAATATAATAAAAAGTGACTAAAACATATTAAAAACTACCTGAAAATAATGCCAAAAAGCGTATAAATTATCCGCTCATCACAACACCAAACTTAAATTGTTGCTTGTCCCCAAGCAACTAAAAACAAAGTAGGATAAAAAGAAGAGAATATACAATGAATTCCAAAAACATCTATGAAGATCAGTCTTAATTAGATGAGCGGGGCTATTAGCTTTTTGCTTCTGAACAGTTTTGGCATCTCACTTTATCCTTTGAAGTTCAGAATGATTGGTATCTATAGGAACTCAGAATTCAGATAGTGTTATTGATTCTCCTAGTTCAGTATGTTGATTTTTGAACACAGCTACTTTATGAGTCTTGGCCGTGGCCCTAAGCACTCTGTTTTCCAGTATTACCACCGGATACATACATGCCACAGACACATAACTGGGTGAACTTTTTCAGATTGTGACTCAGCTTTGCTAAAGTCCCCAATTAGAGGTGTCCAGGGTTCTTAAGCACACTCTGTTTTTGCTTTGGACCTCGACTTTAACCGCTCAGTCTCAAGTTTTCACTTGACACCTTCACGCCACAAGCACATGGTTAGGGACAAGTTGGTTTAGCCGCTTAGGCCAGGATTTTATTCCTTTAGGCCCTCCTATCCACTGATGCTCAAAGCCTTGGATCCTTTTTATTACCCTTGCCTTTTGGTTTTAAGGGCTATTGGCTTTTTGCTCTTGCCTTTTGGTTTAAAGAGCTTTTGACTTTTTCTGCTTGCTTTTTCTTTTTCTTGCTCTCTTTTTTTTTTTTGCATTTTTTTCTGCAAGCTTTGTTCTTCACTGCTTTTTCTTGCTTCAAGAATCATTTTTATGATTTTTTAGATTATCAAATAACATTTCTCCTTTTTCATCATTCTTTCAAGAGCCAATAATTTTAACATTCATAAACAACAAATTCAAAAGACATATACACTGTTCAAGTATTCATTCAGAAAACAAAAAGTATTGCCACCACATCAAAATAATTAAACTATTTTAAAATTCAAAATTCATGTACTTCTTTTTCTTTTTCAGAAAATATTTTTCATTTAAGAAAGGTGATGGATTCATAGGACATTCATATCTTTAAGTCATAGACACTTAGATACTAGTGATCATGTAATAAGACCCAAACATAAATAAACATAAAGCATAGTAAACGAAAAACAGAGAAATAAGAACAAGGAGATTAAGGAACGGGTCCACCTTAGTGAGGGTGGCGTCTTCCTCTTCTTGAAGAACCAATGGTGCTCTTGAGCTCCTCTATGTCTCTTCCTTGTCTTTGTTGCTCCTTCCTCATAGCTCTTTGATCTGCAGTCAAATGCTCTACCACTGAACTATGGACCCTTGAGATGAACCTCTCCATCTCTCATGACTCGGGGTGGAAGCAACTGCCTTCCTTTTCCTCTTTCTAGAGGTTTCTCCGGTCTTAGGTTCCATAAATGGTTATGAAAAAATAAAAAGTAACGCTTTTTTCCACACCAAACTTAAAAGGTTTTCTCGTCCTCGAGCAAAAGAAGATAGAAGGGAGTAGAAGGAGAAGTCGGGGAGAAGGAGGTGTGTGAATGGGTGGGTATTCGAGGAGAATGGTTTGAATTGGAATGGTGAGGTAGGTGGGGATCCTGTGGGGTCCACTGATCCTGAGGGGTCAAGGACTTAGCATCCCTACTCCATTGAGGCATGCAAAACGCCCTTAGTGTGCAATCCTGGCGTTTAATGCCAGACTGCTGCTTGTTTCTGGCGTTAAACGCCAGCTTTTCCCCTTTCATGGCGTTGAACGCCAACTTGGTGCTTGTTTCTGGCGTTTAACGCCAGCTTGATGCTTCTTTCTGGCGTTAAATGCCAGTCTGATGCTTCTTACTGGCGTTTAAACGCCAGTAAGCTCTTCCTCCAGGGTGAGCTGTTTTAATGCTATTTTTGACTTTGATTTGATTTCTGTGACTCCACATGATCATCATCCTAAAGAAAAAATAAAATAAAAATGGAAAACAGAAAATTAACATAGATAAGTAAAACTTGGGTTGCCTCCCAATAAGCGCTTCTTTATTGTCAATAGTTTGACAGTGAGCTCTCATGGAGTCTCACAGATAATCAGAGCAGGGTTGGGGCCTCTCAACACCAAACTTAGAGTTTGGTTATGACCTCCCAACACCAAACTTAGAGTTTGAATGTGGGGGTTTTGTTTGACTCTGTATTGAGAGAAGCTTTTCATGCTTCCTCTCCATGGTTACAGAAGGAGAACCTTGTGTCTTATAGTTTGCAATGTCTGCAAACCACATAGCTTCTTGAATAGCAAACAATTGCTCATCCGGAAAGGTTTTAGAGATCTCAGTAGGAGGGAGGGATGCTCCTGGTACTGGTTCTATTCGGGACAGGTGATCAGCTACTTGATTCTCTGTCCCTTTTCTGTCTCTTATTTCTATATCAAACTCTTGCAAAAGCAACACCCATCTTATGAGCTTGGGCTTTGAATCCTGCTTTGTGAGTAGATATTTAAGAGCAGCATGGTCAGTGTACACAATCACTTTTGATCCTACTAAGTATGATCTAAACTTGTCAATGGCATAAACCACTGCAAGCAGCTCTTTTTCTGTGGTTGTGTAATTTTTCTGGGCATCATTTAAAACACGGCTAGCATAATAAATGACATGCAGAAGCTTGTTATGCCTCTATCAAAATACTGCACCAATGGCATGGTCACTGGCATCACACATTAGTTCCAAAGGTAATGTCCAATCTGGTGCAGAAATAACTGGTGCTGTGACCAGCTTAGCTTTCAGGGTTTCAAACGCCTGCAGACACTCTGTGTCAAACACAAATGGCGTGTCAGCAGCTAGCAGATTGCTCAGAGGTTTTGCAATTTTTGAAAAATCCTTTATAAACCTCCTATAGAATCCTGCATGCCCCAGAAAGCTTCTGATTGCCTTAACATTGTTGGGTGGTGGTAATTGTTCAATTACCTCTACCTTAGCTTGATCCACCTCTATTCCCTTGTTCAAAATTTTATGCCCAAGGACAATTCCTTCAGTCACCATAAAGTGACATTTTTCCCAATTTAGAACCAGGTTAGTCTCTTGGCATCTTTTCAGAACAAGTGCTAGATGGTTAAGACAAGAGCTAAACGAGTCTCCAAATACTGAGAAGTCATCCATGAAAACTTTCAAAAATTTTTCTACCATATCAGAGAAGATAGAGAGCATGCACCTCTGAAAGGTTGTAGGTGCATTGAATAGACCAAAAGGCATTCTTCTGTATACAAATACTCCAGATGGACATGTGAATGCTTATTTCTCTTGGTCCTGAGGATCTACTGCAATTTGGTTGTAACCTGAATAGCCATCCAAAAAGCAGTAGTATTCATGACCTGCTAGTCTTTCTAGCATCTGGTCTATGAATGGTAAAGGGAAGTGATCCTTCCTGGTGGCTGTATTGAGCCTTCTGTAGTCAATACACATACGCTACCTTGTAACTGTTCTTGTAGGAACCAGTTCATTTTTTCATTATGAACCACTGTCATACCTCCTTTCTTAGGGACAACATGGACAGGACTCACCCAGGGGCTATCAGAAATAGGATAAATAATCGCAGCCTCCAGTAACTTAGTGACCTCTTTCTGCACCACCTCCTTCATGGCAGGATTTAGCCGCCTCTGTGGTTGAACCACTGACTTAACATCATCCTCCAACAGGATCTTGTGTATGTATCTGGCTGGGCTAATGCCCTTAAGATCACTTATGGACCACCCAAGAGCTGTCTTGTGTGTCCTTAGCACCCGAATTAGTGCTTTCTCTTCCTGTGGCTCTAAAGCAGAGCTTATGATTACAGGAAAAGTGTCACCTTCTCCCAGAAATGCATATTTCATGGATGGTGGTATTGGTTTGAGCTCGGGTTTAGGAGGTTTCTCCTCTTCCTGAGGAGTTTTCAGAGGTTCTTTTATTTCCTCTGGTTCCTCCAGATCAGGCTGAACATCTTTAAAAATGTCCTCTAGCTTTGATTCGAGACCCTCAGTCATACTAACCTCTTCCACCAGGGAGTCAATAATATCAACACTCAGGCAGTCGTCTGATGTGTCTGGATGTTGCATAGCTTTGACAACATTCAACTTAAACTCATCCTCATTGACTCTCAGGGTTATCTCCCCTTTTTGGACGTCAATGAGGGTTCCTCCAGTTGCTAGGAATAGTCTTCCTAGAATGAGAGTTGCACTCTTGTGCTCCTCCATTTCCAGCACTACAAAGTCAGTAGGGAAGGCAAATGGCCCAACCTTGACAATCATGTCCTCAATTATGTCTGATGGGTATTTAATGGAGCCATCAGCAAGTTGAAGACAAATCCGGGTTGGTTTGACCTCTTCAGTCAAGCCAAGCTTTCTGATAGTGGATGCATGAATTAGGTTGATGCTTTTTCCAAGATCACATAAAGTTGTCTTGGTGCAATTACCCTCTAATATGCATGGTATCATAAAGCTCCCGGGATCTTTAAGATTTTCTAGGAGGCTTTTCAAAATGACTGCACTGCATTCTTCAGTGAGGAGAACTCTTTCAGTTTCTCTCCAATCCTTCTTATGACTCAAGATATCTTTCATGAACTTGGCATAAGAGGGTATTTGCTCAAGTGCCTCTGCAAACAAAATCTTTATTTCAAGAGTCCTGAGATAGTCTGCAAAGCGGGCAAATTGCTTATCCTGCTCCTCTTGGCGGAGTTTTTGAGGATAAGGCATCCTGGCTTTGTATTCCTCAACCTTGGTTGCTGCAGGTTTATTTCCTACAGAAGTGGTTGGAGAAGCCTTTTTAGAGGGGTTGTTATCAGCACTTGTGTGTGTCTGATCCCTCACTGGCATTTGAATGCCAGGGTTGGAAGCTTGATTGGCATTGGATGCCAACTTTCTACCTATTTCTGGCATTTGAACGCCAGAACTGAGCTTCCATTGGGCATTTGACGCCAACTCCTTGCCTATTCCTGGCGTTTAAACGCCAGAACTGCGCGTGGGTTGGGCATTTAACACCAACCTTGCATCCTTTTCTAGTGTTTGAATGCCAGAGTTGTTCCTCTCTCTGCCCTTACTGTCCTCAGAGGGATTTTGGATAATATTTTGCTCATCCTCTGTCAGTTGTTCTTTTCTTGGCTTTCTGCTGCTCTGAAGTGAGGTATTTAATGTTTTTCCACTGCTGTTTTGTCTGATTCAATTGTGCCTCCATATTTTTATTAGCATTTTTAGTGTCTTGTAGCATCTCCTTGAATTCTGCTAGCTGTTTTGTTAGAAAACACAATTGTTGATTGAGTTCAGCAACTTGTTCTGGAGGACCAAGTTTAATAGACACTACTTTGGCTTCTTCTTTTATGGAGGACCCACTACTTATGTACAGATGCTGATTTCTAGCAACTATATCAATAAGCTCTTGAGCCTCTTCAATAGTTTTTCTCATGTGTATAGATCCACCAGCTGAGTGGTCTAGAGATATTTGAGCTCTTTCTGTAAGCCCATAGTAGAAGATGTCTAATTGCACCCACTCTAAAAACATTTCAGAGGGGCATTTCCTTAGCATCCCTCTGTACCTCTCCCAGGCATTATAAAGGGATTCATCATCCTTTTGTTTAAAGCCTTCGATGTCCAGCCTTAGCTGTGTCATCCTTTTTGGAGGGAAATATTGATTCAGGAATTCGTCTGATAACTGTTTCCATGTTCTTATGCTTGTTGTGGGTTGGTTATTTAACCACCTTTTAGCTTGATCTTTTACAGCAAACGGAAACAGTAACAGCTTGTATACATCCTGATCTACCTCCTTGTCACGCACTGTGTCAGCAATTTGCAAGAACTACACCAGAAACTCAATAGGTTCTTCCTGTGAAAGACCGGAATACTAACAATTTTGCTGCACCATGACAATGAGCTGAGGATTTAGCTCAAAACTTCTTGCTTTGATGGGAGGTGTTCCGAGGGTTACCTAAAACTGTAGGTCGATCTCGGATGAGATCTTCTGTACCGGTCGGAGATGACGTGTCTGGCTGGCTGGTTACGGCCAGAGCTGTTGTGTCCGACTTGTTGGACTGACTACACCTCTGATCCTTGGTCACCGGAGGGTGGGGGTACCTGCAAGAGACTCTGATGCTTAAGTTAGCACGGGTATTAAGCAGGTTTACTGTAGAATCAGAGTATGAGTTATACCTGGGTGCTCCAGTGTATTTATAGTAGTGTGGGCTGACCTTTCTGATAAGATAAGTTAGTTATCTGATCTTATCTTATTTCGAGTGAAGTCAGCTTATCTTCAAGGGAACCGCCTTTATCTCTATAGGCTTGGATTGCCTTTGGATTTGGGTCATGTTCCTCTATTTGGGCCCTTTATTGGGCTTTCTTGTCGATTTGGCCGACCTCTTTGAGAAGAGGTCGGGTAGCCTGACCTGAAGAGGTCGGTCGCTTTGTCACCAATCATCCCAGGTCGGATAACTCGACCCAGGGTATGAACAGTGCCCCTGCTTGAGCTCGGCCTTCTTTTTTGTGGTCGAGTCCTTGACTTCGGTCCTTCTCTAATGAAGCCGAACTCAAGCATTTTGTCGATTCCTTTGTAGCAGCTTTTGAATGTAGAACGTTTTTTCTCTAAAAGCGCGCGCTTTTATATCAGCGCTTTGGGAACATGCGAGGGTTTAATACCTTCATTAATTGGTATTAATTGCCCCGTTTTTCCTTGTGGCCTTTTATTTTGAATTTGCGATCAGAAAACGGTTTTCCTTCTTTGCTCCTCTTCGTGACTTCTTTCGTTCTCTCGCTTTCTATCCTTTGCCTACATTTTGCTTTTCTTGCATTACGGCGTCGTTCGGTGATTTTTTGGGCAGTTTCCATTTTTACGTCTTCATTTTCCCTCGAAGCTTCTTTCTTCTCCAGGTTAGTTCCATTCGCATTTTCTTTTTCTTTCGTTGCTTTGGCTTTGTGATGAAGTTTTGATTTTGCTTTAGAGAAAGTTTGGAACTTTCTGTTTTTGTCGCGCCTAATTGTTGTTGAAATGTGTATTCTGGGAGTTTCTTCATCTTCTGCATGACCTTTTTTGCCTTTCCTATTACTTGATATTTTTAGGGCTTTGCATGTTCTGTTGTTTCTGTCTGATACCGATACCCAGAAAATCTGCATCTTTCCTTGCTTTATTTTAAGATTGCTTTTTGTCTGATTCTGAAAAAAGGTTGCGCCTTTGATGGATTCTACTTGGCGTGCTTGATGTTTGGGGATGCTTTTTGTTGGTAGACTGTAAGGCCGTGATTTTGATGACTTTTAAAAATGCTTGCTGTTTGAAGTCTTCTTTTCTTGTTTGAGAGATGCTGGGGTGCGAGCGGTAGATTTTTCCTGAAAACCCTGCTTTGTTACTGCCTCCAAAGGATGCCCCAGGACTTTGGTTTGAGTCTTGGGGTTTTCCTTTTCTGTTTATTTGCCTGTATCGTATTGATCGAGTTGTTTTATCCCTTGTCCGAGATGTTTTTAGTAATCCCCTCTTCTTTTCTTATTGTAGGATTAGTTGGCCTCATGTCTTCTCGCCATAACATTGTAGAGATGTCTTCCAGAGTTCCCGAGGAGATGTCCGATTGGCTGGACTCCCTTGTTTTGATGTGTGTTTCTGTTGTGGATGCTGAATTTTGCATAGAGCTAAGGGAGCGTCATAGGATTTGTGGTAACAGTGCCTAGGAGAGGGATTATGAGCTTGTTGCTCCTGATTCTGATGAGAGGGTTTGTTTTCCGACCTCCATCGAGGGGGAGCGTCCCTTTTTCTATGCCTATGAATATTTCTTCAGTCAGCTGGATGTTACTTTTCCTTTTACTGCTTTTGAGACTGACCTGTTGTGGTCGTGTAATATTGCCCTATCCCAGCTTCACCCGAATTCCTGGGATTTTATCAAAATTTTTCAGCTACTTTGCCAAGAGTTAGGTGTAACACCTTCTCAGGCTCTCTTCCTTTATCTGTTTGCCTCCGCCAAGCCTGGTGGCTCTTAGAAAAAGAAAGCTTCCTGGGTTTCATTTAGGTCTGCCCAGGGCCATAAAGTGTTTGCTATGTATGATGAGTCCTTTAAAGATTTTAAGAATTACTTCTTTAAGGTTCGTGCTGTCGAGGGGGCCCGCCCCTTTTTTCTTGATGAAAATGATGAGCCTTCTTTCCCTCTAGAGTGGCAGAAGGATGTGAGAGTGTCTCGCTATTCCTGGGATATGCTTGACAATGTTGATCGTGCTTTTGTTGTTGTCCTTGAGGATTTATGGGGAGCACCACCCCATCTTGATACAAAAAGGTTTTTGAATGACCCATCCCTGGTCCGGGCTATTTTGGGTATTTGCCTGACTTATTTCTATATTTGTTTCTTAGTTTTGGCTTCCTCATCTTGTGATTGTAACCATTTACTGTGGCTGATTTTGTGTTTGCAGAGATGTCAAAAAATAATGAATCCATGAAGGCCTTCAAAAGGGCAAAGAAGGTGACTGCTGCTCAGAACATCTCGGCCAAGGCGGCCGAGGAGGGATCTTCCCAAGTGCAAGTGAAGCCACCTGTGCCGAGTTCTCCTAGACCGAGGAAGGTGATCCCTACTCCTTGGGTTCGTCTGGCTGACCCTCCACCAACTTCTACCTCTAGTTCTGGTGCTCCTCCCGGCAAGAAACAAAAAATAGCTGAGCCTTTCAACCTTGATGCTCCTGACTTTAATGAAATTGAATTTGTGGATCAATAAATCGGCCCCTACGGTGCCCTTCCTATGGACGATGTGTCGCTCCTTCGCCATCTGGACTTCATAACTCGAAGTAGTGTTAGAATGGCATATATGGGGGCTGCCCTATACCGGACTGCTCAAAATCTTCCTCTCCATGCCACCAAAGCCTTTATGGAGGAGGCTAAACAGGAGTTTGATCGGATGAAGGGCCTGAAGGAGGAGCTTGAAGTAAAGGTGGCCAAGTTGGAGAAGGATCTGGAGAACGAGAAGGCAAGTTCACTTTCTCTGGCTGCTTCTGTAAGGCTGGCCGAGGACACTGCACTGAGGCATAAAGACAGCTATGTTATATCTTATCGGGAGGGAATGCGTCTGAAGGCAGAGTTGGAGAACGCCCGAGCTGATTACTCCAAGCTCTAGGGTCATCTTGTTGGCAGCGTAACTACTGCCTATGAGAACCTGAAAGAGCAAGTTCGGATTATTACTCCCGAGGCTGACCTTACTCTCTTCAGCTTGGATAATGTTGTTAGGGATGGTAAGATTGTCCCTGATGACGAGGATGAGGATGATGTCGATCCCCTTCCTATGTCTTCTGCCAAAGTGTCTGCTCCTGCTGTTCCTCCTGCCGAGGTCGGCCCTCCCGCTTCTGATCCTGACTGCCAGATCTTAAACCGGGACGATGGTACTGTGGATGTTGTGCATTCAGACTCACCCTCCTTCACCCCGTACTAATGCTACTAAAAAAGCTTTTGATGTTTAATTGAACTTTTTATCTTGATTGTGTAGATAGCCCGGCTTGTGGGCTTTTAAACTCTTTATTTTGTAAATTTCCTTTTGCTAACTGTTGACACTTGTTTAGTTGCTTATTTAGCAACTTTAAGCTAAAAAATAAGAAATAGCTTTCAAGTTCTTGGGGTTGATTTGGGTAGCCCCTTTGAATTTGTTTTCATCACAACTTCGCGCCTTTAGTATCACGTCGATCTTTATCTCGTCTAGGCACTTTTTCTAGGCTTTTGGTAGTTTTGTGACTTTGATTCCTTTGAGGCAACAAAAAAAATCCTGTTTTGTTTAGACCTTTTGTGAGGTCTCGGCCAGGTATTACTTTTTGTAGCCTTTCGTACTTTACGTGGGTCGACTTCATCATGTCGGGCCCTTCAAAGTTACTTTTGTAATCCTCTTTTTTGGACCTTGTTCAGGTCTCTTTCAGAGATTACGTTTATAACTTTTATGTTTTGGGCCGACTTCGTCATGTCGGATCAAGTTATTGTGTAATCCTCTTTCTTGGACTTTGTTCAAATCTCTTTCAGGGATTACTTCTATAACTTTATGTTTTGGGCCGACTTCGTCATGTCGGGCCCTTCTAAGTTACTTTTGTAATCCTCTTTCTTGGACCTTGTTCAGGTCTCTTTTAGGGATTACTTCTATAACTTTATGTTTTGGGCCGACTTCGTCATGTCGGGCCCTTCTAAGTTACTTTTGTAATCCTCTTTCTTGGACGTTGTTCAGGTCTCTTTCAGGGATTACTTCTATACTTTATGTTTTGGGCCGACTTCGTCATGTCGGGCCCTTCTAAGTTACTTTTGTAATCCTCTTTTTTGGACCTTGTTCAGGTCTCTTTCAGGGATTACTTCTATAACTTTATGTTTTGGGCCGACTTCGTCATGTCGGGCCCTTCTAAGTTACTTTTGTAATCCTCTTTTTTGGACCTTGTTCAGGTCTCTTTCAGGGATTACTTCTATAACTTTATGTTTTGGGCCGACTTCGTCATGTCGGGCCCTTCTAAGTTACTTTTGTAATCCTCTTTTTTGGACCTTGTTCAGGTCTCTTTCAGGGATTACTTCTATAACTTTATGTTTTGGGCCGACTTCGTCATGTCGGGCCCTTCTAAGTTACTTTTGTAATCCTCTTTCTTGGACCTTGTTCAGGTCTCTTTCAGGGACTACTTTTTATAACTTTTCATTTTGCGCCGACTTGTCATGTCAGGCCCTTATAAGTTAAAGTAATCCTCTTTAATAGGGTTGGCCAAACCTCTTTCCAGGGTTTACTTATAACTTGGGTTGACTTGGTCCGACTTCTTAACGTCGGCCAGTCTTTAAGTTATTATTTAGCAATCCATAAGACCTCGTCAGGTTCTTTTTCTGGATCACTTTCGATAACTTCTTACATTATTCTGTGTTCATCTTTGCCGATTTGTAGAAGGTGGTTGCTATCTTTAGATCGTCTTTTAGGTGAATCGCGTTTTCACCTTTATCGAACGATTATCTTTATCGTGATCGCGCAGTGAAATTATTTTTCACTTTATGCTGATCTGTTGCTTTATAATTGGACGATGAATGCTTCAGATTAATGCGTCTTGAAGACTTGTAGAATATCTAAAATATATTTTATTCAAAGGAAAGTGCAAATATATACATGTGAGAATTCATCCCTTTAAGTCAGATAGTGTCTGAGTCTCAACTTGGTGCCTCATTAAAAAACCTTTTCAGGAAAAAGAGTGCACCCAGTAGTGAGATCTTTACTTTTCTAGCTGTAGTACCTTCTTAGGTTGCAGGCATGCCATGATCTGGGAAGCTCTCATCCATCGAGTTCGGACAGTCTGTAGTAGCCCTTCCCAAGTACTTCTACAACTCGGTAAGGTCCTTTCCAGTTTGCTGCCAACTTTCCTTCTCCTGGTCGAGTTGTTCCGATATCATTTCGGATTAGGATGAGATCATTCTCCATGAAACTTCTCGGCACTACCCTTTGATTATATCTGGAAGCCATTCGATGTTTTAGTGCTTCTTCCCTGATCTGAGCTCTTTCTTGGATTTCAGGTAGTAGGTCGAGCTCTTCCCTCTGAAGTTGGGAGTTTGCTCCCTAATTGTAATGAACCACTCTAGGCGATCCTTCCTCAATCTCTACTGGGATCATTGCTTCTATTCCGTATGCTAACCGGAAGGGGGATTCCTTTGTGGTGGAATGTGGCGTCGTCCGATACGCCCATATAACTTGTGGAAGCTCTTCTGCCCAAGCTCCCTTTGCGTCTTGTAATCTCCGTTTTAACCCGGCCAATATGACTTTATTGGCCGCTTCGGCCTGTCCATTGGCTTGTGGATGTTCAACAGAGGTGTACTGGTGCTTTATGTTCAAGTCGGCTACTAATTTTCTGAAGCCTGCATCTGTGAATTGAGTGCCATTGTCTGTGGTGATGGAGTGTGGAACCCCGAACCTTGTGACAATGTTTCTATATAGAAATTTCCGGCTTCTTTGAGCAGTGGTGTTGGCTAGGGGCTCTGCCTCGATCCACTTTATGAAATAGTCTACCCCTACTATGAAGAATTTAACTTGTCCTGATCCCTGGGGGAAAGGTCCGAGAAGATCAAGTCCCCATTTTGCAAACGGCCAAGGTGAAGTTACACTGATGAGTTCTTCTGGCGGGGCGACGTGAAAGTTGGCATATTTCTGACATGGTGGACATGTCTTTACAAATTTTGTAGCTTCTTTCTGTAGAGTTGGCCAATAAAATCCCGCCCAGAGTAATTTTTTGGCGAGAGCTCATGCTCCGAGATGATTGCCGCAAATGCCGCCGTGTACTTCTTCTAGCACTTCCTTTGTGTTGTTGGTCGGCACACATTTTAGTAATGATATTGAGATCCCTCTTTTGTATAGGATGTTGTTTATGATAGTGTAGTATTGTCCCTCCCTTTTTAACCTCTTTGCCTCCTTTTCTTCTGTGGGGAGTGTTTCTGTTTTGAGGTAGTTAATTATGGGGGTCATCCATCCTTGGTCCTGACTTGTTACGACTAGGACTTTTTTCTCTTCCGAGATTGACGGGTTCTGTAGCATTTCCTGGATGAGGCTTCTATTGTTGCCCCCTGGTTTGGTGCTGGCTAGTTTTGAGAGTGCGTCAGCTCGGGCATTTTGTTCGCGGGGTATGTGGCAGATCTTGTATTCCCCGAGTTATCCGAGCTGTTCCTTGGTTTTATCCAAATACTTTTTCATGGTGGGATCTTTGGCTTGGTAGCTCCCGGTTATCTGTGAGGTGGCTACTTGTGAATCGCTGTAAATGTTGAGTTTTTGAGCTCCAACCTCTTTAGCCAGCTTCAAACCAGCTAATAACGCTTCATATTCCGCCTGATTTGTTTGAGGCCGGGAATCCGAATTTAAGGGAGAGCTCAACTTGGGTTCCTTGGTTGCTTTCTATTATCACACCTGCGCCGCTTCCAGTCTTATTTGAAGAACCGTCCACATAGAGATTCTATTCTGTGGGGATTTTTGGGGCATCTGTGAATTCTGCGATGAAGTCGGCCAGATACTGTGATTTGATGGCCGTCCGAGCTTCATATTAGAGGTCAAACTCGGATAACTCGACTGCCCATTGTAAAATTCTACCTACTAAATCTATTTTCTGCAATATTCTTTTTATGGGCTGGTTAGTTCGAACCTTATTGGTGTGAGCCTGGAAGTATGGGCGAAGTCGTCGAGATGTTAGAACGAGAGTATAGGCAAACTTTTCTATTTTCTGGTAGTTCAACTCAGATCCCTGTAGCGCTTTACTAATGAAGTAGACGGGTTGTTGCCCACTTTCGTCTTCTCTGACCAGTGCTGAGGCTATTGCCCAGCTTTCTACTGCAAGATATAATATGAGCGGTTCTCCTTTTCGTGGCCGAGATAGGATAGGTGGCCGTCCCAAGAAATCCTTGAAGTCTTGGAAGGCTTGTTCACATTCTGTTGTCCATTCGAACTGCTTTCCCTTCCTTAAAGTAGCATAGAAGGGGAGAGATCTTATCGCTGATCCTGCTAAGAACCTGGATAGGGCGGCCAATCTCCCATTGAGTTGCTGTACTTCTTTGACACGGGTTGGGCTTTTCATGTTGAGTATGGCTTGACATTTATCTGGATTTGCTTCAATTCTTCTTTGTGTGAGCATGAAACCTAAAAATTTGCCCGCTTCTACTACAAAGGTGTATTTTGCGGGATTGAGTCGCATGTCATGCTTCCTTATAGTGTCAAACACTTGAGCCAGGTCGGATAATAATGTCTCTTCACTTTGTGTCTTTATCAACATGTCGTTCACATAGACTTCCATGATTTTCCCGATGTGATCTGAGAAGACTTTATTCATTAGCCTTTGATAAGTAGCTCCCGCATTCTTGAGACCGAAAGGCATCACAATGTAGCAGTAGTTCGCTTTTGGTGTTAAAAACGAAGTATTTTCTTGATCTGGTGGATACATGGGGATTTGGTTGTATCCCGAGTATGCGTCCATAAACGAGAGGTATCTATATCCGGAGGAAGCATCGACCAGAACGTCGATACTTGGGAGTGGGTAAGGATCTTTTGGGCAGGCTTTGTTGAGATCAGTGTAATCGGTGCACATTCGCCACTTTCCATTTGATTTTCTTACCAAGACGACGTTGGCTAGCCATAGTGGGTACTTGACCTCTCTTATAAATCCTCCAGTAATGCTTGTACCTGTTCTTCCACAGCTTGGGATCGCTCTGGCCCAAGTTTTCTTTGTCTTTGCTGTACTGGCCGAGATCCTGGATAGACTGCCAACTTGTGGCACATTAGCTTGGGGTCTATGCCGGGTATGTCTGCGGCTTTCCATGCGAAGAGATCGACATTATCTCGTAAGAATTGTACCAGTAATTCTTTTGAGTCTCCTCTCAGGATCGTGCCGATATTAGTCGTTTTGTCCGAGGTGTCTCCGATCTGAACCTTCTCTATCTCACCTTCTGGCTGCGGACGGAGTTCTTCTCGTCTCTGAACTCTGCCAAGCTCAATTGTGTGAAACTCTTCTCCTCTGCCTCTGAGATTTAGACTTTTGTTATAACAGCGGTGTGCCATCTTTTGGTCTGCTTTTATGGTGGCTATCCCCTCTATAGTTGGGAATTTCATGCATAGATGTGGAGTCGAGACTATTGCACCGAGTTGATTTAGTGTTGTCCGGCCTATTAGAGCATTGTAGGTTGAATTCACGTCGACCACAATGTAGTCTACTTTGAGCGTCCTGGATTGGTTCCCTTTTTTGAAGGTTGTATGTAGTGATACGTATCCTAGCGGTTGTACCGGGGTATCTCCCAGTCCGAACAGACTGTTCGGGTACGCCTTAAGCTCCTTCTTTTCTAGGCTGAGTTTGTCGAAGGCAGTTTTGAATAGGATGTCGGCAGAGCTCCCTTGGTCTACTAATGTGCGGTACAGATTGGCGTTTGTCAGTACGATGGTGATGACCATGGGGTCATCGTGTCCCGAGATTATACCGGATGCGTCCTCTTTAGTGAATGTGATTGCAGGGATATCGGGTGCTTCTTCCTTTCCCTCGACATGATATGCTTCTTTGAGATATCTTTTGTGGGATGATTTGGAGATTCCTCCCTCTGCGAATCCGCCATGTATCATATGGATGTGTCTTTCCAGTGTACAAGGTGATCGCGCGGTTCGTCCGGTATCTTCGTCCCTTCGTCTCTTTCTTTGGTCGTCATCTCGGGTGGCTAGAAACCGATCTAGTTTTCCTTCCCTCACCAATTTTTCTATGATGTTCTTTAGATCGAAGCACTCGTTGGTGGAGTGCCCTCGCACTCGATGATACTCGCAATATTCATTTCGGTTTCCTCCTACTCTTTTGCCTTTGAGTGGCCGTGCTAGGGGTATTTTCTCCATATGGCAAACTTCTTTGTATACGTCGACTAGGGATGCCTTGAGAGGAGTGTAACTGTGATACTTTTTAATTTTCTCTCCTTGTCGGTCTTCTTTCCTTTTGGATTCCTTGTCTTTATCTCGGTAGGGGACCCCAGATTTTGAGGTTTCTCCTAACCGAGCATTTTCTTCCATGTTGATGTATTTTTCTGCTCGCTCCTGTACTTCGTCTAAGGAGGTAGGGTACTTCTTTGATATGGACTGGCTAAAAGGTCCTTCTCGTAGGCCATTAATGAGTCCTATAATAGTGGCCTCTGTTGGCAAGCTTTGTATGTCCATACATGTTTTGTTGAATTGTTCCATGTAGTTGCGGAGGCTCTCCCAATCTCCTTGCTTGATCCCTAGTAAACTGGGGGCGTGCTTGGTCTTATCTTTTTGGATGGAGAATCTGGCTAGGAATTTTTTGGCCAGGTCGTCAAAGTTTGAGATGGACTTTGGAGGTAGGTTGTCGAACCATCTGATTGCTGTCTTCGTGAGAGTTGTTGGAAAAGCTTTGCAACGAACGGCGTCCGAGGCGTCAGTGAGGTACATTCTACTTCTGAAATTGCTGAGATGATGGTTGGGATCTGTGGTGCCATCATACAAAATCATATCCGGGAGTTTGAAGTCTTTTGGAATTTTGGTTTTCATGATTTCCTTGGTGAATGGATCTTGTTCTTTGTGTGAATTTTTGTCAGGAGTAGTCTGAGGAGCTTTGGATTTGAAATCGGCTTCTAATTGCATTAGTTTATCTTCCAATTCTCGACGCCGCCGTACCTCTCTTTGTATATCCTTCCCGACCTCTCGTTGTTGTTGGGTTTCTTTTTCAAGTTGCTTTAAGTGGTCTTGAAGTGCTGCTATTACCTCCGGATTTGATGAGTTTTTGTCCCCGTTGGATTCCGAAGTATCTTTTAGCGTAGCGTTCGCGTTCTTATGCGGTGTTATGTTTTTCAGATCTAAATCGTGGTCGTTATCATGGCCATCCGCCATGGTGTTGGGATGACTTCCAGGTCCCCAGTAACGGTGCCAATATTCTGAGGGTTACCTGAAACTGTAGGTCGATCTCGGATGAGATCTTCTGTACCGGTCGGAGATGACGTGTCCGGCTGACTGGTTGCGGCCGGAGCTGTTGTGTCCGACTTGTTGGACTGACTGCACCTCTGATCCTTGGTCACCGGAGGGTGGGGTTACCTGCAAGAGACTCCGATGCTTAAGTTAGCACGGGTATTAAGCAGGTTTATTGTAGAATCAGAGTATGAGTTATACCTGGGTGCTCCAGTGTATTTATAGTAGTGTGGGCTGACCTTTCTGATAAAATAAGTTAGTTATCTGATCTTATCTTATTTCGAGTGAAGTCAGCTTATCTTCAAGGGAACCGCCTTTATCTCTATAGGCTTGGATTGCCTTTGGATTTGGGTCGTGTTCCTCTATTTGGGCCCTTTATTGGGCTTTCCTGTCGATTTGGCCGACCTCTTTGAGAAGAGGTCGGGTAGCCTGACCTGAAGAGGTCGGTCACTTTGTCACCAATCATCCCAGGTCAAATAACTCGACCCAGGGTATGAACATGAGGTATACAGATGCTACTCCCATATGCAGCAGTAATGGGGTTAGTATATGATCCCAAAGTCCTTCTAGACTGTTCATTTTCACTTAGGTCCATGATGGAGAAAGGGAGATGATGCGGATTGCAAATATTTTTTTTTTGAAAACCGAAATTAAAATTAAATAAAATAAATGAAAAATTGACTATATTTTCGAAAATTAGAAGAAAAAAAAATAAAAGAAAATTGAAAACTAAATTAATTAATTAAAAAGATTTGAAAAAGATGTGGGTGAGGATTTTCGAAAAAAATGAAGAGAGAAAAATTGGTTAGGAAGTTTTGAAAAAGATATGTCTTAAAACTAAAGATACTTGTAAGAAAATAAAATAAAAGAAAAAAAGAAAAGATATGAAAAAGATTTGATTTTAAGATTTGATATTAGAAAAGATAAGATAAGCTAGGTAAGAGAAGATAAGGAATTTAAATTAAAAAGTTTTGAAATTTAAATTTTAAATTTGAAAATTAAATTTTGAAATTTAAAATTTGAAATTTGAAATTTAAAATTTTGAAAATTGAAATTTGAAAATTGAATTTTGAAAATTGAATTTTGAATTTTCGAAAAAGTCAACAATATAAGATAAAATTTTGAAAAAGATATGGTTTTTTTGAAAAAAAATTTTAATTTTGAAATTTTTAAAACTAAGATAAGATAAAATAGAAATTTTAAAATAAAAATCTGAATTTTTTTGAAAAAATTTTGAAATGTTTGCTCAAAAATAGTTAGAGAAGATATTTTTTTATTTTTGAATTTTATGATGAAAAAGGAAAACACACAAAAGACACACATCTTAAAATTTTTAGATCTAATGCTCCTTGTTTTCAAAAATTTTGGAGGAAAAACACCAAGAAACACCAAACTTAAAAATTTTAAGATCAAAACACAAGGAAGACTCAAGAACACTTTGAAGACTCACAAGAAAAACAAGAACATGAAGAAAGAACACCAAACTTAAAATTTTTAGAAAACCGAAATAAAATTTTTGAAAACTAAAGAAAAGTTAATAGGAGAACACCAAACTTAAAGTTTGGCACAAGATTTATTCAAAGAAAAATTATTTTTGAAAAGATTTTAGAAAGAAAATTCCTAATTACCAAGAACATAAGCACACTGCTCTAGCCAATTGAGCTATAAATTTAAAGTGTTTTAATAAAGGTACTTAATGTATCAATTTTTTTTTTGAAAACTGATATTTTGAAAAAGCACAAGAAAAACAAGAAAAATCACAAAACAAGAAAAACTAAAGATCAAACAAGAAAAATAAACGAGAACAACTTGAAGATTAAGAAAGAACAATGAATATAAATTCGAAAATTTAAAAGAAAATAAAAACATGCAATTGACACCAAACTTAAAATATGAAACTAAACTCAAACAGGAAAACTCAATTATTAGTTTCTAAAAATTTTTGAAAAATTTAAAAAGAGAAAATAAGAATTTAAAAAAAATTCAACCAAAAACAATGATAGAAGACTCTAAACCAAAAAAGAAAAATTTTTCCTAATCTAAGCAACAAAATAAACCGTCAGTTGTCCAAACTCAAACAATCCCTGGCAACGGCGCCAAAAACTTGGTGCACGACATTGTGATTCACACTTTTCACAACTCCGCACAACTAACCAGCAAGTGCACTGGGTCGTCCAAGTAATACCTTACGTGAGTAAGGGTCGATCCCACGGAGATTGTTGGCTTGAAGCAATCTATGGTTACCTTGTAAATCTTAGTCAGGAGATTAATTATGATTATCAGTTTGAATTGCGAAAAATAAAAGAGCATGAAATAAATACTTGTTATGCAGTAATGGAGAATATGTTGGAGTTTTGGAGATGCTTTGTCTTCTGAATCTCTGCTTTCCCCTTGTCTTCTTCTTCACGCACGCAAGGTTCCTCCTATGGCAAGCTGTGTGTTGGTGGATCACCGTTGTCAATGGCTACCATCTGTCCTCTCAGTGAAAATGGTCCAGGTGCGCTGTCACCGTACGGCTAATCATCTGTCGGTTCTCACTCATGCTAGAATAGGATCCATTGATCCTTTTGCGTCTGTCACTACGCCCAACCCTTGTGAGTTTGAAGCTCGTCACAATCATTCAATCCCTGAATCCTACTTGGAATACCACAGACAAGGTTTAGACTTTCCGAATTCTCATAAATGCTGCCAATGGATTCTAGCTTATACCACGAAGATTCTGATTAAGGAATCCAAGAGATACTCATTCAATCGAAGGTAGAATGGGAGTGGTTGTCAAGCACGCGTTCATAGATTGAGAATGGTGATGAGTGTCACGGATCATCACATTCATCATATTGAAGTGCGAATGAACATCTTAGATAGAAACAAGCGTGTTTGAATAGAAAACAGAAATAATTGCATTAATTCATCGAGACACAGCAGAGCTCCTCACCCCCAACAATGGATTTTAGAGACTCATGCCGTTAAAAAGTACAAATTTCAGATCTAAAAATGTCATGAGGTGCAAAATAAATCTCTAAAAGTTGTTTAAATGCTAAACTAGTAACCTAGGTTTACAGAAAATGAGTAAACTAAGATAGCTAGTGCAGAAATCAACTTCTGTGGCCCACTTGGTGTGTGCTGGGGCTGAGACTTGAGCTTTACACATGCCTAGGCTGTTTCTAGAGTTAAACGCCAGGTTGTAACCTGTTTCTGGCGTTTAACTCTAACTTGTAACCTGTTTCTGGCGTTTAACGCCAGAATGCAACATGGAACTGGCGTTGAACGCCAGTTTACGTCATCTATCTTTGAGCAAAGTATGGACTATTATATATTTCTGGAAAGCTCTGGATGTCTACTTTCCAACTCAATTGATAGCCCGCCAATTGGAATTCTGTAGCTACAAAAAATTCATTCCGAGTGCAGGGAGGTCAAAATCCAACAACATCAGCAGTCCTTTTTTAGCCTGAATTAGATTTTTGCTCAGCTCCCTCAATTTCAGCCAGAAATTACCTGAAATCATAGAAAAACACATAAACTCATAGTAAAGTCCAGAAATGTGATTTTTATTTAAAAACTAATAAAAATATAATAAAAAGTGACTAAAATATATTAAAAACTACCTGAAAACAATGCCAAAAAGCGTATAAATTATCCGCTCATCAGACACAACATGTCCTAGTACAATCCCTTGTCTAACCATAAAGTGACATTTTTCTAAATTCAATACAAGGTTTGTACGGACACATCTATCTAATACTCTAGATAAACTATCCAAGCAAAGGCTAAAAGAATCACCATAAACGCTAAAATCATCAATAAAAACCTCCATACAGTCCTCAATGAGGTCAGAGAAAAGACTCATCATGCACCTTTAGAAAGTAGCTGGTGCATTGCACAAGCCAAAAGGCATTCTCTTATAAGCATAAGTGCCAAAAGGACAGGTAAAATTAGTCTTTTCCTGATCTTCAGGAGCTATATGGATTTGAAAATAGCCTGTATAACCATCTAAAAAACAATAATGGGATTTACCTGACAGGCGATCAAGCATCTGATCAATGAATGGCAAGGGGTAATGATCCTTGCGAGTGGCTTGGTTGAGACGCCTATAGTCAATGCAAACTCTCCATGAATTCTGCACTCTAGTTGTCAGAAGCTCTCCATGCTCATTTCTTATTGTTGTGATTCCAGACTTCTTGGGCACCACTTGTACTGGGCTGACCCAGTCGCTATCTGAGATGGGGTAAATGATATCTGCTTCAAGTAGCCTGGTCACTTCTTTCTTGACAACTTCTAAGATGGTAGGATTCAGTTTTCTGAGGTTGACGGATGGGCTTTTTTCCCTCTTCTAGGAATATTCTGTGCTCACAAACTTGAGGGCTAATGCCTACTATATCCGCCAGGCTCTATCCAATTGCTTTCTTGTGTTTCCTCAGCACATTGAGTAGTTCTTCTTCTTGTTGGGAAGTGAGTTCCCTTGCAATGATAACTGGAAACTTCTGCTTGTCCTCAAGGTAAGCATACTTGAGGTGTGGAGGGAGGGGCTTTAATTCTAATTTCTGCTCATGATCAGGCTCTGGATTATCTGGGGCTGGTGATAATGGCAAAGTGCTGTCATTGTCCTGCAAAAGTGTCCCCACACTTGGACCTTGCCCTGTGTATTTCTCTTCTAATTCCTCCTGGTGAATTTCAGCCATGGTTTCATCTATGATGTCACACTGGGAGATAGAAAGGTCATCCGGAGGGTGCCTCATAGCTCCATTTAAACTGAATTTCACTATTCTGCCATCTATTTCAAAGGAATAAGTTCCGGAAAATGCGTCCAGCTTGAACTTTGAAGTCTTCAGGAATGGTCTTCCAAGCAAGATTGATGATGGCCTTCCCGAGTCATTAGGGGGCATTTCCAGAATGTAGAAGTCAATGGGAAATGTGAGTCCCTTAATGCTCATTAATACATCTTCAGCAATTCCAACCACTGTAATAATGCTTTTATCTGCTAACACAAAATAAGCTGCCAACCTTTTTAAGGAAGGGAGCCTCAGGGTATCATATATAGACAAAAGCATTATAATAACACATGCTCCTAGATCACACATGCAGTCAGAAAATATCACACCACCAATAGTACAATTAACCATACATGGACCTGGATCACTATACTTTTCAGGTATACCTCCCATTAAAGCAGATATAGAACTACCTAAAGGAATAGTTTCTAATTCATTAATTTTGTCTTTATGTATACATAAATCTTTTAGAAACTTTGCATATTTAGGTACCTGCTGAATAACATCAAAAAGGGGAACAGTTACCTCAACCTTTTTGAATATTTCTACCATTTTGGGATCAAGTTCTATCTGCTTCCTGGGCTTCCTTGAGATTTGTGGAAATGGAATAGGGAGGGCGTTTACTGCATGGTCTGCCTCCTTTCGTGCTTCCTTCTGTGGTTGAGCTTCTACTTCTTCAACCATGTCTCGTATGTCCTCTTCCTCTTCAGCATCCTCTATTTCTACCACCTCTTCAGCTGAGGCGTGTTCTGATGGGATTGGCTCCTCCTGATTCCTCTCTTGCAGTGTGGTTCTAGACCTTAAGATGATGGCATTGATGCCACCCTTTGGATTGGGTAAGGGTTGAGAAGGAATTCCACTGGAGCTTGCCTGTTGAGTCTTAGAAGTATTGGGTGGTGCCAGCTGAGAGATGAGAGTGTGTATAGCGGATGCTAGGCCATTAACTGAACTCTCCACGTTCCTTTGGCCTTGCGCAATGGATTGAAGTGCCTCGTCACTCGGAGAGGAATTAGATTGGGTGATCTGCAGAACTTGTTGTTGGTTGTGCTGTGGTCCTTGGGGCTGCCTCAGGTGAGGTGCTCTGTAAGGCTGGTTATGGTTCTGCTGCCTGTTGTTATTATTATTCCACCTCTGATATCCTTGATTGTCTCTGCCTCCTCTGTTATTATTGTCCCTCCAATTCTGGTTAGAATTATCTCTCCAACCTTGGTTAGAATTGTCCTGCCATCCATGGTTAGGGCGGTCATAGAAGTTATGAGTGGCTGCCACAGTGTTGTCTTCCTGCTGAAGCTGCGGACATTCATCAGTATAATGGCTATAGTCAGCACAGATCCCACACACTCTCTGTGGGACTAGCTGTTGGCTTTGCTACGCTTGTTGTTGATGTAACGACCCAATTTTCAATATGTCTAGATCATACTGGAAACTGAGTGCTACCAATTTGTCTTCCTAATTATTATCTATTATTTATCATATGAGCCTGATTCGTTGTTAAACGTGTAGTTAATTTGCGTGGTGTATATTTTTTTTTTTTGAAAACGTTTGGATTAATAGACAGAATCATTTATAATCAATTCACAACTAATAACAGATAAAACAGTTATAAACAACCACACAAAATACATCACAAGTAGTTGACAACATTCGGTGATTCAGCCTTTATTAGCATATAGACTGTTAGTTAGAACACCCCTAGATATAGCTAAATAATATCTATATACATATATATACATACAACATCCCAGGTCCTGACCTGTTCAAGAGGTCCCTAAGCTGGCATCTAGGCTAGCCTAGACTTTATACTCACCTAGTCCCTCTAAACTACTAAAGCGAGGGAAAGTACGTTCTAGGTCTTCAAAACTCAAGTCAAGTGGAACGTCATCAAAAGATAGAACATCATCTGCTACTCCTCTGCACGATCAGACTTTTCCACAGGACGTCTCTCTGGTATCTCATGAAGTAGTCACACAATAGGAATCTCGTACACAGAATTTAGGTTAAAGTACGCATACGAATGGGGTGCAGACGTTGGCTGGTCTCACAGTATATACATATAGTCAGAGAACGATATTCACCCTAGACTCAGAAGACTGCCTAGAGCGGAATCCCTTTTTGCGTACAATCGTCAGCGAACTACGGAAAGAAACTCTTACTTCCATCTGAAGGGGAAAGGGAGAGAGAAGGGGTAAGAACTGGGGAGTTCTTAGTAGGGTCGGGGTTATTAGTTATGTTCATTTATTTGGGGTTGATTAGTAGACGGATAATATAATATAGCGCAGCAGTAAACAGAAAATAAAGATAGGAAGAGAAAGTAGAGACAACAGAAAGCAGAACACAAACAAAAGAATACAAGAAAATAAAACACAGAAATAGCATACAAGCAGACAAACATAAAGAAGTAGATCACACACAGAAAGGAATGCAACAGAGAATGATGTGCAGACAAGAATGATGCATGTCTAGCCCTAGCACAGGCCATGAGCTCATGTGTCGGTTGGCTGCCCGCAATCCCGACATTTATCCGGTCACGAGTAATCCCGATTTCCCGAATACGATTTTCCGTTCCTAAATAAATGCGCATATAATAATAGCCGCTCATTTGAGACAGCCTCTGCTTACTGCAGGAAAATATATATATACTCTGCTCTGCTCTGGGGAAGCGGAAAATAGCTGTAGGTAACTTAGTTTCCCTACAGAAGCTCTGGGTTGCATTAAGCAACTAATATATATATAAATATAGCTCTGGGTTGCATCAAGCAACTAATATATATATATATATATATATATATATATATATATATATATATATATATATATATATAGCTCTGGGTTGTATCAAGCAACTAATATATATATAAGTATAGCTCTGGGTTGCATCAAGCAACTAATATATATAAATATCTCTTTATTATATTACTCTTCTCTTTATATCTCTTTACTCTGTTCTGGTTTCTCTTTTCTTTGTATCTCTTTACTCTATTTTAATTACTCTGTTCTCTGTATCTCTTTTCTCTTCTCTGATTACTCTTTTCATCTGTATCTATATTACTCTTTTTCTCTTTATCTCTTTACTTTTCTCTGGTTACTCTGTTTTCTGTGTTATTTTAGTCTGCTCTGATTTCTCTGTTTAACATGTGTATTTAAAGCTTATGTAAATTTCGGTATGAATAGTTAGCCTGTCCCAAGTATAGGTTCATTAAGTCTATACTGAAACAGTTTAACTTTTCATATTATACCTAACCCTAGTCGCAACTCAAGGACTAACTATGTTGCCCTAGTTCGTTCGCTAGTCTCTGTCTGTTTCTCTGTCGTTAAAACGTTACAGACTTCTTCTTTGGTTTTTATCTTTTCTTTAACTTTTTATCTTTTATTTATCTTTGCCTCACTATCATGTTATTACCACTCCCTAAGTGTTTTATGAAGGTAATTATGAGATTCTGCACTTAAAGTTGTCTTTCTAAAGCTTTTACAGAAAACTGCCTTTTCCGCATTATTTTATTATTTTTTTTAAAATATTATTTTTAATTAAATATTATTATTTAATATTTTATTATTATTTATTATTTTATTATTAAATTTTCGAAAATTACCCCTTTTTAACTTTTAACCTTTAAAATTCACTTTTTACCACCCGTAACTTTTAATATTTCTACTTTTACCACCCAAACTTCCAAAAATTACAAAATAACCCCTCAAACACCAAAATATTTACTTCCTTGCCCTTTTCAAGATCTAAAAGGTGTTCTTCATTGTTCTTCACCACACTCAAAGTGTTCTTCATGTTCTTCGTAAATTCTTCAGATTCTTTCTCTGTTTTTACTCGTTTTTCAGTCTTTTCAGCAACCGATTTTTACCAAAATTCAAAATAAAATTGCAGCCACTAAAACCCCATCTTTTCTACATGATTTTAACACAAATTGAACCCCAATTTAAGGTCTAGGGTTCGTTTTTCCAGCAGCCATGAAGAACACAAATTCAAAGTTGAATATCATCAAATTTCATCAAATTTTCACCAAACTTTCAACAAGAATTACCCATACAAACAATCAATTTCAAGCATAACCAAACCATATCATAATCACACAACTCAAACACAATCAATCAAGATTAAATTCGTCAATCCCTACCTGGTTTTGTTGCTCCTAATTCGGTTAAACTTTCAGGTGGTCCTTAAGCACTTTTTCCTCCTAAATCACATCAAGAACAACTTTAAATCCAAAAACTCTCAACTGACCAAATCTCACTCAGTATGTTAGGAAGAGATATCTCACCTTAGACTTGCTGGAAATTCACGTTTCTTGGCCCTCAAGTCAAGTTAAGCATGATTCCTAAGGAAGAACATCAAGAAAACACATGTTTTGCATGGTTTTCCTTGAAAACTGAATTGAAATGGGAGGGAGACAGCCATCTCACCTTATTTCAATCCTTGATAAGTTACTTGGTTATGTAGAGGAAGAAGAGAGGATCATTTTGGTGAAATCGGAGTTTTGATTTGAGTTTTAGTTCAGAAGAAATCAAGCTTTGAAGATTAAGTGTTCATGAAAGTTTCTCTCTTTTCTCTCTTGTTATTTTCGGCCAAAATGATGAAATGAGACAGCCTTGGAGGTCTTGGGGGTGTAAGGTGAGTTGTGATTGGTTGGCTTGGAGGTGGATTAAAATAATATTAAAATATCTCTGGTGTACAACTACTAAAACTAGGTGTATCGGAACACTCGTAAAAACATCTCTAAAAATTATTTTCTGAGCTACTAGCATAAATGACACTAGTAACATATTTATTATGAGAATAGAACATTATAATGAGGCCTTAGCATTGCTAAAGTCATCAGAGAGTGCTGGTGCTAAGCTGCACCAGTAAACCGTAAACCCGGTTAAACTGATTTTCTATTTTTAACAAAAACAGACCAGGTAACCTTATAATGTCATTCAAGCATTTTCTAATACTAATATAATGATAATATTATACTATTATCTCTCTCCTCTCATGAATCAAGTCCGGTTCGTCAAATAGAGACTATTTACGAAAATCAGAATCAAAACTGCCAACCGATACGGTTCAAAAACTAGGTTCTTCGCGATTGCATTATCGAGCTTGCCTCAAAGGAGGTTCTAGCTTAAGGATGACATAATGATAATGAGGATTGAGATTCTTGATGATATAGCAGAGGTGTTCCCTTTACTGATCTTCCGAAGAAATCCATACTTTCAGAAAAGATCTCATGTACTCGAAAATCAGGGTTGTTACATTCTACCCTCCTAAAAGAAAATTTTGCCCTCAAAATTTCAGTTACCTAGGAATAAATGCGGGTAATCAGCTTTCATCTTATCTTCTAGTTCCCAAGTGTGCTCTTCCTCTCCTCTTGGTTCCCATGCTACTTTGACTAAGCGAACAGTCTTGCCTTTTAGCTGCTTATCACTTCTTTCTACGATCTGAACCGATGATACTTGATATGTCAAATCATTTCATAACTGTACTGTCTCTGGTTGTAAAACGTGACTCTTGTCAGGAATATATTTCTTAAGTTGCGAGACATGAAAAACATCATGAAGGTTCGATAAATAAGGAGGAAGGACTATTTGATAAACTACTAGACCGACTCTTTTAAGTATTTGGAAAGGTTCTATGTATCGTGGGTTAAGCTTTTTAGTCTTAAGGGCTCTACCTATTCCAGTAATCGAGGTTACTTCTAGAAAGACACGGTTTCCGTCACTAAACTCTAAGGGTCTATGTCTATTATCGGCATAGCTCTTTTGACGGCTTTGTGCTGTCTAGATCTTCCGATGAATCTCATTTATCTTCTCAGTAGTTTCTTACACTAAGTCTGGACCTAAGACACTAGCTTCTCCATCGTCATTCCAACACAATGGTGTCCGACATCTTCTTCCATAGAGAGCTTCACATGGTGCCATCCCGATACTTTATTGGAAACTGTTGTTGTAGACGAATTTGACCAAAAGCAAATACTTATCCCAGCTGCTTTGGTTGTCTATCATACATGATCGTAACATGTCTTCTAACGTTTGGATTGTCTGCTCTGATTGTCCGTCTATCTGAGGATGGTATGCTATACTCGTGTGCAATTCTGTTTCCAATGCTTTCTGAAAAGCTCCCCAAAATCTAGTAGTAAACCTCGAAACTCGATCTGAGACAATTTATGAAGGTATCTCATGTAGTCGTACGATTCCTTGAATATATATTCGTTCCAGCCTTTCTAAAGTATAGTCAACTCAAATCGGAAGGAAGTGCACTGACTTTGTCAACCTGTCCACAATTACCGAGATGGCATCGTGTCCAATTGAGGTCCTTGGCAATCCCGTGACAAAATCCATAGAAATCTGCTCCCATTTTCATTGTGGTATTTCTAAGGGTTGCAGGGTTCCTAACAGCTTCTGATGTTCCACCTTCATCTTCTGGCAGGTTAAACATTTTGAGACATAATCAGCTACTTCTTTCTTTAAGCCCGGCCACCAGAACATTTGTTTCAAATCTCGATACATCTTTGTCACTCCAGGAAGCATAGAAAATCTACTTTGGTGAGCTTCAGCAAGAATCTTTTGTCGCAATTCTCCAGAGTTAGGCACACAAATTCTTTTCTTGTACCTCCATAGGCCACTACGATCCTATCTCACAGCTTCTTCAACTCTGCAAGCAATGGTGACATCCAGTACAGTGCTATGGAAATCGGTCCGGCTCCAGGTACTAGATCAATGCTGGATTCTATCTCTCGCTGAGGAGGAAACTCAGGTATGTCATCCAAGAAAACATCAGGAAATTCCTTCATCACTCGGATTCGTTCTAAGCTTAGTTCACTGTCATTCGAGCTAGCCACTAACAGAACGTACCCCTCATAATTCCTCCCGTCTAAGTTAAGTCTTACAAAATTCAGATATAAGGTGTGGGACAGAAATGGTTTAGTACATAGACTATCAGATAGAATAACAACAGTTCTTTTAAAATAATCAAGGAAAACATGATACTTAGATAACCAATCTAATCCTAAAATAACTTCTAAACCATATAGAGGCAAACAGATTAGATAGTGTATAAAAGTCCTGTTCCTAATAGCGAATGGTACTTGCAGAAACACTAAACTGGTCAAAGCATTTTGGGATGTAGGTGTATGGACAATCAAGTAAAAATTCAATTTAAAGAAATATAATCCTAACTCGTGAGCAATAGTTAGAGAAATGAAGAATGCGATGCACCCGAATCATACAGTACAGTTAGAAATCGATTCTTGACATAACCTGACCTTGAATGAGGGCGTTCGATTGCACAACATCGTCAATAGTGATAGCAAACACTCATCCTTGTTGCTGGGTTCTAACTGAATTTTGAGTAAATCCCTTCGGACAATCCTTGGCAATATGTCCAAGTTCTCCACAAGCATAGCAGTTAGGTGATCCAAACGGGCAAGACCTGTTATTATGCTCTTTTCCGTATTGCTTACATGCAGTGTTTATGTAAGCCTGATGGGCTCATTTACCATTGCCTTGCCTTACTTTACCTCCATTCTTACCCGTACGGCGAGCAGTAATGTTACCAACTTGTAGGTTCTTATGCTGTCATATGCCACGCGCTTTAAAATGCACCATTCTCCCAACTGCCTAATAATTGCTAAGACGCCTTGGTGGAAATCCTTGGTGGCTCACCTTGGCCACAGTCACTTTCTTAATACATTCTTCCACTAACTTGCTCTTGTTGACTAATTCAGCAAAATTACGTATCTCCAGCGGAACTATTGAACTCATCAGATCATCACGAAGGCCTCCTTCAAACTTCAAGCACTTCCATTCTTCAAAGTCAGCAAGGTTCCCTTGACAGATCTTAGCGAAACGACATAAGTCATCGAAATTACGAGCATATTTAGCAATAGTCATATCCCCTTGTTTCAACTGCATAAGCTCCATCTCCTTAGCATCTCGTGCTGCTCTCAGAAAATACTTTTTATAAAATTCGTCCCTAAAGATATCCTAAGGAATGTCATTTTCATTCTGTTGTAGCAGTCGCTATATCCCCTGCCACCAGTACTCAGCTTCTCCCTCGAGCATATAAGTAGCAAACTCCACGTTGTCCTTCCGGAACATGTTGCGCTTTCAGTGATCGTTCAATACCTCGAAACCAATTATCAGTGTCAGTCGCAACGAGTGTACCCTTGAACTTAGGCGGATTAACCTTCAGAAAGGTCGCAAGGGTCATAGGTCTTTTAGGATGCCCTAAGTTATTCTCATCATTCCCATTATCTTCTCCGTATTCATTCTCGTTCCCATTTCTCACTCCGAGACATTCAACAACCCTAGCCGCTGCTACAGCAGCTTCACGCACTACTTCAGCCACGTTGTTCATGGTAGCCATAAACGTTTCCTGTTCCCTCCCGTAGTTAACATTAGGAATTCCTTCCCGTACGCCTCGTCTCTGTGAACCCATTGTAGTCTTGTTCACACCAAACAATCATTGTTAAGGTGATCAGTCTTAACACTTCAAGTCAAGTGTGAACATTTCCAAAATGAAAACACAGAGACAATCATGCAACATATATCACTGGGATATCCTATACGCATGAGACACACAACAGAGTATGCAATGAAGCATAGTCAGTCCACTCCCCAGGCTCTACTGGGAACGAACTGCTCTGATACCAAATTGTAACGACCCAATTTTCAATATGTCTAGATCATACTGGAAACTGAGTGCTACCAATTTGTCTTCCTAATTATTATCTATTATTTATCATATGAGCCTGATTCGTTGTTAAACGTGTAGTTAATTTGCGTGGTGTATATTTTTTTTTTTTGAAAACGTTTGGATTAATAGACAGAATCATTTATAATCAATTCACAACTAATAACAGATAAAACAGTTATAAACAACCACACAAAATACATCACAAGTAGTTGACAACATTCGGTGATTCAGCCTTTATTAGCATATAGACTGTTAGTTAGAACACCCCTAGATATAGCTAAATAATATCTATATACATATATATACATACAACATCCCAGGTCCTGACCTGTTCAAGAGGTCCCTAAGCTGGCATCTAGGCTAGCCTAGACTTTATACTCACCTAGTCCCTCTAAACTACTAAAGCGAGGGAAAGTACGTTCTAGGTCTTCAAAACTCAAGTCAAGTGGAACGTCATCAAAAGATAGAACATCATCTGCTACTCCTCTGCACGATCAGACTTTTCCACAGGACGTCTCTCTGGTATCTCATGAAGTAGTCACACAATAGGAATCTCGTACACAGAATTTAGGTTAAAGTACGCATACGAATGGGGTGCAGACGTTGGCTGGTCTCACAGTATATACATATAGTCAGAGAACGATATTCACTCTAGACTCAGAAGACTGCCTAGAGCGGAATCCCTTTTTGCGTACAATCGTCAGCGAACTACGGAAAGAAACTCTTACTTCCATCTGAAGGGGAAAGGGAGAGAGAAGGGGTAAGAACTGGGGAGTTCTTAGTAGGGTCGGGGTTATTAGTTATGTTCATTTATTTGGGGTTGATTAGTAGACGGATAATATAATATAGCGCAGCAGTAAACAGAAAATAAAGATAGGAAGAGAAAGTAGAGACAACAGAAAGCAGAACACAAACAAAAGAATACAAGAAAATAAAACACAGAAATAGCATACAAGCAGACAAACATAAAGAAGTAGATCACACACAGAAAGGAATGCAACAGAGAATGATGTGCAGACAAGAATAATGCATGTCTAGCCCTAGCACAGGCCATGAGCTCATGTGACTGTTGGCTGCCCGCAATCCCGACATTTATCCAGTCACGAGTAATCCCGATTTCCCGAATACGATTTTCCGTTCCTAAATAAATGCGCATATAATAATAGCCGCTCATTTGAGACAGCCTATGCTTACTGCAGGAAAATATATATATACTCTACTCTGCTCTGGGGAAGCGGAAAATAGCTGTAGGTAACTTAGTTTCCCTACAGAAGCTCTGGGTTGCATTAAGCAACTAATATATATATAAATATAGCTCTGGGTTGCATCAAGCAACTAATATATATATATATATATATATATATATATATATATATATATATATATATATATAGCTCTGGGTTGTATCAAGCAACTAATATATATATAAGTATAGCTCTGGGTTGCATCAAGCAACTAATATATATAAATATCTCTTTATTATATTACTCTTCTCTTTATATCTCTTTACTCTGTTCTGGTTTCTCTTTTCTCTGTATCTCTTTACTCTATTTTAATTACTCTGTTCTCTGTATCTCTTTTCTCTTCTCTGATTACTCTTTTCATCTGTATCTATATTACTCTTTTTCTCTTTATCTCTTTACTTTACTCTGGTTACTCTGTTTTCTGTGTTATTTTAGTCTGCTCTGATTTCTCTGTTTAACATGTGTATTTAAAGCTTATGTAAATTTCGGTATGAATAGTTAGCCTGTCCCAAGTATAGGTTCATTAAGTCTATACTGAAACAGTTTAACTTTTCATATTATACCTAACCCTAGTCGCAACTCAAGGACTAACTATGTTTCCCTAGTTCGTTCGCTAGTCTCTGTCTGTTTCTCTGTCGTTAAAACGTTACAGACTTCTTCTTTGGTTTTTATCTTTTCTTTAACTTTTTATCTTTTATTTATCTTTGCCTCACTATCATGTTATTACCACTCCCTAAGTGTTTTATGAAGGTAATTATGAGATTCTGCACTTAAAGTTGTCTTTCTAAAGCTTTTACAGAAAACTGCCTTTTCCGCATTATTTTATTATTTTTATTAAAATATTATTTTTAATTAAATATTATTATTTAATATTTTATTATTATTTATTATTTTATTATTAAATTTTCGAAAATTACCCCTTTTTAACTTTTAACCTTTAAAATTCACTTTTTACCACCCGTAACTTTTAATATTTCTACTTTTACCACCCTAACTTCCAGAAATTACAAAATAACCCCTCAAACACCAAAATATTTACTTCCTTGCCCTTTTCAAGATCTAAAAGGTGTTCTTCATTGTTCTTCACCACACTCAAAGTGTTCTTCATGTTCTTCGTAAATTCTTCAGATTCTTTCTCTGTTTTTACCCGTTTTTCAGTCTTTTCAGCACCGATTTTTACCAAAATTCAAAATAAAATTGCAGCCACTAAAACCCCATCTTTTCTACATGATTTTAACACAAATTGAACCCCAATTTAAGGTCTAGGGTTAATTTTTCCAGCAGCCATGAAGAACACAAATTCAAAGTTGAATATCATCAAATTTCATCAAATTTTCACCAAAATTTCAACAAGAATTACCCATACAAACAATCAATTTCAAGCATAACCAAACCATGTCATAATCACACAACTCAAACACAATCAATCAAGATTAAATTCGTCAATCCCTACCTGGTTTTGTTGCTCCTAATTCGGTTAAACTTTCAGGTGGTCCTTAAGCACTTTTTCCTCCTAAATCACATCAAGAACAACTTTAAATCCAAAAACTCTCAACTGACCAAATCTCACTCAGTATGTTAGGAAGAGATATCTCACCTTAGACTTGCTGGAAATTCACGTTTCTTGGCCCTCAAGTCAAGTTAAGCATGATTCCTAAGGAAGAACATCAAGAAAACACATGTTTTGCATGGTTTTCCTTGAAAACCGAATTGAAATGGGAGGGAGACAGCCATCTCACCTTATTTCCATCCTTGATAAGTTACTTGGTTATGTAGAGGAAGAAGAGAGGATCATTTTGGTGAAATCGGAGTTTTGATTTGAGTTTTAGTTCAGAAGAAATCAAGCTTTGAAGATTAAGTGTTCATGAAAGTTTCTCTCTTTTCTCTCTTGTTATTTTCGGCCAAAATGATGAAATGAGACAGCCTTGGAGGTCTTGGGGGTGTAAGGTGAGTTGTGATTGGTTGGCTTGGAGGTGGATTAAAATAATATTAAAATATCTCTGGTGTACAACTACTAAAACTAGGTGTATCGGAACACTCGTAAAAACATCTCTAAAAATTATTTTCTGAGCTACTAGCATAAATGACACTAGTAACATATTTATTATGAGAATAGAACATTATAATGAGGCCTTAGCATTGCTAAAGTCATCAGAGAGTGCTGGTGCTAAGCTGCACCAGTAAACCGTAAACCCGGTTAAACCGATTTTCTGTTTTTAACAAAAACAGACCAGGTAACCTTATAATGTCATTCAAGAATTTTCTAATACTAATATAATGATAATATTATACTATTATCTCTCTCCTCTCATGAATCAAGTCCGGTTCGTCAAACAGAGACTATTTACGAAAATCAGAATCAAAACTGCCAACCGATACGGTTCAAAAACTAGGTTCTTCGCGATTGCATTATCGAGCTTGCCTCAAAGGAGGTTCTAGCTTAAGGATGACATAATGATAATGAGGATTGAGATTCTTGATGATATAGCAGAGGTGTTCCCTTTACTGATCATCCGAAGAAATCCATACTTTCAGAAAAGATCTCATGTACTCGAAAATCAGGGTTGTTACAGTTGACTCAACTGTATCTGCTTCAGTAAGTTTGTCATTTCACATATACTTTGAGTCAGAGCAGTAGTCTCCTTGCTAGAAGATACCTCCGCAACAGCTTTTGACCGGCCTTGTTTCTGTCGGTGATTCCTAGTAGATTCAGCTAAGTCGCTGATCAGTTGCCATGCCTCATCAGTGATCTTGTACTTTTTCATAGACCCATTGCTAGCACTTTCCAATGTGGTCTTATCTTGGGGCCTCATGCCTTGTGTTACATAGCCGAGCAACACTATCTTGTCAATCATATGGTGGGGGCATGCTTCCAGAAGGTTGTTGAAGCACTCCCAGTATTCGTAAAGAGTCTCGAATTCGTCCTGAACAATCATGGAAATGTCTTTCCTCAGTTTGTCAGTAACTTCAGCTGGGAAAAATTTTTCCAAAAATTCTCTTCTGAGCGTATCTCAGTCAGAAACCGTTGCTGCGGGTTGAGTGTAGTACCACTCTCTTGCCTTTCCCTCAAGAGAGAATGGGAAGGCTTTCAATAGAATAGAAGTTTCATCTGCACCATCTCGCCTGACAGTAGAACAGGCTGCTTAGAAATCCCTGAGGTGCTTGATAGGCTCTTGAACAGGTAAGCCATGAAACTTAGGCATCAAGTTGAGCAGTGCAGTCTTTATTTCAAAATCTGTAGCCACTGCTGGGTGATGCGCTTGAAACGGTTGCATTGTGAAATCAGGGGCTCCAGCCTCCTGGATAGTAACTCTCCTAAGTGCTGCCATGTCACCTGCACCTAAATCAACTGAATCAGCAGAAAGGGAGCTTGTTTCTTCCTCAAGTGACGTTTCAGATCCGCCCTCAGAGAGGACTAACCGACGCCGAGTTTGCCTTATTTGTGAGATAGTTCTTCCAATCTCAGGATCAAATAATGGCAAGCTTGGATCAGGAAGTGAACGCGTCATTTAACGAAAGAAACATGCAGCTCATAGTAGCAAAATAAAATAAAATGCAAGTAAATAAATTCCAATCAATAACTTTAGCACTCTATTGCAACTCCCCAGCAACGACGCCAAAAATTGACGTGGCGGAAATTGGCAAGTTAAGAAATTATTATAAGAGATACGTTGCAAGTACAATTCTTAACCAACCGAAGATCCGTTTATCAATTTAGAAGGGTTGTCACAAAATTAGAATTAAAATACTGGGAGTATGAATCCCAGGTCGTCTCCCAACGAGTTGCAGAAAGATGTGCTATTTTATTAATCAGATATTTTCTAAAAATGGTTGAGTTGATAAACAAGAAATTAAATTACAGAATTTATGTAATTTAAATAAAAACCTTGACCGGGAGTAGATTAGTTGGAAGCCCTACTCTTGTTGGAGTACTCTCAAGATTAATTGATGATTGAAGGTTATTCTGCTTAGTTATCCCTTACTAGGAAGAGGAAAGTCAAGCAAGTTGGAAAGCTATTTCTATTCACAAGTTCCAATCCTCTCCCTTGGAAGGGATTAGTGTCAGTGACTAGAGGGCAATCCAACAGTAAACCCAATTACAATTTTTCTCTTGAGCGTTCCAACTCAAGGTTCTCCTTTCAATCAACTCCCAATCAAGTTATGGAACTACTCGCTCATTATGAATGTAAACTTCACAACATAAGAAAGGGAAATAAAGAAAGACATGATAAATAATAATCAAAAGATCAATTAAAAATAAAAATAGTTCTTGTATTAATAAATTCTAAAAATAATCCAATAGTAATTCTGAATAAATTGAGGACATGGAAGAGTAAGAGACAAGTAAGGAAAACAAACTAGAATAATGAAGTCTTGGCGGAGGTAATAACTCTTCTCAATATCCCAACCCAAAAAAAAGCAATAAAAACAAATTCCTAAGAACTATGAATGTGTAGAGAGAAAACCTAGAGGAGGAGTAAAATCAGATCTAAAAACTAAAATTATGCGGAATGAATGTTGTGTTTGGTCTCTGCATGTTCCCTGGATCTAATCTGCTTTTCTGGGCCAAAAATTGGGTCAAAACAGGGCCCAAAATCGCCCCCAGCTAATTCTGCAGATTCTACAGATCGCGGATGTCACGCGATCGCGTCATCCACACGTTCGCGTCATCCAGCATTTTGCCTTGCCACGCGTTCGCGTCGTCCACGTATTTGCGTCACTTGTGCTGTTTTTAGTTCACGCATTCACGTCAGGCACGCATTCGCGTCACTGCAATTTCCTCTATTTCGCGCGGTCGCATGAGCCATACGTCCGCGTCGCTTCTCGCTGGTCATCTCCTTAATTTCTTGTGTTCCTTCTATTTTTGCAAGCCTCCTTTCCAATTTCCAAGTCATTCATGCCCTATAAAGCCTGAAACACTTAACACATAGATCACGGCATCGAATGGAATAAAGGAGAATTAAAATACATAATAAAAAAAGTCTCTAGGAAGCAAGTTTTTCAATCATGGAGTGATTTTGGGAAGGAATTATAAATACATGCTAATCATATGAATAAGTGGGTAAAGACTTGATAAAACCACACAATTAAATACAATATAAACTATGAAATAATGGTTTATCAGTGGATTTCGAGTTCTTACCAGATTTTCTTAGATAGAAAGGAAGAGCTTGTCAAGAGCTTCGCGTGGCCGCAAACAGCTTGTCAATCGGAGTTCCGTAGCTCAAGTTATGGCTCCCGGAAGATGGAGGTGAATAGTGAAACTCCTCTTCTCCTCTCTTCCCTCTAAAACCGCGCCTCTCTCGCTTATTTGGGTGTAAATGAGTTGAAAAGCTCATTTAATGAGCTTATATATGTTGAGCCTTGGGCTCGGTTTGGGTCCGGTCCAATCCCGTTAGCGTTTTTGGTCCGTTCGACCCACTTTGGGCCAAACCTTTAAGATTAGTGCTCGGTTTTTAATTCTAAATTATTTTTATTCTTTCAAAATAATAAATCAACTTTCAAAATCTTATTTTTCTTAAAACACAGTACCGGACAGACTTAAACCGGTTCGGCTGTCGGTTCGCGGGTTTTTCTTATTTTTTCGCAGAAAATACATTTTCTGACTCAGAAAAATTCATTGAATTCAAATTTTACCTTTATATTTTCAAATTAAAACTTTTAAATTTGAATCTATTCCAAATACTAAAATTATTTTATTAAAATAGTTTTACATGAAAAACTCCAGTTCTTACAAATTGTTGATTGATTGTTTATGATTTATAAGTTTATGAATTTATGAATTGATGAAATTTGGACTGGAGGCTGTGAATTTTGGACCTGAGACCGGGAAATGTGAGTTTGGTAAGTGTGATGAATTAAATTGATGAGAATTTAATGTGGTTGTGATTGGATTAGTATTTGTTAAAATTGATTGTTGATAAGATAAGGATTGGTGAATTGTGAATGGAGATTATTAAATTGAATAGATAGAAAGGTAGAGGATGAAGAAAATATATCATGAGATTGGTTAGAGGTGAATTGGTATGGTTTTGAATTAGTTTGGATTGTAAATTCTTTGAAATTTGGCAAATTCTGTTTTTAGGTCAAATGAATTTTTTACCAACTTTGGCGGACTGTAACCGAGTCCTTGAAGTTGAAAATTTAATGAAATTAGATTTTTATGAAAGTTTATTCAATGGTTTTCCAATGGTTCATGAATGGTTAAAAATTTATTTTTAACGAAAAAGTTATGCGTATTTGAAGTTTTCGATAAAAATTGAATTCTATAGCATATCAACTTTTTGAAAACCTGGTATGCATGTGTACGTGAAAACATCATGCGTACGTGAGCGTTTGGCTTGGAAGTGCTCTCCCATATGCGAACGTGGATCATGTGCGCAACCATGTCTTTTCCAATTTTCAACTCATGCGTGCGGGGGAGCCATGTGTACGCATGACCTCCCAGTTTTGTAGAAAATGTATTTTTTGTGTTTTTAACCATTCTTCGAGGCTTCTAAATTTCTGTAAATCCTATTATGAGTCTAAAGTCAATGGAATAGAGGATAGAGGAGCTAGAAATAAGAATGAATGAGATTAAGACATGAGGATGATAGTTTATGTTTAAGGTAGGATGAGGAGGATGATTGATTATGAATGAGATATGACAATAATGGTTTATGATTAAGACATAACGAGGATGATTATAAGAATGTGAGAGGATGATGATTGAGTATGAATAAGATATGGTGATGACTGATGATGATTTTGATTATGAACGGAATAAAATGCAATTGAGAAGGAAGTTGATAATAGAATAAACTTTGAATTGAGATGTACTTACCTGGGTAGATGCAGTAGAGTAATTCTACTTGTTCCATGATGTGGTTGAGATGTACTTGCTTAGGTAGATGCAGTGGCGTGGTTCCACTTGCTCCAGGTTTAGCGAGGACGATGGTTTCATCCCGCTCGCGGAGATTTTGAGTTTTAACTTGGCAAAGATCGTGGTGGTGTATCGCTTGAAAATTAATGTTTTTAGAAATGTTGAATTTATGAGTCTTCTTTTTTCTTTCATAGAAATATTTTTCTTCATAATTTATCTAGCCCAACCATTCTTTTAAACCCACCATAAGCTCAACAACACAAAAGAATATCCCTTTTTGTTCCTATTGGGCCTCCATCCCTGCCCATTGAACCAACAAACCTCCAATAATTACATTTCATTACTCCATCCTCTCTTCACCTAATACCCACCACAACCGAGTCATCATCCCTTACTAGCCCTCTTCTGCTTTTAGTGACTCCATCAAGTCCCTCTTCTCCTACCTCTCCTGCATCTGAGTATCACCCCAACCTTCTCATCGTATTTTATATTATCCTTGCACTCTGACTATGAGCCAAAGTCTTTTCAGGAAGTAAATATATTATCCTATTGGCGTAACGCTATGAGAGATGAATTATTTGCTTTGGAGTTAAACCAGAGCTGGTGTTTAGTTGATCATCCCCTAATGTAAATTCCATTGGATGTAGGTGGATTTACACGATAAAATGGTGTCTTAACAGTTCCATTGAGCGATATAAGCTCGCCTTATGGCCAAAGACTTTGCTCAAATAGAGGGTGTGGACTTTTTTGAGATATTTTTTTCGATAGTGAACAACAATCAAAATTGTATTAGCTCTGCCTTCAGTTAAGAAATGGTCCATTCACCACCTGGACGTGAATAATTCTTTCCTACATGGAAAATAGACACAAGAAGTTTACATGGCTCTTCTTCATGATCTCATTTCTAGTCGCTCAAACCAGTGCTGCTGCATACTCAAATATACGGACTACGCAAGATTTTGGGCATCAAGCATATGCACGAGGCATACGTACGCACAACAACCAGTTCACGTAGTACGTGAAATTTTGTACGTACAATGCCAGGGGCTAAACAGAGAAAGCAATTGAAGGATTTCAAGACCACGTACAACGTGGATTTGTTCACGTGCAACGTGGGCTATCCAAGGAACAATTTGAATTAGGAATCGGCTTCACGTTGCACGTGAATCTTTCATGTACAATGTGGGGTTATGGACACTTCCCAGGGACCTTAAATCTTGCCACAAGACCTCCAATTTTTCATTATTCACTTGGTCAGTTCAAAGCTCAACTTAAAATCCCACTAATCACAACATTTATTAAGGATTTGCAAGAAGATAAGATTGAAAGCTTTGCTAGAGGCAATCATTAATTAGTTAGATTTGATTTATTTTAATTTGGATTTTGTTTAAGTTTTGAATTTGAATTTCATTAGGGTTAGATTTTAAGGAAGGGAGGTAGACATTTTGGAGGATCTTCTCTCCTTCAGGATATTTTTTTTCAAATATTTCTCCGAAAAACAAGAGCAACTAATTCTCCTTGGTTAAGGTTAGGAGCTCTGTTAATTTCATAGATTAATATACTAGCTTTTTCTACCTTTGATTTATGCATTGATATCTTTTTAAGAATAGGTTTTCACTCTTCATCCTAAAGGGTTTGAATGTGTTGGGAAACAATTCTTCTCTGACTTGAATTATTTTAACTTCTTGAAAAAGTTGATTAATTAAACGAGAAGCCTGAAAAGGAATAAAAAGAAAATCTGCAAAGTTTAGGTCGGCTAGGATTATAGAAAAAAAAAATAGTTGATAAAAACTTCTCTCTCTCCTAAATATACAACATAGCCTCTATAGGTAAGTTTCCAAACAGTTAATATATACATACACATCTTTAATATTTTTAGAGAGAGAGAGAGAGATCTAAACAAAATAAACTATAGAATTTAAGATAACTTCGCAGTCTTCCAAAGAAACTCTAACTCACTGTAGAGCATTAGGACCTGCATCTGAAAAACAGTGGATACATGGGAAATGAGAACTCTCCCGACTCATCGGTTTTCAGTACAGTAAAAATATCAAATAAATACAATATAAGATAACAGGAAACTCACTAAGCAATCTTAAACTTCACCCATCATTATTTCCATCCTAAGTTCTCACTATTCAAAAATCAAGCAACTATCATAAGAAATTCTAATCTAACTCATCCTTATCCAAATTTCATAGTCCTTCAAATTCTAAACAGAACAGCCCTCAGCGTCAACCGACACCAGCATGAGGGACCTCTCAGATATACAAACATAAGCAAGGCAATTAAGTAATACACAAGTAAATTTAAATAAAGCAATTAGCATATAGTCATTTAATATGTACAAGTAAATAAACCATGGCAAGTAGCAAACCCAAACAAATCAATCAAATGCAGATGATATATGTCTATCCTACTGGCCATGAGCTCACGTGTCGATTATTTTGCCACAACCCGACACATCAGATAGCTAATTCGGATATTGTCCTATTAAAAACTGGTGGGTGATAAACCACCACGATTCCCACCTAATAAGCGGTACACCACCATGATCCTTACAAAATTTTATCTAATTATACAATTTTATATATTACTTTTTTTCTAATATGTAGGTATATACTTTTTAGAGTTATTTCGAATCAAATAACATATAAAAAAATATTAGAATTCTATAATTAAATAACTAAAAATTTTGCGAACTAGTACGAAATAAAAGTAAAATTTTTTATCGTAAAAAACTAAAAATTCATTTTTTTATTAAATTTACAAAAAAATGATAATTTTCCAAATTACCTTAACGAAAAACCGAAAAGGAGAACAAAAATTGTATGTGAAAATTTTAATGAATACTTATCAAATTAGTGGAATTTAAACTTAAATAATTAAATTTGAACCAAATAATAAAAATAAGAAAAATTGATACTCTTTTCATATAAGATGTTTAAATATATTTTATTTTTACAAAAATTAAATAATATATATTTTAGTCTATGTAATTAGAATATTTTTTAATAATTATATATAAATTAGTGATAATTATTTTTATATATAAATATTTACCTAAAACATATATTGCACAAGTTTTTGACGTGAACCTTAGGTAAATAAATTAAATTATTAAATAAAACTGCAAAAATTTAAAAATTATATAAAAAATAAAATTCTGCAGGAAAAGAGAAAAATAATTATTTTATTGTTTCAAAAAACTAATATAAAATATATACTTATTATTAGTTTAATAATTTTTACTTATTTTTAATATTTTAACTTGTTACAAAAATATTTAGTCAAATTTTTTATATATTTTATGATTCATAAAAAATATTTAAAATAATTAAAATTTATCACACTAATAGTAATATATATTTTATATTATCATTAACATTATAATAGTGGTAAAACTAATAATATAACATATATTTATTATTATAATATATTTTATTTATTTTTAATTTTATATTAGTAATCATGAAATATAAAAAATTTAGATTAAATATGTAAAAAATAAAAATAATTTTATATTATGTAATAATAATAATAATATATTTATGGTTAAAGTAATAAGTTTATTTATTTTTAATATTTTATTATTAATCATAAAATATTCAAAAATTTAAATTAAATATTTTGTAACAAATTAAAATATTAAAAATAAATTAATTTATTATATTAAAAATAAATACATATTTTATATTATTATTACTAATATATATATAATTATAATAATAATTATTAAAAAATATTTTCATTAAATAAACTAAAATATATGTTATTTAATTTTTATTGAAAATTTTTTTTTAAAATAAAAAATTCATTTCAACATTTTGCAGAAAAGAAAAGCGTCATTTTCTCAAAAATAAACTTTTAAAAAAAACTAAAAGTTAATTAAATAAAAAAATTATTTCAAAAAAATATTTTAATTTTAAGTAATAACATTTTTCTATAGATTTTAATAAAACGAATGAGTTTATATTACTAAAAAGGAGAATGTCTAATAAGAATTCTAACTCTTAAAAAAAAATAAAAATCTTTTATTTATAAAAACGTATAAAACTAAAAATGATAAATAACAATTATAATTACAACATGATTTAGTATAATTAATTTTTTATTCTTAAAATACTTATAAATGTGTTTAAAAAGTACAAAAAATTTACTTTTGTTGTAATATAAAACATTAGAAGTTAGAACATATAAAATCGAAAGCGAATATGTGATTTCTTCGCTAACTGGAGAGGAAGAGAGTCACGACTCTCGAGTCACGAGCCTATTATTTAACACAGTCGTTACTAAACCAAATAACAACGACAACAAAAACAATCAGCACAAACCCTAGCCTTACACAGAGGTTCGCACAACCTAGATTAAACCATACACCAGTTACCTCCATCAACGAAGGCGACATTGCATGGATAAAAAGCTTACTTCGAAAAGGGATATCTCTAGCAACGAAGCCAAGTGGCCAATACAGGAAGTTCTTCTGCAACCTCGCTCGAGCTACCAACACCGGATGCCCTTCAACCACTTGATTAGACCGTCCTTGCAGGAACGCTTTCGTAGGGTTTCACACAAACGTTTCACTCAACAATCGTTTTCTCTAGGGTGTGTATGGGCCGGGTGAAACCGGGTTTGATGTGACCCAGACCCGACCCAAAATATATACCGGGCCTATTTATTAGACCCGAACCCGGCCTTAGACCCGATAAAACCTATACACTTTCAGGCCACGATTATACCGGGTAAAAATCGAGCCATTAATATTACATTACCTTGATACCTTCTTATAAGCTAGCATGTGAAAATATCCAAATTTTCAAGACTCCAACTATTATTTGACATGGTAAAACTCACTTAGAAAAATATAACAAGAACCAACTCTTCTTTAAAATTAAAGCATAATCATAATCAATACTAATATTGTCTAATAGCACCAAATATTTAAATCAATACAAATAACACAATTATTATGCATTACTCTAAAATCTTATGCATTTTAAACATAAAACATTAACTTATAGTCTTATAATAACTAATAACACAAAATATTAAGGTTTACAATACTTAAATTCCACATAAGAATAGCCATCATCCATCACTAATAACACAAAATATTAATTGTGTATGATGACCTGGCCACCGGGCCAAGTTCGGGTGACCCGAACTATGGCCCGGACCCGACCCGAAATAATGACCGAGTCTATTTTTGAGACCTTTACCCGACCCTAGACCCAGTGAAATCACACTAAAATAGCCCTTAAAGTGTTCGGGGCCGGGTCGGGTCTTCGGATCGGGCCGGCCCATGCATACCCCTAGTTTTCTCAAACACTGCCTTGCTTGGAGAAGGCGAAATGATTTCGCGAAAATGTAATGAAGGAAAAGCAACCATCAAGGGAAAATTTGTCTTTAAAATTTATTTTTTGACGCAAAAGACGATTTTAAAATAAACGGGAACCTTTGGACCATTTTGTAGCGAAAAAATTCCATAAACAAAATAAATTTTTTACCTCTACGTTAGGGACCAAAATCGTACTTAACAATAATAATAATAATAATAATAATAATAATAATAATAATAATAATAATAATAATAATTGAAATGTTATTAATATTATTTGAAATATTTAATTTTTAAGAATTTGGTCTATTTTAAATTATTAAAACTTTTTATTATTTTTAAAAAATATATTTTTATATTTATAAATACATATATTTCATTTACATGGTAAATGAGATAATTTTTAATGTATCTCATTTACACTGGAAACGAAATATATAGAAATTGAATATCTCATTCACAGTATAAACGAAATGCATTAAAAATTATCTCGTTTACAATATAAACAAAATAAAAGTAGATAACATATTTTTGTAATAATTTTTAAAATCATTTAATTCAATAAATAAAATATTTATTTAATTTATATAAATAAAAACCAACGGTGGATGTTACAGTTTTTCTTAATAATTCAGTGAATCAATAGTCCATAAACTCATTAATTATTCGGTGAATCAGTGCTCCATGCATTTTTTTATTTTTAAAATAGTTTTTTAGAGTTAAAATATCTATTATATCTTTTATATTTATTTTACCTTTTTTTTAATTAATAAAAAACTGATTTTAACTTTTTTTTTCAATTTACAGTCTAGTAGTCTACAGAAGAAGAAGAAAGGAGGTATGAGACTCTGAATTATTCATCAACACGCCCCCTTTGTTCTCTAAGATACCACCTTTTTTATCGTTGTCGCCACTCCATCAGGAATTTATCATACCACCTTCAATAATTCAACACCAATCAATCCGAATTAATAAAAAAGAACAACCATATTTATCAAAGGCGACGTTGTCACAGATCTAAGAAATAGAGGAAGAGGACAGCGAGAGAAGAAGAATGAAAATTTTAGGAGTTTCGTAGTTGTCGTAGATCTGAAACACATGCGGTAGGGAGGAGACCGAAAGTAGATGCATGGTGGGCGAGGACAGAGGCGGAGGTGTGTGGGTAAGAGGTGTCGCGGACAAATGCAGAGGCGGAATAGTGGTGAGGAAGAAGAGGGTGGAGGCCGAGCGTAGCAGGGGAGGAGGGTAGCCGCGGAGGTGTGGTAGGAGAGGAGAGAGAGGGCAGAACACATGGTAAAAAAGAGTGGTGGAAAAGAAAAAATTGGGTAATTAACTAAAATTAATTAGATTTATGGATAATCAGATCTTTCAAATTTTAAAATTAAATTAAATTTTGAGTGAAATTAGATAACTTTAATGTTGACCGATATTTTAGCCTTTTTAAAAAATATTCACATTAAATAATACACATGAAAATTAAAATTTAAAAAAAAAAAACCTAAAAAAAATTAAAGAACATACAAATTTTTTTCTTTGTTTTCTAACTAGTGAGAGAGTAAGAATTAAAATTTAAAAAATTAAATTTTAAATTTTGAATAGAATATAAACTTATTTAATTCAAATTATATTATATTATATTAAAATAAGATAAGTAATAGTCGCCAATGAGTTATAGCTCAAATGGCATAGTCTCTCCATACTCAACGTATTTATATACAGAAATTTTATATTTATTTTATTTATATAAAAATTTTTTAATGTTGTTTCATAAATATTTATGCTTACACAATAGGTTTTATTTAAAAGAAAATCGGTCTCCTTTTAAAATTAATTACAAACTTGTTTTACTTTTTGTAATTAAATTAAATTTTTAATTTAAATTAAATAAATTCAATATAAAAAGATATTTTAGTATTTTAAAATTTTTATTTCTTTAATTCTTTTAACTCTTTATTTTTTTGTTTTTGTCATAATTTTATAATGATTTAACATCACTCAAAAAATCAAATAAATTTAAATTAAAACAATAAAATTAAAACGTTTTAGTCCAAAAAAAAATTTTAATATTTTTTTCTCTTTCTTTAATTATAGAATATTAAAATTTTATATACATTTTTTTAATTAAAAAATATTAAAATTTTATATAACTTTGGAGTACTAAATCATCTGTCTGCCATGGCTTACAACTGAAAACAGGATAGATTCTAATTTTTCAAGTGCATGTAAAAATTTAGTTAAGATGATAGACAGATTGAGCATGATGGCTTCGTGACTCGTGACTCATAACTCGTGGCTCTCTTCCTTTTAGAGCACCTTGTGTCAGAGCACCGTTTGTGTTCCAATTGTTCACGAATTCACGCTGTGTAGTGCATTGCTTGTGTCCCCAGTTGTTCACACTCTGTGTATTGTATAAGTAACTAAGCAAACATCAGACACGGGTCTGTTGGTGTTGTTCTCGTGTTGTTTTTGTCGGTTTCACGGTAAATTAGATTCAGAATAATTTTGTTCCAATAAATAAAAAAATATTATTTTTAAAAATAAATTATTTTAACTTTAATTTTTTATTTTTATTATAAATTTAAAAAATTATTGTTTTTCTAAAAATAATTCGACTTATTCTTTTGTACTCTTGTGTATTCCTATGTACTTTACAAACGATAATAACTAGACCCGTGCAATGTGCTGAAAGATAGATTATTTATACTATATAGTATATTTTAATAAATGTTATATTAAAAATATTTTAGAGAACATATTATAAATAGATTTTGAATTTATTTATTTTTAAAAAAGACATAGGTTATTTATATTAGAGTTATATTAAAATTATATATATTATATATATAGCGGGGTGGGTAGGGGCGGGTATTACCTAAATCCGACCCCACTCCGCCCTTCCCAAAAATCCGCCCCGCTAAAAATCCGACCCGGTGCAGGGCGGGTAATTACTCGTTCCGAGCGGATAAAGGCGGGGTGGGTACCCGCGGGTTTGGGTGGTATTGCCATTCCTAGTGACTCGTAACTCGTGACTCTCTTCGTTTTCGTTACCGAAAAAATCATATATTCGCTCTGAATTTTGTATATTCTAACTTCTAATGTTTTATGTTGCAACAGAAGAAAAATATTTGAATTTTTTAAACACATTTATAAGTATTTTAAGAATAAAAAATAAATTATGTTGAATTATGTTGTGATTATAATTGTTATTTATCATTTTTAGTTTTATACATTTTTTTAAATAAAATAGTTTTACTTTTTTTTAAGAGTTAGAATCTTTATTAGACATTTTCCTTTCAAAATAGTAATATAAACTCATTCGTTTTGTTAAAGTTTATAGAACGAAATTATTACTTGTTTCTAACGTAACAATTTCACCTAATATTTTTAAATTATTTATTTTAATAAAATTTTATAATTATATTTAGGGGTAAGTACGATTTTGGTCCCTAAAGTTTTGTGTCAGAATCGAAATCGTCCTTCTTGTAATTTTGGATTTAAAATCGTCCTTTACGTTTTTTTTCGTATTAAAATTGTCTTTTTTATTTTTTTGGACAAAAATACCCTCACCACTACCAACATAATTACTTCCTCTACCAACGCGGTGGCAGGAGCATGCATGAACAGCGACGTCTTCCTCTTGTCGTGGTTCCGGTGGCGGCTCGTAGGCGAGCCGGCGATGGTGGCGGCGGCATTTCCTTTCTCCCCCCACCCCCAACGCGTTTCCTTTCTCCCCCCACCCCCAACGCGTTTTCTTTGCCCCCCTCCCCAAAACGTGTTTTTTTATTTATTTTATTTTTTTATTAAAATAGGGGTAGTTTAGGAATTAAATTAAAAATTTTATTAAAAAGGACGATTTTAATACAAAAAAAACGTTAATGAAGATTTTATTTTAAAAATTACAAGAGGGACGATTTTGATTCTGGACCAAAACGTTAGGGACCAAAATCGTACTTACCCCTTATATTTATCTAAAAATAATTTTTATTATTTAATAATAAATTATTAAATTTAATTTTAATATATTATTAAGATGTTATTTTTATTTAAAATATAATTACTCAAACAAAATATACTTTTAACGTGAATATTTTTATGAGAATATGTTTTAGTATTTTTATTGGGAACAACGATCTATTCTTAAAATATGTGTTAAATAATTTTTGAGTAACTGAAATTTTTTTATAAATAAATAATTTAATTATTTTATTTATCAAAATATATAATTTATAATTTATTTATTAATTTACTTTATATTTATTTGTTTGGTTTATCGTGTAAACAAAATAATTATAAATATATATAAAATTAAAAAAAATACACATATTTCGTTTACAATATAAACAAAATATATTTATAATTATTTTGTTTATACTCTAAATAAGTTATGTGTATTATTATTAATCGTAATATTTTATAATAATATACATATTTTATTTATAATGTAATATGAATGTATATCTCAATTATATGAAAAAAAAGATAAATTAATGTGTTATAAATTAATAAATACAACATAAATTACATATTTTAATAAATAAAATAATTAAATTATTTATTTGTAAAAAAAATTCTGAATAACTGATAACAGAAATTCTTTTTATACTATTTAGACCGTTTGTGTCAGAGCACCTTGTATCAGAATACTGTTTATGTTCCAATTGTTCACGATTTTACGCTGTGTACTGCACTGCTTGTGTCTTCAGTTGTTCGCACGCTGTGTGTTGTGTAACTAAGCAAACATCTGACACGGGTCTGTTGATATTATTCTCGTGTCATTGGTACAGGTTGTGGTTTAGAACTTTGTTCATTATTTTTGTCGGTTTCACGGAAAATTAGATGAATTCAGAATGATTTTTGTTCCAATAAATAAAAAAATATTATTTTTAAAATAAATTATTTTAACTTTAATTTTTGGATTTTAATCATAAATTTAAAAATTATTATTTTTCTCAAAAAAAAATTCGACTTATTCCTGTGTATTCTTATGTATTCTTATGTACTCTGATATTTATAAAGATGCCTAGTGTAGTTCACCAGAATTACAACAAATTCATCTTAAAACAAAAAATAAAAATGCATTTTAAAAATTAAAATTAAAATATTTTTTTTGAAATAATATTTTTTATTTAATCAACTTTTAGTTTTTCTTAAGCTTATTTTAGAGAAAATAACGCTTTTCTTTTTGGCAAAATGTTTAAATGAATTTTTTATTTTTAAAAATATTTTTTAATAAAAATTAAATAACATATATTTTAGTTTATTTAATAAAAATATTTTTTAAGAATTATTATTATTATAATTATATATATTAGTAATAATAATATAAAATATGTATTTATTATTAATATAATAAATTAATTTATTTTTTTAATATTTTAATTTTTAAAAAATATTTAATTTAAATTTTTGTATATTTTATGATTAATAATAAAATATTAAAAATAAATAAACTTATTACTTTAACCATAAATATTATTATTATTATTATTATTATTATTATTATTATTATTATTATTATTATTATTATTATAATAAAATATTTTTACTTTTTACATATTTAATCTAAATTTTTTATATTTCATGATTAATAATATAAAATAAAAATAAATAAAATACATTATAATAATAAATATATTTTATATTATTTGTTTTACTACTATTATAATGTTAATGATAATATAAATATATATTACTATTAATGTGATAAATTTTAATTATTTTAAATATTTTTCATAAATCATAAAATATATAAAAAATTTGACTAAATATTTTTGTAACAAGTTAAAATATTAAAAATAAGTAAAAATTATTAAACTAATAGTAAGTATATATTTTATATTAGTTTTTGAAATAATAAAATAATTATTTTTTTCTTTTCCTGCAGAATTTTATTTTTTATATAATTTTTAAATTTTTGCAATTTTATTTAATAATTTAATTTATTTACCGAAGGTTCACGTCAAAAACTTGTGCAATATATGTTTTAGGTAAATATTTATATATAAAAATAATTATCACTGATTTATATATAAAAATGATTATTAAAAAATATTCTAATTACATAGACTAAAATATATGTTATTTAATTTTTGTAAAAATAAAATATATTTAAACATTTTACATGAAAAGAGTATCAATTTCTCTTACTTTTATTATTTGGTTCAAATTAATTATTTAAGTTTAAATTTTACTAATTTGATAAGCGTTCATTAAAATTCCAACATAAAATTTTCGTTCTCTTTTTCGGTTTTTCCATTAAGGTTATTAAAAAAATTATCATTTTTCTTCTAAATTTAATTAAAAAAATGAATTTTTAGTTTTTTCCAATAAAAAATTCTACTTTTATTTCGTACTAGTTCACAAAATCCTTAGTTATTTAGTTATAGGATTCTAATATCCTTTTATATGTTATTTGATTCGAAATAACTCTAAAAAGTTTATATATACATTTTAGAAAAAAAGTAATATATAAAATTGTATAATTAGATAAAATTTTGTAAGAATCATGGTGGTATACCACTCACAATGACGGAGATCGTGGTGGTGTACCTCTTATTAGGTGGGGATCGTGGTGGTTTATCACCCACCAGTTTTCAATAGGACAATATCCAAATTAGCTATCAGATGTGTCGGGTTCTGGCCAAGTAATAGACACGTGAGCTTATGACTAGTAAGACAGACATGCATCATTTGCATTTGATTGATTTGTTTGGGTTTGCTACCTGCCATGATTTATTTACTTGTACATATTAAATAACTCTATGCTAATTGCTTTATTTGAATTTACTTGTGAATTACTTAATTGCCTTGCTTGTGTTTGTATATCTGAGAGGTCCCTCATATTGGTGTCGGTTAACGCTGAAGGCTGTTCTGTTTAGAATTTGGAGGACCATGGAATTTGGAGAAGGATGAGTTAGATTAGAATTTCCTATGATAGTTACCTGATTTCGGAATAGTGAGAACTTAGGATGGAAATAATGATGGGTGAAGTTTAAGATTACTTAGTGAGTTTCCTGTTATCTTATATTGTATTTATTTGACATTTTTACTGTACTGAAAACCGATGGGTCAGGAGAGTTCTCATTCCCCATATATCCACTGTTTTTCAGATGCAGGTCCTAATGCTCTACAGTGAGTTAGAGTTTGTTTGGAAGACGGCGAAGTTATCATAAGTTCTGTATTTCATTCTCTCTCTCTCTCTCTCTCTCTCTCTCTCTCTCTCTCTTAAAAAACATTAAAGATGTGTATGTATATATTAACTGTTTGGAAACTTACCTATAGAGGCTATGTTGTATATTTAGGAGAGATAGAAATTGTTATAAACTATTTTTATTTCTATAATCCTAGCCGACCTAAACTTTGTGGATTTTCTTTTTATTCCTTTGTGGGTTTCTCATTTAATATTCAACCTTGAGTTGTACCACTTTATTATCATTGATTTATGACTCGAACATAAGGATTTGAAAGTTAAGGTGTTACATTATGGTATCAAAGCAGTTCGTCATCGTGAGCCCGAGGGATGGACTGCTTATGCTTCAATGCATACTCTGATTTTGTGCCTGTGCTATTTAGGATATCTAATTGATATGTTTAGCATAAAGTTCATGAGTATACTTTGGGAATTTGAAGCACTTAACTTGAGATATTGAGACTGATCACCTTGATGTCGCTTGTTTGGTGTGGATAATACCCGAATGGCAACTCATGGACGTGGTCGAACCCGTACTCGAAGAGATAATGAGGAAGGTGAACCTGTGGACAACCAAACCGCACTCTTAGCTGCTATGACCACTCTTGTGAATGCTATACACGCGAATACTGTGGCTACTAACCAGGCAATGAAAAGGATGAACGGGAACGGCAGTAGACTAGGAAACAATCAGACTGAGGGAGGTCCGATGACCTTGGCGACTTTTCTGAAGGTCAATCCCCCAATCTTCAAGGGTTCAACTAATTTGACTGAAGCTAATAATTTGTTCCAAGCAATGGAAAGGGTACTACAAGCACAACATGTACCTAAGGGTTATTTGGTCGAATTTGCTGCTTATTAGTTGGCTGGAGAAGCACAACATTGGTGACAAGGAGCTTATCGTCTGTTGGAGCAAGGGAATGAAAATAAGACGACCTCCTAGAAGGTATTGAAGGAGGATTTTTACAAGAAATACTTCCTGAATTTCGTAAGAGAAGCTACGGAGTTGGAGCTGCTAAATCTGAGACAAGGATCCATGATGGTGGCTGCTTATACGAGCAAGTTTGAAGAATTGTGTCACTTCTCAAGGATCTGTCAAGGCTGAAGGATATGAAGAATGAAAGTGCATGAAATACCAGGATGGTTTGAGGGATGATATTATGCAAGCTGTGGTGCCTCTTGAGGTCAAGGGCTTTGCAGAGTTAGTAAACAAGAGTCGAGTCGTGGAAGAATGCTCAAGAAAGACCGTTATGGCAAAGGAGGGTCGCCAAGATTTCTGTAAGGAGGATCGAGACAGGAGCCTAGCACCAAGGGGCCAAGATTTTAAGAGAAGTAGATATGCACTGCAATACCCCCAAGATCGGGACAACTGTAGGAGGAATAAGGACTGTCCAAGAATTGGCAAGGAAAAACAGACGACGACGTATTCAGAGGATTTGAGGTGCCAAAAGTGTGGAGGTTTCAATTCTGATAAGCCCAGCCAAAAAGGTTTAGACTTGTGTTACAAGTGTGGGACACCTGGTCATATCTCTAGACATTATTCCCATAGAAGGACTCAGGATGCAGATCAATTTCAACAACAAGGCCGAGCCGACTTCCAAAGGAACAACAATGACGACAACAACAATCATTAAGGGGGATATATGAGAAGCAACCTCAAAATGAGTTGACCTGTAAGAGGTGTGGAATCTACCACCCGAGAGCTCCATGTAGAGCTGGATTGGGTTTGTGTTACTACTACGAAGGAGCTGGTCATATGTCGTGGAACTGTCCGGAGAAAGCCAACAAAGTGCCGAGAGGGCCCAACAATAAGGTCGCGCGTATGCTGTGACAACGGATGAGGCTGCTAGATCAGAGGCTTTGAATTGAGGTAAATGTGAAATTGATGACCGAACTATAATTACATTGTATGGTACTAAAACACTGTGTTTGCTCATAGCCTATGATGGAGTTAAAGGTTTTAGGATCAAAAGTGTCAACCTTAAGACTGAACCTTAACTTAATTGTGTTGCATAGAATGTCGCCGATAAAGCTGGCAGAAATTAGGATTTTGTCATAGGAAATAATGGAAAAGAAATTTGTTTGAACAAGTATTTCCCATGGGGAGCGCCAATTATGTCCGTGAAGAGCAAAGACGATAGCAAAAGGCATTATGTGTGAAGGTATGTCAATAAATCTTCGTGATTCGATCTATCTTTCTTTTGTAACTTGTATCAGAGTTTTTATCTTTGATTCTTTCTTTGAAAATGATCCGATCATCTTTCCAATCCTATCCGTAAGTTTTTTGACACTTTCGGTGACAGCAGCTAACCAGGGTTCGCTCCCTCCGGAACTAAAGAATGCTCCGCCATTTCTTAGTTTCCTGGAAACCGAAAGCGAATGCTATAGAATATTCCATTCTTGTAGCAGCCACCGCCCCAGCTTAAAAAGATCTTGTAGTCAAGTCAAGTCTTTAAGCCGCTGACCTTCCTCGATCTTAGTCTTTAAAAAATTTGTAATCTACTCTTCATGGGTACCGGAGATCAGACCCGCTTTTTACATATCTATCATTATTTTGGACCCTATTCACCTCTTTGGGCTTCTATTGCTTTAGGGAGATCACCTTCACCCATGTTCCGAGAATCTACAATCGCTTGCCCTTATGGAATAAAGCTCGCTCGCGGGAATAGAGAATCCCGGGAGCAGGGAAGAGATTTGTTATCTCAAGTTCAGATAGCATCAGTTATTTACTTGCATGTATTCATGCAAGAATCTTGTACCTTTCAAAGTGAGCCTGACCTTGTTTTGGTACAATCAAGCGATCCTTAAATCTTTGAAAACTTACAGTTAGATTGCCTTCTTCTCAAACTTGTGTTTCTTTAGTATCAGTTAAGACTTAATCGATTTGATATGCCTTATTCTTTCTATCAAAGGTTCTGGATTTGGATTCTTTTCTTGAGATGCACTTTAATTTTCTTTGGGTGCATTTTGATGATTTTTCTATAACATCATTTGATCGTAATTCTAAATAATCCTCTCGACTTCTCACGATAACCCTCTGTACTTCTTCGTTTGAGCTTAGTAATCCTTTCGAAATAAACTCGAGCTTGTTTCGGCGTCGCATACAAATCCTAGATGTAACTCTCGACACGTTAAAACATGACTTATGAAGGCAGAAGATAAAACTGTGCGTATGCGACATCATGAGGAGTTGTGAAGCTTTGAATTTCACAAATTGATTCGCAAGGATACACCATTGGTGTGTACGACCAGCTGTGAGGAGAGTTTTCAAACTTGAAGGAGAAAATTAACTATAGCGCCAGTACTCGTGTTACTTGAACTTAACGAACCACTCAGAGATTTCTGCGATGCATTATTAAGGGTTTAGTTTGCATATTGATGTAACATTGGAACATGGTGGCTTATACCTCACGGTATCTGAGACATCATGAAGTGAACTTTTTTGACGCATGACTTGGGGCTAGTGGCTGTTGTGTTTGCTTTGAGGATTTGGAGGCATTACCTGTAGGGAGTAAGGGTTTAGTGAGAGACTAAGACTTAACCTGAATTATCACCCTGGAAAGTGATGAGCGAATTCTTTGATGGAATAGAATTTTCTCAAATGAATGAATTCTCGTTGCAAGTATAGATCTACACCAACAAACAATCCTCTCAATAAAAAATTTGAGTTGTCACAAGTGCAAACCCTAATGAAAGTAAACCGAAGTATTTAAACTTCGGGTCATCTCACAAGGAATTGCAATGAAGTTGCTCAATTATTGGCTATGAAAATACAAGGGGGTTTTATTTTATAGTTTGATAAGAAAAGTAACCAACAAGAAAGTAAATAATAAGAACTAATAAAATAAAAGAAAAGAACTCTTGGCTAGACATAGGTAATTGAGATCACCATCCTTGTCTACAAACCAAATATTGATAATTATGAGGAACCATACTCATTAAGTTTACTTCTATACTTGAAGTATATCAAATGGCTTAATCAACATCAATCCATAAGTCCCAACCTATCTACTAATTAGATTAGTAGTGGGTTAGTGTCAATGGGTATCAAATTGACCTCCAAGGGTTCTCAAATCACCAATTCAATGAGACCCAATGACTCAAGGTCACTCAATTCCCTTAGCCTAGGCCAAGAGTCAAGAAAACTACTAAAAAACTAGAGGAAATATTTTATCAAACACCTAAAATGCAAGAAAAGTAAACATCACCAAATGCAAGAATTGAAGGAAACCCATAACTAGCATAAGCAAGAAATCAATAATAGCAATCAAGATCAACATAAAAGAAACATGGAAACATAAAATTTCATTAGAGGAAATCAAGATCTAACAATTGTTCATAAATATAAAAGAGAGCAAAATAAGAAACTAACAAGGGAAACTAAGAAGATTAAGACAATGTAACACTAAAATATAAAGAGAATTGAAATCAAAACAAGAATTGAAAGATGAATTTGAGAGAGATTAATCTAAACTACCCTAAATTCTAGAGAGAAGGGAGAGCTTCCTTCTCTAGAATTCTAACCTAAACCATGGTGAAAACTAAACTATGACTACTTGGTTCTTTCTCCCTTCAATCCTTGGGTTCAATAGCATCAGAAATGAGTTGGATTAGGCCAAAAATGAGCTACAAATCGCCCCCAACGAGTTGCCCAAAATGGACCCACGCTGATCCATCGGCGTGTGCGCGTCATATGTGCGTACGCACCTCTATATGTTAGACAACTATGGCAAATTTTATATCATTTCGAAGCTCCAGATGTTAGCTTTCCAACGCAACTAGAACCGCCTCATTTGGATCTCTGTAGCTCAAGTTATGGTCAATTGAGTGCAAAGAGGTCAGGCTTGACAACTTTGCGGTTCTTTCATTTCTTCATGAGTTCTCCCACTTTGCATGCTTTTCTCCTCACTTCTTCCATCCAATACTTGCCTTATGAACCTGAAATCACTCAACAAACATATCAAGGCATTGAACGGAATTAAAGTGAGTTAAATTTAGCTATTTTAAGGCCTAAAAAGCATGTTTTCACACTTAAGTACAAATCTAGGGAGAATTACAAAACCATGCTATTTCATTGAATAAATGTGAGAAAAGTTGATAAAATCTCCCAAATTAAGCACAAGATAAACTACAATATCGGGGTTTATCAGAAAGTCGAATGTAGTGACAGATATTTTGAGTAGGAAGTCCTTGGATGTGGCTTGGAGGATGCTCTAGAAATAAGAGTTATTAAATAAGTTTATGGATTTGAGGTTAGGAGTGAAGGATGTGGCCGAATGCGTAAGTTTGAATCAGTTACAAATCACAGGTGATCTTAAGACTGATAGTCAGAAAGCACAACAAGAGAGTGAGAATCTATAGAAGATGTTAAGGTTTGTGGAACAAAGAAAACAAGAAGAGATTAAGAAGAATCGAGAAGGAGTTCGGAAGTGTGAGGAGAGAGATTGCATATTAAGTATAGGGAACACTTGCAAAAATGAGATACTGTCTGAAGCTCACAAGAGCAGATTTTTAATTTATCCAAGGAATGACAAAGATATGTTATTACTTGAAAGAGATTGAGGCAACTAAATTTTGAGGGTAAAATTTTTAATTAGGTGGGTAGGATGTAAGACCCGAAAAAAACCTATAAAAGGATTATTTGGATAATTAATCATTAAATTAAAATATTTAAAATGAAATTATAGCAAATTTTATATCATTTTGAAGCCCCGGATGTTAGCTTTCCAACGCAACTGGAACCGCCTCATTTGGACCTTTGTAGCTCAAGTTATGGTCGATTGAGTGCGAAGAGGTCAGGCTTGACAGCTTTGCGGTTCCTTCATTTCTTCATGAGTTCTCCCACTTTGCATGCTTTTCTCATCACTTCTTCCATCCAATACTTGCCTTATGAACCTGAGATCACTCAACAAATATATCAAGGCATCGAATGGAATTAAAGTGAGTTAAATTTAGCTTTTTTAAGGCCTAAAAAGCATGTTTTCACACTTAAGCACAAATCTAGGGAGAATTACAAAACCATGCTATTTCATTGAATAAATGTGAGAAAAGTTGATAAAATCTCCCAAATTAAGCACAAGATAAACCACAAAATTGGGGTTTATCAAATCTCCCCACACTTAAACCAAGCATGTCCTCATACTAAGAATAAAGAAGGACAAGAAAAGTATGAACATTTATTCAATGCAAATAAACTATATGCACCTATCTATATGAATGCAACTAAATGCAAAATGATTCTACCTACTTGGTTAAAAGTAAATCAATCCCCAAGAACATATATAAGCAAGTAGGGAAAAGGTCATATGACGACTCACAAACTCTACCAATTCAAATATCAAAATGAAGTTCAAATAGACTTGCAAGAAGAAAGCTCATGAAAGCCGTGAACAAGGAATTGAGCGTCGAACCCTCACCGGAAGTGTATTCGCTCTAGTCGCTCAAATGTATGGGGTCGATCACTCAATTCTCTTCTAATTATGCTTTCCATGATTTGTTTTTCATCTAACAATCAACAATTATTTAATGCATGCATACATTCATCATGAGGACTTATTCATAGGTTGTAATGGGGCTAGGGTAAAGGTAAGGATGCATATGGTCAAGTGAGCTTAAAATTTATATATTTGATTAGCCTAAGCTCTCACCTAACACATGTAACAACCTATACAATTCTAATACACAACCTAGCTACCCATGATTCCCACTTTTTTACATACTCATGCATTCTCTTTAATTAACATTCCATATGCATTGATTTTTATTGAACTTTACTTTGGGGCATTTTTGTCCCCTTTTTATTTCTTTTTATCTTTTTTTTTATTTTTCTATATATATATATATATATATATATATATGTTCTTTTTCTTTTTCTTTATCATTTTTTCTAAAGTATATACAAATGTATCAATGCATATGGTTTTACATATAGTGCCTGAATATGTACCCAATTCCCAATATTTTTAACAAAAATAAAAATTACACTTTTACCTCAACCAATGTCCCAAGTTTCCCATACCCAAATGATACACACCCTCACTAGCCTAAGCTAATCAAAGATCCAAATTAAGGGATATTTATTGTTTTTCACTTAGGGGTAGTGATGTGCTAATATTAAGAACAAAAGGGATTAATTAGGCTTAAAATTGGCTAACAATGGTTGATGAAAGGTAGGCTATTTGGGTAAGTAAGATATATAAAATGATGGCCTCAATCATATAAATGCATGTATACATGGAATAATGGACATAAAGAATCAAACAAATCAAAGATTACAATCATAGAAAGAGGACAATGCACACAATAATGAAAATAAGTGGTTATGTGATGTAACCACGCAATTGGACTCAAAACTCACATGCTTGTGTTCTTAGCTCAAAAACTATGTTCCAAAATAAATTCTTCAAGCAAGTTCATCACAAAAAAAAATTTCAAATTGGTAGGGTACCATAGAACAATTTTTCTTGGAAAAGAAATCATCACCCTAACCAAGTAGTCCTAACATAAAAAGAAATGGTGAAATATGTACAAATTCTAACTAACATACAATCTATCATGCAATGCAACAACTAATCTAACAAAGACAAATTAAAAATTGGTGTTGAAAAAGGAAGTTGTTACCCATGGAGGTCGGTCGGATGACCTTCCCACATTTAGAAATTTACACCGTCCTCGGTGCATGCAAAGAAGAGCAAGGTAGACGGGTTGCTACAACTTGTTGAGCTTCTCCAAAAGGTTGTGCGGAAGGACTTGTGTGTTGCCCCATTTGGAAGCCTTTCCAAATCTTTCCTTCCTGGTGGCCAACCTAAAAGAAAAGAAAAAGAAAGAAAATTAAGCCTACAACAAAGATATGAAAGCAATCAGAACATAGGCGGGGGCTAATGCCAAATAAAAGTATGGTTCTCAAATACATGGTAGCAACAACATGTGAGTGAGAAAGCAATTCAAGCAAAGGCATATTAACTAATACTTGATACAAGAACAAGTTAAAGCATGAAGAGCATGTTGAGCATCAAGTTTAAACGGAAATTGACACAAACAAGATTAGGGATAAGCATGAGAGTATTTGGCCCTATCCTGACACAATGACAACAATGTATAAAAACAAGGGATCATGAGTTAGGAAGGACTAAAGCACTAATCTTGTGTGTAGAGCAAATATCACAATTAATGTCAAACAAGTCACAAAGCACCAAGATTAACCAAGAATTTCTCAACAATTAAGTAAGACAATTCAACACCATTAATAAAATAAGAAACTAAAAAAAGAAAGTAAAAACAAGTTATAAAAACAAAATAAAAATGTAAAGAATAAAAGTATGCGAATGCAATGGACAAAAGAAAATGGAAGATGAGAAAAAAAACTCTTTCTTTGCGATGCAGACGCGTCATGCACGCCCACCCGCCGATGTGCAAATTGGCAGAGGGACGCGTACGCGCCATGTGCGCTTACGCACAGATCAGCAGGGACAATTCACGTGTACGCATCATGCGTGCTTACGCGTAGATCGCATGGCACAAAGTAGGCATGAAGTGGGCACAACTCTTGGGTTTTAGTACTAAGAGTTGTGAAACCACGCCGGCTCGCGCGCGCACAGCGTGCTTGCACGCCAATGCCCCCTTTCTTTTTTTTTTTTTGAAAAATTTTTCAAATACAAACAAAACTTACACCTCAAGCAGAATGCAATTTAACAACAACTAAACTAATCAAAACAAACGAAGAAACAACCAATCAATCAATGCAAAATGGGTAAGAGTATAGAAAATAACAAAGACTACCTACAATGGCAACTCCAATCACTTATTAACCAAATCTAAAAGAGAGTGGAAAGAGTTTACCATGGTGGGATGTCTCCCACCTAGCACTTTTAGTTTAAGTCCTTAAGTTGGACATTTGGAAGGCTCCTTGTTATGGTGGCTTATGCTTGTACTCATCTTGAAACCTCCACCAATGCTTGGACTTCAAGTAAGCTCTAAAATTAAAAACCAATTGCACCAAGCTTTGATGAAGTTCCACACAAGCTAAGGGCTTCCAAAATTGATCTTCATCTATTCCCGGATCCCAAATCTTGTTTCTACACCCATCTTCAAGTTGATCATCATAATTCCAATTAGGTGAGAAGTGATCCGAATTCTCAAGTAAACACCAAAGCATCTTCCTAGACCCCTTTAGTTGAGAACTATACCAACCATTGCACTTAGACTTTAAGCTTCCAACCATAAGGAACCTTGATTGGCATTTCCACCCACTACTCAATTTCCTTTTGTTCTTAACCCCACAAAGAGGTCTAAGTTGCCCATCGTTTTCAATCAAACCATATTCAAGTGGGAAAGTAAAGATTAGAGATAAGAATTTTACCCACTTAAATGTTATGTTGGATGGCGACTTAGGAAGGGATGTCTCCAATGGTCTTGTAAGTTCCATTCCCTTGTGCTCTTCTTTGAATACCTCCACCTCTTGGCAAGCTTCTTCAACTTCAACCTCTTCCTCTTGACAAAATTCTTTACATTCAACCACTTCTTCACCAACTTCTTCTAACTCTTCCCCACTCTTCATGTTACAACATGGAGGTAATATAGAACTTATCTCAACATTTACCTAAATATCAATAGGAGAAGGTTCCTCAAATACCAAAGGATCATGTGTTGGTGTGGGATCATCTTTAAGAGGAGGATTTGTTGTTAGCTCAGCCTCTTCCAATTCTTCATCATTCATTATATGCTTAGGAGGTTGCGCATTACCCTCCTCAACATCATCTTCAAGTTCAATGGAAGAAGTTCAACAACTTCCACAAAATCATCAACAACATCACTTGGTGTGGAAGTACTCTCAAGTTTGAAATCCACCTCTTGTTCAACTTTGCCTAGGCTTTCAACCACTTCTTCTTTATTAACAATCTCTTCACTCTCCACTTGTTGCAAGATATACCCCATCTCCTTGTTCTCATGCTGAGATTCTAAAATATCCTTCATGCTCATTTCTTCGATTGATTTTTCACATTCATCCGTGGAGATACCTTGCTTATTGCATGAGTTCCATGAGTTCAAGTTGGCTTTAATTTTGGCAAGGTTAGCCTCGATAGCTTCATAATTCTTTTGGGCTTCCTCTTGCTCCTTTTTACAGATTATTGCTTGAAGCCGATCTATTACTTTCTTGAGACGATCCATTGGCTCTTGGATGGATGGATATGGGTGTTCTTCCATGGAGGGTTGTGGTGGAAAGGGAAATTCATTATGTGGTTGAAAGTTATCATACATGGGAGGTGATTCATCTTGGTGATAATATGGAGGTGGTAGTTCTTGAGGGTATTGGTGGTGGAATTGGGGTGGTTCTTCATATGGTTCATATGGTTCACAAGGTGGTTGGTATGGTGGATATGGGTTGGGGTCATATGGAGGTGTTTGGTGAAAAGGGACTTGTGAGTAAGGTGGTGCAAAATTATGTTGAGGAGGTGGTTCATAGGCATATGGTGGTGGTTGTTGACAATCACAATAAGGGTCACCACATCCATTAGATTGATGTTCATTAGGATGAGAGTTATATCCATAAGAATCCGGAGGTTGTTGTTGCCAAGAAGGGTGATCAATCCCTTGAAGCTCCTCCCACCTTTGATTGTTCCATCCTTGATGCATATTGTCAATGTAGTTCTCATTCCCTACAACATAATTTGAGCCAAAATCATAGCCAAAGTGAGGATGAGAATTCATAGTAACAAGAGAAAATAAAAAAAATACTAGTAAGAACCAATAAAAACTAACTCCTAAAACAAGCAAAAACTAGCAAAGAAACATATTAACATATATACAATAGCCAATAACACAACACCATTGCAACTCCCCGGCAACGGCGCCATTTTGATGAGCGAATTCTTTAATGGTATAGAATTTCCTCAAATGAATGAATTCTCGTTGTAAGTATAGTTCTACACCAACAAACAATCCTCCCAATAAAAATTTGAGTTGTCATAAGTACAAACCCAATGAAAGTTAACCGAAGTATTTAAACTCCGGGTCGTCTCACAAGAAATTGCAATGAAGTGCTCAATTATTGGCTATGAAAATGCAAGGGGGGTTTGATTTTATAGTTTGATAAGAAAAGTAACCAACAAGAAAGTAAATAATAAGAACTAATAAAATAAAAGAAAAGAACTCTTGGCTACACATAGGTAATTGAGATCACCATCCTTGTCTACAAACCAAATATTGATAATTATGAGGAACCAAACTCATTAAGTTTACTTCTATACTTGAAGTATATCAAATGGCTTAATCAACATCAACCCATAAGTCCCAACCTATCTACTAATTAGATTAGTAGTGGGTTAGTGTCAATGGGTATCAAATTGACCACCAAGGGTTCTCAAATCACCAATTCAATGAGACCCAATGACTCAAGGTCACTCAATTCCCTTAGCTTAGGCCAAGAGTCAAGAAAACTACTCAAAAACTAGAGGAAACATTTTATCAAACACCTATAATGCAAGAAAAGTAAACATCACCAAATGCAAGAATTGAAGGAAACCCATAACTAGCATAAGCAAGAAATCAATAATAGCAATCAAGATCAACATAAAAGAAACATGGAAACATAAAATTTCATTAGAGGAAATCAAGATCTAACAATTGTTCATAAAAATAAAAGAGAGAAAAATAAGAAACTAACAAGGGAAACTAAGAAGACTAAAACAATGGAACACTAAAATATAAAGAGAATTGAAATCAAAACAAGAATTGAAAGATGAATTTGAGAGAGATTAACCTAAACTACCCTAAATTCTAGAGAGAAGGGAGAGCTTCTTTCTCTAGAATTCTAACCTAAACCATGGTGAAAACTAAACTATGACTACTTGGTTCCTTCTTCCTTCAATCCTTGGGTTCAATGTCATCAGAAATGAGTTGGATTGGGCCCAAAATGAGCTACAAATCACCCCCAACGAGTTGCCCAAAATGGACCACGCTGATACATCGTCGCGTGGGCGTTATATGCACGTACGCGCCTCTATACGTCAAGCAATTATGGCAAATTTTATATCATTTCGAAGCCCCAGATGTTAGCTTTCCAACGCAACTAAAACTGCCTCATTTGGATCTCTGTAGCTCAAGTTATGGTCGATTGAGTGCGAAGAGATTACACTTGACAGCTTTGCGGTTCCTTCATTTCTTCATGAGTTCTCCCACTTCGCATGCTTTTCTCCTCATTTCTTCCATCCAATACTTGCCTTATGAACCTGAAATCACTCAACAAACATATCAAGGTATTGAATGGAATTAAAGTGAGTTAAATTTAGCTATTTTAAGGCCTAAAAAGCATGTTTTCACACTTAAGCACAAATCTAGGGAGAATTACAAAACCATGCTATTTCATTGAATAAATGTGAGAAAAGTTGATAAAATCTCCCAAATTAAGCACAAGATAAACCACAAAATCGGGGTTTATCAGAAAGCCGAATGTAGTGACAGATATTTTGAGTAGGAAGTCCTTGAGTGTGGCTTGGAAGATGCTCTAGAAATAAGAGTTATTGAATAAGTTTTCGGATCTGAGGTTAGGAGTGGAGGATGTGGCCGAATGCGTAAGTTTGAATCAGTTACAAATCACAGGTGATCTTAAGACTGATAGTCAGAAAGCACAACAAGAGAGTGAGGTTCTATAGAAGATGTTAAGGTTTGTGGAACAAAGAAAACAAGAAGAGATTATGAAGAATCGAGAAGGAGTTCGGAGGTGTGAGGAGAGAGATTGCATATTAAGTATAGGGAACACTTGCAAAAATGAGATACTGTCTGAATCTCACAAGAGCAGATTTTTAATTTATCCAAGGAATGACAAAGATATGTTATTACTTGAAAGAGAGATTGAGGCAACTAAATTTTGAGGGTAAAATTTTTAATTAGGTGGGTAGGATGTAAGACCCGGAAAAAATTATAAAAGGATTATTTGGATAATTAATCATTAAATTAAAATAGTTAAAATGTGCCTGGATGGAGTCAAAAATTAAAACTTAGGAATTTTAAATTTTAACGATGATATTTAGATTCGAAAAATTTTTCCGAGCGGAAAAATATAATTTTTTTGCGGAAAAACACATATTGGTAACTTAACCGACAGTACTGGCTTAAGTTTATCTAACATTTTTAGTGAGACAATTAATTCTAAGTGAAGAGAACTAAGAAATCAAAATTCATTATTGGAAAAGTAAAAATAATTAAAATTCGAATTAAAACACCAGGTTTTTGCCCAAAGTTGGGCTAACGGGCTAAATCGAGTGAACCGGGCCCAAGTAAGCCCAAGTCCATAGTATAAATACCCCACAACACAAAAAATTCAACTCATTCTCATCAAAGTGAGAGAGAGAGTTCGTGGAAGTGAAGGGAGAAAAAGGGAAGAACCAAAACCTAGAGCACTATTCACTTCAAATTTCAATCACTCATAACTTTTGATCCGAAATTTCGATTGACGAGCCGTTTCGGCCACTTGTCTGTCTCGAAATCCTCTTCAATTCTATCCAAGTCTTGTGATAAGAAACTCTAAAATTTTTGCTTAGTTTTTTTTTTCTCTAGTAATTCACATTTTTTGTTTTGAGGGTGTTAAGATATTAGAATTTTGATTCTTTAGGAGTACTCTAGTGTGGATTCCAAGTGAGTTCCACCCTAAATTCGAGTGGATAAGGTAAAAAATCACTAAATTATTGTGGTTAGTTGAATTTGATAAACTCTAGTGCTTGATTTTGGTACAATGTATGAATTTTAGATTGAATGTATGTTGATTTGGTGAATTGGATTGCTTGGAGTTGGACTCTTGTGGCTGAACTTGAAAGCTTGAGAGGAAGAAGTCCTTTTGGTAGTTTTGAGCTTAGAGAAAAATTAGCTAAGGTACAGTTTAAGTTTTATTTAAATACCATGGAATATGACATGAAGTCCTAGGCTAGATGCCCCTAGGAATATGATTAAATTGTAGGATTGGATGGAATTAAATTTTGTAATTAATGAAGTATTAATTTTGATTTTGAATTGGTAATTGGTTGTTTTAGTTGTGAGAATGTGGTATGAGTTATTTAGAAGTGAATAATTGTAAAAGAAGGTGATATGAGCTTGGTGATTGAGAATGATGAATTGATGAATTGTGTAACACCCTGACTACCCTAAGCCTTACCTCTAGCCGTAAAGCAAAGGTTAATCAAAGATTATAACAATTCTAAGGCTTGTACATATTTATATAAAAGGAAATAATATATTCTAGAAGGCCGATGAAGGATTAAGCTCAAAGACAGAATTTAAAAGCCCAAATAGTACTCACGAAGCTACAAACTTAAAGTACAGGACATATATATAATATGATAAGAGGTAATAATATAGTAGCATAAGAATCTAGTCTCGGCTCGTGGAGTTTAAGCCGGCTAGCTATATACAGATAGCATAGAAGTTTGACAATTAAAAATAGCTTATACAAATTGCTCTCTCAAAGGTAAGCCTCTAGGCAAAATAAATACAAAAGATGAGAGACATATGCAAAATAATCAAAAGACTTCCAAAAACAGAATGAAGATCCTCTGCTCTGTCACCACCAAGCAACTCACCGAGGTGGGTTGCGACCTGCATCTGAAAAACAACAATAGAATATGGTATGAGAACCGGGGGTTCTCAGTATGGTAACAGTGCCCAATAATGTAAGATATAAGGTTTCGGGACGCCGAAGGCAATCCTAAAACTTCATATCGATACAGAATATTCAAGCCTTAACAAAATAAAATAAATAACTTAAACCATAAACCATAAACAGGGTTATCTAAACTTAGGGAATTTCTAACTAATACTAAACCACACTGCTATATCCCCTAGCCTTCGCCAACCTACCCTTCACGCGACCCATCGCCACCACCTTCCTATCCTCCTCAACACCAGACAATCACAGATAATGCAAGCAAGTAAAGCACAGATAGTATTCATATATAACAAGTAACCCAAGAAGCAAGTAGGAATGTTATACAATTAGGCAAACTCAAGTAATCAAAGCAAAAAAGCACATAAGAGATGCATATGATGAATGTCTATCCGATTGGCTCGTGATATCACTTGTCGGTTCATAAATGCCAACCCGACACATCCTTTCAGATGTAGCTTTTCTGCCACGCCCACGGATATAGTGCCGGACACACTCTATTCATTCCCAGGGACATAGTACCCTGCACATTATCATTTTTAACCCAAGGATATAGTGCCTGGCACACTCTCAACATTCAACAAGGTCATCATTCTTTTCTGAGTCCTTAGCTCATCATAGCCATCATCAACTTTCCATTCCGAACTCATTAGCTCACCAGTTTCTCAATTCGTTGTCATTAACCACCAAGTTCACTACTCTTCCTTCTCCTTCAACCAAACTCATCCTCAGTACACCAGAAACCTAAGCCTCCATTCTCTAACTTTTCAAAATAGTCCAAATCAAATCCATCTAAGATCTTTCCCATGTTTGATACCCCAAAAATAAGCCCAAGAGTTTTAATTAGGTGTCATAGAAGTATACAAACTTGTTGGGAAAGTGAAATTGTTTAAAAACAAAGTTTAAGTTGTAAAACAGGGCGTATGCGTACGCACAGGGGTGTGCGTGTGCACGCCCAAGAGGATTTCAAAACATGTGCGTATGCACAAGTACCAAATTTTACAATTCTGTTCGCTTGTACAAGCTGTGCTTGCGCCCCCAACAGACTGCCTTTCCCAACGTGTGCGTGCGCACAGGGCTGTGCGTGCACACAGGTTGTAAATCTTCATTGGTTGTGTGCACGCACAGGCTGTGCCAGCGCTGCCAACAGCAAGCCTTTCCCCGTGTGTGCGTACGCACAAGGCTGTGCGTGCGCACAGGTATCGAAAAATCACAGGGGTGTGCGGACGCACAAGGTTGTGCGTGCGCACATACCAAAAATCACAAAATTCTGCAATATTGCAAAATTTCAGATTTTGACACCAAACTTTGAATGATCATAACTTCCTCTACAAAAATTTAAATTTTACAAACTTTATATCAATTTGAAGAGTTTTCAATGAACTTTAAATCTAAATAAATTTCAACAACTTTTGAAACTGAGGCACAAGTTATGACCCATCAAAGTTCACCAAAAACTAGTTTTTACCAAAAACCTTAAAGCTCCAATTCACCAAATCTCTCAATCCAAAACCAATTATTCACAACCCAAAAACACTAGACTCACTCAAGAATCCATACCAAATATTTATCAACCACATCAATCATACAATCATATAAACCATTTAATACTCACTTCATCCAACTCTAAATTCAACCTAACATCACATACAATTTCCTTAATACCACCACTCAAATTCTCAACAATAACCAATGCTACAAGTATCAATTCTTTCATTCTATTATCATCAATCAATCCATTCAATTCATCAAACTACCTCACTCATTTATTTTCAACATGAACCACAATAACTAATAATCAAAATCATCATCATCATCCAAAACCATCATAAACACTCATAATCATCATCAACCATCAACAACATCAACAATCACTACAAATCCTCATAAAACTCACATCCTTCAATATTAATCCTCAAATAACCTCAATATTAGTAATCATTATCAATATTTACATTACCACAATCAACATACACACTCACCAACATCAACCAATATCATAATATGTCATTAACACCCATAACCCTCATCAACAACAATAAGTCTCACATTCCCCATCAACCTTCATAATCATTAAAATACCAACAATGATCATCAATCATATAATCATCATCATTATCATTCCAATCCCTTCTACACAACACCACTACAACATCACTCAATCATCATCAAGAAACACCAATCATCAATTTTCTCATCAACATCATAATCAAACTCTAACATACACAACTCATAAAATCTTCATCACAATTCACATGTCACATACATAATCCAATCCACTATTTATTTAATTCAATCCTATCTTAGGGTCAACTAGCCTAAGTGTCCAGAAATATTACATATTACACAAAGAAAACCGAAACTATACCTTGGTCGATTCCCAAACACACAAAACACCAAAACGAAGCCACCAAGCTCAATCCAAAGTCTCAACCAACTCCAACAAATACCAAAACTCAATCTAACATCACATATATAACAAAATCAAAAACTAGAAACCACAACATACAATACCACAAGAATTTATGAGCAACTTTATCTTGTCCAAAGAGGATTGGGGCAATTTCTAATAATTATCCGCTACTAGAGATCACCTAAACAAGCAAAACCACAAAATCCACTCCAAAATCAAACCCCCAAAAATGCAGAAGTTAGGGCAGGAAAATGAGGAGTGGGTTTCGAGTTATTACCATCTTAGATAAAAAGGAAGAGCTTGTTGAGAGCTTCACGTGGCTGCAAACGGCTCGTCAATTGGAGTTCTGTAGCTCAAGTTATGGCTCCCGGAAGATGTAGGTGAATAGTGAAACCCCTCTTCTCCTCTCTTCCCCTAAAACCGTGCCTCTCTCTTATTTGGGTGGAAATGAGCTGAAAAGCTCATTTAATGAGCTTATATATGTTGGGCCTTGGGCTCGATTTGGGCTGGTCCAATCCCGTTAGCGTTTTTGGTCCGTTCGGCCCACTTTGGGCCAAACCTTTAAGATTAGTGCTCGATTTTCAATTCTAAATTATTTTTATCCTTTCAAAATAATAAATCAACTTTCAAAATCTTATTTTTCTCAAAACACAGTACCGGACAGACTTAAACCGGTTCGGCTGCCGGTTCGCGGGTTTTTCTCATTTTTTCGCAGAAAATACATTTTCTGACTCAGAAAAATTCATTGAATTCAAATTTTACCTTTATATTTTCAAATTAAAAATTTTATATTTTGAATCTATTTTAGACACTAAAATTATTTTATTAAAATGATTTTACATAAAAAAAAACTCCTGTTCTTACAAATTGTTGATTGATTGTTTATGATTTATGAGTTTATGAATTTATGAATTGATGAAATTTGGACTGGAGGCTGTGGATTTTGGGCCTGTGGCCAGGAAATGTGAGTTTGGTAAGTGTGATAAATTGAATTGATGAGAATTTGATGTGGTTGTGATTAGGTTAGTATTTGTTGAAATTGATTGTTGATAAGATAAGGATTGGTGAATTGTGAATGGAGATTATCAAATTGAATAGATAGAAAGGTAGAGGATGAAGAAAATATATCTTGAGATTGGTTAGAGGTGAATTGGTATGGTTTTGAATTAGTTTGGATTGTAAATTCTTTGAAATTTGGCAAATTCTGTTTTTAGGTCAAATAAATTTTTTACCAACTTTGGCGGACCGTAATCGAGTCCTCGAATTTGAAATTTTAATGAAATTAGATCTTTATGAAAGTTTATTCAATGGTCTTCCAATGGTTCATGAATGGTTGAAAAATTATTTTTAACGAAAAAGTTATGCGTATTTGAAGTTTTCGATAAAAATTGAATTCTACAGAATATCAGCTTTTTGAAAACCTGGTATGCATGTGTACGTGAAAACATCATGCGTACACGAGCGTTTGGCTCGGAAGTGCTCTCCCATATGCGAACGTGGCTCATGTGCGCGACCATGTCTTTTTGACACGCATGCGTATGCGGAGGGCGGTCTGCGTACGCGACTTTTCCAATTTTCAACTCATGCGTGCGGGGGAGCCATGTGTACGCATGACCACCCAATTTTGTAGAAAATATATTTTTTGTATTTTTAACCATTCTTCGAGCATTCTAAATTTCTGTAAACCCTATTATGAGTCTAAAGTCAGCGGAATAGAGGATAGAGGAGCTAGAAATAAGATTGAATGAGATTACGACATGAGGATGACAGTTTATGTTTAAAGTAGGATGAGGAGGATGATTGAGTATGAATGAGATATGAAGATATTTGTTTATGATTAAGACATAACGAAGATGATTATAAGAATCTGAGAGGATGATGATTGAGTATGAATGAGATATGGTGATGACTGATGATGATTTTGATTATGAACGGAATGAAATACAATTGAGAAGGAAGTCGATAATAGAATAAACTTTGAATTGAGATGTACCTACCTAGGTAGATGCAGTAGAGTAATTCTACTTGTTCCACGATGTGGTTGAGATGTACCTGCTTAGATAGATGCAGTGGCGTGGTTCCACTTACTCCAGGTTTAGCGAGGACGATGGTTTCATCCCGCTCGCGGAGATTTTGAGTTTTAACTTGGCAAAGATCGTGGTGGTGTATCACTTGAAAATTAATGTTTTTAGAAATGTTGAATTTTATGAGTCTTCTTTTTTCTTTCATAAAAATATTTTTATTCATAATTTATCTAGCCCAACCATTCTTTTAAACCCACTATCAGCTCAACATCACAAAAGAATATCCCTTTTCATTCCTATTAGGCCTCCATCCCTGCCTATTGAACCAACAAACCTACAATAATTACATTCCATTACTCCATCCTCTCTTCACCTAATACCCACCACAACCGAGTCATCATCCCTTACTAGCCCTCTTCTGCTTTTAGTGACTCCATCAAGTCCCTCTTCTCCTACCTCTCCTGCATCTGACCATCACCCCAACCTTCTCATCGTTATTTTATATTATCCTTGCACTCTGACTATGAGCCAAAGTCTTTTCAGGAAGCAAATATGTTATCCTATTGGCGTAATGCTATGAGAGATGAATTATTTGCTTTGGAGTTAAACCAGAGCTGGTGTTTAATTGATCATCCCCTAATATAAATTCCATCGGATGTAGGTGGATTTACAAGATAAAATGGTATCTTAACGGTTCCATTGAGCGATATAAGCTCGCCTTATGGCCAAAGACTTTGCTCAAATAGAGGGTGTGGACTTTTTTGAGATATTTTTTCGGTAGTGAACAACAATCAAAATTGTATTATCTCTGTCTTCAGTTAAGAAATGGTCAATTCACCACCTGGATGTGAATAATTCTTTCCTACATGAAAAATAGACACAAGAAGTTTACATGGCTCTTCTTCATGGTCTCATTTCTAGTCACTCAAACCAGTGCTGCTGCATACTTAAATATACGGATTACGCAAGATTTTGGGCATCAAGCATATGCACGAAGCATACGTACGCACAACAACCAGTTCACGTAGTACGTGAAATTTTGTACGTACAATGCCAAGGGCTAAACAGAGAAAGCAATTGAAGGATTTCAAGACCACGTACAACGTGAATTTGTTCACATGCAACGTGGGCTATCCAAGGAACAATTTGAATTAGGAATTGGCTTCACGTTGCACGTGAATCTTTCATGTACAATGTGGGGTTATGGACACTTCCCAGGGGCCTTAAATCTTGCCACAAGACCTCCAATTTTTCATTATTCACTTGGTCAATTCAAAGCTCAACTTAAAATCCCACTAATCACAACATTTATTAAGGATTTGCAAGAAGATAAGATTGAAAGCTTTGCTGGAGGCAATCATTAATTAGTTAGATTTGATTTATTTTAATTTGAATTATGTTTAAGTTTTGAATTTGAATTTCATTAGGGTTAGATTTTAAGGAGGAGAGGTAGACATTTTGGAGGATCTTCTCTACTTCAGGCTATTTTTGTTTTTTTTTCAAAGATTTCTCTAAAGAACATGAGCAACTAATTCTCCTTGGTTTTTTTTCCCTCAAAGATAGATATTATTTTATTATTATAAAATAATAATGTTTCCATAAGGAAGTACAAAAGAAGTTGGGTATTCCCAATTATCACTAAATGTGATTGGAAGACAAATAGTTTAAGAAAGAGTAAAGTAAGAATAAAGAGAAATTATTAGCATTCATCAGGTATGGCTATTGAGTTCACGCACTAGACTGCTGGCTTCTTGCACTATCTCCGGCGCTAGACTTATTAGCTTCTCAAAGACACACCTATTCCTCACTTTCTAAGTGCTCCAACACAGCGCCGCGATGAAGAGGATCTTTTGTCTACCTTCGATTTGAGCCACTATCCAAGATAAGGCTCGTTGCCACCAATTGATGAAGGTCTCCTCTTCTCTCTGCCATAAGTCAGGGGTTATTAAGCTTAGACTCCAGATTATTGAAGACAGAGGGCATTGGAACAAGGCATGAGAAATTGATTCATCTTTCAGCATGCATCTTGGGCAAATGGCAAGGGTGGATGCAAACCGGCTATGGATTTATTGCAAAACCAGAAGCTTTTCATGAAGACTCTTCCATAAAAAAAATCTTAATTTTACGAGGTAATTTCAATTCCCAAGTTCTATTCTATACTCTGTTGTTCTCTATGTTCTGAGACATCAATGAAGTAGGAGAATGAAAGAACTCATAAGCAACTTTGTATCCTGACCCAACTTCGTATATACCAGATTTTGTCCAATACCAATTAACTTCATCCTCCTCGTATGTTGGTTTGATGGAAAAAATTGTATTGCATATATCAACTGAAAAAATTGACTCAATCAAGTTTCTGTTCCAACTTCTATCAGGATTTAGTAGTGCACTAACATAATACACTTGCAGATTCGGTGGGATTGTCACTACAGCTTGAGGGACATTAAAGGGTAATGATGGTGGGAGCCAGGGATCATGGAAGATGCGGACATTAGCACCAGAGCCTATTTTCCATAACAAGCATTTCTCAATCACCTTGCGTCCTTCAAGAACACTTCTCCAGCCCCACGACGGTATGCTTCCTATCTCTGCCTGTAAGAAATTTGTATATCTGAAATATTTAGCTTTGAACATTCTTGACAGTGTAGAATTAAGGTATTTCATTAGACGCCAACATTGCTTGCCCAATAAGGCCAAATTTTGTACCCTTAGATCTTTGATCCCCAACCCTCCATATTTCTTCGGTCTCGTCATTGTGTCCCATTTAATCCAAACCATTCTTTATTCTGTGCCTTTTTGACCCCACCAAAATTGTGAGAGCATGCTATGAATCTCAGTTAACAGCGTGTCTGGGAGCTTGAAACAAGAAAGTGTGTAAATAGGAATCGCTTCCTCCACTGCTCTCAATAGCGTGTGCCTGCCACCTGAGGACAATAAACTTCTTTTCCAACCCATAATCCTCTTTTGAACTTTATCCTTGATAGCTCCAAAGGTTTCTTTCTTTGATTTCTGAACTATAGAGGGCAGCCTCAAGTATTTGTCTTGGACTCCGATATGTTCAATATTTAGTGTCTGCGCAATTGCTAGTCTTATGTTCTGAGGTGTGTTGTGACTGAAAAAGATGGCCGACTTGTTCAAATTGACTTTTTGCCCACTGAAGTCCTTGTAGATCTCTAGCAATTCCAAAATGCTTTGGCTTGTATTAGGTGAGCACTTGCAAAAAAGGATTGAATCATCAACAAACAAAAGGTGATTAATTGTTTGGCATCTCCGATTAACTTGAACTCCTTGAATTAATCTATTTTGCTCTGCCTTGTGTAGCAAGAAGGAAAGCCCTTCCGCACAAAAAAGAAATAGATATGGAGATAGGGGGTCACCCTGTCGGATGCCCCTATTTGGCCTAAAGTAGCCAAAAGGTTGCCCTTCCACAACAACAGAGTAAGAAACAGTCGTTACCAATTCCTTAGTCCAGTTAATCCATTTAGCATCAAAGCCCAGCTTTTCCATGATGTACCATAAGAATTGCCATTCAACCCTATCATAAGCCTTGCTTATATCTAGTTTAATAGCCATCTCATGATCTGCTCCACTTCTCTTATTTTTCAAATAGTGCATACATTCGTGGGCAATTAGAATATTATCTGAAATGAGTCTACCTTTGAGAAAAGCACTCTGATTTGGGCTTATGATTTTATTCATAATACCTTGTAGTCGGTGCACCATAACTTTAGAAATAATTTTACACATAATTGAGGACAAACTAATCGATCGTACCTGAGTCATGTCACTGGCATCTGGCACCTTCGGAATCAAACAAATTTGAGTATGGTTGAAACTTTTTAGAATTCTGCCACTGTGAAAGAAACTTCGCACTGCCTTAAAAATGTCACCTCCAACTATATCCCAGAAAAAGTGAAAAAACTTAGTTCTAAACCTGTCATCACCAGGAGCACTCTGAGCATGAACACTGAACATAGCTCTTTTGACCTCATCCATAGTTATCAGCCTTTGGAGCCTACGGTTCATGGAAGCTGTAATCTTAGGCTCCAAATCCTCCAAATATGGATTCGGATCAACCGAACAAGAAGAAGTAAAAATATCGTAGAAGTAGTCTTCATCTACCTTTGCTATATCCTCCGGTTTCAATGCAATTTCATTGTTCCTCCCAACTAATCTCCAAATTCTGTTCCTGCGCACCCTTGATTGAAATTTCTGGTGAAAGAATGTGGTGTTCTGATATCCTTCTTTTAGCCATTTGACTCTAGATTTTTCTCTCCAATAGCTCTCTTCTTTCATATATGCTAGCTCCAACTTCTCTTCCAATCTGGTAATCTCCTCTCCCCCATTGATTCCAGCCACCCGCAGCTCCTCTAGGCTAGCTTGAAGGTTCTCAATTTCTTTCCGAGAGTTTGCTTTGTGAGTTATTTGCCATTGAACTAATCTATGTCTACATTCTTTCAACTTTTGGGCCAAGGAGAACATAGCCGAGCCTACTACTTCCATTTTCTACACTTCGCTAACAATTCTTTTGACATCATCTTCTCCACACCAACGTTCCTGGTATTTAAAACGCCTTTTACTATGCCAGGATTGAGGAGCAGTTTCCATCAAGATAGGAGCATGATCTGAGCCTGATTCTGTGAGCCTGTGCACCACTGCATTCGGAAACTTCAGCTTCCATCCCATCCCTACTAAATAGCGGTCAAGCCTCTTGGTATGCGAAATTGCTACTCAGGTTGTGAATTGTTGTTCGAAATTGATTCCCTGGCAATGGCACCAGAAACGGATGCACAGGACCATGGTCTAAACATATCTTCACAACTTCGCCTAACTAACCAGCAAGTACACTGGGTCATCCAAGTAATACCTTACATGAGTAAGGGTCGAATCCCATGGAGATTGTCGATATGAAGCAAGCTATAGTCACCTTGTAAATCTCAGTCAGGCGGATATCAAATGGTTATGGAGTTTTCGAACATAATATAATAAAATAGGGATAGAAATACTTATGTAATTCATTGGTGAGAATTTCAGATAAGCGAATGGAGATGCTTTCGTTCCTCTGAACCTCTGCTTTCCTGCTATCTTCATCCAATCAGTCTTACTCCTTTCCATGGCTGGCTTTATGTGATACATCACCATTGTCAATGGCTACTTTCGGTCTTCTCTCGGGAAAATGATCCAAATGCCCTGTCACGGCACGGCTAATCGTCTGGAGGCATCACCCTTGTCAATGGATTCATCTTATCCTCTCAGTGAAAATGGTCAACGCACCCTGTCACGGCACGGCTATTCATCTGTCGGTTCTCGATCATGCTGGAATAGGATTTACTATCCTTTTGCGTCTGTCACTAACGCCCCGCAATCGCGAGTTTGGAGTTCGTCACAGTCATTCATTCATTGAATCCTACTCGGAATACCACAGACAAGGTTTAGACTTTCCAGATTCTCTTGAATGCCGCCATCATTCTAGCTTACACCACGAAGATTCTGATTAAGAGATCTAAGAGATACTCATTCAGTCAAAGGTAGAATGGAAGTGGTTGTCAGGTACGTGTTCATAGGGAATGATGATGATTGTCACGTTCAACACATTCAGAGTGAAGTACGAATGAATATCTTAGAAGCGAAACAAGATGAATTGAATAGAAAACAGTAGTACTTTGCATTAATCTTTGAGGAACAGCAGAGCTCCACACCTTAATCTATGGAGTATAGAAACTCTACCGTTAAAAATACATAAGTGAAAGTCCAGGCATGGCCAAGAGGCCAGCCCTCAAACGTGATCTAAGATAGCATACAACTGATCAAAAGATACCTAATACAATAGTAAAAGGTCCTATTTATAATAAACTAGCTACTAGGGTTTACAGAAGTAAGTAATTGATGCATAAATCCACTTTCGGGGTCCACTTGGTGTGTGCTTGGACTGAGCTTGTGTGTTGCACGTGTAGAGGTCTTTCTTGGAGTTGAACGCCAGTTTTTGTGCCAGTTTAGGCGTTCAACTCTGGTTTTGGATCCTTTTCTGGCGCTGGACGCCAGATTTGGGCAGAGAGCTGGCGTTGAACGCCAGTTTGCGTCGTCTAAACTTGGCCAAAGTATAGACTATTATACATTTCTGGAAAGCCCTAGATGTCTACTTTCCAACGCAATTAGAAGCCCGCCATTTCGAGTTCTATAGCTCCAGAAAATCCACTTTGAGTGCAGGGAGGTCAGAATCCAACAGCATCAGCAGTCTTTCTTCAACCTCTGAATCTGATTTTTGCTCAAGTCCCTCAATTTCAGTCAGAAAATACCTGAAATCACAGAAAAGCACACAAACTCATAGTAAAGTCCAGAAATATGAATTTAACATAAAAACTAGTGAAAACATCCCTAAAAGTAACTAGATCCTACTAAAAACATACTAAAAACAATGTCAAAAAGCGTATAAATTATCCGCTCATCACAACACCAAACTTAAATTGTTGCTTGTCCCCAAGCAACTGAAAATCAAATAGGATAAAAAGAAGAGAATATACTATAAATTCCAAACCATCAATGAAACATAGCTTCAATCAAATGAGCGGGACTTATAGCTTTTTACCTCTTGAATAGTTTTGACATCTCACCTTATCCATTGAGGTTCAGAATGATTGGCATCTATAGGAACTCAGAGTTCAGATAGTGTTATTGATTCTCCTAGTTCAGTATGATGATTCTTGAACACAGCTATTTTATGAGTCTTGGCCGTGGCCCTAAGCACTTTGTTTTCCAGTATTACCACCGGATACATAAATGCCACACACACATAATTGGGTGAACCTTTTCAGATTGTGACTCAGCTTTGCTAAAGTCCCCAATTAGAGGTGTCCAGGGTTCTTAAGCACACTCTTCTTTTGCTTTGGACCTTGACTTTAACCGCTCAGTCTCAAGTTTTCACTTGACACCTACACACCACAAGCACATGGTTAGGGACAGCTTGGTTTAGCCGCTTAGGCCAGGATTTTATTCCTTTAGGCCCTCCTATCCACTGATGCTCAAAGCCTTGGGATCCTTTTTATTTCCCTTGCCTTTTGGTTTTAAGGGTTATTGGCTTTTTGCTCTTGCCTCTTGGTTTTAAGAGCTTTTGGCTTTTTCTGCTTGCTTTTTCTTTTTTTTTTTTTCTTTCTAAGTTTTTTTTTTTCTGCAAGCTTTGTTCTTTGCTGCTTTTTCTTGCTTTAAGAATCATTTTTATGATTTTTCAGATTATCAAATAACATGTTTCCTAGTCATCATTCTTTCAAGAGCCAACATATTTAACATTCTTAAACAACAACTTTAAAAGACATATGCACTGTTCAAGCATACATTCAGGAAACAAGAAGCATTGTCACCACATCAATATAATTAAACTAAGTTCAAGGATAAATTCGAAACTCATGTACTTCTTGTTCTTTTGAATTAAAACATTTTTCATTTAAGAGAGGTGATGGATTCATAGGACATTCATAACTTTAAGACAAAGTTACTAACTACTAATGATCATGTAATGAAGACACAAACATGGATAAGCACATAACATAGAAAATGAAAAACAGAAGAAATAAGAACAAGGAATGAATCCACCTTAGTAATGGTGGCGTTTCCTTCTTGATGAACCAATGATGTCCTTGAGCTCTTCTATGTCTCTTCCTTGTCTTTGTTGCTCCTCCTTCATTGCTTTTAGATCTTCTCTGATTTCATGAAGGATGATGGAGTGCTCTTGATGTTCCACCCTTAGTTGCTTCCAATAATTGTGTGGAAGAAAATGTATATCCTGAGGTATCTCAGGGATCTCTTGATTTGCAGTCAAATGTTCTACCACTGAGCTATAGACCCTTAATGGAAGATTTTGTCTTCCCTTTCCTCTTTCTAGAGGTTTCTCTGGCCTTAAGTGCCATCAATGGTTATGGAAAAAACAAAAAAGCTATGCTTTTACCACACCAAACTTAGAATGTTGCTCGCCCTTGAGCAAAAGAAGAAAGAATAGAAGAAGAAGAAGAAGATATGGAGGAGATGGATGGATGTGTGTATTCGGCCATATGGGTGGGATTGGGTGGGAGAGAGATGTTGAATTTTGAAGGTAGTGGGTGTATGGATGTGAGTGGTAAATGGAAAACAGAAGGGATGATTATGAATGGAATGAGAGATGATGAGGTAGGTGGGGATCCTGTGGGGTTCACAGATCCTGAGATGATCCTGTGGGATCCACAGATCCTGAGATGATCCTGTGGGGTCCACAGATCCTGAGGTGTCAAGGCATTTACATCCCTGCACCAATTTAGGCATGTAAAATGCCCTTGCACACAACTCTGGGCGTTCAGCTCCAGGTTGGTGCCCATTTTGGGCGTTCAACGCCCATTTGTTGCCATTTCTGGCGTTGAACGCCAGAACCATGCTTGTTCTGGGCGTTCAGCGCCAGGATGCCGCCCATTTTGGGCGTTCAGCGCCAGAACCATGCTCTGTTCTGGCGTTGAACACCAGACAGATGCTTCCTCCAGGGTGTGATTTTTCTTCTGCTATTTTTGATTCCGTTTTCAATTTTTATATTTATTTTGTGACTCCACATGATCATGAACCTATAAAGACATATAACTAAGAAAAATATAGTTACATAAAAATTGGGTGGCCTCCCAACAAGCGCTTCTTTAATGTCAATAGCTTGACAGTGGGCTCTCATGGGGCCTCACAGATGTTCAGAGCATTGTTGAGACTCTCCAACACCAAACTTAGAGTTTAACTGTGGGGCTTTGGTTGACTCTACTTTGAGAGAAGCTTTTTATGCTTCCTCTCCATGGATGCAGAGAGAGATCCTTGAGTTGTAAACATAAGGTTGTCCTCATTTAATTGAAGGATCAATTCTCCTCTGTCCACATCAATCACAGCTTTTGCTGTGGCTAGGAAAGGTCTTCCTAGGATGATGGATTCATCCTCTTCCTTTCCAGTATCCAAGACTATGAAATCAGCAGGGATGTAAAGGCCTTCAACCTTTACTAACACGTCCTCTACTTGTCCATAAGCCTGTTTTCTTGAATTGTCTGCCATCTCTAATGAGATTTTAGCAGCTTGCACCCCATAAATTCCCAGTTTCTCTATTACAGAGAGGGGCATGAGGTTTATCCCTGAACCAAGGTCACACAGAGCCTTAAAGATCATGGTGCCTATAGTACAAGGTATTATGAACTTTCCAGGATCCTGTCTCTTCTGAGGCAATGTCAGTTGATCCAGATCACTTAGTTCATTGATGAACAAGGGAGGTTCAACTTCCCAAGTATCAATGCCAAATAATTTGGCATTCAGCTTCATGATTGCACCAAGAAACTTGGCTGTTTACTCTTCAGTAACATCCTCATTCTCTTCAGAAGAGGAATACTCATCAGAGCTCATGAATGGCATAAGGAGGTTTAATGGGATCTCTATGGTCTCTAGATGAGCCTCAGAGTCCTTTGGTTCCTCAGAGGAAAGCTCCTTATTGATCACTGGACGTCCCAGGAGGTCTTCCTCCTTGGGATTCACGTCCTCCTCTCCCTCATTAGGTTCGGCCATTTTGGTTATGTCAATGGCCTTGCACTCTCCTTTTGGATTTTCTTCTGTATTGCTTGGGAGAGTGCTAGGAGGGATTTCAGTGATCCTTTTACTCAGCTGGCCCACTTGTGCTTCCAGATTTCTAATGGAAGATCTTGTTTCATTCATGAAACTTACAGTGGCCTTAGATAGATCAGAGACTAAGTTTGTTAAATTAGAAGTATTTTGTTCAGAGTTCTCTGTCTGTTGCTGAGTGGATGATGGAAAAGGTTTATTATTGTTAAACCTGTTTCTTCCACCATTATTAAAGCCTTGTTGAGGCTTTTGATCCTTCCATGAGAAATTTGGATGATTTCTCCATGATGAGTTATAGGTGTTTCCATAAGGTTCACCTAAGTAATTCACCTCTGCTATTGCAGGGTTCTCAGGATCATAAGCTTCTTCTTCATAAGAAGCATCTTGAGTACTGTTGGATGCAGCTTGCATTCTATTCAGACTCTGAGAAATCATATTGACTTGCTGAGTCAATATTTTATTCTGAGCCAATATGGCATTCAGAGTATCAACTTCAAGAACTCCCTTCTTCATAGGCGTCCCATTACTCACAGGATTCCTTTCAGAAGTGTACATGAACTGGTTATTAGCAACCATGTCAATGAGTTCTTGAGCTTCTGCAGGCGTTTTCCTTAGGTGAATGGATCCACCTGCAGAAGTGTCCAGTGACATCTTTGATAGCTCAGATAAACCATCATAGAATATATCCAGGATGGTCCATTCTGAAAGCATGTCAGAAGGACACTTTTTGGTCAACTGTTTGTATCTTTCCCAAGCTTCATAGAGGGATTCACCTTCTTTCTGTTTGAAAGTTTGAACATCCACTCTAAGCTTGCTCAGCTTTTGAGGAGGAAAGAACTTGGCTAAGAAAGCCGTGACCAGCTTATCCCAAGAGTTCAAGCTATCTTTAGGTTGAGAGTCCAACCATATTCTAGCTCTTTCTCTTACAGCAAAAGGGAAAAGCATGAGCCTGTAGACTTCAGGATCTACTCCATTAGTCTTAACAGTATCACATATCTGCAAGAATACAGTTAAGAACTGAAAAGGATCTTCAGATGGAAGTCCATGAAACTTACAGTTTTGCTGCATCAGAGAAACTAATTGAGGTTTCAGCTCAAAGTTGTTTGCTCCAATGGTAGGAATGGAGATGCTTCTTCCATGTAAATTGGAATTAGGTGCAGTAAAGTCACCAAGCATCCTCCTTGCATTATTATTATTTTCGGCTGCCATCTCCTCTTCCTGTTCGAAAATTTCTGAAAGGTTATCTCTGGATTGTTGTAATTTAGCTTCTCTTAGTTTTCTCTTCAGAGTCCTTTCAGGTTCTGGATCTGCTTCAACAAGAATATTCTTGTCCTTGCTCCTGCTCATATGACAAAGAAGAGGGCACAGAAAAAAATAATAATAATAATATGGATCCTTTATACCACAGTATAGAGGTCCTTGTGTTAGTAGAAGAAAAGAAGAAGACAAAGAATGTGATGTAAAGAAAGAAACACAACTGTGAGGAGGGCAGAGATGTGAGATGCGATGTTAGTGAATGGATAAATAAATAGAAGGAGATGAGAGAGAAGGAATTTTCGAAAATAATTTTTGAAAAAGAGTTAGTGATTTTTGAAAATAGTTTTTTGAAAAATGTTAGTAGTTTTTCGAAAATTAAGATTTAAAAATTAAAATAATAGTTAATTAAAAAGAAATTTTGAAAAAGAAGGAAGATATTTTCGAAAATGAGAGGGAGAGAGTTAGTTAGGTGGTTTTGAAAAAGATAAGAAACAAACAAAAAGTTAGTTAGTTAGTTGAAACAAATTTTGAAAAGATAAGAAGTTAGGAAGTTAGAAAAGATATTTTGAAATCAAATTTTTGAAAAAGATAAGATGAGAAGATATTTTTGAAAAGATATGATAGAAATTAGTTTTGAAAAATATTTGATTTTTAAAATCACAATTAATGACTTGATTCACAAGAAATCACAATAGAACTTAAAGTTTGAATCTTTCTTAACAAGCAAGTAACAAACTTGAAATTTTTGAATCAAAACATTAATTGGTATTGTTATTTTCGAAAATTTGATATAAAAAATAAGAAAAAGATTTTTGAAAAACATTTTTGGAATTTTTGAAAATAACTAAGAAATTTGAAAAAGATTTGATTTTTGAAAAATATGAGATTTTTAAATTGAAAATTTGATTTGACTCATAAAAACAACTAAATTTTAAAAATTTTTGAAAAAGTCAATCCAAATTTTCGAAATTTTAAGAGAAAAAGGGGAAGATATTTTTTTTATTTTTGAATTTTTTAATGATGAGAGAGAAAAAAATTAAAAACATCATTTTCATGTTTTTCTCTTTTATTTTTGAATCAAAACAAGGGATGCATGCAAGAACACTATGAATGTCAAGATGAACACCAAGAACACTATGAAGATCATGATGAACATCAAGAACATATTTTTGAAGAATTTTTAATGCAAAGAAAACATGCAGACACCAAACTTAGAATTCTTTAATGCTTAGACACTAAGAATTCCAGAATGCATATGAAAAACAAGAAAAGACACAAAACATGCAAATGCAAAGATCAAACAAGAAGACTTACCAAGAACAACTTGAAGATTATGAAGAACACTATGAATGCATGATTATTTTCGAAAAAATGCAAGATGCACATGCAATTGACACCAAACTTATAACATGACTCAAGACTCAAACAAGAAACAGAAAAATATTTTTGATTTTTTTGATTTTCTAATTTTTTTTGGATTTTTTTTTCGAAAATTATTTGTAAAAGAAAAAATAAGGATTCCAAAATTTTTAATATGAATTCCAGGAATCTTGCCATGTTAGTCTAAAGCTTCAGTCCAGGAATTAGACATGGCTCACTAGCCAGCCATGCTTTCAATGAAAGCTCCGGTCCAAAACACTAGACATGGCCAATGGCCAGCCAAGCTTCAGCATGTAATTCAGACATGACATGCCTGACATACCCTACAATCGTATAACAGCTGATGGTTGGAAGCCTCAGTCCAAAAGAATTTAGACATGGCTTTACAGCCAGCCAGGCTTCACATGCTTCATGAAACACTAGAATTCATTCTTAAAAATTTTGAATCTAAAAAATTTTTTTTTTCGAAAACAGGTGAGAAAATTTTTGAAATATTTTTGAAAAATTTTTGAAAAGAAAACAAAAAGAAAATTACCTAATCTGAGCAACAGGATGAACCGTCAGTTGTCCAAACTCGAACAATCCCCGGCAACGGCGCCAAAAACTTAGTGCTGTTGCCGGATCAAACTTGGCACTGATGTTACCGGACCAAAAGCTTGCCGAAAACTCAAACAATCTCTGGCAACGGCGCCAAAAACTTGGTATGCGAAATTGCTACTCAGGTTGTGAATTGTTGTTCGAAATTGATTCCTTGGCAATGGCACCAGAAACGGATGCACAGGACCATGGTCTAAACATATCTTCACAACTTCGCATAACTAACCAGCAAGTGTACTGGGTCGTCCAAGTAATACCTTACGTGAGTAAGGGTCGAATTCCACGGAGATTGTCGGTATGAAGCAAGCTATGGTCACCTTGTAAATCTCAGTCAGGCGGATATCAAATGGTTATGGAGTTTTCGAACATAATATAATAAAATAGGGATAGAAATACTTATGTAATTCATTGGTGAGAATTTCAGATAAGCGAATGGAGATACTTTCGTTCCTCTGAACCTCTGCTTTCCTGCTATCTTCATCCAATCAGTCTTACTCCTTTCCATGGCTGGCTTTATGTGATACATCACCATTGTCAATGGCTACTTTCAGTCTTCTCTCGGGAAAATGATCCAAATACCCTGTCACGGCACGGCTAATCGTCTGGAGGTATCACCCTTGTCAATGGCTTCATCTTATCCTCTCAGTGAAAATGGTCAACGCACCCTGTCACGGCACAGCTATTCATCTGTCGGTTCTCGATCATGCTGGAATAGGATTTACTATCCTTTTGCGTCTGTCACTAACGCCCCACAATCGCGAGTTTGGAGCTCGTCACAGTCATTCATTCATTGAATCCTACTCGGAATACCACAGACAAGGTTTAAACTTTCCGGATTCTCTTGAATGCCGCCATCATTCTAGCTTACACCACGAAGATTCTGATTAAGAGATCTAAGAGATACTCATTCAGTCAAAGGTAGAACGGAAGTGGTTGTCAGGCACGCGTTCATAGGGAATGATGATGATTGTCACGTTCATCACATTCAGAGTGAAGTACGAATGAATATCTTAGAAGCGAAACAAGATGAATTGAATAGAAAACAGTAGTACTTTGCATTAATCTTTGAGGAACAACAAAGCTCCACACCTTAATCTATGGAGTGTAGAAACTCTACCGTTAAAAATACATAAGTGAAAGTCCAGGCATGGCCGAGAGGCCAGCCCTCAAACGTGATCTAAGATAGCATACAACTGATCAAAAGATACCTAATACAATAGTAAAAGGTCCTATTTATAATAAACTAGCTAGTTGGGTTTACAGAAGTAAGTAATTGATGCATAAATCCACTTCCGGGGCCCACTTGGTGTGTGCTTGGGCTGAGCTTGAGTGTTGCACGTGTAGAGGTCCTTCTTGGAGTTGAACGCCAGTTTTTGTGCCAGTTTGGGCGTTCAACTCTGGTTTTGGATCTTTTTCTAGCGCTGGACGCCAGATTTGGGCAGAGAGCTGACGTTGAACGCCAGTTTTCATCGTCTAAACTTGGCCAAAGTATGGACTATTATACATTGCTGGAAAGCCCTGAATGTCTAATTTCCAACACAATTGGAAGCGCACCATTTCGAGTTCTGTAGCTCCAGAAAATCCACTTTGAGTGCAGGGAGGTCAGAATCCAACAGCATCAGCAGTCTTTCTTCAACCTCTGAATCTGATTTTTGCTCAAGTCTCTCAATTTCAGTCAGAAAATACTTGAAATCACAGAAAAGCACACAAACTCATAGTAAAGTCCAGAAATGTGAATTTAACATAAAAACTAGTGAAAACATCCCTAAAAGTAACTAGATCCTACTAAAAACATACTAAAAACAATGTCAAAAACGTATAAATTATCCGCTCATCACCTCTCCTTCACTAAATCCTCTCCTTGTCTTCGGTTTGTCCACGTGAAAGGCTGCCCCACCATTCCAATATCCACTAATTCGTTGCTATCAATAAAATTAATGAATATTGCAATGGTAGTTGCTGATTTTTGGCCTCCACCCTCCTTTTCCGCTTGACTTATTATAGCATTAAAATCTCCCACTATTACCACTTTTCCTTCCAATTGTTGACTAATTGTTGTAAGCTCCTCAAACTATAAGGTTCAAATTTGTTCTGAACAGCTCAAATGGACACCAATGAACGTCCATACCCCATTATTTTCGAACTCCTTAACTTCAGCTGCTACAAAGAATTCCCCACTATTTATAATTTGAACATTGATGCTGTCCTTCCAAGCTAGCGCAAGTCCTCCTGCCATTCCTGACGGGTTAACAATATACCAGTTTTCATAGCTGCATGCCCGGAGTTTTGCTTCCACCTGTCGAGATTGGTTCTTTATTTCACTTATGAACACAATCTCGGGGGAGTGGGATTTACATATCCCTTTTAGGGTGTGAATTGTCAGTGGTCTTCCCAAACCCCGACAATTCCAAACTATAGTTCTCATGGCGCCTTGGGTGCCATTTGTAGGCTGGCACCCTCCACCCCCTGTTCAACTGCATTTTCATCCTCTATTCTTGCTTTCTTTGTAGATCCTTCAACTATACCACTCATCAACCTTTTTTTGGATCCAGCTTTAGTATCCAACCCTCCAGTACCTTGACTTGCTAATTTTTTCCACTTTCTGCCTTCCTTTGTTGTGAGACATTGCCCAATAGTGAATTACATAGGTTGTCCTTCATCCTCCTTGGCATTGGACTGACCAGCTATGATAACCTCCATGCATTCTGTTTTAGAGTTGGCTGATTGAGGTGACTCAGGTGCTGCCTTGTTGTCAGCATTTTGTGGTTTCAAACTTTGTTCCTCCTCTTGCATTGACATTCCTATAAATTCCTCCAATAAGCAATTTAAGACTGGCTTTTTCTTACGTTGAGTAGCCTTATTCTGATTCTGGACTGAGTTGTTGAATGTTCTTTCTCTTTCAGAGTTAATTCATATTCCCACTTGGCTAGCTTTAACTCATTCACCAATGTCATCCTCTTTTACCCTATCACTCTCTGTGTCCTTCAGCAAATCGTGGCAGTTTTTCACCTCGTGCCCCAATTTTGTGCAGTAGGTACAGAACATTTCAAGTCCCTCATAGCGCAATGCCACCTCTACCTCCTTTTTATTAGGTCCTGCAACAATTAACTGATCCCTTACTTTCTTGGTAGCTTCAATATTGATCTTAGCCTTTACAATCCTAGTTTCTCTGCCTCTCATCTGAAATTTACCTACCTCTAACACTGTGCCCAGCCTCTCTCCCAATTTACGTCCACCTTCGAGGGTTTTAAACGATTCTGGTAAACCCCAAAATTGAATCCAAATTGAAAAATTAGAAATAATCTCTTCATCACCCTTCTGATCTTCCTTCCATCTCTTGACATGGAGCACGTAATCCTTGAATAGCCATGGAGAACCACGTTTAACACGCAAGATATCCACCTCTTTATTAAAAAAGAATTGGAAATTGTCCCCTTTATCACTCACGCTAAATCCCTCTAGATTTCCCCATATAGCCTTTAAAGCATTCCCCATGGTTCCAACTGAGAAGATTTTGGAAGCAAAGAGTCTGCCATAGAGACTATGGGAACAAGTATTAATACCTTCTGATATGTCTGCCTCTTCCAGTGGAATCACATTCCTACCTCCTTTTCGGTTGTCTTCCTCGGTCCGATCTTCATCCCACCTTGCCTCAGCCATGCTGATTACGTAGATTATCTTTATCAAACCAGTAGTCAAACTAATTCTTCTTGGTTAAGGTTAGGAGCTCTGTTGATTCCATAGATTAATATACTAGCTTTTTATACCTTTGATTTATGCATTGATATCTTTTCAAGAATAGGTTTTCACTCTTCATCCTAAAGGGTTTGAATGTGTTGGAAAACAATTCTTCTCTGACTTGAATTCTTTTAACTTCTTGAAAAAGTTGATTAATTAAATTAAGTTTGAAAACCAATTCTCACAAATTTTAAGTTTTGAAACTAGACTTGATAAGTGACATAAAATCAACTAGGGGAGATTCTTATGAATTGTGCGGTTTATGAATCAATAAACGTGCTTAACTCTTTTCTTAAAGTATATATATATATATATATATATATATATATATATGTATGTATGTATGTATGTATGTATGTATGTATGTATGTATGTATGTATGTAATTAGAAGGAATTATTAAATGAGAAGCCTGAAAAGGAATAAAAAGAAAATCCGCAAAGTTTAGGTCGGCTAGGATTATAGAAATAAAAATAGTTGATAAAATTTTCTATCTCTCCTAAATATACAACATAGCCTCTATAGGTAAGTTTCCAAACAGTTAATATATACATACACATCTTTAATATTTTGAGAGAGAGAGAGAGAGAGAGAGGGAGGGAGAGAGATCTAAACAAAATGAAATACAGAACTTAAGATAACTTTGTCGTCTTCCAAACAAACTCTAACCCATTGTAGAGCATTAGGACTTGCATCTGAAAAATAGTGGATACATGGGGAATGAGAACTCCCCCGACTCATCAATTTTCGGTACAATAAAAATGTCAAATAAATACAATATAAGATAACAAGAAACTCACTAAGAAATCTTAAACTTCACCCATCATTATTTCAATCCTAAGTTCTCACTATTCCGAAATCAGGCAACTATCATAAGAAATTCTAATCTAACTCATCCTTATCCAAATTTCATGGTCCTCCAAATTCTAAACAGAACAGCCCTCAGCGTCCACCGACACCAGCATGAGGGACCTCTCAGATATACAAACATAAGCAAGGCAATTAAGTAATACACAAGTAAATTCAAATAAAGCAATTAGCATATAGTCATTTAATATGTACAAGTAAATAAACCATGGCAAGTAGTAAACCCAAACAAATCAATCAAATGCAGATGATGTATGTCTGTTCTACTGGCCATGAGCTCACGTGTCGATTACTTTGCCACAACTCGACACATCTGATAGCTAATTCGGATATTGTCCTATTGAAAACTTGTGGGTGATAAACCACCACGATCCCCACCTAATAAGTGGTACACCACCATGATCCTCACAAAATTTTATCTAATTATACAATTTTATATATTACTTTTTTTCTAAAATGTATATATATACTTTTTAGAGTTATTTCGAATCAAATAACATATAAAAAGATATTAGAATCCTATAATTAAATAACTAAGGATTTTGCGAACTAGTACGAAATAAAAGTATAATTTTTTATCGTAAAAAACTAAAAATTCATTTTTTTATTAAATTTACAAAAAAAAATGATAATTTTCCTAATAACCCTTAACGGAAAAATCGAAAAGGAGAAGAAAAATTGTATGTGAAAATTTTAATGAACACTTATCAAATTAGTGGAATTTAAACTTAAATAATTAAATTTGAACCAAATAATAAAAATAAGAAAAATTAATACTCTTTTCATATAAGATGTTTAAATATATTTTATTTTTACAAAAATTAAATAAAATATATTTTAGTCTATGTAATTAGAATATTTTTTAATAATTATTTTTATATATAAATTAGTGATAATTATTTTTATATATAAATATTTACCTAAAATATATATTGCACAAGTTTTTAACGTGAACCTTGGGTAAATAAATTAAATTATTAAATAAAACTGCAAAAATTTAAAAATTATATAAAAAATAAAATTCTGCAGGAAAAGAGAAAAATAATTATTTTATTGTTTCAAAAAATTAATATAAAATAATATACTTATTATTAGTTTAATAATTTTTACTTATTTTTAATATTTTAACTTGATACAAAAATATTTAGTTCAAATTTTTTATATATTTTATGATTCATGAAAAATATTTAAAATAATTAAAATTTATCACACTAATATTAATATATATTTTATATTATCATTAACATTATAATAGTAGTAAAACTAATAATATAAAATATATTTATTATTATAATGTATTTTATTTATTTTTAATTTTATATTATTAATCATGAAATATAAAAAATTAAGGTTAAATATGTAAAAAGTTTAAATATTTTATATTATGAAATAATAATAATAATAATAATAATAATAATAATAATAATAATAATAATAATAATAATAATAATAATAATAATAATAATATATTTATGGTTAAAGTAATAAGTTTATTTATTTTTAATATTTTATTATTAATCATAAAATATACAAAAATTTAAATTAAATATTTTGTAACAAATTAAAATATTAAAAATAAATTAATTTATTATATTAAGAATAAATGCATATTTTATATTATTATTACTAATATATATTTATAATTATAATAATAATTATTAAAAAATATTTTCATTAAAAAAACTAAAATACATGTTATTTAATTTTTATTGAAAAATGTTTTTAAAAATAAAAAATTCATTTAAACATTTTTCAAAAAAGAAAAGCGTCATTTTTTCAAAAATAAACTTTAAAAAAAACTAAAAGTTGATTAAATAAAAAAATATTATTTCAAAAAAAATATTTTAATTGTAATTTCTGAAATGCCTTTTTGTTTTTTGGTTTAGGATGAATTTGTTGTACTCCCGATAAACTACACTAGGCATCTTCATAAATATAAGATTAGGTGAGAAGAAAAGTTAATTAACAATGGCAATCATTGTTATCGTTTGCAAAGTACATAGAAATACACAAGAGTACACAAGAATAAGTCAAATTATTTTAGAAAAATAATAATTATTTAAATTTATAATAAAAATCCAAAAATTAAAATTAAAATAATTTATTTTTAAAAATAATATTTTTTTATTTATTAGAACAAAAATCATTTTGAATTCGTCTAATTTACCGTGAAACCGAGAAAATAATGAGCAAAGTTCCAAGCCAAGACCCGTGTCAATGACACGAGAACAACACTAATAGACACGTGTCAGATATTTGCTTAGTTGCTTACACAATACACAGCGTAGAATCGTGAACAATTGGAGGCACAAGTGGTGCAATACACAACGTGAATCGTGAACAATTAGAGACACAGGCGGTGCTCTAACACAATAAACCTCGTGTCAATTATTCAAGATTTTTTTTATAAATAAATAATTTAATTATTTTATTTATTAAAATAGGTAATTTATGTTGTATTTATTAATTTATAATACATTAATTTATCTTTTTTATCATATAAATGAAATATATTCATACTACATTATAAACAAGATACGTATATTATTATTAAACAATTACGATTAATAATAATACACATAACTCATTTAGATATGTGCATTTTTTTTAAATTCTATATATATTCATAATTATTTTGTTTACACAATAAATAAGATAAATAAATGTAAAATAAATTAATAAATAAATTATAAATTATATATTTTGATAAATAAAATAATTAAATTATTTATTTATAAAAAAATTTCAGTTACTCAAAAATTATTTAACACATATTTTAAAAATAGACCGCTGTTTCAATAAAAATACTAAAACATATTCTCATAAAAACATTCACGTTAAAAATATATTTTGTTTGAGTAATTATATTTTAAATAAAAATAATATATTAATAATATATTAAAATTAAATTTTATAATTTGTTATTAAATAATAAAAAATAACAAATATTTTTATATAAATATAATTATAAAATTTTATTAAAATACATAATTTAAAAATATTATTGTTACGGTGGAAATAAGTAATAACTTTTTTCTATAGATTTTAATAAAACGAATGAGTTTATATTACTATTTTTAAAAGAAAATGTCTAATAAGGATTCTAACTCTTAAAAAAAGGTAAAAATCTTTTATTTATAAAAACATATAAAATTAAAAATGATAAATAACAATTATAATTACAACATGATTCAGTATAATTTATTTTTTATTCTTAAAATACTTATAAATGTGTTTAAAAAAGTACAAAAATTTTACTTTTGTTGCAACATAAATCATTAGAAGTTAGAACATATAAAATTGAAAGTGAATATGTGATTTCTTCGCTAACTGGAGAGGAGGAGAGTCATGACTCCCAAGTCATGAGCCTATTATTTAACACAATCGTTACTAAACCAAATAACAATAACAACAAAAACAATCAGCACAAACCTTAGCCTTACACAGAAGTTCGCACGGCCTAGATTAAACCATACACCAGTTACCTCTATCAACGAAGGCGACATTGCATGGATAAAAAGCTTACTTCGAAAAGGGCTATTTCTAGCAATGAAGCCAAGTGGCCAATGCGGGAAGTTCTTCTGCAACCTCGCTCGAGCTACCAACACCGGATGCCCTTCAACTACTCGACTAGACCGTCCTCGCAGGAATGCTTTTGTAGGGTTTCACACAAACGTTTCACTCAACAATCGTTTTCTCTAGGGGTGTGCATGGGTTGGGTGAAACCGGATTTCATGTGACCCAGACCCGAATCCGGCCCTAGACCCGATGAAACCTATACACTTTCAGGCCACGATTATACTGGGTAAAAAACGAGCTATTAACATTACATTATCTTGATACCTTCTTATAAGCTAGCATGTGAAAATATCCAAATTTTCAACACTCCAACCATTATTTGACATGGTAAAACTCACTTAGAAAAATATAACAAGAACCAACTCATTTTTTAAAATTAAAGCATAATCATAATCAATACTAATATTGTCTAATAACATTAAATATTTAAATCCATACAAATAACACAATTATTATGCATTAGTCTAAAATCTTATGCATTTTAAACATAAAACATTAACTTATAGTCTTATAATAACTAATAACACAAAATATTAAAGTTTACAATATTTAAATTCCACATAAGAATAGCCATCATCCGTCACTAATAACACAAAATATTAATTGTGTATGATGACCTGGCCACCGGGCCAAGTTCGGGTGACCCGAACTATGGCCCAGACCCGACCCGAAATAATGACCGGGTCTATTTTTGAGACATTTACCCGACCCTAGACCCAATGAAATCACATTAAAATAGCCTCGAAAGTGTTCGGGGCCGGACCGGGTCTTCGGGTCGGGCCGGCCCATGCACACCCCTAGTTTTCTCAAACACTGCCTTGCTTGGGGAAGGCGAAATGATTTCGCGAAAATGTAATGAAGGAAAAGCAACCATCAAGTGAAAATTTGTCTTTAAAATTTATTTTTTGGTGCAAAAGACGATTTTAAAACAAACTGGAACCTTTAGACTATTTTGTAGCGAAAAAAGGGCAGAAACGAAATAAATTTTTTACCTCTACGTTAGGGACCAAAATCGTACTTAACCATAATAATAATAATAATACTAATATTTGAAATGTTATTAATATTATTTGAAATATTTAATTTTTAAGAATTTGGTCTAATTTAAATTATTAATAATTTTTATTATTTTTAAAAAATATATTTTTATATTTACAAATACATATATTTTATTTACATGATAAATGAGATAATTTTTAATGTATCTCATTTACATTGTAAACGAAATATATGAAAATTGAATATCTCGTTCACAGTATAAATGAAATGCATTAAAAATTATCTCGTTTATAATATAAACAAAATAAGAATAGATAACATATTTTTATAATAATTTTTAAAATTATTTAATTTAATAAATAAAATATTTATTTAATTTTATATAAATAAAAAACCAACGGTGGATGTTACAGTTTTTGTCAATAATTTAGTGAATCAATAGTCCATAAACTCATTAATTATTCAGTGAATCAGTGCTCCATACATTTTTTATTTTTAAAATAGTTTTTTAGAGTTAAAATATCTATTATATCTTTTATACTTATTTTACCTTTTTTTAATTAATAAAAAACTTATTTTAACTTTTTTTTCAATTTATAGTCTAGTAGTCTACAGAAGAAGAAGAAAGAAGGTATGAGACACTGAATTATTTATCGTTGTCGCCACTCCATCAGGAATTTATCATACCACCTTCAACAATTCAACACCAGTCAATTCGAATTAATGAAAAAAGAACAACCATATTTATCAAAGGCGACGTTGTCGCAGATCTAAGAAATAGAGGAAGAGGACAGCGAGAGAAGAAGAATGAAAAGTAGGGAAGAGATCGAAAGTAGATGCATGGTGGGCGAGGACAGAGGCGGAGGTGTGTGGGTAAGGAGTGTCGCGGACAAATGCAGAGACGGAGGAATGGTGAGGAAGAAGAGGGTGATGGAGGCCGAGAGAGTAGCAGGGGAGGAGGGTAGCCGCGGAGGTGTGGTAGGAGAGGAGAGAGGGGGAAGAACACACGATGAAAAAGTGGTAAAGAAAAAACTAGGTAATTAACTAAAATTAATTAGACTTATGGATAATCATATCTTTCAAATTTTAAAATTAAATTGAATTTTGAGTGCCAATGAGCAATAGCTCAAATGGCATAGACTCCCCATACTCAATTAAGAGGTTGCGGGTTCGAGTCTTCTATCTTTCCAAATTTTAGCCAATGAGCAATAGCTCAAATGGCATAGACTCCCCATACTCAATTAAGAGGTTGCGGATTCGAGTCTCCTATCTTTCCAAATTTTGGAGAATTAGAGTGCTCTGTTAGGGTTTCTTAGTGCTCTGTTAGGGTTTCTTAACGGAGTTCCTAGTGCCGTCAAGGCTACATTATCAAGATCAATTAAATCTCAATACAAGTCTACGTAATCTGCATGGCTGAGACAACGAGGGATGAAGATCGGATCGAAGAAGACAACCTGAAAGGAGGTAGGAATGTGATTCTACTGGAAGAGGCAAACATATCAAAAGGTATTAACGCTTACTCCAATAGTCTCTATGGCAGACTCTTTGCTTCCAAAACCTTCTCAATTGGAACCATGGGGAATGCTTTAAAGGCTATATGGGGAAACCCGGAAGGATTTAGCGTGAGTGACAAAGGGGATAATTCATTCCAATTCTTTTTTAATAAAGAAATGGATGTCTTGCGTGTTGAACGTGGTTCTCCATGGCTATTCAAAGATTATGTGCTCCATGTCAAAAGATAGAAGGAAGATCAGAACTGTGATGAAGAGATTATTTCCAATTTTCCAGTTTGGGTTCAATTTTGGGGTTTGCCAGAATCGTTTAAAACCCTCAAAGTTGGACGTAAATTGGGAGAGAATCTGGGCACAGTGTTGGAGGTAGGTAAATTTCAGATGCGAGGTAGAGAAACTAGGATTGTGAAAGCCAAAATCAATATCGATGCTGCCAGGCAAGTAAGAAATCAGTTAATAGTGGTAGGACCTAATAAAAAGGAGGTAGAAGTGGCACTGCGCTATGAGAGACTTGGAAAGTTCTGTACCTATTGCGCAAAATTGGGGCACGAGGTGAAAAACTGCCATGATCTGCTGAAGGACACAGAGTGAGATGGTAAAAGAGGATGACATTGGCGAATGGGTTAAAGCTAGCCAAGTGGGAACGCGAATCTACTCTGAAGGAGAAAGAACATTCAACAACTCAACCCAAAATCAGAATAAGGCCACTCAACGTAAGAAAAAACCGGTCTTAAACTGCTTATTGGAAGAATTTGCAGGGATGTCAATGCAAGAAGGGAAACAAAGTTTGAAACCACAAGACACTGGTAACAGGGCAGCACCTGAGTCACCTCAATCAGCCAATTCTAGAACAGAATGCATGGAGGTTATCATAGCTGGTCAGTCCAATACCAAGGAGGATGAAGGGCAGCTTATGCAATTCGCTATTGGGGAGTGTCTCACCACAGAAAAAGGTAGGAAGTGGAAAAGGTTAGCAAGACAAGGTGCTGCAGAGTCAGATACTAAAAGTGAACCCAAAAAAAGGTTGATGAGTGGTATAGCTGAAGTAACTACAAAGAAAGCAAGAACAGAGGATGAAAATGCAGTTGAACAGATGGTGGAGGGTGCCAGCCTACAAATGGCACCCAAGGTGCCATGAGAACTATAGTTTGGAATTGTCAGGGTTTGGGGAGACCCCTAACAATTCACACCTTAAAAGGGATCTGTAAATCCCACTCCCCCGAGATTGTGTTTATAAGTGAAACAAAGAACCAATCTCGACAGGTGGAAGCAAAACTTCGGGTATGCGGCTACGAAAACTGGCATATTGTTAACCCGACAGGAGTGGCAGGAGGACTTGTGCTAGCTTGGAAGGACAGCATCAGTGTTCAAATTATTAGCAGTGGAGAATTCTTTGTGGCAACCGAAATTAAGGAAGTCGGAAGCAGTGAGGTATGGGCGTTCATTGGTGTCCATTTGAGTTGTTCAGAATAAATTCGATCCTTACAGTTTGAGGAGCTTATAACAATGAGGCAACACATGGAAGGAAAAGTGGTAATAGCAGGCGATTTTAATGCTATAACAAGCCAAGCGGAAAAGGAGGGTGGAGGCCAAAAATCAGCAACCACCATTGCAACATTCACTAATTTTATTGACAGTAACGAATTGGTGGATATTGGAATGGTGGGGCACCCTTTCACGTGGACAAATCGAAGATAAGGAGAGGATTTGGTGAAGGAGAGGCTTGACCGCTATATAGTTGGGATGGAATGGAAGTTGAAGTTTCCGAATGCAGTGGTGCACAGGCTTACAGAGTCAGGCTCGGATCATGCTCCAATTTTGATGGAAACCGAACCTCAATCCTGGCATAGTAAAAGGCGGTTTAAATACCAGGAACGTTGGTGTGGAGAAGAGGATGTCAAGAGAATTGTCAGTGAAGTGTGGAGAATGGAAGTTGTAGGCTCGGCTATGTTCTCCTTGGCCCAAAAGTTGAAAGTTTGTTGACATAGACTAGTTCAATGGCAGAAAACTCACAAAGCAAACTCCCGGAAAGAAATTGAGGACCTTCAAGCTAAACTAGAGGAGTTGCGGGTGGCTGGAATCAATGGGGGAGAGGAGGTTACCAGTTTGGAAGAGAAGTTGGAGCTGGCATATTTGAAAGAAGAGAGCTATTGGCGAGAAAAATCTAGAATCAAGTGGCTAAAAGAAGGAGATCAGAACACTAGATTCTTTCACCAGAAATTTCAATCAAGGATGCGAAGGAACAGAATTTGGAGATTAGTGGGGAGGGACAATGAGATTGCATCGAAACCGGAGGATATTGCAAAGGTAGCTGAGGACTACTTTTGCGATATTTTTACTTCTTCTTGTTCGGCTGATCTGAATCCATACTTAGAGGATTTGGAGTCTAAGGTTACAGCTTCCATGAACCGTAGGCTCCAAAGGCCAGTAACTATGGACGAGGTCAAAAGAGATACATTTAGTGTTCATGCTCAGAGTGCTCCTGGTGATGACGGGTTTACAGCTAAGTTTTTTCACTTTTTCTGGGATATAGTTGGAGGTGACGTTTTTAAGGCAGTGAGAAGTTTCTTTCACAGTGGCAGAATTTTAAAAAGCTTCAATCATACTCAAATTTGTTTGATTCCAAAGGTGCCAGATGCCAGTGATGTAACACCCTAACTACCAAAGCTCGCACTTCCGGCTGTGCGACTCTGATAGCTCGGACATTACGACGACACTTATATTATTTAATACTAAAATATGAGCCTGTTTAAAATTTTAAACCGCAATACCGCTCCCAAAGATACTTTCATTCGATAACGTACATCCATAAATACCATTCAACTTACAACAACTCATAAAGAGTACATCCATATATATATATATATATACATAAATATATATAAATAATATTACAAACATAATACAATACAATTCCTATCCCTCTTACAGATTATATCGAGATAAAGGCGAGGGTACAATAAACCATAACTAAAACAATATAGAGCATCATAACAACAATTAAATAAGCTCTTCGTAACTTCTGCGCCCATATCCTGAAAGGGGAAAAATGTAGGGGGGTGAGAACATCATCCTCGAAAGGGTTCTCAGTAGAGGGTTTTTGGGAATTACTGTAATAGGATACATGAAGATAAACCGTACCAATGATTAATAACCATCTTATGCCTCTTTTCAAAAACAACCGTTTACAATAAAAGAGAAATCTGAAATCCTTTTTCTAAAAGAAGAAACTGTTCATTTAAAACAATATTCAAAAGCATTTCAGAAGGTTTATCTATGCTGAACCAAATTAGCCTTTCACGTATTTCCAAACCATAACCACAATACCGAAACCAACCATCGGTCCATCTCAATCCAACCACGGCCCTAGGCCCAAACAATCCAACCAACAACCAATCACCACAATCCAACAGAGTCCCAGATGCAAACACAGGAAGGAAGTTCAAGCACAAACAAACAGTTATTACAAGTAGAACAGTTAGCAATTAATCACATAGGCAAACCAAGTATAATATGCACACCCAACCAATGTCACACAAATGCATATGATGCATGCCTGTCCCTAGTGGCTGATGATATCATCTGTCGGTTATAGAGCCAACCCGACAAGTCCTGGTAGCTAACCATTGAACTGTCCCTCTGTCGTGCATCCCCAACTCGAGTTATACTCATCATAAACTTGATCATAATCATGATCCATATCCATCACCCTCACTGGTGAATATTTATCCATCACCATCACTGGTGAATATTTATGGGGGCGAGCTCATCCGGGTCTTTCACAGTGCCCGGCCACACTTACGACATAGGGTCAACAGAGTATCAAGTCTCGACCTGGAGCACGTGGTGGCTAGCCACTGCTACTACCCAGGGCAACTCGTATCTCAGATAGTGGAAGTGCAACATTCACATCTATCAATGATTCAGCATAAACATGCATTCAATCTCATCCATGGATCAACATCCATCTCAGCCATCCGGCTCACGGTTCAGTCCAGAACCAGCCAATATTCATATCATACACAGCCATTCCGGCTCACAACAAAACAGCACTTCCACCATTCAACATCATTAAATTCATAAAGTCGGCATTTAAGCCATAAATCATTTTCTCAATTCATTTCACTTTGAAATCGAGTTTCAACTCTTTTCAGCCTTGGCTTTAAAGATCTCATTTCTCAAATCATCTCAGGCTCATAAGCCACTTTTACTCAAGGTAAATTCCCCTTTGAAAACAATGCCACTCTCGGCATCCTCTTTCCAAACTTCCATAACCATGGCAAGTTAAAGATTTATTTTGAAACATTCAAAATCATCCATTCAACAATGGGATTTTATAACAAAGTTTCTCGGCAGAGTCCCAAGTCTTTAGGGGAGAATAACATATCTCATTTCGCCAAATTCATTTAAAATCATTAAAACATTGGCTTTCTGATTTGAGTAAGAAAATAGGATCTAAGCCAAACCGAGTCACGTAATCTTTACTTCTTTCAAAACCATTTCCTTTACTTAAACAAAACCGGCTTCAATTCCATAATTAAATCTGAAGCGTTTCAAACTGATAAGAGAATCCTTTTTGTTGTGTTAAACTAGAGTTCAAAAGATACTTTGAATCTTATTTAAAACGTCAAAATAATGAGGCTCATCACTCGAAATCCAATTCCTTTTAAAATCACGAAAACTCTCCCAAGGGACAATCTTTGTGTTTAATAGAGAAAAACATAAACCCGTTTTACCTTTTAAAACAGCCTCAAAGCAAAATTCTCTTTCGAATGACTTGTACCCAAAGACATACTGTTCTTCTTGGAAAATAAGGAGAAATCATGATTCTCTTTTCAATAATTCTTTCAACGCATAACTTCATTGCTTTCTTAATTGTTCTAAGTAAAGGTAATAAAAGAAGCCATAATTTCACAATCCTCAAAATAGATAGGAAAGGCATTAAACTTAAAATTCCCCAATTAACATTTCAAATAAGGACTCGGATTCTATAGAAATTTCGGCAGCACCTCCCCTAAAACTTGGACTTTTGCCACCCGGTTCGGGTCCCAACTAAACCGTTTTCTCATTCCTTTTCAACAGCTCAAAACCAGAAATCAATTCAAAAGCAAGCTAAATCCAACAGTCGCCTCAGTGGCATATCTCAAGGAAGCCATTTCAAAAATCAACTCAATATCAACCGATTTAACTCATTTATAAAGCTTTAAAGAATCGGTTCAGCAATAAATCATTTATCAAAGCCAGAGCAATTAAAGCAACCCAGGCTGAATTTCAAGAGCATTCTATCTTTCACATCATCAAAATAATTGACTCAATTCAAACCAATCCTCAACGGATTAAACTCATTTCAAATATTTAAAGAATCAACTTCAAACATTACATTTCACAAGCCACACAACAATTCAGCCAAACCAACATCCATAGTCATTCGAGTCAATCAATTGATACATAAGGCAGATACAATCACCAAGTACACAATATCTCACATCAGTACCCATATGTAATAATTCCAATAATAAACTATAGTTTTTGGAAAGCGCCCCTACCTCAAAACGCAATTCCATAATCCAAACGTCTCATAGAGTCCTTTCCGCCTCAACCCGAACTGACGGCAACCAAAACCTCAGCTCCCAGTCACTTTCGCAATAACCATCGCAACACTATTCGCAGCATATAATAACCGAAACTCAATCGTATAGCAATTAACGCTACAAAACGTCAGTGTATGATAATAAAACAGCGATTAAAGGACTCTTCCAAACAGAACGCTTACCGAACTCGAGGGAACCAAGTAGCGGCTGCACCAGTGGTGGATTCCGGCAACACCAACTCCACAACCGGTGACCATAACGACGGCAGCTCGCGGTAAACTCCTGACACAACCAGCCTTAGCAACAACTCTCATGGCCCATGGAGAAATTAACAGGTAAAGAAGCTGAAGCAGGGTTAAAGCTTACCATCATAGAAGACTCAGTGGCTGTTTCCGGCAGCAGAGGTGGCGGCATCGAGGTTTCCAGCGGCCAAAACAATAGCAACATCACTAACCCAAAACAGAGCAGAATCTGAATGAGTGGCAAAACCCCAGGACAGTTCCGGCGATGGACATTCGGTGATGGTGGAGGAAGGCGGCGACCCTCCACAGCGGCGAGCCCAGCCTCGCGGCGGCGACAGCAACCCCACGGCGGCTCCTTTTTCGCGCGACGCCATCTCCACGCCTCACTCTCTCTCTCTCTCTCTCGATCTCATGCTCCCCTCTGGTCGCGATCCACGGCGGCGATGGTGGCGCCGTTGGAAGACATGGAGGCAGTGGCGGCCGAACAAGAACACGATGAGGCTGAGGACGAATGGCGGCGACGAACCGAGGTGGTGGCTCCCTGGACGACAGCGGCGCGGCGTGAGGCACGGCGGCAAGGCGTGACGTAGTTGCGGCAGCACTTTCCTCCCCCTGGCCGGCGTCAAGTCCTTCCTCTCCTCCCCTTCTTCCGTTTCTACCCGTTTCCTTCTAACCCTTTCCTCCTTTTCTCCATGGCTACTGCATACTAATTTGGGAAAGGGAAAGCATGGGTATTGCTGCTGATGGGCTCAGTGGGGGAAACGGGTTCTGGTTAGGGTTTTCAGGGTTAGAGTGTTTCATTTTCAAAAATTAGGGTTAGGGGTAATTCGGTAATTTCACTTAAAAATAGGTATAATGTAGTAATTAGAAATAAATTCTAATTCAACAATAATAGTGCATAAAATACTATTTGCTCATCAATTTCACACTTTATTTTTAATAAAATGCCCAAATCCAAAAATTAGAAATAATATACTTAATTTCTTCATTTTTCCAAAATAGCAGTAATAATATTTAAAATATTACTTATCTAATCCAAATCTTATAAAATCCTTATTATTTCATAACTATCAATCTTATACTTTAAATATAGAAAATAATCCAATAATTATAAAATTGGATAATAATTATAACTCATCTCAAATCCAATAAATCAAAACTTGCCTTAATTATCTTTAATAAAATAATCTCTGAAATTAAGGCTATAAATTACTGTAGGATTTGAGACTTGATCATAATAAGACTTTTCAAAAGTTCTGGGTCTTACATCCTACCCACCTTATAAAAATTTTCGCCCTCGAAAATTGATACAAAACGAAAGAAATCTCATAACAGTTCATCCTTAAACACATTTAAGGAAGAAGCAAAATATCTCAAAATATAAACATATATACGGTTCTCAAATACTTTGATTGTCATATGCATAAGGATGCCAAGGTAGGAAGTGTGAGTGCAAAGCAAACGCTACAAGGTAGGCTCAATGCAAAAGGTGACATGGGTCAAGCATGTGATAGTAAGGTAAGGCAATGAAGGCTATAAAACAGGATGGAGTTAAAACGATGTGCTCAACCTCCGCACACTAATCTCATATCAACCTCAAAGTTTCAACTTTCCAACTCCATCAAGCACTTTACAAACCCCAAATTTGATCACAAGCCTGACAACCACAAACCCGTTCGCAAGGAACAAAACGCCCATAGCTCATACGTTGCACACCTACCGCTTCAACTTCCGTATACCCATCACGTCCTAAAGAACTAACGTATCGCGTTACTACGTCTACAAGTCGCACGTGATATCAGAACAATTCTCGAGTCTACTCAGGAGGATACAAGATTTAAAAAGGAGAGCCAAATGTCAAAGATAGTACTCAAAGATTTGAGAGAATGTATCCAATTCCAAAATAACAAGGACACTCGAGCAATGAAGTTTTCTAGACTCAATTCAAATAACAACTTCAAAGATAACCCTTAGATCAAAGAAGTTCAATAGGATCAATAAGAAGAAAACCAACGCATCAGTTTGAAACAAACTCAAGCTGAGTCGAAGAAGTATGAGGTTTACAGAAAAGAATATCTCAGACCCAAGACAAAGCTCACAGAACTCAAGAGCATAATTAAAATACTTTCGAATACATTGTCCTTAAAAGAATCGAAAACGTGTAAAAATATCACTTCGTAGTCTAAAAGAGAAGTTAAACAACAAACACCCTTCAAGGGAGTAATAAAAGCATAAACGTGACTTTACTTCAATACAACTTCATGTTGAAGTAGATTTTGTAGAGTTCCAAAAACAAATGCACACAACTTTGGCTAAGAGCTAAAATATTTCCTCAAATATTTTAGAAAGATAATTAGATGCACAACTTAACCAAAAGCAGTTCATAAAAACTCGGAAGTAATCAAATGCTTGTTCAAAATTCTCAAAATTTCATATTCAAACAAGCATGTATAACATTTATAGCCAGTACGAAAGAGGAAGTTAAACTCTTTTTAGAAAAGAAACTCCGAAGTAAAAATTTGCTTACAATCTGGTAAAGGAAATAAGTAGTGCGTTACAAACGAACCGATTTCCACTAAACAAGGAAGCTCTCCAAAACCTTATTTAAAATAGCGCATGCCAACTTTAAGAACAATTTTGTCAAAATCGAATAATGGTTTCACTCTCAATCAAGCAACAGAAAGTAAATTCCGTTTAAAACTTCTTACAAGAGAATTCGAAACTTCTTTAAAAGGTTCAAAACAAGACTCCAAAAGTGTTCTTGAAATCACCACCTCAGAAGAACATTCAAGAAGTTTAAGATGTACTAAAAAGAAGTCAAGCCATGCAAGAAAGGGTCTTAAATCAAAGTAGTTCAAACAAGATTCACTAGGCATGAGTCATCAAACAAGCTTTCAATTGACTCCAAATGAATATAAAAGTCATAGGAAAGACAACTCAATCATTAGTAATTCCTCAAGAATAAATCTTTGACTAAAAACTCTTGTAGAGATAATGAGAGAATAAACGATGCACTATTTTGAAACGAATCAAACTGACTCACATAAGAATGGGATTCACAAGAGAGGACAAACCAAGATCAATGGTAATTTCACAAGATGTAAAAGATTAGTTAAAAACAGAATCATGTATGACATTCATAGAGGTGAAAAGCTTAAGAAGGAGCGAGTCTGATCATAAGAAGAAAGCTATGAGTCCAACATTTTCAAAAGAACAACAATAGCATAAACCATGTAGTATGCTAAATCAAACTCAAATCAAAATGAATTAAGTAAAGTTTATCAAATGAAACTCAACCGGGATAAAAGCGAGAAATCCCCTTTCTTTCCAGAATTTTGAAGAATACCTCAAATACATAATCAAATGAAGATGTACATTGGAACTATTGTAAAGTTACTAGAAAGTCAATTTGTATTTTAAGTAGGTGCAGTTCTATAAACCAGTAAAGGTACAGGCGAGGCATTTGAAATAAATAGTTGTTAAACTGTATAAGAAATCTTCAAAGTTCCACATATAGATAAGTGTATATCTAGTCAACAGCAATTTTTATAAAAAATCCCAAAATTAGCTGTAATCACTGTCAAATAAGAGGAAAACTGAATCAACAAGTTCTCTAAGAATGAACTCGGAACCCAGAGTTAAAAGTCACAGCACATTAAGACAAGTTCAAGACTATATCAAAGAATACTTGAATCAAGAAGAACTCAAACAGAGGAAGACAGATGCATCAAGGATTCTAAACAAGCATATGCACTTAAGATCATTCAAGAATGCATATGAATAGAAGAATAGAGTGGAAACATCAAATTACTTTTCAAGAGGAGTACCAAACAAGAACTTCAAGTTAGGATATAAAAGAACAGGTCGACTCGAACAGAATTCAAGACACATAACTGAATAGCCTCGAGAAAAAGTTTCTAACGTTCCCAACACCCGCGATTTGCTTTACTCAAAACTCGTATATCATCTATGATAACCCATTAGTGCTCTCATATACATAATTCACTAGTATTAAGCCGGCCGAACTTAATATCAGGAATTATGCAACGCAAGGCTAACAGCGTTAATCAATAGACCGTCATGTGCATAAAGCTCTAATTCTCGTCTTTCGACAAGACCTAATGCATGACAAACACTCAGAGTATGCAACTGAAGCATAGTCAGTCCATTCCTCAGGCTCTACAGGAAGAACTGCTCTGATACCATAATGTAACACCCTAACTACCAAAGCTCGCACTTCCGGCTGTGCGACTCTGATAGCTCGGACATTACGACGACACTTATATTATTTAATACTAAAATATGAGCCTGTTTAAAATTTTAAACCGCAATACCGCTCCCAAAGATACTTTCATTCGATAACGTACATCCATAAATACCATTCAACTTACAACAACTCATAAAGAGTACATCCATATATATATATACATAAATATATATAAATAATATTACAAACATAATACAATACAATTCTTATCCCTCTTACAGATTATATCGAGATAAAGGCGAGGGTACAATAAACCATAACTAAAACAATATAGAGCATCATAACAACAATTAAATAAGCTCTTCGTAACTTCTGCGCCCATATCCTGAAAGGGGAAAAATATAGGGGGGTGAGAACATCATCCTCGAAAGGGTTCTCAGTAGAGGGTTTTTGGGAATTACTGTAATAGGATACATGAAGATAAACCGTACCAATGATTAATAACCATCTTATGCCTCTTTTCAAAACAACCGTTTGCAATAAAAGAGAAATCTGAAATCCTTTTTCTAAAAGAAGAAACTGTTCATTTAAAACAATATTCAAAAGCATTTCAGAAGGTTTATCTATGCTGAACCAAATTAGCCTTTCACGCATTTCCAAACCATAACCACAATACCGAAACCAACCATCGGTCCATCTCAATCCAACCACGGCCCTAGGCCCAAACAATCCAACCAACAACCAATCACCACAATCCAACAGAGTCCCAGATGCAAACACAGGAAGGAAGTTCAAGCACAAACAAACAGTTATTACAAGTAGAACAGTTAGCAATTAATCACATAGGCAAACCAAGTATAATATGCACACCCAACCAATGTCACATAAATGCATATGATGCATGCCTGTCCCTAGTGGCTGATGATATCATCTGTCGGTTATAGAGCCAACCCGACAAGTCCTGGTAGCTAACTATTGAACTGTCCCTCTGTCGTGCATCCCCAACTCGAGTTATACTCATCATAAACTTGATCATAATCATGATCCATATCCATCACCCTCACTGGTGAATATTTATCCATCACCATCACTGGTGAATATTTATGGGGGCGAGCTCATCCGGGTCTTTCACAGTGCCCGGCCACACTTACGACATAGGGTCAACAGAGTATCAAGTCTCGACCTGGAGCACGTGGTGGCTAGCCACTGCTACTACCCAGGGCAACTCGTATCTCAGATAGTGGAAGTGCAACATTCACATCTATCAATGATTCAGCATAAACATGCATTCAATCTCATCCATGGATCAACATCCATCTCAGCCATCCGGCTCACGGTTCAGTCCAGAACCAGCCAATATTCATATCATACACAGCTATTCCAGCTCACAACAAAACAGCACTTCCACCATTCAACATCATTAAATTCATAAAGTCGGCATTTAAGCCATAAATCATTTTCTCAATTCATTTCACTTTGAAATCGAGTTTCAACTCTTTTCAGCCTTGGCTTTAAAGATCTCATTTCTCAAATCATCTCAGGCTCATAAGCCACTTTTACTCAAGGTAAATTCCCCTTTGAAAACAATGCCACTCTCGGCATCCTCTTTCCAAACTTCCATAACCATGGCAAGTTAAAGATTTATTTTGAAACATTCAAAATCATCCATTCAACAATGGGATTTTATAACAAAGTTTCTCGGCAGAGTCCCAAGTCTTTAGGGGAGAATAACATATCTCATTTCGCCAAATTCATTTAAAATCATTAAAACATTGGCTTTCTGATTTGAGTAAGAAAATAGGATCTAAGCCAAACCGAGTCACGTAATCTTTACTTCTTTCAAAACCATTTCCTTTACTTAAACAAAACCGGCTTCAATTCCATAATTAAATCTGAAGCGTTTCAAACTGATAAGAGAATCCTTTTTGTTGTGTTAAACTAGAGTTCAAAAGATACTTTGAATCTTATTTAAAACGTCAAAATAATGAGGCTCATCACTCGAAATCCAATTCCTTTTAAAATCACGAAAACTCTCCCAAGGGACAATCTTTGTGTTTAATAGAGAAAAACATAAACCCGTTTTACCTTTTAAAACAGCCTCAAAGCAAAATTCTCTTTCGAATGACTTGTACCCAAAGACATACTGTTCTTCTTGGAAAATAAGGAGAAATCATGATTCTCTTTTCAATAATTCTTTCAACGCATAACTTCATTGCTTTCTTAATTGTTCTAAGTAAAGGTAATAAAAGAAGCCATAATTTCACAATCCTCAAAATAGATAGGAAAGGCATTAAACTTAAAATTCCCCAATTAACATTTCAAATAAGGACTCGGATTCTATAGAAATTTCGGCAGCACCTCCCCTAAAACTTGGACTTTTGCCACCCGGTTCGGGTCCCAACTAAACCGTTTTCTCATTCCTTTTCAACAGCTCAAAACCAGAAATCAATTCAAAAGCAAGCTAAATCCAACAGTCGCCTCAGTGGCATATCTCAAGGAAGCCATTTCAAAAATCAACTCAATATCAACCGATTTAACTCATTTATAAAGCTTTAAAGAATCGGTTCAGCAATAAATCATTTATCAAAGCCAGAGCAATTAAAGCAACCCAGGCTGAATTTCAAGAGCATTCTATCTTTCACATCATCAAAATAATTGACTCAATTCAAACCAATCCTCAACGGATTAAACTCATTTCAAATATTTAAAGAATCAACTTCAAACATTACATTTCACAAGCCACACAACAATTCAGCCAAACCAACATCCATAGTCATTCGAGTCAATCAATTGATACATAAGGCAGATACAATCACCAAGTACACAATATCTCACATCAGTACCCATATGTAATAATTCCAATAATAAACTATAGTTTTTGGAAAGCGCCCCTACCTCAAAACGCAATTCCATAATCCAAACGTCTCATAGAGTCCTTTCCGCCTCAACCCGAACTGACGGCAACCAAAACCTCAGCTCCCAGTCACTTTCGCAATAACCATCGCAACACTATTCGCAGCATATAATAACCGAAACTCAATCGTATAGCAATTAACGCTACAAAACGTCAGTGTATGATAATAAAACAGCGATTAAAGGACTCTTCCAAACAGAACGCTTACCGAACTCGAGGGAACCAAGTAGCGGCTGCACCAGTGGTGGATTCCGGCAACACCAACTCCACAACCGGTGACCATAACGACGGCAGCTCGCGGTAAACTCCTGACACAACCAGCCTTAGCAACAACTCTCATGGCCCATGGAGAAATTAACAGGTAAAGAAGCTGAAGCAGGGTTAAAGCTTACCATCATAGAAGACTCAGTGGCTGTTTCCGGCAGCAGAGGTGGCGGCATCGAGGTTTCCAGTGGCCAAAACAATAGCAACATCACTAACCCAAAACAGAGCAGAATCTGAATGAGTGGCAAAACCCCAGGACAGTTCCGGCGACACAACAGTGGCATACGGCGAGCCCAGCAGCTCCGGTGATGGACATTCGGTGATGGTGGAGGAAGGCGGCGACCCTCCACAGCGGCGAGCCCAGCCTCGCGGCGGCGACGGCAACCCCGCGGCGGCTCCTTTTTCGCGCGACGCCATCTCCACGCCTCACTCTCTCTCTCTCTCTCGATCTCGTGCTCCCCTCTGGTCGCGATCCACGGCGGCGATGGTGGCGCCATTGGAAGACATGGAGGCAGTGGCGGCCGAACAAGAACACGATGAGGCTGAGGACGAATGGCGGCGACGAACCGAGGTGGTGGCTCCCTGGACGACAGCGGCGCGGCGTGAGGCACGGCGGCAAGGCGTGACGTAGTTGCGGCAGCACTTTCCTCCCCCTGGCCGGCGTCAAGTCCTTCCTCTCCTCCCCTTCTTCCATTTCTACCCGTTTCCTTCTAACCCTTTCCTCCTTTTCTCCATGGCTACTGCATACTAATTTGGGAAAGGGAAAGCATGGGTATTGCTGCTGATGGGCTCAGTGGGGGAAACGGGTTCTGGTTAGGGTTTTCAGGGTTAGAGTGTTTCATTTTCAAAAATTAGGGTTAGGGGTAATTCGGTAATTTCACTTAAAAATAGGTATAATGTAGTAATTAGAAATAAATTCTAATTCAACAATAATAGTGCATAAAATACTATTTGCTCATCAATTTCACACTTTATTTTCAATAAAATGCCCAAATCCAATAATTAGAAATAATATACTTAATTTCTTCATTTTTCCAAAATAGCAGTAATAATATTTAAAATATTACTTATCTAATCCAAATCTTATAAAATCCTTATTATTTCATAACTATCAATCTTATACTTTAAATATAGAAAATAATCCAATAATTATAAAATTGGATAATAATTATAACTCATCTCAAATCCAATAAATCAAAACTTGCCTTAATTATCTTTAATAAAATAATCTCTGAAATTAAGGCTATAAATTACTGTAGGATTTGAGACTTGATCATAATAAGACTTTTCAAAAGTTCTGGGTCTTACAAGTGATATGACTCAGGTACGACCGATCAGTTTGTCTTCAGTTATGTATAAAATTATTTCTAAAGTTATGGTGCACCGATTACAAGGTATTATGAATAAAATTATAAGTCCAAATCAGAGTGCGTTTCTCAAAGGAAGACTCATTTCAGATAATATTCTAATTGCCCACGAATGTATGCACTATTTGAAAAATAAGAGAAGTGGGGCAGAGCATGAGATGGCTATTAAACTAGACATGAGCAAGGCTTATGATAGGGTTGAATGGAATTTTTTATGGTATATTATGGATAAGCTGGGGTTTGATGCTAAATGGATTAACTGGACTAAGGAATTGGTAACGATTGTTTCTTACTCTGTTGTTGTGGAAGGTCAACCATTTGGCTATTTTAGGCCAAATAGGAGCATCCGACAGGGTGACCCCCTATCTCCATATCTCTTTCTTTTTTGTGCAGAAGGACTTTCCTTCTTGCTACACAAGGCATAGCAAAACAGATTAATTCAAGGAGTTCAAGTTAATCGGAGATGCCAAACAATTAATCACCTTTTGTTTGCTGATGATTCAATCCTTTTTTGCAAGAGCGCACCTAATACAAGCCAAAGCATTCTAGAATTGCTAGAGACCTATGAGGGTTTTAGTGGGCAAAAAGTCAATTTGAATAAGTCGGCTATCTTTTTCAGTCACAACACTTCTCAGAACATAAGACTAGCAGTTGCTCAGACACTAAATATTGAACATATCGGAGCACAAGACAAATACCTGGGACTGCCCTCTATAGTTCAAAAATCAAAGAAAGCAACCTTTGGAGCTATCAAGGATAAAGTTCAGAAGAGGATTATGGGTTGGAAAAGAAGTATATTGTCATCAGGTGGCAGGCACACGCTATTGAGAGCGGTGGGGGAGGCGATTCCTATTTATACACTCTCTTGTTTCAAGCTCCCGGACACGCTGTTGACTGAGATTCATAGCATGCTCTCGCAATTTTGGTGGGGTCAAAAAGGCGCAAAACGAAGAATAGTTTGGATTAAATGGGACACAATGACGAGACCAAAGAAAGATGGAGGGCTGGGGATCAAGGATCTAAGGGCGCAAAATTTAGCTTTATTGGGCAAGCAATGTTGGCGTCTAATAAAATACCCTAATTCTACTATATCAAGAATACTCAAAGCTAAATATTTCAGATATACAGATTTCCTACATGCAGAGATAGGAAGCGTACCGTCATAGGGTTGGAGAAGTGTTCTTGAAGGGCACAAGGTGATCGAGAAAGGCTTGTTATGGAAAATAGGCTCTGGCACTAATGTTCGCATCTTCCATGACCCCTGGCTCCCACCACCAGTGCCCCTTAATGTCCCTCAAAATGCACTCACAATCCCGCCAAATATGCAAGTGTATTACGTTAGTGCATTACTAAATCCTGATAGAAGTTGGAATAAAAATCTGATTGAGTCGATTTTTTCAGTTGATATATGCAATAAATTTTTTCAATCAAACCAACAGAGGAGGAGGATGAAGTTAATTGGTGCTGAACAAAATCTGGTATATATAAAGTTGGGTCAGGATACAAAATTGCTTATGGATTCTTTCATTCTCCTACTTCATTGAGGTCCCAGAACATATACAACAGAGTCTAGAATAGCATTTAGGAGTTGAAATTACCACATAAAATTAAGATTTTTCTATGGAAAAGTCTTCATGAAAAGCTTCCGGTGTTGCAACAAGTTCACAGCCGGTTCGTATCCACTCCTGCCACTTGTCCAAGATGCATGTTGAAGGCTGAATTAATTTCTCATGCTTTGTTCCAATGCCCCCTGTCTTCAATAATATGGAGCCTAAGCTTAATAACCCCTGACCTATGGATGAGAGAAAAAGAAACTTTTTTCAATTGGTGGCAACGAGTCTTATCCTGGGCAGCAGCTCAATTCGACGGTAGACAAAAGACCCTCCTCATAGCGGCGCTGTGTTGGAGCACTTGGAAAGCGAGGAATCGGTGTGTTTTTGAGAAGGTAATAAGCCCAGCACCAGAGATAGTGAAAGAAGCTAGCAATTTAGTGCGTGAACTCGTGAACCATACCTGATAGATGCTACTTTTCTTTACTCTTACTTTACTCTTCTTTAAACTCTTAGTCTTTCAGTCACAGCTGATGATAAATGGGAATACCCAATTCTTTTGTACTTCCTTATGGAAATACTTTTATTTTATATTAATAAAATAATATTTATCTTTGGAAAAAAAAATTGAATTTTGAGTCAAATTAGATAATTTTAATGTTGACCGATATTTTAGTATTTTTAAAAAATATTCACGTTAAATAATACACATGAAAATTAAAATTTTTAAAATAAAAAAAAAACCTAAAACAAAAAATTAAAGAACATACAAATTTTTTTTCTTTGTTTTCTAATTAGTGAGAGAGTAGAATTTAAATTTAAAAAATTAAATTTTAAATTTTGAATAGAATATAAACTTATTTAATTCAAATTATATTATATTATATTAAAATAAGATAAGTAATGATAAAAAAATTTCGTATTTATATACATAAATTTTATATTTATTTTATTTATATAAAAATTTTTTAATGTTGTTTCATAAATATTTATGCTTACATAATAAGTTTTATTTAAAAGAAAATCTGTGTCCTTTTAAAATTAATTACAAACTTGTTTTACTTTTTGTAATTAAATTAAATTTTTAATTTAAATTAAATAAATTCAATATAAAAAGATATTTTAGTATTTTAAAATTTTTATTTTTTTAATTCTTTTAACTCTTTATTTTTTTGTTTTTGTCATAATTTTATAATGATTTAACATCACTCAAAAAATAAAATAAATTTAAATTAAAACAATAAAATTAAAACGTTTTAGTCCAAAAAAAAAAAGTTTTAATATTTTTTTCTCTTTCTTTAATTATAGAATATTAAAATTTTATATACATCTTTTTTTTTCTTTTAATTAAGAAATATTAAAATTTTATATAACTTTGGAGTACTAAATCATCTGTTTGCCATGGCTTACAACTGAAAACAGGATAGATTCTAATTTTCCAAGTGCATGTAAAAATTAAGTTAAGATGATAGACAGATTGAGCATGATGGCTTCGTGACTCGTTACTCGTGACTAGTAACTCGTGACTCTCTTCCTTTTAGAGCACCTTGTGTCAGAACAATGTTTGTGTTCCAATTGTTCACGATTTCACGCGCTGTGTACTGCATTGCGTGTGTCGCCAGTTGTTCACACGCTGTGTATTGTATAGTAACTAAGCAAACATCAGACACGGGTCTGTTTTGGTGTTGTTCTCATGTCATTGGCACAGGTCATGGCTTGGAACTTTGCTCATTGTTTTTGTCAATTTCACGGTAAATTAGATTCAGAGTAATTTTTGTTCCAATAAATAAAAAAATGGGCAAAAAACCATATTGAGTCAAAGCAAGAATCTTGTAACCAAAATGCGCCAAATCCAATTTCGTTTCAGCAATGAACCAAAGTGCATTTTAATATAATTCAAACCAAGCTGGTTCGAATTGCACTCCTTCATAATTCGAACCAACATGGTTCGATTTAGTGTTCTACGTTTTTGAATAATTCGAACCACCAAGGTTCGAACTTCTCCCATACATAATTCGAACCAATAAGGTTCGAACTTCTCTCATACATAATTCGAACCAGGGTGGTTCGAATTATGCTTTGTATTCGATTCCATGTAATTCGAACCAGGCCGGTTCGAATTACTCCTAGTGTACTCCTTCATAATTCGAACCAGGCTGGTTCGAATTAGGTGTGATTCGACTATATAAGGAGTTCGAATCACCCTCATTCGAACCATTATCCCTCCCCCCTAACCCACAAAATCTCAGAGAAAACGACCCAGATTCTCTCCGAGGAAGACCTGAACGGACTACTCTGCTGATGGGGGACGATCCGGCACGGTTATATCGGTTGGACGGAGTCGCTCATATAGCCGGGGTCATCAACGACGAGGTTAGTACGGAAATATTTTTTATTCAAGCGTTAGTTGTGCCTTAGTGGTTTTGTATCTTGGTTAGACGGTACTTTATGTTAGTGGTTTATGTAGGTGGTTTAAGTGAGGGGATTATGTAGGTGGTTTATGATAGTGGTTTAAGCTAGCGGTATAAGTTAGTGGTTTATGTTAGTGGTTTAGGGTGGTGGTTTAGGGTAGTGGTTTTTGTTAGTGGTTTAAGAGAGTGGTTTTTGGTAGTGGTTTATGTTGGTGGTTTATGTTAGCGGTTTTTGTTAGCGGTTTTTGCAAGCGGTTTTTTTATGTGGTTTAGGATAGTTGTTTAATGCTAGGTGGTTTAAGTAAGCCGGTTTATTGAATTTGTTTCTTGTTAATGGCTCTCGTTAATTGTGGTATATGCTAGCGGTTTAGTTGTGTGGTTTAGGGTTTGTTTTCCAGTTAGTTATCTTTCATGTAATGTTATGCTGTTTAATTTAGCAAAATGGTTAATGTAAACCGGTTTATGGAAACCATTTTATGTAAACCCGTTTACGTAAACCGGTTTACTGTAAATCGGTTTATGTGAACCGGTTTACTGTAAAACCTGTGTAGTTATATATCTCAGTATGTGGTTCTTTTCATGCGCAGCCCGAGCGATGCATTAGGAGCATGAGGCGGCAGCAGGGCATGCGTCTTGATGACAGATACGTTCCATACTTGCAGATGGCAGGGCTATACCATCTTGCAAGGCTGAACGACCGGTGGTTCCGGCTAGACGAGGCGCTCGTCAGTGCATTCGTGGAGAGATGGCGTCCCGAGACGCACACGTTTCATATGCCGTTCGGAGAGTGCACGATCACACTCCAGGACGTGGCATACCAGCTGGGTTTGCCAGTCGATGGCCGTTACGTGAGCGGGTGCCTGTCAGAGTTCCATATATACATCGATGGCGGCCGTCCACCCTGGGTCTGGTTCCAGGAGTTGCTAGGAGTTATACCTCCTCCCAGTCAGGTTCAGAAGTACGCAGTGAACTGCAGCTGGTTTCAGGAGACCTTTGGTGAGTGCCCTGAGGATGCAGATGATGACACTGTTCGCCGATATGTCCGTGCGTACATCATGATGTTGCTGGGCACGCAACTGTTTGCGGACAAGTCTGGCAACCGGATTCACATTAGATGGCTTCCATATGTAGCGAGGCTGGAGGAGCTGGGTACGTACAGCTGGGGTTCGGCAGCACTGGCCTGGTTGTACCGATGCATGTGCAGAGTGGCAAACAGACATGTTGTGAAGTTAGCGGGCCCGCTCCAGCTACTGCAGTCTTGGATCTTTTGGCGGTTTCCTCAGTTTAGGCCTGCAGGATATGAGACGTTCAGCTGGCCGTTGGCGTCGAGGTACTATACTGGGCCTATTCTTTTTCAATATGACTTACAGAATTGCGTGTATGTTAATACTCTATTGCATAATGTAAACACAGATATTAGTATATGTAACTCATGTGTATGGTGCAGATGGGCAGGTTACAACCCTTCCGGTAGCGAGAAGGGTCCGAGAGTGCGGACGTGGAGGCTTAGGATAGACCGGTTACAGTCTAGGGAGGTTAGTATGCTAATTAATAACTGATTCTCTTTTAGTTAAATATTTTACACTTGGGTCGTACAGTTGCCCTGATAAGGGTGGGTTTGTCCTGCAGTTTATATGGATGCCGTACAGTAGCCCCGACGTACTTCAGGTGTTGCACCCGGAGGTTTTGGAGCCTCGGCACATGGCGGTGTGGCGCTCTGTGACCGCGCTGATCTACTTTGCTGTCATAGAGTGGCATCAGATAGATCGTGTTCTTCCTCAGTTTGGAGGGGTACAGGCCCCTCCGCGTCCCGCCTTGAACATTGACTATTTGTATTAAATGAAACATGATAAGGTATAATGATTTCGTTTAGTTATTAAAATGAGGATCAACGAGTCCTGTAGCATAACTTCTAATGAAAGACAACATATTCATTACTACTCACAAATACCAAAGTTCAATGCATTAATCTCAACAAGTTACATTCGTGGTCAAGCAATGCATCTAACAAGACAACTTAAATGTAAATAACACTAACAATAACATCATGGAAACTAATTTCGCCCTGTCTGAGACGATCCTACTACCTGTGGGCATCTACGTCTAGTGTGTCCAGGTTGGCGACAAAGGCCACACCGTTTTGGCCTGTTTGGATCTGCCTCATCCATATTCGTCCGTATCCTTGTGGATCTAGGCCTCCCCTCTCTCGCACGCCTTCTGTTTGGGTCCGGAATCACCGTGGGCCCATCGTAGGGTGGCCAGAAGCCCTCCGGGATTGGAGGTGTGAATCCCATCCGATAGACATTGAACACCAAGCTAATCTGATAGACGCTATGAACATAGGAGCTCCAGCTCACACGTGCGTAGGCACAGCATGCAAGTGCGTGCTGACACGGGAAATGAAGCGCCTGAAAGTACCCACAGTCACATGTCCGGGAGGCAAGCGATACTCGGTAAGTACCCAATGAGAAAGTACCAGTCGGAGTGGTCTCCGCTACGGTGAACTCGGAGTTATCACGGTCATACAACGTCACCGTGAAGCACCTGGCCGTCTTCAAGTTGGCCTCAATACACTTCACCAAATGCTGACTGAACTGCTGTCCGGTGCCCATCTGGGCCTCAGCCTCTCGCCCCTTGCGAACAAAGAGTTCGGCCAGCCTACCATATGTTGCCTTCACCAGGGATGCTACAGGAAGATTTCTTACACCCTTGAAGATTGAGTTCACACACTCGGAGATATTCGTCGTCATGTGACCGAATCTCCTCCCCTCATCGCGATGCTGCGTCCACAAGGAGTAATCAATACGGTTCGCCCACTCACACATCGCCGGGTCTTCAGACCGCAGTATATCAAACCAGTAATCAAACTCAACCTCAGTCTTCGCGTACGCTGCATTCACGAGAAGCCTCCTAGCGTCTTTGCCCTTGAAGGTAAGGGCGAAATTAGCCGCTACGTGTCGTATGCAGAATGCACGGTACGCAGATGGTGGTAACCAACCTCCGTCCGGGGCCTCAAGCGCAGACTTGATGCCGTTGTGCCTATCCGATATAACCAGTAGACCGGGCTGCGGGGTCACGTGCTGCCGAAGGTGCGAGAGAAAGAATGTCCACGACTCCGCATTCTCACCCTCTACTAGTGCGAATGCGACAGGTAGAATGTTGGAGTTCCCGTCCTGTGCAATCGCAATGAGCAACGTTCCCCCATACTTACCATATAGATGTGAGCCGTCAATGCTGACTAGCGGCTTGCAATGTCGGAATGCCTCGATGCACGGAGGGAAAGTCCAGAAAAGTCTGTGGAAATAAGCTTGAGACTCGTCCACCTGTCCTCCAACTAGAACCGGGCTCGTCCTGAGGACCGCAACAATACCAGGCATCGTCAGCTGGACACCCAACACCCACCTAGGTATCTCGCTGTATGACTCATCCCAGTCACCGTAGATGAGGCCAACGGCCTTCTGCTTCGCCATCCAAACCCTCCTGTAAGTCGGCCTAAAACCAAAATGCGCTGCCGTGGCGTTCAGGAGCACCTTGATGCTAACCGATGCGTCAGCCCTAACCATTGGCATAATGAACGCCGAAATCACAGAATGATCCAAACTTCTGTGATCACTTGATATGGATGTGGCCAGGCAAGTGTGAGGGCCATTGTACCGTTTGACCTCCCAAATGCCCTTGCGCTTCCGGAGACTGAGTCGAATCAACCATGTGCACCCATTCCCGAACTCGGAACACTTGCCCACATACCGGCGGTGATCGGACTCCACCACCTTGTACTGTACCCCTCGCCGGATGCTGTAAGTCTTCACACTTAACAGGGCCTCATCTTTATCCTGGAATTGCTGACCAACCTGGAACTCTGTGAGACCAGCATTCCCTTCCGCATCTCTAGCTCCGAATCCAACAGGGTGCCCTAGCGCACCCTCATGCGTCATGGCGTCCAGGTCCAGCGAAGAAAAATATGGTGGATACTGATGTGTGCCAGAGCTAGAACCACCGCCAGCCAATGCATGCCCAGCCGCTAGAACCTCGTCCCCGCTATCATCCTCAATCGTTTCGGGCTCAACGTCGTCCTCATCAGGATCACCCAATTCTCCGTCTCCGACGCCAACCGGTGGAACGCCGTGTAAAGCGTTTGGCAGAACATCAAAGGATCCTACCTCGTCGTGGACGCCGTCATTCAAATCAACAGCAAATGACGGAGAGGCGACAAGTTGGGCCGCTGGCTCGTAAACTGGGACGGAGGAAGAAGCCACAGCAGCCATCGAACTGGAGCCAGCTGCCGTGGCTACATTGGCGGTATTCCGGTTCGAACCCCCTGAGCTGGATACCACATCAACCAGCTTTGCCAGCAACTCTGGTGTGCGGACCTCCGAAAACTGCCTCCGACAAAGAAACATGACTTGGAGGTCCTCATCACTACCAATCGTGAGACAATCATACTTCACCGTATCGTGCAGGATCGTGACTGGAATGCGATAGAAAAACTTCTTAATCCGCTTCGCACCTTCCAGGCCAAGTTTCATCAGCACAGCTCTAACCAGGTCATCATAGCTTGTCGTTCGATTCACCAAAATATAGAGAGGATTCTTATCTGTGAACTTCACTCCGGACCGAGTTTTCCTCTTGATGGATCCTCTGTGGTGTACCAAAATAGCAAAACTCTCCTCCTCACTAGCCATCTTACGTCCTCTAATGAGAGCAAATCACGTTTACAGCGTTTATATAGAGCTCTGACTCCTACTAATTCGAACTAACCTGGTTCGAACCATGATACATGTAATTCGAACCAGGCTGGTTCGAATTACTACAATCAACCTCTCTTTGGTTCGAACTAACCTGGTTCGAACCATGATACATGTAATTCGAACCAGCCTGGTTCGAATTACTACAACCAACCTCTCTCCCCATAATTCGAACCAACCCGGTTCGAATTACATGCTCTCCTGGTTCGAACCTAACCGGTTCGAATTATTCAAATTTTTCCAGTAGTAGTTCGAACCAAGATGGTTCGAATTACTAGCTAATAGAGTTCGAACCTTGGTGGTTCGATTTATATAAAAATGCCTCTTGGCTTATTGCTGAAACAAATTTCTGTTTGGCGTATTTTGGTTAAACTTTTCTGCATGTGGCTTAATATGGTTTTTTGCCCTAAAAAAATATCATTTTTAAAAATAAATTATTTTAACTTTAATTTTTATTTTTATTATAAATTTAAAAAAATTATTATTTTTCTAAAAAAAATTTGACTTATTCTTGTGTACTTTTGTGTATACCTATGTACTTTGCAAACGATAATAACTAGACCCGCACAATGCGTGCTGAAAAATAGATTATTTATACTATATAGTATATTTAGTATGAGAGATTAAGAAATAAAGAGTAGTAAGAATCTTAATATGTATAAGTTGTAGAATTTGAATATTTGTAACTGAAATTTTTTATAATTATTATTATTATGACACTTTTAATGTATGTTTATTGCATTTAATTAGTACTTGATGTTTCAATTGAATAATAATAAATAAGAATTTTTTGCTTTAATTTTTTTAAAATATTTTACTAAATAGTAATTAGTTGATTTTTATCTTTTGCCAAGTTATTAGAATTGCTGATGTGGCATCATTAGCAAAGAAAAGATGACTTAAACTCATTGTGGAGAGAGTTGATATCAGTTTTTATATATTATAAATAGATAGTTGCCATTGTTAATCTTATAACCTTTCTTCTCACGTAATCTGATAGTTATGAAGATGCCTAGTACAGTTCATTGGGAGTACAACAAATTCATCTTAAACCAAAAAAATAAAAACGCATTTTAGAAATTAAAATTAAAATATTTTTTTTAAAATAATATTTTTTTATTTAATCAACTTTTAGTTTTTTTAAGCTTATTTTAGAGAAAATAACGCTTTTCTTTTCTGCAAAATGATTAAATGAATTTTTTATTTTTAAAAACTTTTTCAATAAAAATTAAATAACATATATTTTAGTTTATTTAATGAAAATATTTTTTAATAATTATTATTATAATTATATAGTAGTAATAATAATATAAAATATGTATTTATTATTTATATAATAAATTAATTTATTTTTAATATTTTAATTTGTTACAAAATATTTAATTAAAATTTTTATATATTTTTTGATTAATAATAAAATATTAAAAATAAATAATCTTATTACTTTAACCATAAATATATTATTATTATTATTATTATTATTATTATTATTATTATTATTATTATTATTATTATTATTATTATTATTATTATTATTATTATTATTATTATTATTATTATTATTACATAATATAAAATATTTTTACTTTTTACATATTTAATCTAAATTTTTTATTTTTCATGATTAATAATATAAAATTAAAAATAAATAAAATACATTATAATAATAAATATATTTTATATTATTAGTTTTATCACTATTATAATGTTAATGATAATATAAAATATATATTACTATTAATGTGATAAATTTTAATTATTTTAAATATTTTTTATGAATCATAAAATATATAAAAAATTTGACTAAATATTTTTGTAACAAGTTAAAATATTAAAAATAAGTAAAAATGATTAAACTAATAATAAGTATATATTTTATATTAGTTTTTGAAACAATAAAATAATTATTTTTCTCTTTTCCTGCAGAATTTTATTTTTTATATAATTTTTAAATTTTTGCAGTTTTATTTAATAATTTAATTTATTTACCCAAGGTTTACGTCAAAAACTTGTGCAATATATGTTTTAGGTAAATATTTATATATAAAAATAATTATTAAAAAATATTCTAATTACATAGACTAAAATATATGTTATTTAATTTTTGTAAAAATAAAATATATTTAAACATCTTACTTGAAAAGCGTATCAATTTCTCTTTTATTATTTGGTTCAAATTTAACTATTTAAGTTTAAATTCTACTAATTAATTTTATAAGCATTCATTAAAATTCCAACATACAATTTTCGTTCTCTTTTTCGGTTTTTCCATTAAGGTTATTAGGAAAATTATCATTTTTCTTCTAAATTTAATAAAAAAATAAATTTTTAGTTTTTTATGATAAAAAATTCTACTTTTATTTCGTACTAGTTTGCAAAATTCTTAGTTATTTAGTTATAGAATTCTAATATCTTTTTATATGTTATTTGATTCGAAATAACTCTAAAAAGTATATACATATATTTAAAAAAAAGTAATATATAAAATTGTATAATTAGATAAAATCTTGTAAGATTACGGTGGTGTACTGCTCACAATGACGGGAATCGTGGTGGTGTACTGCTTATTAGGTGAAAATCGTGGTGGTTTATCACCCACCAGTTTTCAATAGGAAAATATCCGAGTTAGCTATCAAATTGTCGCGTTCTGACAAAGTAATCGACACGTGAGCTCATGGCTAGTAGGACAGACATACATCATCTGCATTTGATTGATTTGTTTGGGTTTGCTACTTGCCATGGTTTATTTACTTGTGCATATTAAATGACTATATGCTAATTGCTTTATTTGAATTTACTTGCGTATTACTTAATTGCCTTGCTTGTATTTGTATATCTGAGAGGTCCGTCCCTCATGCTGGTGTCGGTTTAGGCTGAGGGCTATTCTATTTAGAATTTGGAGGACCATGGAATTTGGAGAAGGATAAGTTAGATTAGAATTTTCTATGATAGTTGCCTAATTTCGAAATAGTGAGAACTTAGGATGGAAATAATGATGGGTGAAGTTTAAGATTGCTTAGTGAGTTTTCTGTTATCTTATATTGTATTTATTTGACATTTTTACTGTACTGAAAACCGATGGGTCGGGGGAGTTCTCATTCCCTATATATCCACTATTTTTCAAATGCAGGTACTAATGCTCTACAGTGAGTTAGAGTTCGTTTGGAAGACGGCGAAGTTATCTTAAGTTCTGTATTTCATTTTGTTTAGATCTCTCTCTCTCTCTCTCTCTCTCTCTCTCTCTCTCTCTCACATTAAGATTGCTTAGTGAGTTTTCTGTTATCTTATATTGTATTTATTTGACATTTTTACTGTACTGAAAACCGATGGTCGGGGGAGTTCTCATTCCCTATATATCCACTATTTTTCAAATGTAGGTCCTAATGCTCTACGGTGAGTTAGAGTTTGTTTGGAAGACGGCGAAGTTATCTTAAGTTCTGTATTTCATTTTGTTTAGATCTCTCTCTCTCTCTCTCTATATATATATATATATATATATATATATATATATATATCTCAAAAAATATTAAAGATGTGTATGTATATATTAACTGTTTGGGAACTTACCTATAGAGGCTATGTTGTATATTTAGGAGAGATAGAAATTGTTATCAACTGTTTTTATTTCTATAATCCTAGCCGACCTAAACTTTGCGGATTTTCTTTTTATTCCTTTTTGGGTTTCTCGTCTAACAATTCCTTCTAATTACATATATATATATATATATATATATATATATATATATATATATATATATATACTCTATTCTTCCTTTAAGTTTTATGTTCATCTAGCTTATTCGAACACCATACTTTCAATACATTATGTTTCCACTCACGATTTTTTTTATTCCTTTTTGGGATTCTCATTTAATAATTTCTTTTAAATACACACACACACACACACACACACACACATATATATATATTGCTATTCAACCTTGAGTTGTATCACTTTATTATCATTGATTTATGACTTGAGCATAAGGATTTGAAAGTTAGGATGTAATATTATGGTATCAAAGTAGTTCATCCTCGTGAGCCTGAAGGAAGGACTGCTTATGCTTTAATGCATACTCTGATTTTATGCCTTTGCTATTTAGGATATCTAACTGACATGTTTAACATAAAGTTCATGAGTATACTTTGGGAATTTGAAGTACTTAACTTGAGATATTGAGACTGATCACCTTGATGTCGCTTGTTTGGTGTGGATAATACCCGAATGGCAACTCATAGACGTGGTCGAACCTATACTCGAAGAGATAATGAGGAAGGCGCACCGGTGGAAAACCAGACCGCACTCTTGGCTGCTATGACTACTCTTGTAAATGCTATGCACGCGAATATTGTGCCTACTAACCAGGCCATGAAAAGGATGAACGGGAACGACAGTGGACTGGGAAACCATCAGGCTGAGGGAGGTCCGATGACCTTGGCGACTTTTTTGAAGGTCAATCCCCCAATCTTCAAGGGTTCAACTAATTTGACTAAAGCCGATAATTGGTTCCAAGCAATGGAAAGGGTACTGCAAGCTAGGGGTGCACATGGGTCGGGTGAAGCCGGTTTTGATGTGACTCAGACTCGACTCGAAATATACACCGGGTCTATTTATTAGACCCGAACCCGGCCCTAAATCCGATGAAACCAATACACTTTCGGGCCACAATTATATCAGGTGAAAGCCGGACTATTAACATTACATTACATTGATACCTTCTTATAAGCTAGTATGTAAAATATCCAAATTTTCAAGACTCCAACCATTATTTGACATGGTAAAATTTACTTAGAAAAATATAATAAGAACCAACCCTTCTTCAAAATTAAAGCATAACCACAATCAATACTAATGTTGTCTATTAACACCAAATATTTAAATCAATACAAATAACACAATATTATGCATTAGTCTAAAATCTTTTGCATTCTAAACATAAAACATTAACTTATAGTCTTATAATGACTAATAACACAAAATTTTAAGGTTTACAATACTTAAATTCCATATAAGAATAGTCATGATCCATCACTAATAACACAAAATATTAATGGAAGAATGCTCAAGAAAGACCGTTATGGCAAGGGAGGATCTCCAAGATTTCTGTGAGGAGGATCGATACAGGAGCCTAGCACCAAGGGGCCAAGATTTTAAGAGAAGTAGATATGCACTGCAATACCCCCAAGATTGGGACAACTGTAGGAGAAATAAGGACTGTCCGAGAATCGGCAAGGGAAAACAGACGACGACGTATTCAGAGGATTTGAGGTGCCAAAGGTGTGGAGGTTTCAATCCTGATAAGCCCAGCCGAAAGGGTTTAGACTTGTGTTACAAGTGTGGAACACCTGGTCATATCTCTAGAGATTGTTCCCACAGAAGGACTCACGATGCAGATCAATTTCAACAACAAGGCCGAGTCAACTTTCGAAGGAACAACAACGACGACAACAGCAATCATTAAGGGAGGTTATATGAGAAGCAACCTCAAAATGAGTTGACCTGTAAGAGGTGTGGAATCTACCACCCGAGAACTCCATGTAGATCTATATTCGGTTTGTGTTACTACTACGGAGGAGCTGGTCATATGTCGTGGAACTATCCGGAGAAAGTTGATCAATATTTTTGATGGTATAGAATTTCACAATTGAAATCTCTTCGAAGTATAGTTCCTAAACCAACAATAATCCTTTCATATAAACATTTGTTTGTCACAAGTACAAACCCATAAAATTATAAACCAAAGTATTTAAACCTCGGGTCGTCTCTCAAAGGAATTGCAGGGTAGTGTTCTTGTTATTGGTCATGGACATGTATATTTTGGGATTTTGATTAGGAAACAAGAAAAGTAAATGATAAAGGAAATCAAATGACAAAAGGGTCTTAGTAAGATTTAGTGGTCAAGGCTCTCTATCCTTATCACTAACCACAATATGATAATTGCAAGGATTAATCTCACTAAGTCATCCTCTAACAAGTAAAGGAAAGTCAAATGAGTTATATCAATCCAAGTCCATAAGTCCTAGCTATTCACTAATTGAATTAATGAGAACTAGAGTCAATGGCTATCAACTATCAATCACTTGGACATTAGTAACTTAAGAATTTTTAAGTTACCTTCCCAAGCCAAGAGCATAAAATTCTATGCTAACATCTTCTCAAGTATTTTGACAAACACTTGGAAGGTATAAAAGAAAAGCATAGTAAATTGACAACAAGAATGAAATCTAACAACAATTATTGCAAGGAATTAACAACAAAAATCAAAAGGAACACTATTGACATGAATTACCTCAAATTGAATTGAAAGAAAAGAGAAGAGACAAGAGTGAATCTACAACAAAGCATAGTAACAAAATAGAAGAAATTACAACAAAGGAATAGAAGAATGATGAATGTAACAACAAAGAATTGAGAAGTAGAAGTAGAAGAGAGCATGAATCAAAACCTAGATCTAAGATTATTGACCTAAACCTAATCCTAATCCTAATCCTAGAGAGAAGTAAGAGCTTCTCTCTCTAAAACTCACTCTAAACTAATCCTTATGTCACTAATGATGTAAGATGTGAATGATTGATGGAATCCCCTTCAATCCTTGGTCCTTTTAAGCATTTTGGTGCCAAAGTTGGTTTGGATTGGGCCCCACAGCTTCTTAGAATTCGCTGGGCATGTTTTTCACTTTAAAATCACGTGCGGCCACCGACGCGTACGCGTATAGCACGCGTGCGCGTCCCTGAAGTTTTCGCGATCCACACGTGCGCGTACATTGCGCGTGCGCGTGGATGAATATATCCAAATCTTTGGCTTTTTCATGTGTTCTCCACTTTGCATGCTTTTCTTTTCACTCCTTTGATCCATTCCTAGCCTTTTGAATCCTGAAATCACTAGCAAACACATCAAGGTATCTAGTGAAATCAAAGGTGAATTAAAATCATCAAATTAAAGGTCTAAAAGCATGTTTTCACACTTAAGCACAAACTAAGGGAGAATCACAAAACCATGCTATTTCATTGAGTAAATGTGAGAAAAGGTTAATAAAATTCTCTAAATTCAACATAAGATAAACCCTAAAAATGGGGTTTATCAACCTCCCCACACGTAAACCATAGTATGTCCTCATGCTATATCAAGAATGAAGTAACAGGTATGACATTTATTCAATGCAACTAAGCTATATGCAACCTATCTACATGCAATTACCTATTATGAATGCAAATGCTTGATCAAAATAAATCAACTCCCAAGAGAACATATGTGAGCACAAGGGCTAAAGTAATAGAAATCAAATCCAATCCCACAATTGTATTGAATCATCAAAAAGATTTACAAACTTGCATGAATAAGAATGATTATGGTGAAAACATGTAATTGAGCAATCGAACCCTCACCGGATGTGTATCCGCTCTAGTCACTCAAGTGTTTAGGGGTCAATTCACTCAATTCTCCTCTATTTAATGCTTTCCAAAATTTGTTTTTCATCTAACAATCAACAATTATTTAATGTATGCATACAATTATCATGAGGTCTTTCTCAAGGGTTATAATGGGGTTAGGGTCAAGGTAGGATTATATATGGTTAAGTGGACTAGAGTTTGAATCTTTGGTTAGCCTAGACTTTCCCACCTAACCGATGAATACCTATAAAATTAAGTTCTAACCTAACTATCCATTCTTCACTTTTTCACATATTCATGCATTTTCTTTACATTTCACAACACTTATGCATTGATTCTTTTATTGGACTTCATTTTGGGGCATTTTGTCCCTTTTTTTTATTTCTTTCTTTTCTTCTTTTCTTTTTCTATATATATTTTTTTTCTTTTCTTTATTTTTTCTTTTCTTTCTATCTTTTTCTTTTCTTTCTTTTTATTTTCTCATTTTTTTTCTTTTTTGCAATAAAGTATATACAAAAGTATCAATGCATATGGTTTTACATTTAATTAATACATGAGCATGTACCCAACTCCTAATATTTTCAACAACAATACAACACACACCTTTTTCCAACCAATGTCCCAAGTTTCCCATACTTGAATGATATACACTCATACTAGCCTAAGCTAATCAAAGATCCAAATTAAGGACATTTATTATTTTTCACTTTAAGGCTTGTAATGTGCTAAAATTATGAACAAGTGGGTTAATCATAAGCTCAAAGTTGGTTAACAAAGGATGATCAAAGGTAAGGCTTTTTGGGCAAGTGAGCTAATGAAATGATGGCTTCAATCATGTAAATGCATGAATACAAGGAATAATGGACATAAAGAATCAAGCAAATCAAGGATCACAATCATAGAAAGAGAACAATTATACATAAGAAGGAAATATAAGTGGTTATAAGATGTAACCACACTATTAGGCTCAAATCTCACATACTTGTGTTCTTAGCTTCAAAAATATGCTTCACAAAATGTATATGATTCAAGTAAATTCCACAAAAATTTCTCAATCAATTGGGGTGGTACCCTATAGATAAGTCCTTTGGAAAATTTGCTGTTTTGACTAGGCTTATTCTAAATACAATGTTGTGATTTTGAAATTTTAAAATTTTCTAGTTTATCCCTTCTTTTCCGATCAAACCAAATTTCTTATGTAAAAGGGTAAACTAGGTCTCAACAATCCAAAATAGTTTCAAATCACAACAAAAAAAAAAACCAAAACAACTACATAACGCAAAAATATACTAAAATATGAAATATCTAGGATGCAAAGTGCAAAATGTAAAAAACTAAAATAAAAGTATCTCAAAATAACAACTATATACAATAATCCAAAAGTGCGATAAAAAGAAAGTGCAAAGTACTAAAATAATGCAAAATAGAAGATAAATATCCGAACTTATCATCCAAAATAGCTACTCCACCGACGGCGACGACGGTGACCTCCCCACACTTAAAATGGAGCATCGTCCTCGATGCTACTGCTCGGGCTCATGGTGAGGGTCAACTGTCGCAACTGGCTGGTCTCAGGCTGTGGCTCCTCCTTCTCTACCGGATTTTTCAATTTCTTCTTCATGCTTTGCTCTTCTTTATTTTGGTCTTTCATATGTGGTCACGGAAGCACCTTGAGTGTTCAAGCATTGGTAGGCTAAAGTGTGCACTACCTTAGTCAAGTTAGTCACAAACTCTACAGTGTTCCTTTGCATATCTGCTTGTCCTTGAAGTAGCAAAGTGAGGGGATCATTTATTGGATCTTGGAGTGGATAGGAGGGTTCATTATTTTAGAGAAAAGGTTCATAATAGGAAGGTGGTTCTTCTTGAGAAGGGTATAGAGACGGTGTGTATAGAGATGGTTCTTGGTAGTAATCATGATAGGGTTGTGGTGGTTCTAAAGGTTCTTGCTCATAATGTTCACAAGGAAATAGTATGGGTAATTGGTCATATGATGTATGTAAACACAGAGTGCATATACAAGTAAACAACACAAATGAATTCAGCACGGCAGTAGTGAAACAAGCCTTAAGAACAGAATCAGCATAGCAGTCACAAGAGTGCCTATAGCATCACATCACATCATTCAGCAAAGCAACAATATTAAGCCAATTAGATAACAGGAACGGAGCATTTATCAGGCTTAAAATCTTCTAACCACATCCTATCTACGTAACAGCATGCATATCTAACTAACCTAGCAAACAAAATTAATCTACTAATCTAACTAAATTCAATAAACAAAATTAAAATGAAAGTAAAGAAACAGAGCAAGGGCAGGAGCATGGTGAACATGGAATGGAGAGCAGACATAATTGAAAAGAGATGGAAGCGGAGGAAGATAACAACGCTGCCCAGAAATGGTGGCGATGGTGGACCTCGCGGTGGCCTAGGGAACAGAGGAGCAGGAGCGCCTAAAATCGAGCACAGGGTAGAGGGACGTAGGTTCTGTTTTGATAGAAAGAGGGGGTGACTGAGGAAGAAGAGAATGGTTGGTGGTGATTGTGGTGGTTTCGGAAGTCACTGGCAACAGTGGGGTGTGCGGTGGTGCTGACGGTAGCAGGGGCGAGCGGGGGTAAGAGATAGGGAAGGAGGAAGAGGAACGAGAAACGGAGAAGGAAGAAGAAAGAGAAGAGGGGGTAGGTTCGGCGGCGGTGGGTCGCCAGACGGCAGGTGATGACGGTGGTTCTGGGTTTTGGGGGGTCGTGAGTGAGAGGGAGACGAAGGGGAGAATGGAACGTTGGAGGGAAGAAGTGTTAGGGCACGCAAATGGCAAGGGTTCCTCGCGTGGATGGGGTATTGGTGATTTTTGATGAATAATTTTTGATGGTATAGAATTTCACAATTGAAATCTCATCGAAGTATAGTTCCTAAACCAACAATAATCCTTTCATACAAACATTTGTTTGTCACAAGTACAAACCCCTAAAATTATAAACCGAAGTATTCAAACCTCGGGTCGTCTCTCAAAGGAATTACAGGGTAGTGTTCTTGTTATTGGTCATGGACATGTATATTTTGGGATTTTGATTAGGAAACAAGAAAAGTAAATGATAAAGGAAATCAAATGACAAAAGGGTCTTGGCAAGGTTTGGTGGTCAAGGCTCTCTATCCTTATCACTAACCACAATATGATAATTGCAAGGATTAATCTCACTAAGTCATCCTCTATCAAATAAAGGAAAGTCAAATGAGTTATATCAATCCAAGTCCATAAGTCCTAGCTATTCACTAATTGAATTAATGAGAACTAGAGTCAATGGCTATCAACTATTAATCACTTGGATATTAGTAACTCAAGAATTCCTAAGTTACCTTCCCAAGCCAAGAGCATAAAATTCTATTCTAACATCTTCTCAAGCATTTTGACAAACACTTGGAAGGTATAAAAGAAAAGCATAGTAACTTGACAACAGGAATGAAATCTAACAACAATTATTGCAAGAAATTAACAACAACAATCAAAAGGAACACTATTGACATGAATTACCTCAAATTGAATTGAAAGAAAAGAGAAGAGAAGAGACGATAGTGAATCTACAACAAAGCATAGTAACAAAATAGAAGAAATTACAACAAAGGAATAAAAGAATGATGAATGTAACAACAAAGAATTGAGAAGTAGAAGTAGAAGTAGAAGAGAGCATGAATCAAAACCTAGATCTAAGATTATTGACCTAAACCTAATCCTAATCCTAATCCTAGAGAGAAGTAAGAGCTTCTCTCTCTAAAACTCACTCTAAACTAATCCTTATGTCACTAATGATGTAAGATGTGAATGATTGATGGAATCCCCTTCAATCCTTGGTCCTTTTAAGCATTTTGGTGCCAAAGTTGGTTTGGATCGGGCCCCACAGCTTTTCAGAATTCGCTGGGCACGTTTTTCACTTAAAAATCACGTGCGGCCACCGACGCGTGAGCGTACATTGCGCGTGCGCGTGGATGAATATATCCAAATCTTTGACTTTTTCATGTGTTCTCTAGTTTGCATGCTTTCCTCTTCACTCCTTTGATCAATTCCTAGCCTTTTGAATCCTGAAATCACTAGCAAACACATCAAGACATCTAGTGGAATCAAAGGTGAATTAAAATCATCAAATTAAAGGTCTAAAAGCATGTTTTCACACTTAAGCACAAACTAAGAGAGAATCACAAAACCATGCTATTTCATTGAGTAAATATGAGAAAAGTTTAAAAAATACTCTAAATTCAACATAAGATAAACCCTAAAATGGGGTTTATCAAAAGCCAACAAAGTGTCGAGAGGGCCCAACAACAAGGTTGCGCATATGCTGTGACAACGGATGAGGCTGCTAGATCAGAGGTTTTGAATTGAGGTAAATGTGACACTGATTACCGAACTATAATTACATTGTATAGTACTGAAACTGTAAGGTCCCACATCGGTTGGGGAGGGGAACGAAGCATACCTTATAAGGGTGTGGATAACTCTCCCTAGTATGACGCGTTTTGACGAGTGAGTGTGGGGGCTTCGGCTATCATCCCTATCGTCAAAGGCGAAACCGTGAGGCCTTGTGTGCCAAAGCGAACAATATCGTGCTAGCAGATGGTCTGGGCTGTACCAGATGGTATCAGAGTCAGAGCCCGGATCGATGTGCTAGCGAGGGCGCTGGGCTCTCTTAGGGTGGATTGTAAGGTCCCACATCGGTTGGGGAGGGGAGCGAAGCATGCCTTATAAAGGTGTGGATACCTCTCCCTAGCATGACGCGTTTTGACAAGTGAGTGTGGGGGATTTCGGCTATCATCCCTATCGTCAAAGGCAAAACCATGAGGCTTTGTGTGCCAAAGCGGACAATATCGTGCTAGCGGGTGGTCTGGGTTGTTACAGAAACACTGTGTTTGCTCACAGCCTATGACGGAGATAAAGGTTTTAGGATCGAAAGTGTCAACCTTAAGGCTGAACCTTAACTTAATTGTGTTGCATAGAATGTCACCGATAGAGCTGGCAGAAATTAGGATTTTGTCATAGGAACTACTGAGAAAGAAATCTGTTTGATTAATTATTTCCCGTGGGGAGCACCAATTATGTCCGTGAAGAGCAAAGACGATAGTAGAAGGCATTATGTGTGAAAGTGTGTTAATAAATCTTCGTGATTCGATCTATCTTTCTTTTGTAGCTTGTATCGGAGTTTTTATCTTGGATTCTTTCTTTGAAAATGATTCGATCATCTTTTCAATCCTATTATTTACTTTCATGTATTCATGTATGAATCTTGTACCTTTCAAAGTGAGCCTGACCTTGTTTTGGTACAATCAAGCGATCCTTAAATCTTTGGAAACTTGTAGTTAGATTGCCTTCTTCTTGAACTTGTGTTTCTTTAGTATCAGCTAAGACTTAATCGATTTAATATGCCTTATTCTTTCTATGAAAGGTTCTGGATTTGGATTTTTTCTTGAGATACACTTTAATTCTTTTTTTGGTGCATTTCGATGGTTTTCCTATAACATCATTTTATCGTAATTCTAAATAATCCTCTCGACTTATCGTGATAACCCTCTGTACTTCTTCGTTTGAGCTTAGTAATCCTTTCAAAATAAACTCGAACTTGTTTCGGCGTCGCGTACAAATCCTAGATGTAACTCTCGACATGTTAGAACACGACTTATGAAGTCAGAAGATAAAACTATGCGTATGCGACATCATGAGGAGTTGTCAAGCTTTGAATTTCGTAAATTGATTTGCAAGGATACACCGTTGGTGTGTACGACCTGTTGTGAGAAGAGTTTTCAAATTTGAAGGAGAAAATTAACTATAGCGCTAGTATTCGTGTTACTTGAACTTAACAAACCACTCAGAGATTTCCGCGATGCATTATTAAGGGTTTAGTTTGCATATTGATGTAACATCGGAACATGGTGGCTTATGCCTCATGGTATCTGAGACGTCATGAAGTGAACTTTTTTGACGCATGACTTGGGGCTAGCGGCTGTTGTGTTTGTTTTGAGGATTCGGAAGCATTACCTGTATGGAGTAAGGGTTTAGTAAGAGACTAGGACTTAACTTGAATTATCACCCTGGAAAGCTGAATATAGTGACAGATGTTTTGAGTAGGAAGTCCTTGAGTGTGGCTTGGAGGATGCTCTAGAAATATGAGTTATTAAATAAGTTTGCGGATCTGAGGTTAGGAGTGGAGGATGTGGCTGAATGTGTAAGTTTGAATCTGTTATAAATCACAAGTGGTCTTAAGACTGATAGTCAGAAAGCACAACGAGAGTGAGGATCTATAGAAGATGTTAAGGATTATGGTACAAAGAAAATAAGAAGAGATTAAGAAGAATTGAGAAGGAGTTCGGAGGTGTAAGGAGAGAGATTGCATATCAAGTATAGGGAACACTTGCAAAAATGAGATACTGTCTGAAGCTCACAAAAGCAGATTTTTAATTTATCCAAGGAATGACAAAGATATGTCATTACTTGAAAGCGAGATTGAGGCAACTAAATTTTGAGGGTAAAATTTTTAATAAGGTGGGTAGGATGTAAGACTCAGAAAAAATTACAAAAGGATTATTTGGATAATTAATTATTAAATTAAAATAGTTAAAACGTGCCTGGACAGAGTCAAAAATTAAAACTTAGTAATTTGAAATTTTAACAATGATATTTTGATTCGAAAAATTTTTTCGAGCGGAAAAATATAATTTTTTGGCGGAAAAATGTGTAAAATGCATATTGGTAACTTAACCGACAGTACCGGCTTATGTTTGTCTGACATTTTAAGTGAGATAATTAATTCTGAGTGAAGAGAACTAAGAAATTAAAATTCATTATTAGAAAAATAAAAATAATTAAAATACGAATTAAAACACTAGGTTTTAACCCAAAGTTGGGCTAACGGGCTAAATCGAGTGAATTGGGCCCAAGTGAGCCCAAGTCCACAGTATAAATACCCCACAACACACAAAATTCAACTCATTCTCATCAAAGTGAGAGAGAGAGAGCTCGTGGATGTGAAGGGAGAAAAGGGGAAGAACCAAAACCTAGAGCACTATTCACCTCAAATTTCAATCACTCATAACTTTTGATCCAAAATTTCGATTGACGAGCTGTTTTGGCCACTTGTCTGTCTCGAAATCCTCTTCAATTCTATTTTAGCCTTGTGATAAGAAACTCTAAAATTTTTGTCTAGTTTTCTTTTCTCTAGCAATTCATATTTTTTGTTTTAAGGGTGCTAAGATATTAGAATTTTGATTCTTTAGGGGTACTCTAGTGTGGATTCCAAGTGAGTTCCACCCCAAATTCGAATGGGTAAGGTAAAGAATCACTAAATTCTTATGGTTAGTTGAATTTGATAAGCCCTAGTGCTTGATTTTGGTACAATGTATGAATTTAGATTGAATGTATGTTGATTTGGTGAATTGGATTGCTTGGAGTTGGACTCTTGTGGCTGAACTTGAAAGCTTGAGAGGAAGAAGTCCTTTTGGTGGTTTTGAGCTTAGAGAAAAATTAGCTAAGGTACGGTTTAAGTTTTATTTAAATACCATGGAATATGACATGAAGTCCTAGGCTAGATGCCCCTAGGAATATGATTAAATTGTAGGATTAGATGGAATTAAATGTTATAATTGATGAAGTATTAATTTTGATTTTAAATTGGTAATTGGTTGTTTGAGTTGTGAGAATGTAGTATGAGTTACTTAGAAGTGAATAATTGTAAAGAAGGTGATATGAACTTGGTGATTGAGAATGATGGATTGATGAATTGTTGATTGATTGTTTATGATTTATGAGTTTATGAATTTATGAATTGATGAAATTTGGGCTGGAAGCTGTGGATTTTGGGCCTGAGGCCCGAAAATGTGAGTTTGGTAAGTGTGATGAATTGAATTGATGAGAATTTGATGTGGTTGTGATTGGGTTAGTATTTGTTGAAATTGATTGTTGATAAGATAAGGATTGGTGAATTGTGAATGGAGATTATTAAATTGAATAGATAGAAAGGTAGAGGATGAAGAAAATATATCTTGAGATTGGTTAGAGATGAATTGGTATGGTTTTGAATTAGTTTGGATTGTAAATTCTTTGAAATTTGGCAAATTCTATTTTTAGGTCAAATGAATTTTTGACCAACTTTGGCGGACCGTAACCGTGTCCTCGAAGTTGAAAATTTAATGAAATTAGATTTTTATGAAAGTTTATTCAATGGTCTTCCAATGGTTCATGAATGGTTAAAAAATTATTTCTAATGAAAAATTTATGCGTATTTGAAGTTTTCGATAAAAATTGAATTCTACAGCATATCAGCTTTTTGAAAACCTAGTATGCATGCGTACGCAAAAACATCATGCGTACGTGAGCGTTTGGCTCGGCCAAGTGCTCTCTCGTATGTAAACGTGGCTCATGTGCGCGCCATGTCTTTTTGACACGCATGCGTATGCGGAGGGTGGTCCGCGTACGCGACTTTTCCAACTTTCAACTCATGCGTGCGGGGGAGCCATGTGTACGCATGACCACCCAGTTTTGTAAAAAATGTATTTTTTGTATTTTTAATCATTCTTCGAGCCTTCTAAATTTATGTAAACCCTATTATGAGTCTAAAGTCAGTGGAATAGAGGATAGAGGAACTAGAAATAAGATTGAATGAGACTAAGACATGAGGATGACAGTTTATGTTTAAGGTAGGATGAGGAGGATGATTGAGTATGAATGAGACATGATGATAATGGTTTATGATTAAGACATAATGAGGATGATTATAAGAATGTGAGAGGATGATGATTGAGTATGAATGAGATATGGTGATGACTGATGATGATTTTGATTATGAACGGAATGAAATGCATTGAGAAGGAAGTCGATAATAGAATAAATTTTGAATTGAGATGTACCTACCTGGGTAGATGCAGTAGAGTAATTCTACTTATTTCACAATGTGGTTGAGATGTACCTGTTTAGGTAGATGCAGTGGTGTGGTTTCACTTGCTCCAGGTTTAGCGAGGACGATAGTTTCATCCCACTCGCGGAGATTTTGAGTTTTAACTTGGCAAAGATCGTGGTGGTGTATCTCTTGAAAATTAATGTTTCTAGAAATGTTGAATTTTATGAGTCTTCTTTTTTCTTTCATAAAAGTATTTTTCTTCATAATTTATCTAGCCCAACCATTCTTTTGAACCCACCATCAGCTCAACAACACAAAAGAACATTCCTTTTCGTTCCTATTGGGCCTCCATCCCTGTCCATTGAACCAACAAACCTCCAATAATTACATTCCATTACTCCATCCTCTCTTCACCCAATACCCACCACAACCGAGTCATCATCCCTTACTAACCCTCTTCAGCTTTTAGTGACTCTATCGAGTCCCTCTTCTCCCACCTCTCCTGCATCTGAGCATCACCCCAACCTTCTTATCGTTATTTTATATTATCCTTGCACTCTGACTATGAGCCAAAGTCTTTTCAGGAAGCAAATATGTTATCCTATTGGCGTAATGCTATGAGAGATGAATTATTTGCTTTGGAGTTAAACTAGAGCTGGTGTTTAGTTGATCATCCCCCTAATGTAAATTCCATCGGATGTAGGTGGATTTACAAGATAAAATGGTGTCTTGACGGTTTCATTGAGCGATATAAGCTCGCCTTATGGCCAAAGACTTTACTCAAATAGAGGGTGTGGACTTTATTGAGATATTCTTTTCGGTAGTAAACAACAATCAAAATTGTATTAGCTCTGCCTCAGTTAAGAAATGGTCAATTCACCACCTGGACGTGAATAATTCTTTCCTACATGGAAAATTGACACAAGAAGTTTACATGGCTCTTCTTCATGGTTTAATTTCTAGTCGCTCAAACCAGTGCTGTTGCATACTCAAGTATACGGATTACGTCAATCTAGCTGAGTATGGTATGAAAAGCTCTCTTTACGTCATATTTCTTGTAGGTATCAGTAGACCGTATTTGATTACAGCTTGTTCATTAAAGTTATATGTAGTTAGGTTTCCATTTTATTAGTTTATGTTGATGACATTGTGATAACTGGTAATTCCTCATCTGAAATCGCTTCAATTAAACAAACTCTGGATATTCATTTCAGAATCAAGAATTTAGGGACTTTGAAATATTTTCTTGGAATCGAAGTAGCTCATAGTGCACAACGCATTTCTTTGTCTCAACATTAATACTGTTTGGACTTATTAAATGATTTCGGTCTCTTGGGTGCAAAATCTGCATCTGTTCCTATGGATAGTGTTACATGACTTTTCCAAGATGATCCCTCCTATATCAAATCCTTTTATCTACTGCTGATTGGTTGGTCGTCTCATTTATCTCACTACTACCTGCCCCGACATCACCTACGCCACTCAACAACTTAGTTAGTTTATGGTTGCCCCCACTCAAGTTCGTTATTGTGATGCTATCTGAGTTCTTAGATATCTGAAAAATAGCCTAGGAAGAGGTTTTTCTTTCCTAGAAGTTTAGCATTACAGATTTTTGGTTTTAGTAATTCTGATTGGGCTGGTTATCGAGACACTAGATGCTCGTTGACAGGATTCTGTTTCTTCTTCGGAGATTCTCCAATTTCTTGGAAGACTAAAAAGCAAAATATGGTAACCCGATCGTCTACAAAAGCAAAATATCGTGCATTTGTAAATTTACTTGTAAACTTCAATAGATTCTAAACTTCCTGAAAGTTTTGCATGTCACTTGTGCTCGCCCTCCGATTTCATATTGCGATAATCATAGTGCTCTCCGTATTGCGGCGAATTCTATTTTTTATGAGTGAACCAAATACTTAGAAGTTGACTGTCACTTTGTGCGCCAAAAAGTTTAAGTTGGCATGATGAAACTTTTTTCTGTTTTCTCCTCGGGACAACTAGCTGACATCTTCATCAAGTTTCTCTTTCCTCGACTCTTTTACACCAATTTGTCTAAACTGATCATTCTCGACATCTTTCATCCTCTAATTTATGTGGGCGTATTGAATCACACATCACAAATAACCCGTACAAAAATTCATCAAAGAATACTCAGGTCCATTTAGATTGATATTTTCTCTAATTATTTAGATTTTATGATATATTCTGTTTGTTTCTTCCAATATTATTTCAGAAGCAATGAATCACCATATCAATATCTTTGTTGTTAATTTTAAGGATCTTTGAGGATTTGAAAAGATTTGCTGATCTATACAAAATTTTCACTCTATATATATACCTATTCCAATCATTGAATCACAATATACAGAAAATACACAATTGTATCTACATTTGTCTTGTTGTCTTTTATATACTCCTAATTTTTATGTCCTTAGAATATTTTTAAATCATCATATTTATAATTACCAAATAAAAATGAACAAATTTAAATAAATTTTGTTTCCCATAAAAGAGAGTAAACACTTATTGACTGAACAACAACAATAACAAGTTGTATGATAGTAGATATTCGTTGACCGTCTAATATATGATTACCAAAATTTCTTTTTGACTACTTAACAAGGTAATAATAACTTTTATATTCGTGATTATCAATTAGTTCCCCTAAGTTCTGTTCAAGAGTATTCAATATGCTTTATTGAATCAAATTAGAATATTAAAATATTATGTTTCATGCATATTAAATTAAATTCCCAATATTTATTTTGAAAAAGGAGATTGTACTTTAATTTTTGAATAATAGAAAACAAAGGAGATTACTAGTTTTGGTTTTGCATTCTTCTAATTTGATTTTTCTTTACTTTTGTTGTCATGATCAGCTAAAGCCATGATGATTGATATTTATTGTAATCATTATTATAAAAGTCTAGAGAGTCAGTATTTTTATTAAAATTTGACTAATACTTAATCAGTAACAAAAAATGAGTAATTTTATGTTATTGGATGAAATTTCACACTATTAAAAATATCAATAATAATTAATTAATAGCTATAAATTACAAAATTTACTAGTCCTCTAATACTTCTCATTATATTTTCATATTTAGTTATAAATCTAAAGCTAATCCTTAAAAAACCAATATGAAGAGATTGTATACAAAAATTTTTAAACATTTATCTGGATCGTACTAATATCTATGGAAAAAAAGTTAATCTTTATGCTCATAATATCTATGAAAAAAATTATCCACTGCATTATCTGAGAATGACGTATGCATTATCCAAGGCCAAAATACTAATTAAATATAGAGCTGCATAAAAAGTTAAAAATCAAAACGAATATAACACAGTAATTTTTTTCCATAATAATAATATTTAGGAAAATAATCGATATCTGCTATTAAATCAATTTATAATATTCTATTCCATAGAAATAATCTGCTTTTAATATATATGTTCATCTAATTTATTTTTAATTTTAATTAAACTAATATTCATTATGGGGCTTCACTTTTTTATGTTTAATGCAAAACAATGTGAACACGGGCCTTTGGTGTTGCCAAAAAATTCCTACATGTATAATAAATTATTTGCATGGCACGTAATTCTAAACATGTACATGCAAAACGTTGCATGACATGTAAGAATTACGTAGCCTATTTTTCGAATAGTACAAATATCATTTCTCTTCGTCTTCGCGCCGCGTCCTTTGCAAAGGCTGTGAGAAATTAAGGTGCGGCGGAGCAGGATACAAATAAATCCTTTCAACAAATATTAAATTGACCCCAACAAGATCTATAAAGTATAATAATGGAGGCAGGGTGCATATCAGCATATGCAAACATATAGAATTTTGTGTAGTCATGCTTATCGGTTCTCACTTTCTGTAAAGTAATATTTTTTCCCTCAATTTTGCCCTGGATAGATATCAGATCTCCCTCATTGTCATTGACTCACTATACCTACTGTAACTACATCTCCATGATTTTCTCCGAATTTTCGTTTTAAATTTGGTTTTGGTCTCATGGAAGGGGTTCCTATTCACCGCCAGCAAAAAGCGGAGTGATCAAGAAGAATCAGCCAATTTTCCGTTTCGGCTTTCGACACACATGGTCGACATGTCTCTGCGATTTTTATAATTCAGTTTAATTTTTATTTTATGGGCATAAAACTCTTAAATCCTATTGCAATTACTATCTTGACTAGCACCAGCTTTGTCAGTAACCGGTTACTTTCGACAGGTACATTTTCACCTCTATCAATGTTCATGAACTGCATCTATACTTATCTTTAATTTATCTCTATTAATTTCAATTTAATTTGTCTCTAAGAAAACCCTTGTTTTGCCTCAGGGCGGCACATCACTGAAAATGGGTCCTTACAACCAGCACCTAACTGAGTAAAGATGTGGGTCTTTTCTCGGAAAATTGAGCTTTGTAGAATACCCTGAAAGAGCTCCATCCACTCGGCTATTTTGTCTGTTCTGTAACCATTTTCTTGTCATTTCCTTCTTTTGTTTGGGTCAATTTTAATCCTTTTTAATAGGGATTTAAGAGCTCTAACTGAAAAGGCCTTCAACCAAAGAATGGAGATTGGAGAAACTGATAGAAACAAGGTTCAAGGAGAGGTTCCATGGATCCCCAACACCCCTTCGAAGCCTATTCTTCAAAGACCGCCGCCAATCTATGCTCCTCGAGAAGGAATCGAGATCGGGTCACATTCTAATGCGGTATCTGCATGTTGTGAATCCTCAACCAATGCAGAAATTGAGACCAGGCAACACCTTCGGCTACCACATGAGGCTGCAGTAACAAACATTGCCTGTGACAGTGACAAAACAAGTGCAAGATTGTCCTTTGACAACAATTCTGTGTCGAGTAATAACGGCTTTGCGGAGCTTTTGGCTCAGGCTAATGCTGCTTCAGCAACCTCCGTTGCAGCATATGCAGATTTTCTGAGGAATCATTTTGTTCCTAATTTAAATACAGAGATAAACCCCACCTGTGCTTTACTTGGCCAAGGTCATCTCTCTTATGGGCAACCCTTGTTCAATGCTACTCACAATTGTCAAGATCCTCGAGGTAACGAAAGTAAATTTGGGTTGATGCTTTGCTGTGTTATATTATTTGTTTAATTTTGATACACAGTACAAAACTCTTATCCACGTGGTCGAATCTGATTGAATAAACATCAACGTAGAAAATTTTTTATAAAAATTAAACTCTTATATTATTATACAAATGTTTTCTGCTTCGGCAACACCTTGAACCATGATGAGTGCTGGGTTGGGTAAATAATTAGTGACATAGTCAGGCTGAAGAATGTAAACGCATAGTATTTTAAAGATATGACACTGAGAATAACATGAATGGAGGGGGTAAAGGCCACAGGAGAATATAACCTGCTGCCATAGAGAAAAACAATTGTAAATTCCTACAAATTATTAATTTTGGAAGTACTTTCATGTTTATATTGTATCTTCCATTTATTGCTGACTTGAGGAATTTCATCTTAAGCATGCTAATTTGCATTCGAAGTTGAATCTGACAGAACTAGTTTTCTAATGAAAGTATTTTCATTTCACCTGGTAACTGAAAAAAGTATTTGCACGATAAATATATCATTTTTCATCTTTTGATATTCAATAAATCTGAAACCATAAGGTTCTGACAGACATTCACTTGATATGCACCAGGATCATCATTCTTTACTTACTATCGCCATAACACTCCTTATGCTGCCCCACATGGTCCAGATAATGCTGTCAGAACAGGAAACACACAATATGCAGAGACACAACTGCATATGGAAAAGAAGGATCAAGGCAGAGAAGAGAATAAAGTTTCAGATGCAGAGCACAACAATAATGACAGCCCACAAAACAAAGAACTTTGTGATCCTTTAATAGAATTTGGTGCAGTTTCTACACAATGCCAAGAGAATCAGAGCCAGAATAAGGAAATAAATCCCCATGTTAATCTGAACAAGACACCACAACAAAAACCAAGAAGAAAGAAGCACCGCCCCAAGGTCATCATAGAAGGCAAACCGAGGAGAAACAGTAAAACAAAGACCCCAAAGTCTGATCAATCAAAAGAAAGCTCAACCAGCAAAAGGAAATATGTAAGAAAGAAGGGATCAAACACAACTTCTACTCCTCAAATAGAAGTGACGGGAGAATTGACTAATCCATTGATGCCAGAATCTGCCAAAAAGACATGCCGAAGATCCTTAAATTTTGACGTAGGAGATCAACAAAGGCAGAGAAATTCTAGATGCATAGAAGATACAAACATAAATTTAGGCAGAGAAACTGTTGCAGCAACAAATACTTTGACAAATGAAGGAAGACAAGCCCTCGGTACACCTCTTTCAGAAAGCAATTCTTGTTGGGCAATGCCACATGCTAACTCGATAGAGAATGGCAACAAAAGAAAGGGTCCACAGGATGAAAACAGAAACAGGGCACAAATTCTATCAAGCAGTGACACAAGAATTTCAACCACAAGTTTACAAGCAGTTGGTTCCAAGAGAAAGCATACAGGAACCATTAAGCATGAGGATACCAACAGCATTAATCTGATTGGGGTACAATATAATATGTTGCAGGCACACTACCAAGAGAGTTGGATTCAATTTCCAAATATTCAGAAGAAAAGGAGAAGTGAAAAGGGGAAAAATTCCAATACATCTTCAGCAAGTGCAACAAAAATTGTAGAAGTAGAAGTGTGCCCTCAAGATGCTAGATCAAGTCCTTACGCCTCAACTTCAAACTTTTGGCCCACTAGTTCTGAATATAATGCAGTAAAAGTCCCAGTCATGATTACAGCTACAGAAAGAGTTATTCATGATAAACCCCAGTCATTCAGATATAACTTATCTTCATGGCAGCCTATGCAAACCAAAAGAAGATCAAAACTCCCTACACGAAAGACATCTGTGAATGCTGAAAGAGAACAGACATGTATTGATGCTTTAGTTGCAGATATGGGAGCAACACTCAAAAAAAAGAAAAGAACTAAAAAGAGAAGCACTCTTGTCAGTTCAGCATATTCTTGCACAAGTGAAATGCAGCAGCATCAAAAAGTTATGCTGGAAAATTGCAGCTTGCCCTTGAACAACTTATTAGGTATTCCAACTGAACCTTTGAACCTTTTTTCCCAATAGCATTATAATTGCTGCAAACCTAATAATTCTATCATGCATTTTGTTCTGATAGTTTAACTCATTGATGCAGTTGTTGGCAGTGAAGAGACATGGAAAAATGTGCATAGTGCAGACGAATTAACAGAGCAATTTAGGCACCTAAACATAAATAGAGAAAGCAGAGAACTTCTATTACATGGGCAGAATACACTTGTCCCGTATAACCAGCAACATCAAAAGCACAAAGGCCCTGCCAATGGATATGGCACCATCATTCCCTATGAGGGCTCATTTGATCTCATTAAAAAACAACGCCCACGACCTAAAGTTGACCTTGATGAGGAGACTAATAGAGTGTGGAAGCTTCTTCTATTAGATATAAACAGTCCTGGAATTGATGGAATGGATGAAGACAAGGCTAAATGGTGGGAAGAAGAACGAAAAGTGTTCCGTGGAAGGGCCGACTCATTTATTGCACGGATGCATCTTGTACAAGGTATCCATGGTGAACTTCCTAGGATATGAACACTAACCACTTCACACACAAATCTAACAAATACCCAATAACTTATACTAAACAGGCAAGATGTGAGAAATTCTATCCTTTGTAAAGATACCAGCAAAAATTAACATTATCTGTTTTTCTGTGTTATGGAAAAATACAGCAGGAAACCAAGAGATCAAGAAACTGAACAAATTTACACAAAATTGAAAGAGAAATTTGTTAGTAATTTAATAAAGATAAATACCAACATAGGGGCCCAGTGAGGTATTTCATTTCCAATACTAAAATAGACTTGTAGGCAAATCCTAGTCCTAAAGCTAACATACATTATGGTAATCAAATACAGAAACTAAAATAAAATCATTTCATGTGGTTCACATATTAATTATATGGAGCTTATTCAACAGGAGACAGACGATTTTCAAAATGGAAAGGATCAGTTGTGGACTCAGTGGTGGGAGTTTTCCTCACACAAAATGTCTCGGACCATCTTTCCAGGTATGTGTGTGTGCCTCTTTATATATATATATATATAAACTAACTAAACTAGGATGTTGCAACATTTTATATTTTCCACTCTATTGGCAGTTCTGCATTCATGTCCCTTGCTGCTCGATTCCCCCTGAAGTCAAGCAACAAGTATCAAACATACAATGAGGGAAGCACAAGCTTGTTAGTCAGCAGACCACAACCAGAAGTGTACATTGTGGAACCAGAGGAGAGTTCACAGAAAGTATTGAATCCATGTGCTTATGACTTGAGTTCTATGACAATTGAGAGCACTGAACATTCTGAAGGAAAAGAAGTTGTTGACAGCAACGATTCCTGCAGAACAAATGGGAGCTTAACTAGCTCAACAGATGAATCAAACTTCAAACTGTCAGAATCAACTCAGAAACATATGAGGGACAACCATTGTCCATTGGAAAGTGGACCAATTGGTACCACCATAGGGGAAGCACAAGAAATTTCGTGTATTGGGAGTGTTAGCAAAGAGTTAAGTGACATGGTGTCATCCCAATGCTCTGTCATTACCTCTCAAATATGTGCAGAGTGTTCAGTTGAGCAAAGTCCAGAGAAGATAGGATCATGCTCAGAAAGCAACTCAGAAGTAGAAGAACTATCAAGTGCAGCCAAGTACAACATCTTTCATGATAGAACTTCTTTCAGTAAGCTTTTAGAAATGGCAAGTTTGACAACATTACATGAAGTAAACAGTCAAAAAAGCAAATCAACTGAGAACTCAAGAGATGCATCTGGTCAATCTATAGGCATAAAGCATGGCAACCAAACAGAAAAGTTGAATGTTACCCAAGATTTCCCAGAAGCCTCCATCATCACATGTAATGAATATTCTTTGAAAATGACCCCTAAAGGAGGAGTACTTGAAGCTGGCCCTTTTGAAATAGAAGACTTGTCAACTGATTTCAGAAAGAATAAAGAAGAAAATGACATGAAGGGGCCTGGTGTTCAAGCATCAGAGTCTGAAACCCAAGCTGCAATTGCCCATTCTCAATGTATGCTATCTCAGTTTCACAGTCAACAACAAAGTAATCACAAAGAGAAAAATGCTTTGCATGTTTTAGAAGAAACTCAAGATCCTATACAGAAACCAAGGGAATTAGATTGTGGTCATGAGAGCAATACCGTCAAAGAACACACTAAAATTGCCTCCACAAAATCAACAAAGAGTAGGGTGCACCTAAAGGATAAAAAAGATAATTTTGATTGGGATAGTTTAAGAAGACAAGCACAAGATAAGGCCGGGAAGAGGGAAAAGACAGAAAACACCATGGACTCTTTGGACTGGGATGCTGTTAGACGTGCAGACGTCAGAGAGATTGCTGATGCAATCAAGGAAAGGGGCATGAACAACATGCTTGCTGAACGTATTAAGGTAAAATCAATTAACAATGAAATGTTGTTTAAATGCGGTGTTTGGAAAGAGAAAAAAGCTTCAATGCAACTAATAGTGAATCATATATAATATGCAGAACTTCTTAAATCTCTTGGTTGATAAACATGGGGCCATTGACCTTGAGTGGCTAAGAGATGTTCCACCAGATCAAGCAAAGTAAGTGCAAAGAAAATTTTCAACCATTTTATTAGAATTGTATTTCCCATACATATGATATTGTCATGTGTCGACTGAAAGTTTGTTAACTTGAGGTCTCAATTCACTTGTAACACAAAGATATTCCATTAAATATTTAGATGCAATTCATTCAAGCAGGAAAAATGCATAAAGCAAATTCTACTCATGCTTGCAGAGAATACTTGCTCAACATAAGGGGATTGGGATTGAAGAGCGTGGAGTGTGTGCGACTTTTAACATTGCATAATCTTGCATTCCCGGTAAGTTGGAAAAAAAAAAGAAGAGAAAAAAGAATACAATTACAGGAAATTGGAACAGATATGAACAATTGTTGCACTTCAATAGGTTGACACCAATGTTGGACGAATAGCAGTACGTTTGGGATGGGTGCCTCTCCAGCCACTACCTGAGTCACTACAATTGCATCTTCTAGAATTGTAAGTACTACCAAAATAAAACGTATAAGCCTATAAGCCACTAATTCAACTAAATAAGATCTAACACCATTGGCTTATATAGGTACCCTGTGCTGGAATCCATACAAAAATATCTTTGGCCCCGACTGTGCAAGCTAGACCAAAGAACACTGTAACAATTTACCTTTAATTTACAGTTGTACATTAAAAATAAAAGTATCTCTCTTTTAATGATATGACAATATCACATAAGTTGTAATTAAGTTATACTAAATCATAAACTATTTATCTACTGATTGATTTTTTTTTTTCTTGTATTATTGGAACATATTCCAGGTATGAGCTGCACTATCAGCTGATTACATTTGGAAAGGTAAACTGCACTATCTTGTACAGCATAGATTAACCCCATTTTAAGTGAAATCCACTTGCTATTAGGACATAAGTTAAAATTAATGCATGCAGGTCTTCTGTACAAAATATAAACCAAACTGCAATGCATGCCCAATGAGAGGGGAATGTAGACACTTTGCAAGTGCTTTTGCAAGGTATGTCTTTGTTGAATTATGATTCATTGCATCTGTTATGCTTAGTATGATTGTCATGCAATTTACCATGATTTAGGACTAGAACTCTTCATTCCAATGCTTCAGAAGTATTGCAAATATTACTATTGGCAAAATAGGTACAGAAATCCGGAGAAAATCATATGAAGTTCACCTATGCTGTTATGCAGTATAATTATATATAATACCTCTATATGGACAGCAAAATATATATGACTACAGTTTATCAACATCGTAACAGTCAACTTAGAAAACAAACTTATCAATAGCTGAAATAATTATGTGCAAAGCACTTTGAAAATTCAATTTTAGATATAATTTGCAAGTTATGATAGATGCGATTACAGTATATATTATTATTTGCAGTGCAAGACTTGCCCTACCAGGACCAGAGCAAAAAGGTATAGTAATCGCAAACGGAAATAACGCAACAAATCAGAACCTGTCGGTAACCATCAATCAATTGCCCTTGCCTCTCCCTACAAATACAAGCCAAGCAGAAGAACTTCAAGAAATACAAGCAAGCAAACAACTTGAAGCAAGATCCGAAATCAATATTTGCCAACCAATTATTGAAGAGCCATCAACTCCAGAACCAGAATGCACCCAAGTGTTAGGAAATGATATAGAGGATGCCTTTTGTGAGGAAACATGTGAAATTCCAGCCATCAATGTAGACATGGAAGAACTCACTTTGAATGTACAAAATTATATGGAGGAAAACATGGATCTTCAAGAAGGTGAAATGTCAAAGGCCTTGGTCGCCCTTACTCCAGAAGCTGCCTGCATTCCAACGCCCAAGCTAAAGAATGTGAATCGATTGCGCACAGAGCATTGGGTGTAAGTAAAAATTAACTTAGTTCCAACTAATTAACCAGAAGTGGCATTCTTGATAGCAAATGAAATGTGGGCCAACGGAAGTAACAAATACTACAAGAGCAAGAAAAAGAAGCAATCGTAGGATCTTTGCATTTATCTAAAATCACACCGAGAGAATTCATATGAATCTGGCATTTAATTGAGTTCCAGTATAAAGTTTTTCAACAAGCTTTGTATCAGTCCAATGATTGATACAAGTCAAATGTTCTAAGAACTTTCGCTAATCTTTTGTTTGCCTGTATGCAGTTATGAACTCCCAGATTCACATCGTCTATTAGAAGGGGTTAGTAATTTCAACATTTGCCATTCAACTATTTTTATGCTATATGTCCAACATTGCTTATTACTTATGCACTACAGTGGGAGAAGCGAGAGCCTGATGATCCAGGAAAATACCTTCTAGCTATATGGACTCCAGGTGGATAAAATTGCTCGAGTACTAGAACCCACTTGATTAGTTTAAAATGCTTGTAAAGTTTTGTAAGCTTCACTGCATAATTAGTTGGGAAGTTTTACAGTATGTGATTTGTTAGATTTTGATACGTTTTCTAATCCTTTTTGCCAAATACATGGACATGCACATCAGGTGAGACAGCAAATTCTACACAGCCACCAGAAAAAAAATGCAGCTTTCAGGACTGTGGCCAGCTCTGTAATGAGAAAGAGTGCTTTCAATGCAACAGTTTCCGCGAAGCAAATTCACAGATAGTCCGAGGGACAATCCTGGTCTGCATGCTTATCAAAACAATAATTTGAACTATGAATAGTAATTTTGATGCTAAAACCATAGATTTTTGTTAATTCTTATGCATAGTAATCTTATAATAATTTTAAAAAATGAATTGAGCAATAGTTTGCATTCAAAATGCAAGCATTATATTGAAGTGACTTGAATTTCATGCATAGATACCATGTCGAACAGCTATGAGAGGGAGTTTTCCATTAAATGGCACCTATTTCCAAGTCAACGAGGTAAAGTAGTGTGAAATCTCACATATCCTTGAATGTATATGTATGTAACTAAAGCAGTACTAAACGTGTCATTTGAATCAGGTATTTGCTGATGATGAATCAAGTCTTAACCCAATTAGTGTTCCCCGAAGTTGGATCTGGAACCTCAGGAGGCGAACAGTATATTTCGGAACCTCCATCCCAACCATTTTTAGAGGTAAACGCTTCGAAGTTAAAATATCATAGTAAGGCAGATACTATATATCAAAAAGCTAAGCTGAGCCTACTTTTTTATGTTAACCAGGTTTAACAACACAAGAAATTCAACGATGCTTTTGGAGAGGTAAGATTTAGTTAGTTCCCAGAATTTAATCGTGATTTTTCTCAATTGACTATCCTATTTCAACCTGCATTTACCGGTGTGATAACAATCAACCGGCACTTCATAGTTGGTTTTCCATATCCTCTTCTCCTACCAGAATGTTCATGCATATCATATATTAAGGTATTGGAAAAAGATTAGAAACCAACTTTTTTCAGCCAACATTTCTATCTCCCTTTAAATTTTGCTTGTCCTTAATCTTTGTTCATCTACTACTTTGTTGGCTGATTGTTGATTCCTAGCAAAACTACAAAGTATTTGCATATGAACATTGTTACACCTATCTCCAGATTCGTAATTTAGTTATATATGAGTTACTACTCTTAGTTGCAATTGCTAACAGAGAAAACAAGTGACCAGATAACCAGTCGTATCTAAAGAGATTATGAACAATGCTCTGTAGGATATGTTTGCGTGCGGGGATTTGACAGGCAGAAAAGAGCACCGCGCCCTCTGAAGGCCAGGCTTCACTTCCCAGCTAGCAAGTTGGAGAAGAAAAAGCCATCAGCTCCAGCAAACACACCAGAAGAGCTTAATCTGAATCTGGAACCAAACCCGGAACCAAACCCGGAACAGCCAGAGCTGCTTGCCAACACTCCCAACCATTAACGGACCGGTGGAGCATGAAGACAAATCATTGTCATTCACCCGTCCTGTGTTGTATACAGTAACAAAATTAAAGTCACTGTTAATCACCTCTTCAGTTAGCCTTTTCAATTTTTATGCTCAGAGAGACAGCAGATTTTCCCAGACTAGAACCGTGACTGTATCATGTTAAAGTATAATACGCTCTTTAGCTTCATGGAGAGGAATCTGAACCAGTTAAGTAGAGATAAACTCAGCAATGTAATTCTAGATCTAGTTTGTAGAATTAAACTACATTATTTTATGTCCCTCATTTGACCAGCTTAGCTTGCAGGTTTTATCAGATTTTCAAAACTACGCATAACATCAATGAGATCCCCCTCCCTCCCTCTATAGTCTATACCCCCCCCCCCCCCCAAAACCCCCAAAAAACACCCACGCGGCAAAGAAAGTGAATCCTGCAAAGAATCCAAATATTAGCATCAATGGCTAAGGTCCTAATATTCAGGCCAAATAAACCCCATTTTTCATTGCAATTTAAGTTGAATTGTGAACCAGACTTAATAAATTCTTTTCACTTAAAAGGTATATCAAGAAGCATACCTTTCAAATTTCACTGCAGTCTTCAATCTTTATCCATTTTCAAATCGATTGCGATTCGAACGTAAAGATCCATCGATGATATGCAATATTCTGAGGTTAAATCTGGTAGCAGTTCCACCTAAGGTGAAGAACTTCTCTCACCCTGAACTCTTTCTAAAATAGTCTCTTAACAAATGAAACAAAGAGGGAAAGGATAAGAAGTTAAGAAGACACCCGAGCCGAGAGTAAAAAGGATAGTGGAAGTGGACGTATGATATGCATGTGCCATCTCTTGCCGCCTTACCGCCATTTTTCATTTTTTGGTGAACCTTACCGCCATTTTTTTTCCATTTTAATTTTAATATGTGGGTGGAGTTTTCTTTTCGTTGGCTGTCAGCTTGTTCGGCTTCGTATTTTGGGTGCTAGGATTATTGTTTTTTTTTTTTATTAATAAAAAAAAATCATATTTACCTTTATAACGGTTGTTTCAATTCTTTTACCTTTTTAAATATTACTACAAGAAAAAAGGCCTATGATCACGCTTTTTTTTGTCACGCTTTAAAAGCGTGGTTAATGGCCACGTTTTTATGAAGGTGGCGATTTATTACAGATTTGGCCACATTTTTTTGCTATATTTAGAAAGCGTGGCGAAAAGGGTCTATAGTCACGCTTTTATAAGGGTGGCAATTAATTAGAGATTTGGCCACATTTTTTTTGCCATGCTTAAAAAGCGTAGCCATAGAGAGAAACAGGCACGCTTTTAAAGTGTAGCGACAGGGTTTTGTTATAGTAGCGTTTTAAAAGCGTGGCCGTTTCGTACAACTCTTTTGGAACGCTTCAAAAGCGTGGCCAAAAGGTCCTCTAAAAAACAAAACGCTGCGTTCCTTCATGATTCTAAACGCTGCGTTCTTCTCCATCTTTCTTCGAAATTAAAGAACCCATTTCTCTTCAAAGAACCCTTTGTCTTCGAAGAACCCAGAACCCTAAAAGCTTCCAAGAACCCCAGCCCCTTACCCCAGCCCTCCGCGAAGAACCCCAGCCCTCTGAAAAACCCCAGCGCTCGCAATGCCTCCATCGTCACTCTCTCATCTGGAACTCCCACCATCGCTGCTCCTTCGGTGGTGACTCTCACTGGTGGTGACTCTCTCGGCGCTCATCGTCCGTCACGAAATAAACTAAGAAACAATAACGCAAACGCGACCAGCACAATAGTGGGATAATGCTATAGCGCACATGCACATGCACATGTAATTGTATGTGAACTTTTCGCAGATGATTACTATATATACTTCATCCTTCCTCTGAATAACTTTTACCTTAAATCTATTCTTTCTTCTTTCTCACAAATACAAATTCTCCAAAATGGCTAGCAAACGTATAGTAGTTGTTTATCCGAATGCAACAATATCATGCAAAGATGATGGTGCATATTTTGAATGCAGTAATTCTATTATTATGCATACTTGGCGGTTGCATTTGTTGACAAAGTTTGAAAATTTGATTACGGTCAACATCGGAATGCTTGGAATTGAGCTCGTTCAAAGAATTGGTGATCAGTGTATTTCACTAGACACTATGAGGAATATTCGATATAAGGTATTATGGCTAAAGGATGTTAATCATATGCCAGCCATGTTTGCCATGGATAGATTATGACTAAACAAGTGATAGAACTTTGCATTGAGTTGGCGGACGTTGGCAGTAGTTCTTCTTCATCAATTACAGTTCCAAGAGATTATGCACTAGGACGTAGTCAGGTGGGAAGAACCGAACCCCTATAAGAATTCAAGAGAACCCAGAGCTAGCTTATTTTCGGGAGACTCTGAGTCAGACGAAGAGTGGGTCTAATCTAGTTCTAATAGTGACAACGATGACAATACAAAAATTGTCCTAGAAACTCAAATATCGTCTTTTACTTCCTCAGGACATATATTGCCACCACCATTACCACTTCTTAGCCGAGCCCAAGTACCAAGCCATTATTCGACATCGGACTTAGATGCTATGCAAGTGAAGCCAATGCCTTTTGGTCCCGGGACACTGATGACTATAACACATATAGGAGTGTGGAACTAAGGGTAAGCCATAGATTCTACAATAGAGAGTCCGTTCACCTTGCCATCAAGAACTACAACATTTGTCGGAGTGCAGAGTACCGAATTGTTGAGTCTGATTATATAAAGTATCATTGTCGGTGCAGATATTATGTCATAGATTGTCGATAGAGAATTCGGGTTGCATATTGAGAGAATCTTGGTTTTTGAGAAGTTTATAAATATGAGGCTATGTAGATGTGCTTAGCGCCAACAATGTCCCAGTATCATTTAAATCTTGACAGCAACCTGATATGCAAAGTCATCTTTTCCATAATAGAAGGTAATTTTTTTTATGTTTACATCTTTTATGAAAAAATGGTTACATATTAATCATGTTTTTGTTATAAGATATCTAAAATTCATTGACATATTAGTCAATTTAGGTGATCCTTACATCCCGATTAGGGTACTACAAAGGGTAGTTGAGCAGAGCTACATATTTAAGCCGTCATACAGAAAGGTTTGGATGACAAAGCAAAAAGTAATCACCCAAACTATGAAAATTGGAAAGAGTCGTATAAGACATTTGGGACCTAAATCAACTCGCTGCTTGAATGAGGTAGATGTGTGCTAGATGTGTGGTCCCTGATGCTGTAACCTTTGCATAGGTGAGGGACATAGTTGTAGTTGATGCCTTCATCGTGCCAGTTTGAGTTAAGGTAGTTTAGCTCCAGTTCCATAGTTTGATATGATCTTTTTTTTTTCAAATAACTATGTATTGCAACATAATATTATGTTGTATGGGGATTTTTTATTTTAATAAATAAATTAATTATAATAGTGACTGAAATAAATAATTTAAAAATATTTATCGAAATAAATATCCCTTTTTTATCTCGTTTATATTGTAAACGAGATAATTTTATACGTAAACGAGATACATGTTATCTCGTTTACACTGTAAACGAGATATATGTATTTATAAATATAAACATATATTTTATAAAATTAATAAAAAATATTAATAATAAAATATTAATAAATTTGAAAAATAAAAAACTCCTACTTCAAGTTCCATGATGAGAATAAGTACGGTAACTGTGTCCACTCCTAAAAATTGAAAGATGGGAAGCGTGAACTTGATGGATAAATAAAATAAAGAAAGAATGGGGGAGATAACCGTTTTAAATGTGTGTTAGGGAGATAAATAAAATAGAGAAAAAGTGGGAGATAACGTTTGCCAATTGTTAGGAGAGATTGATGGGGATAAATAAAATAGAGGAGGAGTAGAAGAAAACCGTTTTTCAACTTTTAGGAGAGGTTTGCTCATTTTTAGGAGAGGTTGATGGGAGTAAATAAGTGGGAGATAACGTTTTAATTCTGTTATCATTTTTTTGTTTTATTTATCGTATATAAACTTCATGCTTCCGATCTTTTAAATACTTTTCCATACAACAGATGAAATTTAAATATATTTTAAATTTTTATATACTCCCATACAACAAACAAAATTTAAAATATAATTACATTTAAATTATATGTCAAATTTTTATGTACTCTTATACAACAAACGAAATTTGAAATATATAATTTGAATTTAAAAATTAATACTCAAGAAAGTACATAAAAAATTAAAAAATTTTGTCCGTTAAAAACAATAGTATAATAGTGGGGTAGTTAGAAAAAAGGTAATCATATTAACAGTGGGCAGTTTAATGATGTACTTATGTGCTTTCACATAAAAGTATTGACGTGCTTGTTTTTAATGGAGGTCCATCTTCCCTATCATTTAAAATGGACGGTTTAAAATCGTCAATCTTCTTTATTATTTGAAACGTTCTATTTTAAGAGTTTTATCCAATTTAAATTATTAATATTTTTTATTATTTTTAAAAATTATATTTAATTATTTATAAATACATATATCTCGTTTACACGGTAAACGAGATAAAAAAATATTTAATTTATTTTAATAAATATTTTTTAAATTATTTATTTCAGTAATTATTATAATTAATTTATTTATTAAAATATAAAATCGTGTTGTATGGTGGTGTTTGTTGTTTACTTTTTGGGTGATATATTATGTTGTACCATGACGTGATGAAATGTAATATATTATGCGATTGTATGTTTTCTATAGGTAGTGTTTAAAAGAAAGATAGGAGACAGAGATTAAATTAAGTCTTTATATTATGTTTGGTATAAAATGTACATGACTTAATTAAGTTTTAATATCATGTTTGGTGAAAGTAGGTACGGTGATGAGGTAAAAGATTAGGGTTATAATGGAGGTGAGGTTAGAGAAGTGAAGATGGTAGAAGAAGTAGAATGAAAATTTAAAAAGTTAGATGAATGTATTTTTAAAAATAAATATTATCAATATTTCAATCTCCATTTTTAAAAATTTTAGTCTCTTCTGTCTCCAATCTAAATTCTAGAATCTGAAACAAACACTACCTTAGTTTTTGAGTTCTAAGTCATTTACTTTTTGAATTTTATATCATTTTATCAAACATGACCTGGTCACATAGTGTGAAGGGGACTGATATCAATCTTAAAAACTTCTTGATGATATTTTAAAATAATTATTTAATTTCAATCTCAAAAGGATACTAATTTCATATAACACATAATGCAATAAAAATAATAGGTATTAATTGCATGCATTAAAGTTTACAATATAATATTGAAAAAAATGCAAAATCTAAACAATTGCTATGTAAAGCTCTAAATTGTATGCATTTTATATACTAAGAAAGCTAAGAAAAAACTCTACAATTGTTGTTGAAATAGTCCATTGAGAAACATTGAAAAAAATGATGCTTATAAGGCCGAAATTGGCTTAGAAGACAGATCCGACGTTGAATCTTATGGACTTGGGCAATGTCTAATATTTGATTCACAACTTGGGCTAGAAATGTTGTTTGTTGTAGAAACAAGGAGGATTTGAAGCATAAGACATATTTACAACTTGTCTTTTGATATGGAATACTCATTTGTGCATCTAAGGTGTGAAATGAACCAATCAAGACTGATAAGTTATAAAGTCAAACATCTCAAGCTCTAGTTGTTGAATTTCTGAATAGTTGTAAAGCAAGGATCGTATCTAACTCATTTCATATTGAAATTTGGCAAATCAAGTGTCTAAAATCAAAAGAATTGAATGAGCTACAAGTTTGTCTTTTACACCTAGAGTTAATTCGTCCATCATGGTGTAAACAACTTGGCAATAACATAGTGAAGATTTCGTAGAGTTTCAGACATGCTATTATCTCTCTCAGTTATGATTGGATGAAGGAAAATTTTATGTCTAAATTCACTAGAAGACATTGATATACAACTTTCATTTGGCTAGGTCACACACATGGAGGCATTAAGTTGGTGAATGTTATTTTAGCAAAAGGTGTGTCTTTAGTTCCACATAAGTTTGCTTATGTGATAAGCATTACAATTCTTAAACTTTGAATTTCACATTCTAATTTTATGTCTTTAGTTTTTCATATCTAACTCTCAAATTCTCTATCATAATTAACACCTAACTTTTAGTTTCTCGTTATTTTATTTTCTATAACATTCCTTGATAATCAGCTCAAGCGTCCGTAGAATTGTTACTTTAATATATTTGTCATTTATTTATATTTCTTAATGATCAGTTCACTATATGTGGGAATATTAATTTAATATACTTTTTTGTCATTTAAATAATTTGTTATTATCCTTTTAGAAGTGAAAATACCCCCTTTAAGGAGTGTCTTTAGTTTCTTTCTTTATGTTTGAGTAATTTTCTTCACCAATTCAAGATTCTAAATACACAACTTATGTTTGAACTCCAAAGCTTCATTTAATTTAATTATCTTTGTTTGTTCAATTCTTCATTCTTAAGTTAGTTATCCATGCAAAGTGTTGGCAAATTATTGGCTTAAACAATTGATGTGGTTAATTTATTCAAGGTTAGTAGTATAAATTGTATTTTTCTTGTCTCGAATAATCCGAAAGTTAGTACAATTAATATAGATAAGAGGGAATCCTTCGCTTACATTAGCCTAAAGGTTAGTAAGGTTGATCGAGTTAGGTGTGAGAAAGCATGATTAGGTTTTTAGTGTGAATCCAGCCTAGTTAATTGGTTTAAAAACTAATCTAAATTATTTAGAGGCAAATGGTTATTCTTTGTACTTAATTAAACATTGCTTAATGCTAGCGAAGTTTAAGATTTATTAGAATTAGTAAGTCTAAACTAATTAGAGTTATCGGTTGATTTTCAAATTCAGTTAAGACTTAGTAATTGTTAGAATTGAAAGAGGGATTGATCAGCAAGGCCTTCAATTACTCACTAGCCACATGATAACTAAACTTTAGGGAGGTGTGATAATATTACCATGGGATAAGATATATCAACTCACCATTTTACATTGTTGTTAGTTTTAATTTTTTTTTTTCAAAATTTAATCTCAATTATTCACAATAAAACCCACTGATTCTTTGGTCAGCTAAAAATTTTCTTCTGCGGGGTATGACCTGGGCACACAACTAAAGTTATACTCATAGATTGATATTTATAACACTCTATCATATAGAAATTTACATTTAAGTTGTAAAGTAGAGGTGACGAGGTATTACAACCTCTAAAAGAAAAGACACTTATAAATATAGTTGAAGAAAATTATATCTAGGAGTCTTGAAGAAGAAGCTAAGTAAAAGCATAACAGAAAATCGCATCACACTCGTACGAATAAACAAGATCGAATGAAAAACTATATATATATATATATATCAGAGTTCCAAAAGATATAGATAACAAGCTCTAGACTTGACCTGCGAAGCTAAGACCGGCTAGAGTATAGAGACATATATATATATATATATATATATATATACACACACACACACAACCCAAAATATAAGGCAAAACACCTGTTTCTCCACGTCAACCTCTAAGAGGGACAAAATAGAATATATGCAATAGAGAATATATATACATCTATATACATAGAAAATACAAAACTCCAAGCCCTGAAATATTTCTTCGCTTCCAAAGGATCTCTCGAATTCTCAGCGAGGTGCCTCATGTCCTGCATATGAAAAATAGTTGAATATGTATGGAATGAGAACCAGGGGTTCTCAACATGGTAAAGGTGCCCACATAGATAATATATAAGATCTCGAGAAAGCCGGAGGCATTCCTAGAACTCCGACACTTAGATCAAACTTAAAATTTATTCTAACCAGAAATATCGGTAATCTATATAAGGGATTCTAGTTCTAATCTAACTCTTCACCTTCTGTGTCCTTCAAACTTCCTAGTCACCGGGGGAAACAACCCTCATCACGCCTCCACTATATGAGGGGTCTCTCAAATACATACACACACAATTCAAATAAAGAAAACACAGATAGGGTACAGATACAGCAAGTAAAGCAAGTAGCAGATAAGCATAGCTAAGCAGTTAGGCAAACTAAAATAATGCACACTCAAGCAAAATATACAAATGCATATGATGTATGTCTGTCTTGTGGCTGATGAGTCTCATCTGTCGGTTATATAGCCGGCTTAGATTGTCCGGTACTATGACTAAGAAAATTAATTATGAGTGAAGAGGGTTAAGAAATTAGAATTTATGATTTGAGAAAGTAAAAAATATTTAAAATGCAAATTAAAACAACAATCTTAAAGATTTTGGCCCAAAATTGGGCCAACGGGCTAAACCGAGTGAATCGGGCCCAAGTAGGCCCAAGCCACATATATAGGCCTTCACATTAATACATTTCAGCATCATTCACCCCTTTCCTTGAGTGCTCCATGCTGAAGAGAAGAGAAGGAGAAAAGAGAGAGTGAAACCCTATCCCCAAAACACTAAATCCACCATAACTTTCTCTCCGGAGCTCCAATCGTCGCATTGTTTGCGGCCACGCGAATCCCATATCATCCTCTATGATTCTATTAAAAAATATTGGTAAGAATATCGATTTCTCTTACCCCATTTTCGCAGAGCATGTTCAATTTGAAATTTAGTTATGGGTATTGAGAAATCTTGTGATTTTGATGATTTATGAGTACTTTAGAACGAGCTCTAGCTGGGTTTCATCATATCTTCTAGTGGGTAAAAGGTAAATAGAACTTCTCTTATGTTTATTATGTTTTATCAAACCCTAGTGTATTGAGAATGGTGTAAATTGTATGAAAATAGTGTAGAGTGGTGTTAGAGGCAATTGATTGAGCATTGGTGAGGCTTGGAGCTAAAGTTCAGTGGAAGCTTACTAGTAAAGAGCTTGATTTTTGATTTCCTAGAGGTATGGTTTTAGTTTTATTTAAATACCATATAATATAGTATGAAATCCTAGGCTAGATGCCCCGAGGATTAAGTTTGAATTGTGTAACACCCTAACTTTTAACACCTCATGATCGTACTAAAAGTCCAAATGTTACCAAACTCTGTTCCTTTAATTTAATACTATATTTATTTAATATTGAGCCTTCACAAATACAAATCGGATTTTAAATACGAAAAAGGAAAGTCTTTACTTTAAACCACATAATCACATAATTATAAATACATAGACTTAATCAAAACTCCTCAAAAATACAAGTCTTACCTCTCTAAAAACCAAAACAATAGTCATCGAGGGGAAAATCTAATAAACTAAACCAAATTCATAAAATACAATCACATATAATAAGCTGGTAGTTCAATCGCAGCTTCGTGTCAAAGCTTCTTGAACCTGTCACTGAAAAAGAAATCTGTAGGGGGTGAAAACATCGTCCTCGCAGGTTCTCAGTAGTAGCAAAAGTACTATCAAAGCAAAGAGATACTTGCAAATAGAATTAGTTTCATTAAAAAAAAAAACAGTTTATCTTTGAAATAACCCTTAAAAAAATGCTTTACGGAAAGTATTACTTTGTAAAGCCGTAAGGAAACTTCTTTAGTTTACAAAATAGTGCGGTGAATAGTTTAAAATTTAAAAGGACCACAAGTGTGTCTAAAGGGCTTTCTACCCAATAAATTGCCCCATTCAAAATCTGAAACCGGGTATAACTACAACATACATTCTCAAGATTTTATCCAACACTCCACTCAGCCTATCTCTTTCCATTACCATAGTCTATCAGCATATAATTCAACAATTCAGCATTAAAATTCAGTTTTCAGCAACATTCCATCATCAACATCAAGTACAACCCTTAGCATCACCATCGCCAGCATGAGGGATCTCTCGATTGTACAAACACAAGCAATGCAGACAAGTAATACACAAGCAGTTTCAAGTAAGGAAAATAGCACATAATCACATAAAATGGAATATACAATTAGGAAAACTAATGCAAATAAGCAAACCCAAATAATTCAAATATATGCAAATGATGTTGCCTATCCTATGGCTGATGATATCATCTGTCGATTATATAGCCAACCCGACACGTCCTGGTAGCTAACCATGGACTAAAACACCCATTACGGAGCAAGTGGGTTTAAGCTACAACCCCCTTGTTACTACTCGCTTAATTCAGAGCCAGTGGAATAACCAATTCTGCGGCTACTACCCAAGCGGGTGTTTAAAAACTCAACCTGGAGCAAGTGGAATAACTACTACTGCTGCTACTACTCAGGCATAACAATCACGAACCTGGAGCAAGCGGGACGAACAACCATGCTTGCTACTATCCAGGGTCTCAAACATACATTCATTTAGTTTAAATCAAGCATCATCGTTATCAAATATCAAACATTAACCTGGAGCAAGCGGGATGAACCACCATCCTTGCTACTACCTAGGTATCACAAACATACATTCATTTAAAACTCCATAATTAAATTCATTTCTCATAATTCTTCTTCCCTATCTCACAATCAGAATCATATTCAATATCATTTTCATAATCATAATCATCCTCATCATTAATCTCATCATTGATCTCATTCTCAATCTCGTATTCAATCTCATCCTCAATCTCATATTCAATAGTATTTAAACTCGCTCATCATCATCCTTCATCATCATATTTAATTACCATTCATCATCACAATCACTCTCAATCTCAAGCATAATCTTCAGACTCACACTCCTATTCCCAAACCCTTGAATTTATATTCAAATTTCTATTTAAAGTCTTTGACTAGTTAACAAAATCTCTTTTTCGATATTATTAAAAATTAAATAAGTGAAAATCATAAATCAACCAAAGCATAAACATCTGATTCTCTTTGAAATCCTTTAAAACATTTAAAACTTGTCTCTCTTGACAATTAATTCAAATCAAACTCGTTTTTGAAATCATAACCAACTCAACTCTAAATTCTTAGAAACATTTCGGCAGTATCTCCCCTAAAAACCAGAGTTTGCCACCCATCACGAGTCCCCTCTTTTCAATCCTCTACGCAACCAAAACTAGCCTTTCAATTTAACAATTCCAAATCCGTTATTCAAAACCATTTATTATCAATTTCTATATAAAATCAAAAATTGGTGCATTTAATCAATTTTTACTAAAAATTCAGGAATCAATCAATTCAATAACAAACACAACATATCAATCTCAACAGAAAATCATTTATATCCCAGGCATTTATCCATTTGCATTAAATTACTAAACTTATCAGGTATTCAAAGCTCAAAACATTTTCTTGTTAACACAAACCCCTATCTCAAAGTTGAACCCTTAAAGGTTAACGCGTCAAGAGTCCTCTTTCTATTCTTAACTCGCGGTAGCAACCTTATTGATTCCCTGAAAACATCAATAGCGACAATCAAGGTTCATAGCAACGACGACTTACCACGAGAAACGAAGCGAGACGACATCACAGCAGCTTTTATTTTAATCAAACAATTTTCGAAACTCAACCCTGGGATATTAACATCGCGAAATTCTCAATAATTTATAACGGAATACTAACACCGAGGGTTCGAAATAAAATATACTTACAATAATAGTAGAACAGAGCAGCCGCAGTCCAAAACTGACTCGGCAGCTCCGATAGCAGCCAGAAGATCCGTGGTTCAACTGTTGATGAGCGGATATTTTTATACGCTTTTTGGCATCATTTTCATATTGTTTTAGTTATGTTTTGTTTAAGTTTTATTATATTTTCATAGGTTTTAGTGAAAAATTCACATTTTTGGATTCTAGTTTGAGTTGTTGTGTTTTATGATGATTTTAGGTAATTTCTAGCTGAAATTGAGGAGTTTTGGCAAAGTCTAATTCAGAGGCAAAGAAAGCGTAGCAGATGCTGTCAGATTCTGACCTCCATGCATTCAAACGAGCATTTCTGGAGATACAAAGGTCCAAATAACACGTTCACAATGGTATTAGAAAGCTAACTTTCAGAGCTTTCCATCAATATATAATGGTTTATTCTTTTCTTCGAAGAAGCCTGCCCATACTGGGCGTTGAACGCCAAGGAGTTACTCCCTTACTGGCGTTCAACGCCCCAAGGAGACAAGCCAGCGTTGAACGCCCAAGAACCATCCCCTTTGGGGCGTTCAACGCCCACCAAGAAACAAGGCAGCTCCAATCACTCCCTAAAGGATGTTCAACGCCCATTCCTCAAAGTTGGATGCCAAGCTCAGCCCAAGTACTCAACCAAAGTGGGTCCAAGGATGGATTTTCGCACCTCTAGTCTAGTCTATCATAATTCTGTACTTCTTAGTCATTAGGTTATTATATATAGAACAAAGATCACCTTTGTTAAGGACTTTTGATCTTGGCCATTCGTACATTTCACTATTTTTTTTTTGTAAAGCATGAGCAACTAAACCTACTAAGTTAGGGTTAGGAGCTCTGCTGATTCTCATGGATTAATAATATTACTATTTCTATCTCAATACACGTTTGATTCCATTCTCTTGTGCATTTTTGTTCTTCATCTCATGAATTGAGGATGACCGGTGACAATCATCCTTGTTCTGCATGGGTTCCGTGTGAGTCCTGACCCAGATAGCATTGAACCAAAGCTAGAGAGTGCACTGCGGATTCCAAGAGCGTGCCTAGGCGACTTTGGATACGTGATATAAAATCCCGTTGACCATGGGTTACTGAGGTCTCTGTGGCGTGAAGGCTAGAGTCTGAGAAGCAGTGTTTCCTGATCTGGAAGATCCGACATTGTTTGTGACGTTTTGAGTAGGATCACGAAGGGGAGTGGATTGCTTAGGTCTTCACCTTCGGCCATAGTGGGAAGCCATGAGTTAACTTGATGAGGATGCTACATGAGTTGCTCGGGTATGGTGGACTGCTATGGTTTAGAAGAGACTAACTTGATGAGGATGCAACATGAGTTAGTCAATTACGGATGCCGTTGGATGAATCATTCGTTATTGAAGTAGATAGCAAGAAAAGTTAATCTAGAAAGAATACGCATCTCTGAAGCCTTAACTGAATATCCATCATTGCTTTTACACTAATATGGTATTTTGTTCTTTACTATTTCGTTTATGCTTTCAAACAAGCAACCATCTTTTCTTAATCGCCTGACTAAGATCTACAAGATAGCCATTGCTTGCTCAATCCGATAATCTCCATGGGATTTGACCCTCACTCACTTGAGATATTACTTAGACGACCCGGTGCACTTGCCGCTTCAGTTGTGCGAAGTTGAATTCCGCGCACCAAGTTTTTGGTGCTGTTGCCGGGGATTGTTCGAGTTTGACAAACTACTGGACTATATTGTTGCTTAGGTTATGTACTTTTTACAGTTTAGCTACTCTTTTGTTTGTGTCTTTTATTTTCTTTCTCAAAAATTTTTAAAACCCTTTCTTTTCTTTAGTAATCTTTATCTTTTGTTTGAGTCTTGTGTCAGTTTTTACGTTTGGTGTCCCCCTTGTTTTCTTCAAATTTTTGAAACTTGTTCTTGAGTGTTCTTCATTGTATTCGAACTGTTCTTGATAATTCTTCTTGTTTGATTTCAAAAATTTTAAGTTTGGTGTCTTTTAGTTATTTTTCCCTTAATTTTCGAAAATTAGTGTCATTTGATTTCAAAAATTTTAAGTTTGGTGTTTCTTAGTTGTTTTTCTTTTTCCTTAAAATTTGAAAAATCCAAAAATTTTTTCTCTTTTATCGTTCTTTAATTTTTTGAAAATCCTACTATCTTTTCTTATCTTGATTTAAAAATTCTATGTTTAGTGTTTTCTTATTAGTAAAGTTTAAATTTTAAATTTCAAATCTTATCTTTTCAAATCTTTATCTTATCTTTCTTTTGTTTATCTTTCTTTAAATTTCAAGTATCCTATCTTATCTTATTTTAATTTCAAATTTCAAAATCAAAGCTTTTCAAAATTCGAAATCTTTTTCAAATCTTCATCATATCTCTTTGATTTAAAATTTTCCTATCTTATCCTCTTTCAAAATTTTAGATTTCAAACTCACATCTTCTTAAATCTTTACTATCTTTTAAATTTGATTTTCAAAATCTTTACATTTTAAATCTTATCTTTCTTAATATTTTAAAATCTTTATCTTATCTTCTTTTTAAATTTTAAATCTTTACTTTCTTTTAAATTAAAATCTCAAAATCTTTGTTTGACTTTTTCTTTCTACTTTTTTGAAAATCATCTTTTAATTTTCAATTCTTTTTAGTTAATTAGTTGTCTTAACTTTTAATTCCTCTATGTTTTATGAATCAATTAAATAAATAAAATAAACCAAACATATTTTAATTTCCTTTTTCTTTTTAATTCTAAAAATTCGAACCCCATCTCTGCCTCTACCTCCATTCTTCTTGTCTTCTCAAGACATCTTACTAGAATTACTCTATACCCTGATATAAAGACACCCACCTTCCCATTTTCTTGTTTCTTGACGGAGTGTATAGGAACAGGAAGAGTTCACCATGGACCCAAATGGGAATGAACAGTTCAAAAGAACTTTGGGGTCCTATACGGCCCCCACTCCTGACTTCTATGGAGGAAGTATCAGTATACCTCCCATTAGAGCAAGTAATTTTGAGCTAAACCCTCAGCTAATCACTCTGGTGCAATAAAACTTCTAGTATTCTGGACTTCCACAGGAAGAACCTACTGAATTCTTGGCAAATTTCTTACAGATTGCTGACACAGTGCACTTTGAAGGAGTGGACCAGGATGTCTATAGATTGCTATTCTTTTCCTTTGCTATAAGAGACCAAGCAAAGAGGTGGTTGGATAACCAGCCCAAATCTAGTTTGAAAATATGGAAGTAGCTAGTAGACAAGTTTTTTAATCAATACTTCCCTCCAAGAAAGTTAACCCAGCTAAGGATGGACATCCATGGCTTCAGACAAAAGAATAATGAATCTCTTCATGATGCCTGGGGGAGGTACAGAATGATGTTACGGAAATATCCCACTGAAATATTTTCAGAATAGGTGCAATTAGACATTTTCTATTACGGACTCATAGACGTGGCTAGGATGTCTCTAGGCCACTCTGCTGGTGGTTCTATACACATGAGAAAAACAATTGAAGAGGCTCACAAACTCATTGAGACAGTTGCCACCAACCAGCATCTATACTCAGTTGGTGAGACTTCTATGAGAGGAGAGGTTAAAATAGTATCTACTGAATCTAACTCTCTAGAATAAAATGGCCCTTTGACTCAGCAACTACAGGCCCTTGCACAACAGTTGTTGGAATTGCAAGAGGCTTTGCAAGAAACTCAGGCTTCCAACAGGAATATAGAGACACAGCTAGGTCAAACTAGACAGTAATTATCTAAACAGATAAAAGAAGAGTGTTAGACTATCCAACTGAGGAGTGAAAAAACCCTAAACACCCAGCCTCAGAACAATAGAAGACAAGGGGAGGAAAGGTTGACAGAAGATAAGCAGATGGCAGTCTAAGGCACATCTGAGGGCGTTGAACGCCCAGGGAGGAATGCCATTGGCGTTCAATGCCCAAAACGGGGTACTTCAGGCGTTGAACACCAGTGAGAGGGCATTACTCCAGGCATTGAATGGCAGGAAGTGGGCAGCAAGGGCGTTGAACTCCCAAGTAGATGTGATCACACACACGTAAGTGCTGATAACACCCCTCCTAAGCAAGCCAATAACCCCCTTTCCAGTACTGTAGGCACTCAACCTACATCAACTAAGGTTGATGAGTACAGGGCCAAGATGCCATTTCCCCAGAAGCTTCGTCAAGTAGAAAAAGATAAACAGTTTGCCCGCTTTGCATACTATCTCAAGACATTAGAAATCAAGATCCTTTTTGCGAAAGCATTTGAACAGATACCTTCTTATGTTAAGTTCATGAAAGACATATTAAGTCACAAGAAGGATTAGAGAGAGGTAGAAATAGTCCTCCTCACTAAAGAATGCAGCACAGTAATCCAAAAGAACTTACCAGAGAAGCTTTAAGATCCTGGGAGTTTCATGATACCATGCACCCTAGGGGATGCCTGCACAAGGACGACCCTATGTGATCTTGGAGCAAGCATTAACCTGATGCCTGCATCATTAATAAAGAAGCTTTGCTTAACTCAAGAAGTCAAGCTAACCCACAAATGCCTTCAGTTGGCTGATGGCTCTATCAAGTTTCCACTAGGTGTCGTAGAAGACATGATTATTGGGGTTGTACCCCTTTGCTTTCCCCACAAACTTCGTGGTGCTAGAAATAGAGAGCATAAAAGTGTATCCCTCATTTTAGGAAGACCCTTCCTAGCCACGGGACGGACCATTGTTGACGTTCAAAAAGGGGAAGTAACCCTGAGAGTCAATGAGGATGAATTCGTGCTGAATGCTGTCAAAGCGATGTAGCATCCAGACACCCCAGAGGAATGCATGAGTATTGACATCATTGATTCCCTAGTGGAAGAGGTGAACATAGTTGAAAGACTTGAAGAGGAGTTAGACGACATCTTTTATGATGCATAGGCTAATCTAGAGGCACTAGAAGAAATGAAGGAGACTATAAAAGCTCCTAAAGAAGAGGGTGAGCCTCCTAAACTCGAGCTCAAGCTATTACCATCATCCTTGAAATATGCATTTCTAGGGGATGGGGACACTTATCCTGTGATTATAAGCTCTGCTCTACCACAGGAAGAAAAAGCAATGATCCAAGTGTTGAAGGCGTACAAGATAGCTCTTGGGTGGACCATAAGCAACCTTAAGGGCATTAGTTCAACCCGATGCATGCACAAAATCCAGTTGGAAGATGATGACAAACCTATGGTGCAACCACAAAGGCAATTGAATCCAGCTATGAAGGAAGTAGTGCAAAAAGAAGTCACAAAACTCTGGGAGGTTGGGATTATTTACCCTATTTCGAACAGGCCCTAGGTGAGCCCTCTCTAATTTATACCCAAGAAGGGAGAAATGACAGTGGTTCACAATGAAAAAATGAACTGATTTCCACAAGAACAGTTACAGGGTGGCGTATGTGTATTGATTACAGGAGACTCAATAATGCCACAAGAAAGGATCATTTTCCTTTACCATTCATAGATCAGATGCTAGAAAGGCTAGCAGGGCATGCATTCTACTATTTCCTAGATGGTTATTTAGGTTACAATCAAATTGCAGTAGACCCACAGGATCAAGAAAAAATAGCATTCACGTGCCCATATGGAGTGTTTGCTTACAGGAGAATGCCATTTGGCCTATGTAATGCACCTGCAACCTTTCAAAGGTGTATGCTCTCTATTTTTTTTGATATGGTGGAGAAGTTCCTTGAAGTATTCATGGATGACTTCTCTTTCTTTGGAGATTCATTTGAATCCTACCTTGACCATCTGGCCCTAGTTCTAAAACGATGCCAATAAATAAACCTGGTTTTGAACTGGGAAAAATGTCACCTCATGGTAACTGAAGGAATTGTTCTTAGACATCGAATTTTGAACAAAGGGATAGAGGTGGATCAAGCTAAGGTGGAAGTAATTGAGCGGTTGCCACCACCTACTAATGTTAAAGCAATTAGAAATTTTCTGGGACATGCAGGATTTTACAAGAGGTTCATAAAAGGTTTTTTGAAAATCGCAAAGCCCCTGTGCAACCTATTGGCCACTGACACTCCATTTGTTTTTGACAAGGAGTGCCTGCATGCCTTTGAAACTCTGAAGGCCAAGCTTATCACTGCACCCATTATTTCTGCACCAAACTGGGACTTGCCATTCGAACTGATGTGTGATGCCAGTGACCATGCAATTGGCGCAGTTCTGGGGCAGAGACATGATAAGCTCCTACATGTCATTTATTATGCCAGTTGTGTTCTAAATGATGCACAGAAGAACTATACTACCATAGAGAAGGAACTACTTGCTGTGTTTTATGCCATTGACAAGTTCAGATCTTATTTAATAGGGTCTAAGGTCATTATCTACACTGACCATATTGCTCTCAAATATCTTCTCACCAAGTAGGATTCTAAGCCAAGGCTGATAAGATGGGTACTAATCCTGCAAGAGTTTGATATAGAAATCAGAGACAGAAAAGGATCCGAGAATCAAGTGGCAGACCACTGATGCACGAAAAACTTGTCTCGCAACAAATTTCCTTCGGCAAGTGTACCGAATTTGTCGTCAAGTAAAAACTCACAATAGAGTGAGGTCAAATCCCACAGAGATTAACGGATTAAGCAATCAATGGTTAATTGATTATCCTAGTTAGACGAATCAGATTGGAGTGATAAGCAACAAGGAAATGTAAATGGCATAAAAGTAAAGAAAGCAATAAAGTGAAGAAAAGTAAAATGGCAAGAAAAGTAAATGTAAGAACTAAAAATAAAATGAACATTGGGATCAAGAGATATTGCAATCCTCCGGATCAAGTTCATTCTCATCTCTTCCTCAATCAATGCATTCATTGATCTCCTTGGCAATCTTAAGTGATCGAATTACAATTCCTTGTAATTCGATCTCTCAAATCTTGATCAATAGCCAATTCCTTGGTCAATTACTCATGAGAAGAGATGAAGTATGGTCACTGATTATACCACATGCATTTCCCAAATCAAGTGTTGGAAGGATTATAGTCACATATCCATCCACACCCAATTTGGTCCAGCATGAGAAAGCATTTCTAGCATGATCTCTTCATTCCTCTTTCAAGGTTCAGAAGAGATCCAAGTCTGAATAGTTTCTTTTCCAAGATAACTACCCAATTGGATGAAGATCGAAAGCTCTCTAGTAAAATCAAGAGGAAAGAAAGAAGAAGAAGAAGAATAAGAACTACACTTAATTCATTGAATCACAATAGAGCTCTCTAACCCAATGTAAAGAGTTAGTTGATCATTGCTCTACAAAAATAGAAAAGAAAGAAAGTGTAGAAAAGTAAATATGAAGATTCAAACTGAAATTGAAAATTCAACATTCATAAATGAAAATTACAACTAAAAGAAAGAGAAGGAAAAGTGTGTGAGGGAAGGGAGTCCGAAGACCCCTCTTCAATCCCCCATTCTAGAATTTCCAGAATGCTTTCAATGTAAAAACTAAGGCCTTTATATAGGCTCTCCTAAATTACAAAATGAAATTAAAAGTAAATTACAATTAAATGAAAATTCCTATTCTAGATGCTTCTTGTGGTCTTGATTGGTTGACAATTGTGAGCTTGCTTGCTTGAGCTTTGAAGTGGACTTGAGGGAGAAGTGAGTCAAGTTGAGGTCCAGGTGCTAAAGTTAGTGCTAAAGTTAGCCACACTAACGCTACAAGTGTGGCGTTAGTGCTAAAGTTATTGTGGCTAACGTTGCACTTGCTGCCCAGTTGGTGTTTTTGGGGCTTAAAAGATACCTCTTGTTTGTGTTCCAATTTCATGCCCACTATAGAGTATTATATATCGTTGGAAAGCTCTGAATGTCAGCTTTCTAACGCAACTAGAATCACCTCAATTGAACCTCTGTAGCTCAAGTTATGCTCCTTTGAAGTGGACATGGTCGCTGGCATAGTTGCTAGCGTTACTGGAAAACTTGAGTGCCAATAACGCTAGCGATCAGGGCTTCATTATTGCCAATTTCTGGAGCTCAAACTTAGTGTCCACCCCATACTATCATATATTGTTGGAAAGTCCTAGATTTCTACTTTCCAATGCATTTGGAAGCGCATCATTTGGAGCTCTACAACTCGAGTTACACTTCTTGGAATGTGAAGAGGTCAGCTGGCCTTACTACAGGTTGATACCATGTTCATCTTTGCACTTTCGGGGCAGGTTTTCTCCCTCAAATTTAGTGTCCATCATGTAGTGCCATATATGCTTGGAAAGCTCTAGAATCCTACTTTCCAATGCCACTGGAATCACCTCATTTGGAGTTTTGTGGCTCAAGTTATTTTTGTTTGAAGAAGGCATGGTCAGGCTGCCAGGTGGGACTTTTGCCCACATTAACTACAACGTTAATCTAGTTAACGTGGGTCTTTTTGCTTCGCCAACGTTAGTGGAGATCACCTTTTCCACTAACTTTGGCATCTCCCTTTCCTTCCACGTTAGTTCCCATGTTAATGTAGTTAACGTGGAAGCTAACATGGGTCTTCTTGCTTCGAAAATGTTAGTGGCACTCACTTTTTCCACTAACGTTGGCATATACCCCTTTCGCAAGCGTTATTGGGGCTCACCTTCCCCATTAACGTTGCTTGGTACCTTTTGTCCCTTCGTTAGAGTTCACATTAGTGTAGCTAACGTGACTCTTAACGTGGGTCTTCGTTCCATGCTCTCCTTCTTCAAAGTTAATGCCACTAACTTTTCTCACTAACGTTGTGGCTTTCCTTCCTTCCACGTTAGTGCCCACGTTAGTGTAACTAACGTAGCCACTAACGTGGCTCTTCTCTTCTTCCTTTGTCCTGAAATTAAGCAATAAAGTGCATCAAAGTTCTAGTCCAAGTCATGGGAAATGCAACATCCAATTTGTCCTTAAATTCATGCAAAATCCTCATGAAATCATGTAAAGTGCACAATGTATGCTTGAATCAAGATGTAAGTGAATATCTACCCAAAACTAGCTTATTTCCCAAGGAAATGCATGAAACTACCCTAAAAACAGTAAAAAAAAGGTCAGTGAAACTGGCCAAAATGCCCTGGCATCACAACACCAAACTTAAAGCTTGCTTGTCCCTAAGCAAGTACTGGAACAAGAGAATGATGAATGGAATGCCAAGAGAAATGAGTCATTCTTGTGGAAGTCATGTCCCTGGTTTTATGGTGGTTTCATGCATAGCAACTTAGGTTCATTCCTGGCTTTCAGACCTTTATCATGTCCTAGAATACTCACTGTGATTGCATCCCATGAGACTTTTATTCATTGATCCTTTTGTTGTTATTTCAGGGCTTATTTTTGTTCTTAAGCTAAGTGCTCTGTAAGGGGGCAACTCTTTAAAATAAGCTTTCAGCCAACACTCCCGAACCAGTTGGTTCAAGGTGCTAGGTGTTGAAGCACCCCTAAAGACTTACTTGCTCAAGTCTCTCCCCCATACATACACACCACAGGCACATAGTTTATTTATTTTCTTTTCTTGAGACCTTGGTGTCCAGCACCTCTTTGGGTTACTAAATGCTCTTTATTGAGGGTTACTCTTGATAGTGGACTTTCAGCTGATAATCCCGAGTTAGTTAACCCAAGTTACCAAGTGATAAGGCACCCCTAAGAGCTTATTCATCCAAGTAGATCCCTCACACAGGAGCACCACGGACACATGCCTCAAGATTAAAACCATTGGTGCCTAGCCTTATTGCTTACTCTTTTTCTTTTATTTTTCAACCTTTATTGTTCTTTCCCTTTTTCTTATTAGGATCTTCTTATTTAGCTAGTCTCATGGGGTGTTCCTCAAGCACAGTATTCATGACAGATAGTTGTCCTCCCACCTTCTGGTTAAACCAACTTAGCTAACTTATGATCACACCATAAACTCATGAACTTACTCCATAGTATGAACTCCTCTCTGGTCTTTAAAAACACTCATTCTCTTTTCATTTGATTTAAAGGGATGAACATACAAGTAAGCAAAGTAAGGATGCAGTGACATAAAGACTAGTAAACATAGACCTCTTCAACACAAAAACTTAAAAGACAGAATTTAAAAAGGTCCAAGACTATTATAGAAGCATGTTCTATTTCATACAAGATCTTCCTTATTCAAAGCATAGAAAAAGATGGACCAAAGAAGGAACTCCACCACCTTTTACTCATGTGGTTGCCCATGCTCTCCTCCTTGCTTGTCCTCCTTGTGTCCCTCTTGATTGCTCGTACTCCCACTCCCTTTGCTTTTTCCAATCAGCTTCTTCCAGAAACCACCATCTTCCATCTTCTTCTTGAGTGTTTCCTTCTGCTGTTTCACCTTCCTCTCTTCTTGTTCTACAAAATCTTTTTGGACCTCATCATATGTAGGGATGGCATAGTGTAGATGATGCATATTACTAGGCATGTAGTTCAACTTGGCTTGAGTGTTTACGTTGAACTCCTCCCTATGTAGTTGCCGTCCTTCATTAAGTACAGTGAACTCATTGAATGCTTTCATCTGAGCTATTGTCGTTGATTGAGTTCCTGCAAATGCTTATCTTGACCTTCTTTCCTCTCAGTAACTTGGTGGATGGCTTGAGTGAGCTGGGAGTATTATTCCTGTTACTACTTTATTTGTTGTTTCTGCCACTCTTCTTGTTGGCTCATCCAGTTGGACTGAAGGTTTAGTATTTGCTCTTGTCCTTCCATATGTCTCATCCCCAGATCTTCAATGGCCCTTAGAAGGTGATTCATATTCAAGTTGGCTGGCATGCTGCTCTTCTTGTTGATATTCTTCTTGATGAGGCTCCTCTTGGTGGGCTCCTTCTTTCGCTTTTAGCTTCCCTATTTGTGGCCTTCTTTGTTGCTGAGCAGGTGTAGTATAGACAAGACAATGGATTGTAACTAGCCTCCCAGGGTTCACCCAGTCTGGATTGCTATCCTCGAAGACCACCTTAGCCTTTGTACATAGTCTGAGAATAGTGCTGGGGTACCAAAGCCTGGCACCCGAATAAGCCTTTTCAGCTGACTCTTGAATCCCTTCAGCTATGAGTTCATGCACATTGATTTCTCCACCCTGTACTAGGCAATGTACCATAGTCGCTCGATTAATATTGACCTCTGAATTATTTGCAGCTGGGAGGATGGACCTCCTTACGAGTTCAAACCACCCTTTGGCTTCCGGGCTAAGGTCTCCCCTCTTGATGAACCGGGGTCTTCCATCTGCATACCTCTCCCAATCAGCTGCTATGACACAGATGTCAGTCACGATTTCTGTGAGCTCATCATTGTCAGGGCTCTTACTTATCCTTGCATGATAATTGGGCTCATCAAAATGTGGTGATTTCAAGTGAAGAGTTCTTGTTGTAGCATTTGGGCTGAAGTCTACCTCCTTTCCTCTTACATAGCTTTTGAAGGTTGGGGCCCTGGTTTTGTCTTCTCTAACCACATTTGCGTAGAACTCTTTGACGAGGTTTGCATTGATCTTCCCCTCTGGATTAGTGAGCCTTTGCCACCCTCTTTGTTCAATTTTCTCCTGAATCTATGGGCACTCGTCTTCATTGATTTGGAAGGTTAACTCAGGCAGTATCTTCTTGATCTTGATCCTTTCAAATTCTTGTTCATGGAAGGCAGTTTTGAATCTCTTCTCATCAAAAAGAATGTTCTCCATTGGTTCCTTCCTCTTTTGCCTCTTGGAACTTGATGATGCCATGAATTTAAGTTGCTGTTTGAGGGGATTGGAAGGTAAGGATAGATGAGAAATTTGGTTGGTTAAAACGAGGTGTGATGAAGGGGTTTTGGATGTCAAAAGTGTGAAGTGTTGAGAGTGGGAATTTGAATGTGAGGGGTAAGTATGCACTAGGACTCATTTATATAGGGAGATTATGAGTGAGTGGAGGGTGTGGATTGATGGAATGGTTGCTTGATGGACGGTTGGGGTTGTGCATGGAGAAAGGACAAGGATCATCACTTTATGAGGGTTATTGGTTCGGTCTTCAAGAGTCTCCTTTCTTCAATGTTGCATGGCAATATTTTCCAATGCATTCCTTCTTGAGACAAGTGTGTAGTTTCTCTTCATGAAGTGGCCGAACCTTTCTCATTTAATTGTCCAATCAATCTCCTTCAATGCTCCTCTCCTTTTCCCTATAAAGATCAAATAAGAAAAGTAAGAATTAATATCATACAAAAAAAAGTTACAATTTACGGCTAGAATAATAAAAAGAAGAAAAGATTTTTGTTTATTCATGAACTCCAACTAACTAACTAACTGTGTATCCTTATATGCACATTGGTGGCACCATGGGGTGACACCAAACTTAGTTTGGAGCACTGTGATGAAAAGTTCTATTCAAAGCTCTAAGACTAGCATGCTCTCAGTTGCATTCATGCTTTCTTGGCACGCTTTGAACACCAAACTTGTTCTTCACTATATACTGCAATATAAGGATTTCACCAAGTGTTTGTCAAGTTTGGGTTGGAATTCATGAATATTGATTTATTCACTAGTAAAAGCTCATAAAACATGGGTTGCCTCCCATGAAGCGCTTCTTTAGCGTCACTAGCTTGACGTTTCTCCTTCATCAGGGAGGTTGATAATGCTTCAAGTCCTCCCCTCTTGCCTTGGACTTATATCCATTGGTTGTATCAATGATCTCTACATGTTCCAAGGAGAGAACTCTGTTGATAGTGAAGACCTTAGGTAACTGAGATGGTACAGTGGGGAGATTAGGGGGGATATCTGGGAAGTAAGCTGAGATCACTTTATCTCCTGGAGAGAAGTCTTCCGTAGGGATCTTCTTGTTCCTCCACCCCCTTGGTACCTTCTTCTTTGTCCCTTTTGATGTTGCCTTGCTCTTGGTGACTTCTTCTTCACGATGGTTTTCCATGTTTTCTTCCATGTTTGGTTCAAAGTATTCCTCAAAGTGTTCCTCCTCTTCTTCAGCACCAACTACATGTTTTTCTCTTGCCTCCCTCCTTAGTCTAAGGAAGGTTCTCTCAGGTTCAGAATCAAAGGAAGTTGAAGCCCCGCTTCTTCTCCCTGTCATACAACCAACAAGTACAAGCAAAGAGAATAGGTGCAGAAATTATATCTGTCAGAATTACTGTTAGTGTGAGTGATGCAATATATCAAACAGTTAGTGGGTTAGTGAAATGAATGGTAAATAATAAAGAAAAAGTAGGGGGAAGGGAAAAAAAATTAACTAAAACAGAAAGTAAATGACTCAAACAGAAAATTAAATCAAACAAAAATAAAATGCTCAATCTAGTTATCCTCCAATTTAATCATTGTTGATGCACAATCAATCCCCGGCAACGGCGCCATAAACTTGACGCACGAAAAACTTGTCTCATAACAAATTTCCTTCGGCAAGTATACCGAATTTGTCGTCAAGTAAAAACTCACAATAGAGTGAGGTCGAATCCCACAGGGATTGATTGATCAAGCAACTTTAATTAGAGGAATGTTCTAGTTGAGTGAATCAGAGTTTGAGTTGAGAATTGCAGAAAATTAAATGGCGGGAAAGTAAATAACAGAAAAGTAAATGCTAGAAATAAGAGCTAAATGTAGATGACGGAAAGTAAATTGCAGAATCTTAAATAGGAATGGGAAAATTGCTCATAAAAGTAAATGACAGAAATTAAAGAGAATGGGTAAGATCAGAAATGGGGGGTTCATTGGGCTCAGGAGATGTTACATTCTCCGGATCAATTTTATTTTCATCTCTTCCTCAATCAATGCACTCAATGATCTCCTTGGCAATCTTAAGTGATCAAATTACAATTTCTTGTAATTCAATCTCTCAAATATTGATCAATAGCCAATTCCTTGGTCAATTGCTCATGAGAAGAGATGAAGTATGTTCACTGATTATACCACATGCATTTCCCAAATTAAGTGTTGAGAGGATTATAGTCACATATCCATCCAAACCCAATTTGGTCCAGCATGAGAAAGCATTTCTAGCATGATCTCTTCATTCCTCTTTCAAGGTTCAGAAGAGATCCAAGTTTGAATAGCTTCTTTTCCAAGATAACTACCCAATTGGATGAAGATCGAAAGCTTTCAAGTAAAATCAAGGGAAAAGATAGAAGAAGAATAATGAAAACTAGTATTGATCCATCAAATTACAACAGAGCTCCCTAACCCAATGAAAGGGGTTTAGTTGTTCATAGCTCTGGAAAATGAAAACAAAGATGGAGAATACATGATGAAACTAGAAGTGCAGAGAAAGTAAAATACAGAGAGTAGTTCTATGCCAAGAGGCTCCCTATAATTTCCCACTCTCTAATTTAATTCAAAGCTACTCCTAAATATACTACTCTTCTGTTCTTCTAGTTGGCTCTTCAAGTCTTGGGTATGGGCCTTTGGATCTTGAGTTTGAAGCAGTTCTCTTCTTCATTGGGCTTGGCTTTACTTGCAGAGAGAAAGTGTGAAGTGGGCAGAGACTTTAGCTTCGGACGATAGTGGTGTTAACGTTCAGTGAAAATATAGGTTCGAGAACGTTAGTGATTTTCTCTAACGTTCCTCACCCAAGTAAGAGCCACGTTATCTTCAACGTTAGTGGCACAAACGTTGCCACTAACGTTGCCCCTTTGTCCTTTGCACACGTTATTGGGACTTGCCTTTCCCAATAACGTTGAGAAGTCTCCCCCTTCCCTACGTTAGAGTCCACGTTAACTTAGTTAACGTGGCTCTTTTAACGTAGGCTTGCCAACCTTCGAGAACGTTAGTGACACTTACCATTGTCACTAACGTTCCAATGTGCCCCTATTTCCCACGTTAGAGTCCATGTTAACTAGGTTAACGTGGCTTCTAACGTGGCCATGCTAGCCATCTCCAATGTTAGTGACAAAGTTGAGTGTCACTAACGTTGGCTCATCATTCCCTTATCCACGTTAGCTTTCACGTTAACTAAGTTAACGTGGGAGTTAACGTGGCTCATAGTGGCTTGCGTGGGCTAATTCCAACGTTAGTAACAATGTTGGGTGTCACTAACGTTGGCGATCACCTCCCTTCTTCACGTTAACTTCCACGTTAACTAAGTTAACGTGGCTTATTTGGGGCTTGTGTGGGTTCCTTCCAACGTTAGTGATAATGTTTGGTGTCACTAACGTTGTCGACCACTTTGTCTCCTCACGTTAGCTTCCACATTAACTAGGTTAACGTGGCTTATTGTGACTTGGCCAACGTTAGTGACAAAGTTGAATGTCACTAACGTTGGCTTCCCCTTTACTTCTTAACATTAGAGGCCACGTTAACTAAGTGAACGTGGCAACTAACGTGGCCACTTATGAGCTTGGTCCAACGTTAGTGATAATGTTAAGTGTCACTAATGTTGCCTCCATTTTCTTTCTTCCACATTAGAGTTCACGTTAACTTAGTTAACGTGACTCTTAACGTGGGCAATGATGGCTTCGAGAGCGTTATTGGCAATTACTTTTCTCATTAACTTTGCAAGTTACTCCCATTCCACGTTAGTGTTAACGTTAGTGTAACTAACGTAGCCACTAATGTGGTTTTTCTTTGCTTCCTTTGTCCTGAAATCAAGCAATAAAGTGCATCAAAGTTCTAGTCCAAGTCATGGGAAATGTAACATCCAATTTGTCCTTAAATTCATGCAAAATCCTCATGAAATCATGTAAAGTGCACAATGTATGCTTGAATCAAGATGTAAGTGAATATCTACCCAAAACTAGCTTATTTCCTAAGGAAATGCATGAAACTACCCTAAAAATAGTAAAGAAAAGGTCAGTGAAACTGGCCAAAATGCCCTGCCATCAACCACTTATCTTGGATTGAACCAGTAGCAGGGGATTGCGCTCCCCTCTACTGAGGTTTCTGAAACCTTTCCTGATGAGCAACTCCTTGCAATTCGGACAGCCCCTTGGTTTACAGATATCGCAAACTATAAGGCCATAAGATTCATCTCCAAGGAACACAGTAGACAACAAGCTCGAAAACTCATACATGATACAAAGTACTACTTGTGGGATGAACATTACCTCTTCAAAAGGTGCTCGGACGATATAATCCGCCGGTGTGTGTCTGAAGAGGAAGGACAACAAATGCTACGGCACTGCCATGGCTCAAAATAGGGAGGACATTTTGAAGGTGAGCGAACTGATACCAGGGCATCTTAGGCTAGTTTCACTAGCCTTTTTCTTTGTTTTTAATAGGTTTTATGCACTTTCTTGAGCTATAAGTAAGCAACTGGGTTAGAAATTCACGTATGCCTAGATTCATCCAACCATGGTTAATTTGATGTAATTTCATGAGAATTATGCTATAATTATTTGTGTGCTAAGAATGATGAGAATTCTCATGACTTTAGCAAGGCTTTGATGCATGTATTGGTTGATGACAGGTGAAGAAAAGCATGGGAAGAAGTTGAACAAGGAGCATGGAAATGATGAACAAGAAGCAACGCTGGTGGCCAAGTTGGACCACCAACGTTGCCTCAAATGTTGAGAAGGAGGCAGAGCAAGATTCTGCATAATTTGCTGGTGCCCACGTTGGAGGTAACGTTGGCAAGCCAATGTTACCCACAACGTTGTGATAAAATGTGCTTTCTGGAGATTTGGAAAATCTGTGGCGACGCGCACGCGCAGCTGACGCGTACGCGTGGATGGGTAACGTTGGACCAAAAACGCTGCCTCAAACATTGGTGGCCAACATGCGCGATTCTGATCTCAAAATGCTAAATTTGAAAAAGCGCAACGACACGCACGCATCTATGGCACGTACGCGTAGGCTTAACTTTTGAGAATCTACGCGCACGTGTACATCACGCTCACACATGGATAGGTCAATATTGGAGGGAACGTTGCTAGTCCAACGCTGAGGACAACGTCTTCTAAAAGCTTTCAAAGCTGGAAATTGGGATTTTTGCATCCACGCGCACGCGTAGTGTACGCACATGCATGGATGCGTATTCTAGCCCCAAGGGCGCGAACACGCAAAGCACGCGTAAGCGTGGGTAGAAGAACGTTGGCACTCCAACGTTGATTCAAATGCCAATGACAGCAAGCAAAACTGAATTTTCAAAGGGGTGTTTGTTTCAATGTTGGCCCTCAAACGTGGACTCCAATGTGAGCATCAAAACTTTACGATTCAAACAGATATCTTCTCAACAGCAAGGAAAACCAATTAGAGCAACTTCGATCTAATTCAATCAAGGCCAAAAGCCCAATTCAGAGATTGAAGATCCATGGAAGAAAGTGTATAAATAGCTTAGAATTTAAGTTAGTTGGGGAATTTTTTAGCTGGCGGAGTGATACTGACACTTGGCTCATTTTAAGTTTTTGCAATTCTTTTAATTCTGCAATGTATCTTTCAATTCCATTTTTCATTTTGAGAGCTATGAACAACTAAACCCCTTTCATTGGGTTAGGGAGCTCTGTATAATTTAATGGATCAATATTAGTTCTCATTCTTCTTCTTCTTCTTTCTTTTCTCTTGATTTTGCTAGAAAGCTTTCGTTCTTCATCCTATTAGATAGTTATCTTGCAAAAGAAGCTATTCATAATTGGATCTCCTTTGAACCTTGGAAAAGGAATGAGGAGATCGTGCTAGAATTACTTTCTCACATTGGATTAGATTGGGGTTTGGATGGATATAGTAACATGTAATCCTACCAGTACCTTGATCTATGAATTTGTGTGGTAGAATTAGACCGAACTTCATCTCTTCCCATGAGCACTTAAAACAAGGAATTGGGCAATTGTTCATGTTTAGAGAGATTAGATCGCCAAGGAATTGGGATCTAATCACCTAAGATTGCCAAGGAGATCAATGAATGCATTGATTGAGGAAGAGATGAAAATGAACTTGATCTGGAGAATTATCACATCTCTTGACCCCAATGAACCCCTTACTCTGATCTTACCCATTCTCTTTACATTCTGCTCTTTAATTTCATGCTTAATCCCCATTCCCATTTAATTTCTTTCAATTTAAGCTTGTATCATTTAATTTCTTGCAATTTCATTTCTGTCATTTAATTTCTTGCAATTTAAGTTTCCCGCCAAATTTACATTCTGCAATCTCAACCCAAATTTTGATTTCGCTCAACCAGCACAATTCTCTAATTAACATTGATCAACCAACCAATCCCTGTGGAATTCGACCTCACTCTATAGTGAATTTTTACTTGACGACAATCCGGTGCACTTGCAGGTAGAAAATTATTGAGAGACAGTTTTCGAGTGAATCAAGTTTATGGCGTTGTTGCTGGGGATTTATTTTGTATTGACAATTACTAAATTGGAGGATAACTAGATTGAGAACTTTTCTTTTCTTTTGATTAATTGAATTTTAATTTCAGCTGTTCATTTTCATTTTTTGCAATTTTAGTTGTTTCTCTTTATTTTTCTTTACTTCTTTACTTTCCAGCAAGCTAACCCACTAACCATTTGATAAATTGCTCTAACCAAGCTAACTATACCCTATTTTAGTGGACTCTTCATTTCCTGTTTCTTGTACTTGTTCATTGTATGACAGGTAGGAGAAGGGAAACCTCAACCTCTTTTGATAGTGAACCAGAAAGAACCTTCCTGAAATTAAGGAGGGAAGCAAGAGAAAAAAGGGCTATTGGTGAAGAGGAAGAAGAGGAAGACATGGATATAACCATGGAGGATGATATAGAAAACCATCATGAAGGAGAGGTGAATAATCATGCCAGAGGAGGTGTAGCCAACCCTGCTGGACAAGAGAGGAGAGTTCTAGGCTCCTACATCAATCCAAACCCAAAAAACTGTGGTAGCAGCATTCAAAAGCCAACTATCCATGCTAATAATTTTGAATTGAAGCCTCAGCTCATAACTCTAGTCCAAAATAACTGTTCTTTTGGAGGAAGTGCCCAAGAGGACCCTAATCAGCATCTCACTACATTCCTAAGGATCTGTGATACAGTTAAATGTAATGGTGTTCATCCTGACACCTACAGATTGCTATTGTTTTTATTTTCTTTGAGGGACAAAGCATTAAAATGGCTAGAATCATTTCCCAAGGAAAGCTTGACAACCTGGGAGGATGTGGTGAATAGATTCTTAGCAAGGTTCTACCCTCCACAAAAAGTAAACAGGCTGAGAACTGAAGTGCAGACATTCAAACAGCAGGATGGTGAGAATATTTATGAAGCCTGGGAAAGATTCAAAGATTTGACAAGAAAATGCCCCCTGATATGTTTAATGAGTGGGTGCAACTTCATATCTTTTATGAAGGGCTGACTTGTGAATCAAAGAAAGGTGTAGACCACTCATCTAGAGGTTCCCTTAAAAAGAAGAAAACCATTGAAGAAGCCATTGATGTTATAGAGACAGTGGCTAACAATGAGTATTTTTATGCCTCAGACAGAAGCAACAACAAGGGAGTCATGGAATTAAACCATATGGATACAATCTTGGCCCAGAATAAGATGATCACCAAGCAACTGGATGAATTGACCAAGCAAATGGAGAAGAATCAGGTTACAGCCATTCACACTCAACCATCACCCTAAGTAGAGTTAGACACAGAAGAAGGAGTTAACTGGGAGGAAGCTAATTACCTTGAAAATTTATCTAGGCAAGCTCATGATCCATATTCTAAAACCTATAACCCTGGGTGGAGGAACCACCCAAACTTTGGGTGGGAAAACTAACAAAACCAAGGCCAAGACCACAAACCTCATAATCTCAACTAGTATACCTACCAACAATCCAATCCAAGATCATACCAATACCCATACAACAATTCTTCTCAACCACCATACCAAGCCTAAGCCAATCAGCCTCAACATCAAATTCCAACTCCACCATCAGAGGACAAGCTGTCCAAGATGGAAGCTATGCTCACTAACCTTTGCAAGGAAGTCCAGGACAACAGGAATTTCAAGGAAGAAGTAAGAGGTAGTATAAAAAGCCGAGGAGAGATTATTAAGAATCTCGAATCTCAAGTAGGACATCTTTCACAGCAGATTCCAAAGTCCACTGATAGTTTCCCAAGTGACACTGAGAAAAATCTAAGAGGGAAAATGAAGAAGGTGAGATGGGAAGAGTGTAAGGCAGTTACTCTTGCAAATGAAAAAATCCTGGAAGAAGATACCAGCAAGCCAACAGAGCACAGGCAAGGAAGTTTCCAGGGAAACTTGGAGAAAAAGGAACAAGGGAATGGATCTGTACAGAGAAAGAGCCAACAAGGAAGGAAATGCTGAAACCTTATGTGCCAAGGACACCATTTCCCCAGAGACTCAGGGGAGGTGAGAAAGAAAAGTCATACTCAAAATTCCTAGACATGTTTGCATCCCTTAGTGTCAACATCCCCTTCATCAAAATTCTCCAACAGATGCCTACATACATCAATTGCATGAAAGAGCTGTTGACCAAGAAAGGAACCTTAAAAGGGAGACAAACAGTAATAATGAACAAGGAATGTAGTGCCCTCATCAAGAAGGACGTACCTCTGAAGAAAAAAGATCCAGGGAGCTTTCATATTCTCTGTGCCATAGGAGAGACAAAAATTGACAGAAGATTTTGTGATCTAGGAGCTAGCATAAATGTGATGCCTCTGTCTCTTATAAAGAAGTTGCAAATCAATGAGCTGATATCCACGGATGTAATCATCTAACTGGCTGATAAGACTTAGAAGCAAGCCGAAGGAGTAGTCGAGAATGTATTGGTCAAAGTGGGAAAGTACTTTCTCCCCACTGACTTTGTTGTTCTAGACATCGAAGAAAGTTACCTCCATCCCATTATTCTGGGGAGACCATTTCTAGCCACAGCTAGAGCACTCATAGATGTGGAACAAGGAGAGTTAATCCTGAGAATACATAATGAACATCTTACCTTCCATGTTTTCAAACCTACATCTAAATCTGAGCCAGAACCTAAAGAGGCGAAGAATGATCACAGTAACATGTGCCTAGAGGAAAGCAACAGTGAATCGGAAGCAGAACCCCTAAAACAACCTTTGGTGAACAAGCAAGAACTTCAAGAAATACAACAACCAAGAGAACTCAAGAAAGAACTAAAGCCACAAGAGTTAGAAAGAGCAACTAATAAGGAACTCCCTAACACAAGAGTCACAGGAGCACTATGGGAAGAAGAGAAAAGAGTTGTGAAGAAATTGCCAAGACGATGGAGAAATAAGAAAATTCCTACAGAAGGTTTTTTCCCTGGAAACAAGGTGATACTAGCCTACCATCCACCAATCTCAACCTAGCTTCCAACACTTCTATCTCAATTACCTCAAGTGTTCACAATAAAAAAGGCTCTTTCCTTGGAAAATATAGAAATCATCAAGGAATCAAGTGGAGAAAGTTTCACTGTGAGGGGAGAAGATCTGAGGCATTACAATCTGCCCTAACAGTAAATCAGCCGTCAAGCTAATGACACTAAAGAAACACTCCATGGGAGGCAGCCCATGATTTAGTTTCCTTGCTTTTAATGCTTCAGTATGAATAATAATTGTTGCTCTAACATAAATTCAAGCACTCATAGACAAATTTGACAACTATCCATGACATTTTGAAGCATATGATCCAATTCTAAGTTTTGTGTGCCTATAGGCACACTAAGATGCTTTTCAAAAATGATGATCATATTGCCATTTTAACATATGTCAAAGAGTTTTCTTGGAGTATATAGCCAAACATTAAGTTTGGTGTTCTATATATTATAAGAACAAGTCACGAGAGTCTAATTTCTTTTGAGTCTTGAAATTCATGAAAGTGCAACCATGTTTATAATTTTTAGTTCATGTTTAAAAATAGAAAAATAAATTGTTTCTCATTATGGTTTAACCAAGGGTGACAATAATCCCGTCGAAATCTCAATGATATTACTTGGAGGAAGTAACCTTTTGAACTATATAGCCAAACACTAAGTTTGGTGTCCTCCAAGACTATATAAGAGCACAAAAGGGGTCACGGTTGGTTGAGCAATCATAAGGAATGTTAGTCAAATTTTTTAGATTTGAGTATTATTTGTCATGTGCTTGCAGCCACTTGTTTGTATTCACTTCCTTTGCTTTGTTATGATGGATAGGTAGGCAGAAGAACAATTGAATGAAAGGGACAAGACAATGAATGGTAAATATAGCATGAGGACAAAAAGTAGGTCACATGGCTGGAAAGGATACTTCTTGGGAATAAAAATCTGCACATCTTGGGAAGAGGTACCTAGAAGACTGAAAATACATGCCCAATGAAGAGGCAATTTTTGTCTTTATTCAACCTTGCATGCATACCCTTCATTCATAACCTTTCCCAAAGAATCCTAACCATCCATTCTTCATTAAAATTTGTTATAAAAGGCTTCACTTGGACCGTGCCTCTGAACTAAAGTTTTCATACTTCTTGTACTCTAAAAATTCAGCTCTTATGTTCTCTAAAGCTAAAACCCAACAACCGTGTTTATGTGCAACAAATCATTCTTGTTCACTTGCTTCCACAACATTACCTTGCCTTTAAACCACCTTTTCATCGAGAGTGCATCACACTAGTCATCCCTCTTTATAAACCTTCAACCTCTATTCGGGTAACCATCAAGGAAAGTATGGCATCTTCTTCAAGTTTCAAAAGAAGGAGAGAAAAGGAACCTATTACTGAAGAAAATAAAAACGACTATGATCGATGAAAGTTCAGATCATGGTTCCACCAAATGCAACTTGGGTGGATGACAGACAAAAAATTATATCCAGAAATTCCTTTCCAGCTACCTGATAATGGATGCCTAGAAATAAGAGCCAAGATCAGAAAGAGAAAATGGGAAGAACTCACCTCACCAATCACCAAGATTAATGCAAACATCATAAGGGAGTTTTATGCTAACACTGCAAGGCTGGATACAACCAGTGCCCCAACTTACAAGAGTTATGTACGGGGTGTGGAAGTAGACTTTAGTTCGAAGACCATTATGAAGGTCTTAGGACTGAGGCTAGCACATTTTGATGAGCCAGGGTACCAAGAAAGAGTGAATGAAAACCCAGATTATGATGAAATCGCTAGTGATATCTGTATGGTTAATGCTGACTGGGAGAGGGATAGTCATGGAGGGCACAAGTACTTGAAAAGGGGAGATCTCATCCCTGAAGCAAAAGGTTGGTATGAGCTTATAAAGAGATCAATTCTGGGCACAGTGAACACCTCGGAAGTTAACAAGAAAAGGGCTGTCATGCTACACTGCATAATGGTGGGAGGAAAGATAAAGGTTCACGAGATCATTGCAAAAGACATTCAAAAGATTGTAGAGAAAAATTCTGCTGAAACTTGGCTCTATTACCCAAGCACCATTATGCGGTTATGCATGAAGGCCAGAGTGCCACTGGAGGATGCAAACCCAATATGGCTGCATCCAGGCATGCCTATGACCCTCAAAAGGATGATGAATGTCACAGTGGCCCAACAAAGTCGAAGACTACAAAGGAGGCAAAGGAGAGAGGAACCACGGGAGGAAGAAGAACAAGAAGAAGAGCAATAATTCCAATCACAAACCAATATGGACATGAGCCGGATGCAAGAAGCAATTGAAAGGCTATCCGAACAGTACACAAGAGCTTAAGAGAAATAAGAAGAGTTCCATTTACAATACATGAGAACTCAAGAGAGACAAGAGGAGCTTCAGTTGAGAATGATAGTAGAGAGATTTTGAGTCAAGATTTCTGGTTATGCAAAGAGAACAATCTTCACAATTTCAAGAATCTTTCAACCAGCTGGCCCAACATCAATTTGATAGTATGAGAGCTTTCAAGGAATTCACAACTCTTTAGAATGCAAGATATGAAGTTCAAGCTGATTATAACATAAATGCTCAAACCAAGCTCAACTATATGGCAGAACATCTACCTGGTCTGAACCCAGCATTTATAAATTATGATCAATACTTTAAAGAAAGAAGTGAGTTGGAGGTAGACAGAGCAATACGCCTTGAAGACAAAGTGAAAAAGACAATGAAGAAAGCTGGATTCTGGACAAAGTTAAAGGAAAAAGGCAAGGGAGAAACTAGTAAGCAAGCAAGAGAGAAGAAGAAGAAAGACAAGCAAGATAAAGAATGAAAGGTGGACTTGCTCCTTGTTTATCATATTCAATAAGAAAGAACATGTCTGTTTTAGTTGATAGTCAACTTTTAGTTTAAGTCTTCTTGCATTCTGTTGTGTTTAATTTTGTAGTAAATGTGCTAGCCTAGGTGTGTGTTTTCACTTTCACTTATTTAAATGCTTGTTTTGTTCCCTGAGTGTTTTCAATCAAATAAAAGAAATGTTTGAACAGAAGTGGAATAGTTCCTTTTTGGCAAAGAAGTGAAATAACAGTAAGTGGTGGTATATATGTCTGATTGTGTAGTAGCTCATTTATAATGAATAAATGGGTAGATTGTCCTCTTTTAAATGCTTGTTTTCACTTTCACTTATTTAAATGCTTGTTTTGTTCCCTGAGTGTTTTCAATCAAATAAAAGAAATGTTTGAATAGAAGTGGAATAGTTCCTTTTTGGCAAAGAAGTGAAATAACAGTAAGTGGTGGTATATATGTCTGATTGTGTAGTAGCTCATTTATAATGAATAAATGGGTAGATTGTCCTCTTTTAGTGTAAACTAGGATACTGTCTATGAATCTTAGCAAATAAAAGTCCTTGAATGAAAGAAAAATAAATAAAAATAAAGAAAAAGAAAAGTCAAAAGTGGCAACAAAAACAGAAGAAAGCAAAGAATAAGGCTAGACACCAATAGCTTGGACCTTAAGACATATGCCTATGGTGTCTTTGTACTAGGATCTGCTTAGATGATTAGGTTCTATAGAGTGCTTTAACACTTGTTAACATGGGTTAACTAACCCGGGATTATCAACCAAAAGTCCATTATCAAGAGCAACCTAGTTACAAGGCATTTAGTAACCCAAAGAGGTGCTGGGCACCAATGTCTTAAGAAGAATTGAGAGCCAAGTGTCTATAGTGAACATGTGTTGAGTACAAATAAGCTAAAAAGCTGCTATAACACATGACACTGAGCTGCTAGAATCAAAGAATAAGTTCACAGAAGAAGAAAATAAAGAAAAGCAATTACCAAGGATGAGTGAATAATAAGAGGTCATAGTAGTATGTTAGTTGATGCTTAAAGGAAACATTCCCTACCTAAGGAACAATAAAAAGTGAGCTGTAACATTTTCTGCATAAAACCCCATGAACTAATAATAATGACTTGCTGATATGAACATTACTTTCTGTTTCATTTTTTCTTCTCAAATAATTCAGTGCTTGCTTAGGGACAAGCAAGATTTAAGTTTAGTGTTGTGATGCCAGGACATCTTAGGCTAGTTTCACTAGCCTTTTTCTTTGTTTTAATAGGTTTTATGCACTTTCTTGAGCTATAAGTAAGCAATTGGGTTAGAAATTCATGTATGCCTAGATTCATCCAACCATGGTTAATTTGATGCAATTTCATGAGAATTATGCTATAATTACTTGTGTGCTAAGAATGATGAGAATTCTCATGACTTTAGCAAGGCTTTGATGCATGTATTGGTTGATGACAGGTGAAGGAAAGCATGGGAAGAAGTTGAAGAAGGAGCATGGAAAGGATGAACAAGAAGCAACGTTGGTGGCCAAGTTGGACCACCAACGTTGCCTCAAACGTTGAGAAGGAGGCAGAGCAAGATTCTGCATAATTTGCTGGTGCCCACATTGGAGGTAACGTTGGCAAGCCAATGTTACCCACAACGTTGTGATAAAATGTGCTTTCTGGAGATTTGGAAAATCTATGGTGACGCGCACGTGTGGATTGGAAATTCTGACAATCCACGCGCACGCTGGTGCACGAAATTGTGATTCACACTTTTCACAACTCCGCACAACTAACCAGCAAGTGCACTGGGTCGTCCAAGTAATACCTTACGTGAGTAAGGGTCGATCCCACGGAGATTGTTGGCTTGAAGCAATCTATGGTTACCTTGTAAATCTTAGTCAGGAGATTAATTATGATTATCAGTTTGAATTGCAAAAAATAAAAGAGCATGAAATAAATACTTGTTATGCAGTAATGGAGAATATGTTGGAGTTTTGGAGATGGTTTGTCTTCTGAACCTCTGCTTTCCCCTGTCTTCTTCTTTACGCACGCACGGTTCCTCCTATGGCAAGCTGTGTGTTGGTGGATCACCGTTGTCAATGGCTACCATCTGTCCTCTCAGTGAAAATAGTCCAGGTGCGCTGTCACCGCACGGCTAATCATCTGTCAGTTCTCACTCATGCTGGAATAGGATCCATTGATCCTTTTGTGTCTGTCACTACGCCCAACCCTTGTGAGTTTGAAGCTCGTCACAGTCATTCAATCCCTGAATCCTACTCGGAATACCACAGACAAGGTTTAGACTTTCCGGATTCTCAAGAATGCTGCCAATGGATTCTAGCTTATACCACGAAGATTCTGATTAAAGAATTCAAGAGATACTCATTCAATCGAAGGTAGAATGGAGGTGGTTGTCAGTCACGCGTTCATAGGTTGAGAATGGTGATGAGTGTCACGGATCATCACATTCATCATATTGAAGTGCGAATGAACATATTAGATAAGAACAAGCATGTTTGAATAGAAAACAGAAATAATTGCATTTAATTCATTGAGACACAGCAGAGCTCCTCACCCCCAACAATGGAGTTTAGAGACTCATGCCGTCAAAGAGTACAAAGTTCAGATCTAAAATATCATGAGGTGCAAAATAATCCTCTAAAAGTTGTTTAAATAGTAAGCTAGTAATCTAGGTTTACAGAGAATGAGTAAACTAGGATAGATAGTGCAGAAATCCACTTCTGGGGCCCACTTGGTGTGTGCTGGGGCTGAGACTTAAGCTTTACACGTGCTTAGGCTGTTTCTGGAGTTAAACGCCAGGTTGTAACCTGTTTTGGGCGTTTAACTCCAACTTGTAACTTGTTTTTGGCGTTTAACGCCAGACTACAACATGGAACTGGCGTTGAATGCCAATTTACGTCAGCTATCCTTGAGCAAAGTATGGACTATTATATATTGCTGGAAAGCCCTGGATGGCTACTTTCCAATGCAATTGGGAGCGCGCCAATTGGACTCCTATAGCTCTATAAAATCCATTCCGAGTGCAGAGAGGTCAGAATCCAACAGCATCAGCAGTCCTTTTTCAGCCTGAATCAAATTTTTGCTCAGCTCCCTCAATTTCAGCCAAAAAATACCTGAAATTATAGAAAAACACACAAACTTATAGTAAAGTCCAGAAATATGAATTTTTGCCTAGAAACTAATGAAAATATACTAAAAACTAACTAAAACATACTAAAAACTACATGAAATTAACCCCAAAAAGCGTATAAAATATCCGCTCATCACAACACCAAACTTAAACTGTTGCTTGTCCCCAAGCAACTAGACAAATAAAATAGAATATAAATAAGTCAAGAAGCAATAATATCTCAGAGTTTTTTTTTTTTGAGTGAAGCTCAGATTCTAATTAGATGAGCGGGACTAGTAGCTTTTTGCTTCCGAACAGTTTTGGCATCTCACTTTATCCATTGAAGCTCAGAATGATTGGCATCTATAGGAACTTAGAATTCAGATAGTGTTATTGATTCTCCTAATTCAGTATGTTGATTCTTGAACACAGCTACTTTATGAGTCTTGGCCGTGGCCCTAAGCACTTTATTTTCCAGTATTACCACCGGATACATAAATGCCACAGACACATAATTGGGTGAACCTTTTCAGATTGTGACTCAGCTTTGCTAAAGTCCCCAGTTAGAGGTGTCCAGGGTTCTTAAGCACACTCTTCTTTTTTGCTTTGGATATTGACTTTAACCGCTCAGTCTCAAGTTTTTACTTGACACCTTCACGCCACAAGCACATGGTTAGGGACAGCTTGGTTTAGCCACTTAGGCCAGGATTTAATTCTTTTAGGCCCTCCTATCCACTGATGCTCAAAGCCTTGGATCCTTTTTATTACCCTTGCCTTTTGGTTTTAAGGGCTATTGGCTTTTTCTGCTTGCTTTTTCTTTTTCTTTTTCTTTTTCTTTTATTTTCGCCATTTTTTTCTGCAAGCTTTTGTATTCACTGCTTTTTCTTTCTTCAAGAATCATTTTTATGATTTTTCAGATTATCAAATAACATTTCTCCTTTTTCATCATTCTTTCAAGAGCCAGCATATTTAACATTCATAAACATCAAATTCAAAAGACATATGCACTGTTCAAGCATTCATTCAAAAGACAAAAAGCATTGCCACGACATGTAAATAATTAGAATTTTTCTTATTAAAAACTCGAAAAATATTGCCTCCTTATTCTAAAGAAAATATGCTATTTTATTCATGTTTAATAATGATGAGAAAAATAAATTATAGCTTAATTGGAGATAAAATTAGAATATAGATACTAATTACTACTACTCATATATAACTTCTAAGGTAAAACTCAAATAAGAACAATTATTAAAGAGTTAAGGCTAAGATTAGAACTCAACAACCTTGAATTTGGGAGGTGGATGCCTCTTTAGTCTGTGGAGTGCTTGGCCCTTCAAGAGATAGTTTCTGACGCTTTAATTCCTTCAGTTCACGCCCTTGCTCTTCTTGTTCTCTAAGCAATTTGCAGAGCATACTGTTTTGATTTTGCTGTTCTTCCTTCAGTTGATCCACAGCTTCTTGCAACTTGATGACATATGCTTCTAGGCACTCCCAGTATTTGATGTGCGGAAAACGATCCGACACAAAACTCAGCGGCAAGTGCACCGGGTTGCATCAAGTAATAATAACTCACAAGAGTGAGGTCGATCCCACAGGGATTGAAGGATTGAGCAATTTTTGTTTAGTGATTGATTTAGTCAAGCGAATCAAGTATTGAGTTGAGTGAAGTATAATTTCAGAAACTAAATTGCTTGAAATGTAAAGGGGAGTGGGTGAATTGCAAGAAATTAAAGAGAACAGAAAATAAAAGTGCTGAATCTTAAAGAACAAGAAATTAAATTGCAGAAACTTAGATTGCAAGAAATGTAAATGACTAAATCTTAAGGTGCAAGAAATGTAAATGGCTTGAATTGTAAATGGGTTAGGGATGTGGAATTGCAGAAATTAAACACAGGAAAGTAAATTGCAACAAGCAGGGAAGTAAAGGATGAATTTAATTGCAGTAGATCTCAAACAGAAAATGTAAATTGCTTGAAGAAGCGTTCAACAGAGAAACTTAAAATAGAATCTCCAGATCTCAGGACCCAAGAGACTAGATAACCAAGTCTAGATCTCAATGCCTTCCTAGATCCAATTTCAGAATTTAATTGCAAGAAAAGTAAAGATGAAGCAGTAGAAGAAAAGGATTCAAATATTGATTTCTCAAAGGAATGCAGTAAAGAAAATAGAGAGATCTTAAGGTGAGATTGAGACAGAATTTCCTCAATTCTTCAACACCCAAGACTCAAGACAATTGTAAGATGAAATTGAAAACAAGAAAACTAAGAGGAAGAGAATTCAATTTTCCTTCCCCGAGACTCAGAATCTCCAAATAGCTCAAAACCCAAAAGCTCTCTACTGCAAGTATTAAAAATTCTAAAAAGGAAGCTCCTTTAAAAAAACTTCAAATCCTAAGCTATTTATACACTTTCTTCAAATGATCATTAAGCCTTGAATTGGGCCTTTAGCCTTGATGGAATTGGGTTGATAGTAGCCTCTGTTGATTGCTCTTGGTGTTGGGAGGAAATCCATTAGTGAACCAGGCCATGAACCATTCACGTTTGAGCCAACGTTTGAGGCAAACGTTGACTCAAACGTTACTTGAGTGAGGCATTATGCAGCTAGGCCGTGTGCTGTCTTCCACGTTTGGCTCAACGTTTGAGGTCAAACGTGAGCTCAAACGTGGACCTCCCTTTTTGTATACTTCTTGGGGGCTACTTTGTCCTCTTTTCGCGTTGCCAATTTTGTGCCCAATAGAGACTATTATATATGGTTGGAAAGCTCTGAATGTCAGCTTTCTAACCCACTTGGAATCACCTCAATTGGACATCTACAGCTCAAGTTATTCTTGTTGGAAGTATGCCCCTTCATGCTGTTTGGCGCCAATGTTTGACCTCACGTTTGAGGCAAACGTTGGCTCAAACGTTGCTGTGCCCAGGAGCTCCAACTCTCTTCTTTTTGGAGCCAACGTTTGACCTCACGTTTGAGGCAAACGTTGGCTCAAACGTTGCTGCCTCCAGGGATGCCATTTCTCTTCTCTTTGGCGCCAACGTTTGACCTCACGTTTGAGGCAAACGTTGGCGCAAACGTTGCCTTCCCAGGAGCTTCAATTCTCTTCTCTTTTGGCGCCAACGTTTGACCTCACGTTTGAGGCAAACGTTGGCGCAAACGTTGCCTTCCAGGAGCTTCCATCTTCAGCCAACGTTTGACCTCAACGTTTGAGGCAAACGTTGGCGCAAACGTTGGCTTTTCCCCAGGGTGTTCTTCAACTGCTACTCACGTTTAAGTTGACGTTTGAGGCAAACGTTAGCTCAAACGTGAATTCCATTTTCTCAAACCCATTCTTGCAACCTTCTTCCATAATGTTGGCACACCTTTTGTTTCCTTTCTTCACCTACAAGTAATCAAAACAACCAATCAAAGTATCACAAAATTCACAAGGTTTATAAATCAATTAATTATCAACTAATGTTAGCTTGAACCTCATGATTTTGTATCAATTAAAAGGTGGTTGATTGATTTAAGGAAACCATGCAATTCCAATTCAAATGGCTAATTTATAATGCAAGAAAGTGCATAAAACTAAATGAAAACAAGAGAAAAAGACTAGTGAAACTAGGCTAAGATGACTTGTCATCAGTATTCAATTTGAGGGATTTCCGGGAGGAACTCCTCTGCTTTTCTCTTGATGGGGTCGTCCTGCACTTGTTGTCCTTCCATAGACTTTTTGGTGATTGGTTGCTCAACTGAGATATACTTATCCACTCCCATCTTTATCCCAGCATCTTTACATAACAGAGAAACTAAGCTTGGATAGGCCAATTTGGCATCCTTGGAGTTCTTGTTTGCAATTTTGTAAAGCTCACAAGCAATCAGCTGATGAACTTCCACTTCTTTTTCCAGCATAATGCAATGAATCAGCACTGCTCTTCTGATGGTGACTTCAGAGCGGTTGCTAGTGGGCAGTATAGAGCGCCCAATGAAGTCCAGCCAGCCTCTGGCGACTGGTTTGAGGTCTCCTCTCTTGAGTTGGTTCGGGGCACCCTTTGTGTTGGTTGTCCACTTGGCTCCAGGGAGGCATATGTCCTCTAGGATTTTATCCAAGCCTAGGTTTGATCTCATTATTCTCCTATTAAAGGAGTCTGGGTCATCTTGCAGTTGAGGCAGCTTGAAGATCTCCCTTATTTTATCAGGGTGGGTGTGAACAACCTTCCCTCTGACCAAAGTTCTATAGTCATAGAATGCGGTTTTAGCTATCCTCTGCCTGTCCATCTGCCATAGATTAGCATAGAATTCCTGAACCATGTTTCTTCCCACCTTTGTTTCAGGATTAGCTAGGACTTCCCAGCTCCTGTTTCGAATTTGCTCTTGGATCTCCGGATATTCATCTTCTTTCAGATCGAATTTAACTTCCGGGATCACTGACCTTAGACTCATTATTTTGTAAAAATGGTCTGAATGTTCTTTGGTTATGAACTTCCCTTGATTCCAAAGTGGTTTTGGAATATTCTCTTTCTTGCCTCTTGAGTCGGTTTGTTTTCCCTTAGGAGCCATGATCTTAGTGGGTATTGGTTTAGTGATCACGGATAAACACACCAAACTTAGAGGTTTGCTTGTCCTCAAGCAAAAGAAAGCAAAGGAGAGGGAAAGAGGGAAAGCCAAGCGCAACTTGTGGAGGAGAGGGGGAGAGGCCGAACCAATATTTAAAGGGAAGGGGGTGGGTTTCGAAAATTATTTGAAAAAGATATGATATAAAAAGTGATTTGGAAAATATAAGTATGATAGTAAAAGATGTGATTTAAAATTGAAAAGATATGAAAGATATTTGAAAAAGATAAATCTGAATTTTGAAAAAGATGATGTGAAGATTTGAAAAAGATTTTGATGAGTTGAAAAGATTTGAGAAGGAAAAGAGATAGATTTATTTTGAAAAGGATTTGAAAATAATTTGAAGGGGATTAAGAAAAAGGGTTATGAATTAAGATACATTTGATATCTTTGGAAAAAGGATTTGAAAAATTAGGATTTGTAACATGTTTGTGAAAGAAATCATGAATTGAAACATAAAAATTGGAAAAAATTTGAATTGAAAACGAAATTGACTACTCCCCACAATCCTGGCGTTAAACGCCCAACTGCTGCATGTTTTGGGCATTTAACGCCCAGTTGCTGCTTGGTTTGGGTGTTTAATGCCCAGCTGTTGCTTCTAGCTGGCGTTAAACGCCAGAAACCCCTTTGTCACTGGGCGTTTTTCTGAACACCCAGGATGCTGTAAATCTGGCGTTAAACGCCCAGAAGTTGCTTCTTTCTGGCGTTTAATGCCCAGATGGCTATCTTTACTGGCGTTAAACGCCCAGTAGATGCTTCTTTTGGGCGTTTAACGCCCAGTTGTGTTTCTTACTGTCGTTTTCTTGCCAGTAAGCATCTTTTTCCTGTTTTGTGCTCTGAATTCTTCTGTAACCCTGTGGACTTATGCAATTGATTCTTTACCTTGTTAATATTAAGCTCATATAAATAAAATGAGGAATAAAATAAAATAAAATAACAGAAAAAGTTTTGCTAATGGCTGGGTTGCCTCCCAGCAAGCGCTTCTTTATTGTCTTTAGCTGGACCTTTCTTGAGCTTTTAATCTAGCCTCAGCCTTGAGCACTCTTGCTCAACATTGCCTTCAAGATAGTGCTTGATTCTCTGTCTATTAACATTGAACTTCTTATCAGAATCAATGTCTTGAAGCTCCACATAACCATATTGTGATACACTTGTAATCACATATGGTCCCCTCCACTGGGATTTCAGTTTCCCGGGGAATAGCCTGAGCCTAGAGTTAAACAACAGAACCTTTTGTCCTGGTTCAAAGACTCTAGATGACATCTTTCTGTCATGCCACCTTTTTTATTTCTCTTTATAAAGCTTGGCATTTTCGAAAGCAGTGAGTCTGAATTCTTCTAGCTCATTCAGCTGGAGCAATCTTTTTTCTCCAGCTAATTTGGCATCAAAGTTTAGGAATCTGATTGCCCAGTAGGCCTTATGTTCCAGTTCCACGGGCAGATGACAGGCCTTACCATACACAAGTTGGTATGGAGAGGTCCCTATAGGATTCTTGAATACTGTTTTGTAAGCCCATAGAGCATCATCCAAGCTTCTTGCCCAATCCTTTCTACGGGTACTTACAGTCCGTTCCAGGATTCTTTTTAGTTCTCTGTTAGAAACTTCAACTTGCCCATTTGTCTGTGGATGATATGGAGTCGCCACCTTGTGGCGAATCCCATACTGGACCATGGCAGAGTAAAGTTGTTTGTTGCAGAAGTGAGTGCCCCCATCACTGATTAGTACTCTAGGGACACCAAACCTGCTAAAGATATGTTTCTGGAGGAACTTCAACACTGTTTTAGTATCATTGGTGGGTGTGGCAACGGCCTTTACCCATTTTGATACATAGTCGACTGCCACCAGAATATAAGTGTTTGAGTATGATGGTGGGAAAGGTCCCATGAAGTCAATTCCCCATACATCAAACAACTCAATCTCCAAGATTCCCTGTTGAGGCATGGCATAACCATGAGGCAGATTACCAGCACTTTGGCAACTGTCACAGTTACGTACAAACTCTCGGGAATCCCTATAGAGTGTAGGCCAGTAGAAGCCACATTGGAGGACATTGGTGGCTGTTCGCTCACCTCCGAAATAGCCTCCATATTGTGATCCATGGCAATGCCATAAGATCCTCTGTGCTTCTTCTCTAGGCACACACCTACGGATTATTCCGTCTGCACATCTCTTAAAGAGATATGGTTCATCCCACAAGTAGTACTTTGCATCAGTAATTAATTTTTTCTTTTGTTGCCTGCTGTACTCCTTGGGTATGAACCTTGCAGCTTTATAGTTTGCAATATCTGCAAACCATGGTGTTTCCTGAATGGCAAACAAATGCTCATCCGGAAAGGTCTCAGAGATCTCAATAGAGGGGGAAAATTCCCCTTCTACTGGTTCTATCCGGGACAGATGATCAGCCACTTGGTTCTCTGTCCCTTTTCTGTCTCTTATTTCTATATCAAACTCTTGTAGAAGCAACACCCATCTTATGAGCCTGGGTTTTGAATCCTGCTTTGTGAGTAGATATTTAAGAGCAGCATGGTTAGTGTACACAATCACTTTTGATCCTACTAAGTATGATCTAAACTTGTCAATGGCATAAACCACTGCAAGCAATTCTTTTTCTGTGGTTGTGTAATTTTTCTGGGCATCATTTAAAACACGGCTAGCATAATAAATGACATGCAAAAGCTTGTCATGCCTCTGCCCCAGTACTGCACCAATGGCGTGGTCACTGGCATCACACATTAATTCAAATGGTAAAGTCCAGTCTGGTGCAGAAATAACTGGTGCTGTGACCAGCTTAGCTTTCAGAGTCTCAAACGCTTGCAGATACTCTGTGTCAAACACAAATGGCGTGTCAGCAGCTAGCAGATTGCTCAGGGATTTTGCAATTTTTGAAAAATTCTTTATAAACCTCCTATAGAATCCTGCATGCCCCAGAAAGCTTCTGATTGCCTTAACATTAGCAGGTGGTGCTAATTTTTCAATTACTTCCACTTTAGCTTGATCCACCTCTATCCTTTTGTTTGAAATTTTATGCCCAAGGACAATTCCTTCAGTCACCATAAAGTGACATTTTTCCCAGTTTAAAACTAGGTTGGTCTCTTAGCATCTTTTCAGAACAAGTGCTAAATGGTCAAGGCAGGAGCTGAATGAGTCTCCAAATACTGAAAAGTCATCCATGAAGACTTCCAGAAATTTCTCTACCATATCAGAGAAGATAGAGAGCATGCACCTCTGAAAGGTTGCAGGTGCATTACACAGACGAAAAGGCATTCTTCTGTAAGCAAATACTCCAGAAGGACATGTGAATGCTGTTTTTTCTTGGTCCTGAGGATCTACTGCAATTTGGTTGTAACCTGAATAGCCATCCAAAAAGCAGTAATATTCATGACCTGCTAGTCTCTCTAGCATTTGGTCTATGAATGGTAAAGGAAAATGATCCTTTCTGGTGGCTGTGTTGAGCCTTCTGTAGTCAATACACATGCGCCACCCTGTAACTGTTCTTGTAGGAACCAGTTCATTTTTTTCATTATGAACCATTGTCATGCCTCCCTTCTTGGGAACAACTTGAACAGGGCTCACCCAGGGGCTATCAGAAATAGGATAAATAATCCCAGCCTCCAATAATTTGGTGACCTCTTTCTGCACCACTTCGTTCATGGCTGGATTTAGCCGCCTCTGTGGTTGAACCACTGGCTTAGCATCATTCTCCAATAGGATTTTGTGCATGCATCTAGCTGGGCTTATGCCCTTAAGGTCACTTATGGACCACCCAAGAGCTGTCTTGTGTGTCCGTAGCACTTGAATTAGTGCTTCCTCTTCCAGTGGATTTAAAGCAGAGCTTATGATCACTGGAAAAGTGTCACCTTCTCCCAGAAATGCATATTTCAGGGATGGTGGTAATGGCTTGAGCTCGGGTTTAGGAGGTTTTTCCTCTTCCTGAGGAAGTCTCAGAGGCTCTTTTAATTCCTCTGAACCCTCCAAATCAGGCTGAACATCTTTAAAGATGTCTTCCAGCTCTGATTCGAGACTCTCAGTCATGTTGACCTCCTCTACCAAAGAGTCAATGAGATCAACTTTCATGCAGTCTTTTGGTGTGTCTGGATGCTGCATGGCCTTGACAGCATTCAACTTAAACTCATCCTCATTGACTCTCAGGGTTACTTCCCCCTTTTGGACATCAATGAGAGTTCGTCCAGTTGCTAGGAAAGGTCTTCCTAGAATGAGAGTAGCACTCTTGTGCTCCTCCATTTCCAGCACCATAAAGTCAGTGGGAAAGGCGAATAGCCCAACCCTGACAATCATGTCCTCAATCACGCCTGATGGGTATTTAATGGAGCCATCAACAAGTTGGAGACATATCCGAGTTGGTTTAACTTCTTCAGTTAAACCAAGCTTTCTAATAGTAGATGCAGGTATTAGGTTGATGCTTGCCCCAAGATCACATAAAGCTGTCTTGGTGCAATTACCCTCTAATATGCATGGTATTAGAAAGCTTCCGAGATCTTTAAGCTTTTCTGGAAAGCTTTTCAGAATGACTGCACTGCATTCTTCAGTGAGAAAAACTCTTTCAGTTTCTCTCCAATCCTTCTTATGACTCAAGATCTCCTTCATAAACTTGGCATAAGAAGGTATTTGCTCAAGTGCCTCTGCAAACAGAATCTTTATTTCAAGAGTCCTGAGATAATCTGCAAAGCGAGCAAATTGCTTATCCTGCTCCTCTTGGCGGAGTTTTTGAGGATAAGGTATCTTGGCTTTATATTCCTCAACCTTAGTTGCTCCAGGTTTATTTCCTACAGAGGTGGTTGGAGAAGCCTTTTTAGAGGGGTTGTTATCAGCACTTGTGTGTGTCTGATCCCTCACTGGCATTTGAATGCCAGGGTTAGAAGCTGGAGTGGCGTTGGACGCCAACTCCTTACTTGTTCCTGGCATTTGAACGCCAGAACTGAGCTTCCATTGGGCATTTGACGCCAAACCCTTGCCTGTTTCTGGCATTTGAACACCAGAGTTATTCCTTTCTGGGCTCTTACTGTCCTCAGAGGGATTTTGGATAGCAGGTTGTTCATTTCTTGGCTTCCTGCTACCTTGAAGTGAGGTATTTAATGTTTTCTCACTTCTCAATTGAACTGCTTGGCACTCTTCTGTTATTTGTTTTGATAACTGTTGTTCTGTTTGCTTCAACTGTACCTCCATATTTATATTAGCCATTCTTGTGTCTTGTAATATCTCCTTGAATTCGGCCAGCTGTTTTGTTAAAAAGTCTAATTGCTGATTGAATTCAGTAATTTGTTCTGCAGGACTTAAGTTCAGCAGTTACTGTTTTAGCCTCTTCTTTCATAGAAGATTCACTATTTAGGTACAGATGCTGATTTCTGGAAACTGTATCAATAAGCTCTTGAGCCTCTTCAATTGTCTTTCTCATGTGTATAGATCCACCAGCTGAGTGATCTAGAGAAATTTGAGCTTTCTCTGTAAGCCCATAATAGAAGATGTCTAACTGCACCCATTCTGAAAATATTTCAGAGGGGCATTTTCTTAGCATCTCTCTGTATCTCTCCCAGGCATCATAAAGAGATTCATTATCTCCTTGTTTAAAGTCTTGAATGTCCAGCCTTAGCTGTGTCATCCATTTTGGAGGGAAGTATTGATTCAAGAATTTTTCTGACAGCTGTTTCCATGTCCTTATGCTAACCTTAGGTTGGTTATTTAACCACCTCTTAGCATGGTCTTTTACAGCAAATGGAAATAGTAATAATCTATAGACATCCTGATCTACTTCCTTGTCATGTACTGTGTCAGTAATCTGTAAAAACTGTGCCAGAAACTCTGTATGTTCTTCCTGTGGAAGACCGGAATACTGGCAACTTTGCTGCACCATGATAATGAACTGAGGATTCAACTCAAAGCTACTGACTCCAATGGAGGGTATACAGATACTACTCCCATATGAAGTAGTAGTGGGGTTGGCATATGACCCCAGAGTCCTTTTGGACTGTTCATTTTCACTTAGATCCATGATGGAGAAAAGGGAATTGATATGAATAGCGAATAGAATATATTTTTTATTTTTATTTTTTTTTGTAAAAAGGGAACGAATAAATAAATAATAAAAGAAAAGAGAATAAAATAGTTTGAAATTAAATATAGAATTTGAAAATTAAGAACAAAAAATTTAAGACTAAAATAATTACTTAATTAAGAAGATTTAAAAATTTTTGGATATGATTTTTGAAAAAGATTTTAAATTTTGAAATAAAAATCTGAATTTTAAAAGTAAATTTCGAAAATTCACCTTAAAATAGAGAGAAAAGATATTTTTGAATTTAATGAGGAAAGAGAAAAACAATAAAATGGCACAAGACTTAAAATTTTTAGATCTACTGCTCCTTATTTTTGAAAATTTTGGAGGGAAAATACCAACGAACACCAAACTTAAAATTTTAAGATCAAGACACAAGGAAAACTCAAGAACACGTTGAAGACTCACAAGAACAACAAGAACATGAAGAAAGAACACCAAACTTAAAATTTTAGAAAATCACAATAAAATTTTCGAAAACTAAAGCAAAGTTAACAAGAAAACACCAAACTTAAAGTTTGGCCCAAGATTTAATCAAAGAAAAATTATTTTTGAAAAAGTTTTTTTTTTTAAAAAGGAGATAGCCAATTACCAAGAACATAAGCACAACGCTCTAACCAATTGAGCTATAAATTTAAAGTGTTGTAACAAAGGTATTTAATGTATAAAAATATTTTATTTTTTAATTTTTTTTATACTAATAATTCGAAAATGTACAAGAAAAACAAGAAAAATCACAAAAGAATAAAAACTAAAGATCAAACAAGGAAAATAAACAAGAACAACTTGAAGATTAAGAAAGAACAATGAACACAAATTTGAAAATTTAAAAGAAAATAAAAACATACAATTGACACCAAACTTAAAACATGACACTAAACTCACGAAAAAACTAAAAATCAATAAAGAAAAAAATATTTTTGAAAAATTTTCGAAAAGAAAATAAAAGACTCTGACACAAAAGACAAAAACTTCCTAATCTAAGCAACAAGATTCACCGTCAGTTGTTCAAACTCAAACAATCCCCGGCAACGGCGCCAAAGACTTGGTACATGAAATTGTGATTCACACTTTTCACAACTCCGCACAACTAACCAGCAAGTGCACGGGGTCGTCCAAGTAATACCTTACGTGAGTAAGGGTCGATCCCACGGAGATTGTTGGCTTGAAGCAATCTATGGTTACCTTGTAAATCTTAGTCAGGAGATTAATTATGATTATCAGTTTGAATTGCAAAAAATAAAAGAGCGTGAAATAAATACTTGTTATGCAGTAATGGAGAATATGTTGGAGTTTTGGAGATGCTTTGTCTTCTGAACCTCTGCTTTCCCCCTGTCTTCTTCTTCACGCACGCACGGTTCCTCTTATGGCAAGCTGTGTGTTGGTGGATCACCATTGTCAATGGCTACCATCCGTCCTCTCAGTGAAAATGGTCCAGGTGCGCTGTCACCGCACGGCTAATCATCTGTCGGTTCTCACTCATGCTGGAATAGGATTCATTGATCCTTTTGCGTCTGTCACTATGCCCAACCCTTGTGAGTTTGAAGCTCGTCACAGTCATTCAATCCCTGAATCCTACTCGGAATACCACAGACAAGGTTTAGACTTTTCGGATTCTCAAGAATGCTGCGAATGGATTCTAGCTTATACCACGAAGATTCTGAATCCAAGAGATACTCATTTAATCGAAGGTAGAACGGAGGTGGTTGTCAGTCACGCGTTCATAGGTTGAGAATGGTGATGAGTGTCACGGATCATCACATTCATCATATTGAAGTGCGAATGAACATCTTAGATAAGAACAAGCGTGTTTGAATAGAAAACAGAAATAATTGCATTTAATTCATCGAGACACAGCAGAGCTCCTCACCCCCAACAATGGAGTTTAGAGACTCATGCCGTCAAAGAGTACAAAGTTCAGATCTAAAATATCATGAGGTGCAAAATAATCCTCTAAAAGTTGTTTAAATAGTAAGCTAGTAATCTAGGTTTACAGAGAATGAGTAAATTAGGATAGATAGTGTAGAAATCCACTTCTGGGGCCCACTTGGTGTGTGCTGGGGCTGAGACTTAAGCTTTACACGTGCTTAGGATGTTTCTGGAGTTAAACGCCAGGTTGTAACCCGTTTTGGGCGTTTAACTCCAACTTGTAACTTGTTTCTGGCGTTTAACGCCAGACTGCAACATGGAACTGGCGTTGAATGCCAGTTTTCGTCGTCTATCCTTGAGCATAGTATGGACTATTATATATTTCTGAAAAGCCCTGGATGTCTACTTTCCAACGCAATTGGGAGCGCGCCAATTGGACTCCTGTAGCTCCAGAAAATCTATTCCGAGTGTAGAGAGGTCAGAATCCAACAGCATCAGCAGTCCTTTTTCAGCCTAAATCAAATTTTTGCTCAGCTCCCTCAATTTCAGCCAGAAAATACCTAAAATTATAGAAAAACACACAAACTCATAGTAAAGTCCAGAAATATGAATTTTTGCCTAGAAACTAATGAAAATATACTAAAAACTAACTAAAACATACTAAAAACTACATGAAATTAACCCCAAAAAGCGTATAAAATATCCGCTCATCACACGCGCAGCTGACGCGTACGCGTGGATGGGTAACGTTGGACCAAAAATGTTGCCTCAAACGTTGGTGGATGATAAACTACTATTTCATGGTTTATCTTGTGCTAAATTGAGTGGTTTTTATCAATTCTTTGCATACTTATTCATACAATTTGCATGATTTTACAATTCCTTCCCAATTTTGTTATATGATTAAAACTTGCTCGCTAAGCCTTTAAATTGTCAATTTTTAATTTCCCTTTATACCATTCGATGCCATGATCTGTGTGTTAAGTGTTTTCATACTTTATAGGGCAGGAATGGCTTAGAGGAGGGGGGTTGGAAAGGAAGCTTGCAAAAAATGGAAGGAACACAAGAAACTAAGGAGCTAACCAGCGAGGATCAACGCACACGCATGGCTCACGCGTGCGCGTGACTTGGTGCATTCCACAGAGATGCGTGCGCGTACCTAACACGTACGCGTGACACGTGAAGAAGACCATCGACGCGTACGCATGACTGACGCATACGCGTAACGTGCGTCACGTGCAGAAATTATAGAAGACACTGGGGGCGATTTTTGGGCTGAGTTTGGACCCAATTTTCAGCCCAGAAACACAGACTAGAGCCAGGGGACAAGCAGAGACTCAACATACATTCACATTTACTTAGTTTTTTTTTAAGTTTTGGAATCTTAGAGAGAACATTATCTCCTCTAGGGTTCTTCATATTCATAGATTTCTAGTTTTATGCTTTTGGATTGGATATTGAGAAGAGTTACTACTTCCGTTGAAGTCTTTATCATTCTAGTTTGTTTCCTTATTTCCTTACTCTTTTATTGCCCATTTACCCTGTTCAGAGTTACATATGGATATCTTTGATTTTGGAAAGTATTAATGCAAGAATTATTTTTACATTTAATTTCATTATTGGTTTGAGTATCATCTTTCCTTAATTTATTATTTCAAAACTAGCTTTTATTAATTTAATTTTAGTTACCATGTCTCTTCTCTACCCCCTTTACATGTCTGCGAAATTGGCATCCATGTCAATGGAGTAGGCTCTTAACTTGACTTTAGAGTTGATTAATAGGAGACCCTTGAGTTGGAATACTCAAGTGGTAATTTGTAATTGGAAGTTGTTGGCTTACGCTCTAGTCACTAACGCTAATCCTTCCATAGGAGAGGATTAGGACTTGTGAAGTGGAGTTGGCTCAATTACTTGACTTTCCTTTATTCGGTAAAGGTTAACTAAGTAAAAATAACAACATTCTACTATTACCCTTGGGAAAATTCAACAAGGATAGAACTTTCGATTAATCTTCTCCTAGTTAAGGCTTTTTATTTCAATTACATAAAACCTCTTGTTAATTTTCATTGCTTTAATTTATAATCATTTATTTTTCCATTCTCCAAATCTAAAATTTCTCGGAAAACTCCTGACCAATAAATTGCACTCTTTTGTCAACTCGTTAGTAGACGACCTGGGAATTCTACTCTCAGTATTTTATTCTCAATTTGTGACAATTCTTTCTAAATTGATAAGCAAAATTTTCGTCTGTTAAGAACTGTACTTGCAACGTTATTTCTATTATAAATTCTTAATCGGCAATTCTCCGTCTGTCAATTTTTGGTGCCATTGCCGGGGAGTTGCAACAGTGTGCTAAATTATTGGTTGGTGTAAATATTTTTAAATTTACATATTTGCATATTTTATTTTATTTTATTACCATGAGCTGTATCTTTCTTTCATTGTATGATGCATTCACTACCTGATTCGAGCTTAGCCGCGTTTGATCCTGAAATCGAAAGAACTATTTCATGTATTAGGTGAGCTCGGCGTCGGTTAGCTTCTGAGGGTGGTAAAGTAGTTATTACCAATTTACCAGTCTTATTTGAGGGTGAATCTGAAGCGCCATTTGAGGAAGAAACAAGCTCCTCTTCTACTGATTTGGTTAATTCACGTGCAGGTAATATGGCAGAGCCCAGAAGAATTACTCTCCAGGAAGCAGGAGCTCCGGACTTTATATTGCAACTGTATCAAGCGCAACACCCAAATCTGGCTGCAGATTTTGAACTGAAGACTGCGCTAATCAACCTACTGCCCAAGTTTCATGGTTTACCCGCTCAAGAGCCTATCAAGCACCTCAGAGATTTTCAGACAACCTGCTCAACTTCTAGGCATCATGGTGCAGATGAAACTACTATTTGGTTATATGCCTTTCCATTTTCTCTGGAGGGAAAGGTAAGGGAGTGGTTCTACACTCAACCTGAAGCAGTTGTTACTAATTGGGATCTGCTTAGAAGGGGATTCCTGGACAAATACTTTCTGACTGAAGTTATAGACAGACTGAGGAAAGAAATTTCCTGCATTATACAAGGCAAATCAGAAACCCTTTACGAGTATTGAGAACGCTTCAGGAATCTTCTAGACTCATGTCCTCACCACAAGATTGACCAGTTGGTGTTGATTAGCTATTTCACACAAGGCATGAAGCCTCAAGACAAGACTACATTAGATGCTGCGAGTAATGGCTTTCTAAAGAAGTACAAGATGGCGACAGAAGCGTGGCAACTGATCGCCGATCTAGCTGAGTCTACCCGGAATGCCAGGCATAGGAACAACTATCCCAAGACTATTGCGGAGGTTTTCTCTAGTAGTGAGATTACTTCTCTCACAGAGACTCTAGGAAAAATGACCAACCTACTGAAGTAGCTTCAGCTGAATCAACAATAACCTCAGCCTCCCCCACAACAACAGTGTCAATAGTTGGTTCCTTAGCGAGTGTGCGGAATATGTGCCTACTATACTCATTACACTGATGAATGTCCGCAGCTCCAACAAGAAGACAACACCTTAGCAGCTACCCATAATTTCTATGACTGCCTGAATCAAGGATACTATCAACAAGGCAGTAATTATAACCAAGGTGGGAACTACAATCGAGGTTGGCAAGACAACTCCAACTAGGGGTGGAGAGATAACTCCAACCAAGGGTGGAGAGATAATTCCAACCAATGATGGAGGGACAACTATAACCGAGGAGGCAGAGACAATGGTGGGAATTAGAGGTGGAACAACAATAACAATCAGCAAAATCGATACCAATAGAACCCTCTCTACCAACAGCAGAACCAAGGCCAGCCTTACCGAGCACCTCACCTAAGGCAGTCCCAAGCGCCTCAGAACAACCAACAGCAGGCCCCCCAAATTACTTACCTCCCTTCCTCTTCTAATGATGAGATGCTTCGCTCTCTTGCGCAAGGACAACAAGACATTCAGAATACACTTAACTCTACCTTAAACGGTCTGAACACCACTTTACAAGCTCTTGTCTCCCGGATGGATTCATTATCTACCCCCAACAATCAACCTTCAAGCTCCAGTGCAATTCCTTCTCAACCTTTACCCAACCTCAAAGGTGGAATCAATGCCATTACTTTGAGGTCCGGAACCACACTGCAAGAGAGGAGTCATGAGGAGCCAAGCTCAAAGAAAGACATTCAAGTTGAAGACATTGTTGAGGTAGAGGATGTTAAAGAGGAGGATGAAGTACAAGATATGGTTGAAGAAGAAGTGGCTTAACCAGGGAATGGAGCACCAAAGGAAGATGAAGTTACAAGAGAAGCCATTCCCATCCCCTTTCCACACCTTGCTAGGAAGTCCAGAAAGCAGATGGAGCTAGACCCCAAGATAGTGGAGATCTTCAAAAAGGTTGAGGTAACCATTTCCCTTTTTGATGCCATTCACCAGGTACCTAAATATGCTAAGTTTCTAAAAGATCTATGCATAAATAAAGATAAAATACATGATTTAGAAACTATTCCTCTAGGTAGCTCTATTTCTGCTTTAATGGGTGATATACGAGAAAAATGTAGTGATCCGGGTCCATGCATGGTTACTTATACTATTGAGGGTGTAAAATTTTCTAACTGCGTGTGTGATTTAGGTGCGTGTGTGAGTATTATGCCATTATCTGTATATGATGCTTTGAGGCTCTCTCCCTTAAAAAGGTCGGCAGCATATTTTGTTTTGGCAGATAAAAGCATAATCTCGGTGGTCGGAATTGCTGAGGAAGTGCTGGTAAGCATTAAGGGGCTAACATTCCTTATTGACTTCTACATCTTGGAGATGCCCCCCTAATGACTCAGGAAGACCGTCATCCATCCTGCTTGGAAGGCCATTTCTGAAAACTTCAAGGTTCAAATTGGATGCCTTCTCAAGAACTTACTCTTTTGAGATAGATGGACGAGCAGTGAGTTTTAACCTGGATGAAGCTATGAAGCACCCACCGAAAGATCACTCCATCTTCCAGTGTGACATTATTGATGAGACCGTGGCTAAAGTTCATCAATAAGAAGTAGAAGAGATGAACATAGAGCAAGGGCAAGTGTGGGGAAACCCTCTGAGCCTACTGCAGATAACTTGCCACCACCAATAGCTCCAGATGACCAAGTGCCTAGCCATGAGCAGAAAATGGAGTTAAAGCACCTTCCACCCCACCTCTAGTATGCTTACCTTGAGGATAATCAGAAGCTCCCAGTTATCATTACAAGGGAACTCACATCCCAACAGGAGAAGCAATTGCTTAGTGTGCTGAGAAGACACAAGAAAGCTATTGGGTGGAGCTTGGCGGATATAGTAGGCATCAGCCCTCAGGTTTGTGAGCACCGTATCTTTTTAGAAGAGGGAGCAAGGCCTGTCCGTCAACCTCAAAGGCGGCTGAACCCCACCATTCTAGAGGTTGTCAAGAAGGAAGTCACCAGACTGCTCGAAGTCGACATCATCTATCCAATCTCGGATAGTGAATGGGTCAGCCCAGTACAAGTGGTACCGAAGAAGTCTGGCATCACAACAGTAAAGAATGAGCATGGGGAACTCATAGCAACTAGAGTGCAGAACTCCTGAAGGGTGTGCATCAATTATAGGCACCTCAACTAGGCTACTCACAAAGATCACTACCCATTGCCTTTTATCGATCAGATACTTGATCGCCTGTCAGGTAAATCACACTACTATTTTCTAGATGGTTACACTGGCTATTTTCAAATTCATATAGCTCCTGAAGATCAGGAGAAAACTACCTTTACATGTCCCTTTGGAACCTATGCATACAAGAGGATGCCTTTTGGCTTATGTAATGCACCGGCTACGTTCCAAAGATGCATGAAGAACTGAAGATTGATGGTTTAGAAGTTATAATAAACTCTCATTGTAAGTATAGTTACTAAACCAAGCAATCAACCTTTCTTACAAAAGTTTTGGTTGTCACAAGTAACAAACCCCTTTAAAATTGATAACCGAGTATTTAAACCTCGGGTCGTCTTCTCAAGGAATTGCAGGGAGGTGTTCTTATTATTGGTTATGAGTCTTGTAAATTGGGGGTTTTGAAAGTAAGGAAGCAGTATGTTGAATGATAAGAAAAGTAAATAATAATAATAAAATAAACTCTTGGCAAGGTATTTAGAAATTGGAAGTCCAGACTTAGTTATCCTTATCAATAATAATGAAAGTTGAATCTTAATTCCACTTAGTCAACCTTTACTAAAGTAAAGGAAAGTCAAGGGACTAATTAGTTTGACCTTCGAATCCTATTTATTTCCTAAGAAAAAGTTGGGATTATTGAACTTTCAGTTCAATTAGCAAGATAACGATTATCAATTATGCTGAGTTTAATAATGTTGAGTTACTGATTTCATAACCAAGACCAAAAAGGGAAAAAGTAAAATTGTTGGAATAAAAATGTCCTTAGATGGGAAGCAATAATAACTTAAATTAAAGAGAACAATAATAAACTGAAATACCTCAAATAATCATTAATTCAAATAATAATCTGTAACATGGAATAATTCATAAGCCAATTGGGCAACATCTGTAGATACGAATAAAAGCATTAAAGTAAAAGTAGCATAAAAACACAAATTAAAGTAAATATTAAACTTGGATCGAGAGTCACTCTTAAAAACTAAGAGAAGTCCTAAATCCTAATCCTAAGAGAGAGATGAGAGAATCTCCCTCTCAAAACTAAATCTAATTCATGGAAAGTAATAAAAATGCGAGCTCTCCATTTGAATGGATGCATTCCCCCACTTTATAGCCTCTAGTCTGTGTGTTCTGTACCTGGATCTGCGCCAAAAGGGCTTCAGAAATCGCTGGGGGTGTATTCTGTAAATTCTGATACGTGGCCTCTGTCACGCGTCTGCGTGGGTCACGCGGTCGCGTCATCTAGAGTTTTCCTTGTGGCGCGGTCGCATCGGTCACGCGTCCGCATCGAATGCGCTATGCTCAAGTCGCACGGCCGCATCAGTCATGCGGCCTCGTCGCTGCTTCTTCACTCCTGGCACGCGATCGCGTCGTTGTTCATGCGTTCGCGTGGATGCCAGTTTCTTCAAAACTCCGTTTCGCACTTTCCTTCCATTTTTGTACATTTCCTTTTCCATCCTTTAAGTCATTTTGTCTTAGAAAATCTGAAAATACTCAACACACTAATCATGGCATCGAATGGAAATAAAGGTAATTAAAATAATTAATTTTTAAAGCTTAGGAAACATATTTTTCACGTACATCACATAATAAGGAAGGAAAAATAAAACCATGCAATTAATATGAATAAGTGGGTGAAGGATTGAATAAATCATTCAAACTAAGCACAAAATAACTCATGGAATATGGGTTTATCAACCTCCCCACACTTAAACAATAGCATGTCCTCATGCTAAATCCAAGGTAAAGAATAAGGTAAGGTTAAAGTGTTTGAATGTTATGCAATGCAACCTATTCTAAATGCGTCTACCTAAATGAGTCACGCAATTCCAATTTATTCACTCATATATAAAGCTTACATGTAGTCAAATTAATTCACATTCTCAAGGAGTCATATATATATATATAGCCAACCCTTAAATAATAAAGCATTTTAGCAAATGAGATGGGAAATAAAAATATTGTACAAACTTGCAAAACAATTAGTAAATTAAGCACAGATATATGTTGATGAGTTATTGAACCCTCACTAGATTTTGTGTTTACCCTCTAGTTACTCAGTGTTTATTGGGTTTATTCACTCTACTTTTCTTTTTATTCTTACTTTATATAACTTTGTTCTTCATCTAACCAATCAAAAATTATAGAGTACAGTCATACCAAAAGTCATGAGGTCTTTAATTAAGGTTGTAATGTGGCCAAGGTGAAGGTAAGGATATATGTATAAGGCTAAGTGAGCTAATAAGTGAATCCTTAATTAGACTAAGATCTCACCAAACATACATATTTAGTAGAACAAACTTCTTTACCAATTTTCCCATATTATCCCACTTGTTGTTACATGCTCATGTTTCGATTTTATTTTTATCCCATGTGCATTGCTTTTATTTTGCATTGGGGAATTCTTTTGTATCCCCTTTTATTAAATGCTGAAAAATAACTTTTTTTTAATGCACATGGTAATTGAATCACTTTGATTTCTCATGAGCATGCTTCCCAAATTTTCTGAGTTATTTTATTTCTTTCAACTTTTCTACCTTTTGTTTCTATCATCCATGTTCCCAATAGGTTTCCCACATTTTAATCTATTCATAATTTTCTATCTTAAGCTAACCAAGGATTCAACTTGGGATTTTATTTTGTTTTTCTGCTTAAGGCTAGTAGTGTGGCTAAATAGAATAAAAGGGATTTTAAAGGCTCAAGGGGACTAACAAGGGTGATGTGAAAGGTAGGTTATTTTGGGGTAAGTGAGCTAAAATCAAATGATGGCCTCAATCATTCTTTTGGTATGTATCTATATTCTATATTCTATATTCTATAATTGGACATATAGATTAAAGCAAAGTAAAGAACATCAGAATAAAAAGAAGACAAACACACAGGAATGAAATTATGGTTTGAATGCAACCATACAATTAAGCTCAAGACTCACAGGCTGTGTGTTCTCTAACTCAAGCATTATATATCATTCATATATGTTATGCAGGTTTAGTTAAAAATTCCCATTATTCTCATAAAAAAATTATTTAGGGTAGCTTTTAAAGTTTTAATGTTCCTCCTTGATGAAATGTTGTCGACTTAACTATATGATGTAATGCTATATATAAAAGGTTTATGGATTTAAATCTGTTATGTTCAATTTCCTAGCTTACTTCCTTTTTATATTTTTCAATTTAACTATGCTATCTTTTGCTAAAAAGGGTAAACTATACTAATTAATCCACTAATAAGTCAGAATTGCAAACTAAACTAAATAACTAAAAATATGAACTAAAAATGAAAAATGCAGAAATAGAGTAAAAATACATAAAAGTAACAATGTATAAGTACTCAGAAAATAACAGTAAAAAGAAAAATACAGAAAAATATCCAAAATAAAAGAAAAAAAAGAGATGTAGTGGTTCACCAAAATAAACTGCCAGAGATGGCGACCCATTTTGATGTTAGGATTTTTACCAGTAAAGAAGTTCATAAAAACAGTCGCGTTGTAGATATAGTCTCTAAACCAACAAAAATCCCTTCGTGCAAATGTTTTGGTTGTCACAAGTAACAAATTCCTTTTAAAATTGATAAACGAGTATTTAAACCTCGGGTCGTCTTCTCATGGAACTGCAGGGAAGTATGTTCTTATTATTGGCTATAAAGGTTGTAATCGGGGTTTAGAAAGTGAGAAGCAAGTGATTTAAATGACAAGTAAAGTAAATGGCAATTAAAATAAATAAATACTGTAAAGCAACTTTTGGCAAGGTAAGAGAAATTGGAAGTCCAACTTAGTTATTCCTCTCAACAATAGTGAAAGTTGAATCTTAATTCCACTTAGTTAACCTTTACAAAAGTAAAGGAAAGTCAAGGGACTAATTAGTTTGACCTTCGAATCCTATTTATTTCCTAAGAAAAAGTTGGGATTATTGAAGTTCAGTTCAATTAGCAAGATAACGATTATCAATTATGCTGAGTTTAATAATGTTGAGTTACTGATTTCTTAACCAAGACCAAAAAGGGAAAAAGTAAAATTGTTGGAATAAAAATGTCCTTAGATGGGAAGCAATAATAACTTAAATTAAAGAGAAAAATAATAAACTGAAATACCTCAAATAATCATTAATTCAGATAATAATCTGTAACATGGAATAATTCATAAGCCAATTGGGCAACATCTGTAGATACGAATAAAAGCATTAAAGTAAAAGTAGCATAGAAACATGAATTAAAGTAAATATTAAACCTGGATCGAGAGTCACTCTTAAAAACTAAGAGAAGTCCTAAATCCTAATCCTAAGAGAGAGAGAGGAAAGAACCTCTCTCAAACTAAATCTAAATCATGGAAAGTGAAAATTGGCGAGCTCCCCTTTGAATGGATACATTCCCCCACTTTATAGCCTCTAGTCTGTGTGTTATGTACCTGGATCTGGGCCAAAAGGGCTTCAGAAATCGCTGGGGGCGTATTCTGTAAATTCTGATGCGTGGCCTCTGTCACGCGTCCGCATGGGTGCGGTCGCGTCATCTGGAGTTTTTCTTGTGGCGCGGTCACGTTGGTCACGCGTCCGCATCGAATGCACTATGCTCAAGTCGCACGGCCGCGTCAGTCATGCGTTCGCGTCGCTGCTCCTTCGCTCCTGGCACGCGATCGCGTCGTCCATGCGATCGCGTGGATGCCAGTTTCTTCAAAACTCCGTTTCGCACTTTCCTTCCATTTTTGTACGTTTCCTTTTCCATCCTTTAAGTCATTCTGTCTTAGAAAATCTGAAACTACTCAACACACTAATCACGGCATCGAATGGAAATAAAGGTAATTAAAATAATTAATTTTTAACTGTTTGGAAACATATTTTTCACGTACATCACATAATAAGGAAGGGAAAGTAAAACCATGCAATTAATATGAATAAGTGGGTGAAGGATTGAATAAATCATTCAAACTAAGCACAAAATAACTCATGAAATATGGGTTTATCAACCTCCCCACACTTAAACAATAGCATGTCCTCATGCTAAATCCAAGGTAAAGAATAAGGTAAGGTTAAAGTGGTGGAATGTTATGCAATGCAACCTATTCTAAATGCGTCTACCTAAATGAGTCATGCAATTCCAATTTATCCATTCATATATAAAGCTTACATGTAGTCAAATTAATTCACATTCTCAAGGAGTCATATATATATATATATAGCCAACCCTTAAATAATAAAGCATTTTAGCAAATGAGATGGGAAATAAAAATATTGTACAAACTTGCAAAACAATTAGTAAATTAAGCACATATATATGTTGATGAGTTATTGAACCCTCACTGGATTTTGTGTTTACCCTCTAGTCACTCAGTGTTTATTTGGTTTATTCACTCTACTTTTCTTTTTATTCTTACTTTCTATAACTTTGTTCTTCATCTAACCAATCAACAATTATAGAGTACAGTCATACCAAAAGTCATGAGGTCTTTAATTAAGGTTGTAATGGGGCCAAGGTGAAGGTAAAGATATATGTATAAGGCTAAGTGAGCTAATAAGCAAATCCTTAATTAGACTAAGATCTCACCTAACATACATATTTAGTAGAACAAACTTCTTTACCAATTTTTCCATATTATCCCACTTGTTGTTACATGCTCATGTTTCAATTTTATTTTTATCCCATGTGCATTGCTTTTATTTTGCATTGGGGAATTCTTTTGTATCCCCTTTTATTAAATGCTGAAAAATAACTTTTTTTTTAATGCACATGGTAATTGAATCACTTTGATTTCTCATGAGCATGCTTCCCAAATTTTCTGAGTTATTTTATTTCTTTCAACTTTTCTACCTTTTGTTTCTATCATCCATGTTCCCAATAGGTTTCCCACATTTTAATCTATTCATAATTTTCTATCTTAAGCTAACCAAGGATTCAACTTGAGATTTTATTTTGTTTTTCTGCTTAAGGCTAGTAGTGTGGCTAAATAGAATAAAAGGGATTTTAAAGGCTCAAGGGGACTAACAAGGGTGATGTGAAAGGTAGGTTATTTTGGGGTAAGTGAGCTAAAATCAAATGATGGCCTCAATCATTCTTTTGGTATGTATCTATATTCTATATTCTATATTCGATAATTGGACATATAGATTAAAGCAAAGTAAAGAACATCAGAATAAAAAGAAGCGAAACACACAGGAATGAAATTATGGTTTGAATGCAACCATACAATTAAGCTCAAGACTCATAGGCTGTGTGTTCTCTAACTCAAGCATCATATATCATTCATATATGTTATGCAGGTTTAGTTAAAAATTCCCATTATTCTCATAAAAAAATTATTTAGGGTAGCCTTTAAAGTTTTAATGTTCCTCCTTGATGAAATGTTGTCGACTTAACTATATGATGTAATGCTATATATACAAGGTTTATGGATTTAAATCTGTTATGTTCAATTTCCTAGCTTACTTCCTTTTTATATTTTTCAGTTTAACTATGCTATCTTACGCTAAAAAGGGTAAACTATACTAATTAATCCACTAATAAGTCAGAATTGCAAACTAAACTAAATAACTAAAAATATGAACTAAAAATGCAAAATACAGAAATAGAGTAAAAATACATAAAAGCAACAATGTATAAGTACTCAGAAAATAACAGTAAAAAGAAAAATACAGGAAAATATCTAAAATAAAAGAAAAAAAAGAGATGTAGTGGTTCACCAAAATAAACCGCCAGAGATGGCGACCCATTTTGACGTTAGGATTTTTGCCAGTAAAGAAGTTCATAAAAATAGTCGTGTTGTAGATATAGTCTCTAAACCAACAAAAATCCCTTCGTACAAACGTTTTGGTTGTCACAAGTAACAAATCCCTTTTAAAATTGATAACCGAGTATTTAAACCTCGGGTCGTCTTCTCAAGGAACTGAAGTATGTTCTTATTATTGGCTATAAAGGTTGTAATCGGGGTTTAGAAGGTGAGAAGCAAGTGATTTTAATGACAAGTAAAGTAAATGGCAATTAAAATAAATAAGTACTGTAAAGCAACTTTTGGCAAGGTAAGAGAAATTGGAAGTCCAACTTAGTTATTCCTCTCAACAATAGTGAAAGTTGAATCTTAATTCCACTTAGTTAACCTTTACTAAAGCAAAGGAAAGTCAAAGGACTAATTAGTTTGACCTTCGAATCCTATTTATTTCCTAAGAAAAAGTTGGGATTATTGAAGTTCAGTTCAATTAGCAAGATAACAATTATCAATTATGCTGAGTTTAATAATGTTGAGTTACTGATTTCTTAACCAAGACCAAAAAGGGAAAAAGTAAAATTGTTGGAATAAAAATGTCCTTAGATGGGAAGCAATAATAACTTAAATTAAAGAGAACAATAATAAACTGAAATACCTCAAATAATCATTAATTCAGATAATAATCTGTAACATGGAATAATTCATAAGCCAATTGGGCAACATCTGTAGATACGAATAAAAGCATTAAAGTAAAAGTAGCATAGAAACATAAATTAAAGTAAATATTAAACCTGGATCGAGAGTCACTCTTAAAAACTAAGAGAAGTCCTAAATCCTAATCCTAAGAGAGAGAGGAGAGAACCTCTGTCAAACTAAATCTAAATCATGGAAAGTGAAAATTGGCGAGCTCCCCTTTGAATGGATACATTCTCCCACTTTACAGCCTCTAGTCTGTGTGTTCTGTACCAGGATCTGGGCCAAAAGGGCTTCAGAAATTGCTGGGGGCGTATTCTGTAAATTCTGATACGTGGCCTCTGTCACGCGGTCGCGTCATCTGGAGTTTTCCTTGTGGCGCGGTCACGTCGGTCACGCGTCCGCATCGAATGCGCTATGCTCAAGTCGCGCGGCCGCGTCAGTCATGCGGCTGCGTCGCTGCTCCTTCGCTCCTGGCACGCGATTGTGTCGTCCATGCGATCGCGTGGATGCCAGTTTCTTCAAAACTCCGTTTCGCACTTTCCTTCCATTTTTGTACGTTTCCTTTTCCATCCTTTAAGTCATTCTGTCTTAGAAAATCTGAAACTACTCAACACACTAATCACGGCATCGAATGGAAATAAAGGTAATTAAAATAATTAATTTTAAAGCTTAGAAAACATATTTTTCACTTACATCACATAATAAGGAATGGAAAGTAAAACCATGCAATTAATATGAATAAGTGGGTGAAGGATTGAATAAATCACTCAAACTAAGCACAAAATAACTCATGAAATAAGGGTTTATCAACCTCCCTACACTTAAATAATAGCATGTCCTCATGCTAAATCCAAGGTAAAGAATAAGGTAAGGTTAAAGTGGTGGAATGTTATGCAATGCATCCTATTCTAAATGCATCTACCTAAATGAGTCATGCAATTCCAATTTATCCACTCATATATAAAGCTTACATGTAGTCAAATTAATTCACATTCTCAAGGAGTCATATATATATATATATATATATATAGCCAACCCTTAAATAATAAAGCAATTTAGCAAATGGGATGGGAAATAAAAATATTGTACAAACTTGCAAAACAGTTAGTAAATTAAGCACAGATATATGTTGATGAGTTATTGAACCCTCACTGGATTTTGTGTTTACCCTCTAGTCACTCAGTGTTTATTGGGTTTATTCACTCTACTTTTCTTTTTATTCTTACTTTCTATAACTTTGTTCTTCATCTAACTAATCAACAATTATAGAGTACAGTCATACCAAAAGTCATGAGGTCTTTAATTAAGGTTGTAATAGGGCCAAGGTAAAGGTAAGGATATATGTATAAGGCTAAGAGAGCTGATAAGTGAATCCTTAATTAGACTAAGATCTCACCTAACATACATATCTAGTAGAACAAGCTTCTTTACCAATTTTCCCATATTATCCCATTTGTTGTTACATGCTCATGTTTCAATCTTCTTTTTTTTATCCTATGTGCATTGCTTTTATTTTGCATTGGGTAATTCTTTTGTATCCCCTTTTATTAAATGCTGAAAAATAACTTTTTTTTAATGCAGATGGTAATTGAATCACTTTGATTTCTCATGAGCATGCTTCCCAAATTTTCTGAGTTATTTTATTTCTTTCAACTTTTCTACCTTTTATTTCTATCATCCATGTTCCCAATAGGTTTCCCACATTTTAATCTATTCATAATTTTCTATCTTAAGCTAACCAAGAATTTAACTTGGGATTTTAAAGGCTCAAGGGGGCTAACAAGGGTGATGTGAAAGGTAGGTTATTTTGGGGTAAGTGAGCTAAAATCAAATGATGGCCTCAATCATTCTTTTGGTATGTATCTATATTCTATATTCTATATTCTATATTCTATAATTGGACATATAGATTAAAGCAAAGTAAAGAACATCAGAATAAAAAGAAGCCAAACACACAGGAATGAAATTATGGTTTGAATGCAACCATACAATTAAGCTTAAAACTCACAGGCTGTGTGTTCTCTAACTCAAGCATCATATATCATTTATATATGTTATGCAGGTTTAGTTAAAAATTCCCATTGTTCTCATAAAAAAAATTATTTAGGGTAGCCTTTAAAGTTTTAATGTTCTTCCTTGATGAAATATTGTCAACTTAACTATATGATGTAATGCTATATATACAAGGTTTATGGATTTAAATCTGTTATGTTCAATTTCCTAGCTTACTTCCTTTTTATATTTTTCAATTTAACTATGCTATCTTATGCTAAAAAGGGTAAACTATACTAATTAATCCACTAATAAGTCAGAATTGCAAACTAAACTAAATAACTAAAAATATGAACTAAAAATGCAAAATGCAGAAATAGAGTAAAAATACATAAAAGCAGCAATGTATAAGTACTCAGAAAATAACAGTAAAAAGAAAAATACAGAAAAATATCCAAAATAAAAGAAAAAAAAGAGATGTAGTGGTTCACCAAAATAAACCGCCAAAGATGGCGACCTCCCCACACTTAAAATGAAGCATCGTCCCTGATGCTCAGTCAAGCCGGGTATGAAGGGGTGTCATCACTGGTAGGGGATGGTAGCTGGAGGCTCTGTGGTGGTGGTGGGCTGAGGGTCGTCTGGCTGCTGTAGAGGCGGTGCTGACTGGATCGGGATCTCTGGATCTGCAGCCTCGATCTGATGCGTAACCTCCTGATGTGGTGCAGCCTGCTCTGTGCCTGCCTGCTGATGGGTCTCCTCCTGGGGCTCATTCTCCTCCTCCTCTGATGGCTCTGATGGTGTGTCGGGCTCGGAGGGGATGTCACCACCCTGTCGGATCATCAGCTTCAGATGCAAATAGCGTCGCTGGCTATGACGCTCCAATCTCTCATACCGGCGCCGGTTACGGCGCTCCATCTGATCAAGCTGTCGGAATAGGCGGTGCACGAGGCGGTAAATGGGCTCAGAGGCAGGTGGAGGTGCAGTGGTGGCAGCAGGGGCAGCAGGGTCAGCCGTGGAAGAAGAGGGTCCAGCAGACGGTGGGGCTGTCTCATCAGTAGCAGTGAAGGGTGGTGGTCTGTAGCCCAAAGCTAAGAAGTTCCTGCTGTGAGGAATGATCTTCCTGCAGTCCGCCGCTGGTGGTCTCTCATCGGCATCCTCCCATGGCACGTCAGCTCGACGGCCTAGCTGTGTAACCGGATACGGAAAAGGGAGGGTGCCTCGAACGTGGACCCTGGCCATATAATGCCGGATAAAGCGTGGTAGATAAAGGTCCTTACCCTCCATCACACACCATAGGAGGGTGATCATAGCAGCTGGGATCTCCGTCTCATGAGTACTCGGCATCACATAGTTGCTCAAGATCTGGTGCCATAACCGAGCCTCATCATTTAAGTACGCCCTCTTGATCCCTCTAGGCATGGTGGTGTCCTGACCCATCTCCCAAAGAATAGTCGGGTCGAGAGCTATCCGTGCCTTCACAGCATCCCAATTAAACCTCATCAGGCGCATGTCCTCCTCAGCCTTTTTATAACCATCAGGCTGATCGGACTTGGCTGGGAGTCGGAGAATGTCCTCTAAGGCCTCCTCAGTGACCAGAATCTACTTTTTTCTCAGGTTCACTGCATCGAGGGTGGTGATATAGTAGTTGCAGTAGAATTCCCTGACCCAAGATGCGTTGACCTCTGTCAGTGCTCTCTCCAGAAAGAACCAGCCTCTTTGCTTGATTTACTCAGTGGTGTACTGCTGGAGTGCTTCTGGAATCCTCAGAGTTCTCTCCAGGTATAGATTCCTAGAGTTTGCAAATGCCGGATACTTCAGCTCGCAGTATCGGTTTGCAAATTTTATTGAATCATTTACAGGGAGCAGCTGGTCAGCTTTTTCCTGCTGTGTAAAGTTCTTCTCCCGCCATGAGGAATCATGCATTAGGTCAATGATGGACTGGGATGAATCTCCTCTTTTGCACTTGCCAGTAGCTTTGCCCTTTCCTTTCCTCTGTGAGGCCGACATCCTGAAAAATGGAAAACCAGGATACATAAAAATAAGAAAGCAAGTAGGCATATAGGCAAAGAAAACACAAAGTGGCATGGGAGAATTTGAATGAGGTAAATGAGTTAAGTAAATATACATTAAGGATTGTATAGTAGTGTAAAAGTTTGAAAGGAAAAAGTTACAATCCAAAATGTATCAGAATTTAAGTTAAATGGAAAAATTGTCATTATGCCATGGTTAGAAAGTTAGAGGAAAGTGAAAAATCAGAAAAGATATTTTAAAAGGTTAGTATGGTCAGAATTTGAAAAAGAAGTCAGTAAATTAAAATTAGTGAGTCAGTAAAAAGTGGGTTAAGGTAAGTGGCATAAAGAAAATATTCCATGTAACAAGGATTCACAGGTAGGAACTATAGTGACTCATAACCAAACAAGAAAAAAGAAGTAGATGCTGACTCAAATAGATATAAAGAAAGAAAAAATTGGAATCAAAACATCACAAATGCAGTTTATAAACTAGGAAATCAAAAGGATAAGAAAGCATGCCCTGGCAATTATGAAATGGTTTGGTTAAAGCAGTGGAAAACAGAGTTCAAATTGCCAAACCGAAATATGAATGAAAACATTTTTATAGAAATTTGCGCAGCATTCCGGCTAAAATTGGATTAACCCGGAAAATAAACAGCAATCAAAGTAGTTCATATGAATTAAAAAGTCAAGCTGTAGGTACATATATATAATATAAACATGAAAATTCAATGTAAAGAGCAGTAATATACAAGAAATACAGCGTATGAACAAGATTACAGCAACAGCAGATTTGCAAATATGATAAAACAGAAGCAAGAACAGTGCAAATAAACAGACCTAGAGCCACTAACCACAGCCTAGGCTACCTAACAACCTAAAATCCACTACAACATGCAAGACTATCTATCCTAATTATGAACAGAAACGGAAAAAAATAAGAAGAACTACGAACGGATAAAAGGGATTGCATGTTGCGGAACCTGGAAGGCGGAATAATGAGGGTAGGCAGGAAGGTGGTTGGGTGGTGGTGATGGTGGTGTCCGGTGGTTGGCGCGGTGGCTGGCGGTGGTGGGCACGGTGGCGCCGCTGTTCGGCAGGGGAAAGGAGAGAGTGATGGGGGTAGGGAAAGGGAGGGGGAAAAGGGGTGGTGTTGCTGGTTGAAGGGGGGTTGTGGTTGGACAGTGGCGGCGGCGTGTGGTGGCGCGGAGGGGGGCAGTGGCAGGGGAGGAGGGTGGAAGAAGAAATAGGAAGAAAGAAGAGAGGGTTGGTTGCGGCTGGGGGTGGACGGCGGCGGTGGGTGGTCGGCGGTTCCCAGCGGTGGTTGGTGCAGCGGTAATGGTGGCTGGGTGGTGGTGGTTGAGGGTTGGAGAGAGAGAGAGAGGGGGGGGTTCAGGGGGGCGGTGCGATAATAGGGTTCGCGTGATCTGGGGGGGTTATATTTTGAAATCCACGCGGCCGCGTAGGGCACGCGGTCGCGTGGTGGGGGTGAAAATGGGGGTGACGCGATCGCGTAGGTCGCGCGATAGTGTGAGAGGGGTAGGAGAGGGGGTGACGCGATCGCGTGGGTCGCGCGATCGCGTCGCTGGAATTTGTGCTAGACGCACGACTCCAGCGTCGTTTCGGCACAACTCTCTGTCTCCTTCTAGTGTGTTGTGCAATCCATGCGACGCGATCGCGTCGCGCACGCGGTCACGTGGGATTGTTTTTGTGCAAGTGACGCGATCGCATGGGGCAAGCGATCGCGTGGGCCAATTTGTGCAAAACGCACAAGGGCCGCACAATTCCAGCCTAACTTTCTGGACGTTGGATCTTGACGCCGATCTCCAGGGCACGCATCCGCGTGGGTGACACGGTCGCGTGGATAGTGTTTTCGCAATATGACGCGATCGCATGGGGCATGCGGTCGCGTCGTGCATCCCTTTTTTTTATATGTAAGATAAATGCAGAATGCAATGATTAATATGAATGCTATGCATGATTCCAGGTTCAATAAAGTAAAATGAAAAGAAAATAAAAATGAAAGCAATTAACAAGAATTAAATTTAAAAAGAAGCGACCATACCATGGTGGGTTGTCTCCCACCTAACACTTTTAGTTAAAGTCCTTAAGTTGGACATTGGAGGAGCTTCCTGCTATGGCGGCTTATTTTTAAATTCGTCCAAAAATCTCCACCATTGCTTGGAATGCCAATAGGCTCCAGGATTCCAAACTAGGCATGCAAAGCTTCTGAACAGCTTCAAACAGATTGTTAGGCTCCTGGGGTGACAAACGTCAGAATAAACTCCAGGATCCCAAGCCTTGCTTTTAAATCCGCCTCCGTCTTGATCTACATGTCTCCATCGGGGCGGTTTAAAGAGTATAATCTCACCATGGTGACCAAACGTTCTCTGTGATCCATGCAATTGAGCATGATACAAATCCGTGTACTTCGAGGTGAAGCGTGGAACCTTATTGAACCTTGTGCACCAACTCTGAGTACGAGCCATTTCCCTCTTACTCTTAAAGCCGCAAAGAGCTCTAAGCTGGCCATCTGTTTCAAGCAAACCATATTCAAGTGAATAAGTAAAGTTATAGGTTAAGGATTGTACCCACTTGAAGCTTGTATTAGGTGGTAATGGCCTTGGGATAGGTATTTCCGGTGGTTCTGTAAGTTCTACTCCCTTGTGCTCTTCTGTGAATTCCTCCACTTCCTTGCAAGGTTCTACAATTGTATCTATGTCCTGGTCAAAGTCTTCTATGTCTTCCTCATCACTTGAGTCATAGATTGGAGGTTGAGAGAATTCTACCTCCGCATCGTCTTCGTATTCACTTGGGAAAGATTCTTCGATCTCAGAGAATTCACTTGCAGATGCAAATTCATTACTAAGAGAATTTGACTTGTGACTATCATCATCAAGGGAATTTGTGTCCTGGGTTATTCCGTCTGATTCTTCATAAACAACTTGCCTTGGAGATTGTACAATATCCTCCTTAGCATCAACTGTAGCGTCCTTGACGGAGTTCTCCTCAGTTCTGGATTCCCATGGAGGTTCAGCATCTCCTAGATCTTCAACCAACTCTTCTTCTTGAACAATGACAGCTTCCTCTACTTGTTCTAGTACGAATTCATGCTCTGTCTTGTCCACTGGAGTTTCTGGTATCTCCTTCATGCTACGCTCTTCGTTAGACTGTTCACATGGGGCTGTAGTTGATCCTTGTGTATTTGAGCACCTAGAAAACCATTGAATTATTGCTTGCTCCAGTTGTCGAATGGTTGTTTGAAGTTTATTTACTGTTTCCTTTAGGCGAACCTCAGCTTCTCGGGTTGCCGGACATGGACATGATACATAGGAAAGTGGCGGTGATTGGGAGTGATTGGATTGGAATCGGGGTAAGGAAGGATCATATGGTGGCGAATGGTGAAGAGAAGCTTGTGAGTGTGGTGGTTCGAGGTTATGTTGAAAGGATGGTTTATATGCACGGGGTGGGGCTTGTTGGTAGTTACAAGGTTGTCCACCATATCTTTCAGCTGGGTATGCACGGTAGAATGGTCTTTGTCCAGGATATCTCGGAGGGTGTTGCTGCCTAAAGGGTTGATTAGATCCTCTTGGCTCCATCCATCCTTGATTGGTCTGACCTTGATGCATATTCCTGCTGTAACTTCTATTTCCTTTAACAAAGTTAGAACCAAACTCAATGCGAGAGGGGTGAGAATTCATGGTAGCAAATGAAAAATAAAAAGGAAAAACAGAATTAAATAAACAAGTAAAAGAAAAATATTTACAATAACCAATAATAAGGCACACGTTAGCAGTTCCCCGGCAACGGCGCCATTTTGACGTTAGGATTTTTGCCAATAAAGAAGTTCATAAAAACAGTCGCGTTGTAGATATAGTCTCTAAACCAACAAAAATCCCTTCGTGCAAACGTTTTGGTTGTCACAAGTAACAAACCCCTTTTAAAATTGATAACCGAGTATTTAAACCTCGGGTCGTCTTCTCAAGGAACTGCAGGGAAGTATGTTCTTATTATTGGCTATAAAGGTTGTAATCGGGGTTTAGAAGGTGAGAAGCAAGTGATTTGAATGACAAGTAAAGTAAATGGAAATTAAAATAAATAAATACTGTAAAATAACTTTTGGCAAGGTAAGAGAAATTGGAAGTCCAACTTAGTTATTCCTCTCAACAATAGTGAAAGTTGAATCTTAATTCCACTTAATTAACCTTTACTAAAGTAAAGGAAAGTCAAGGGACTAATTAGTTTGACCTTCGAATCCTATTTATTTCCTAAGAAAAAGTTGGGATTATTGAAGTTTAGTTCAATTAGCAAGATAATGATTATCAATTATGCTGAGTTTAATAATGTTGAGTTACTGATTTCTTAACCAAGACCAAAAAGGGAAAAAGTAAAATTGTTGGAATAAAAATGTCCTTAGATGGGAAGCAATAACAACTTAAATTAAAGAGAACAATAATAAACTAAAATACCTCAAATAATCATTAATTCAAATAATAATCTGTAACATGGAATAATTCATAAGCCAATTGGCAACATCTGTAGATACAAATAAAAGCATTAAAGTAAAAGTAGCATAGAAACATGAATTAAAGTAAATATTAAACCTGGATCGAGAGTCACTCTTAAAAACTAAGAGAAGTCCTAAATCCTAATCCTAAGAGAGAGAGGAGAGAACCTCTCTCAAACTAAATCTAAATCATGGAAAGTGAAAATTGGCGAGCTCCCCTTTGAATGGATGCATTCCCCCACTTTATAGCCTCTAGTCTGTGTGATCTGTACCTGGATCTGGGCCAAAAGGGCTTCAAAAATCACTGGGGGCGTATTCTGTAAATTCTGATACGTGGCCTCTGTCATGCGTCCGCGTGGGTCACGCGGTCGCGTCATCTGGAGTTTTCCTTGTGGCGCGGTCGCTTCGGTCACGCGTCCGCATCGAATGCACTATGCTCAAGTCGCGCGGCCGCGTCAGTCATGCGGCCGCGTCGCTGCTCCTTCGCTCCTGGCACGCGATCGCGTCATCCATGCTATCACGTGGATGCCAGTTTCTTCAAAACTCCGTTTCGCACTTTCCTTCCATTTTTGTACGTTTCCTTTTCCATCCTTTAAGTCATTCTGTCTTAGAAAATCTGAAACTACACAACACACTAATCACGGCATCGAATGGAAATAAAGGTAATTAAAATAATTAATTTCAAAGCTTAGGAAACATATTTTTCACGTACATCACATAATAAGGAAGGGAAAGTAAAACCATGCAATTAATATGAATAAGTGGGTGAAGGATTGAATAAATCACTCAAACTAAGCACAAAATAACTCATGAAATATGGGTTTATCAATGCATGATGAGCATTTTCTTAGATCTTCTTGAGAGCTGTATGGAAGTTTTCATGGAAGAATTTAGTGTGTATGGTGATTCGTTTAACCTTTGCTTGGATAGTTTAGCTAGAGTATTAGACAGGTGTGTTAGTTCAAACCTTGTATTGAATTTTGAAAAATGTCATTTTATGGTTAAACAAGGTATTGTTCTAGGACATGTTGTTTCTAATACTGGTATTTCAGTTGATCCAGCAAAGGTAGATGTCATTTCGGATTTACCTTACCCCTCCTTCGTGAGGGAAGTCCGTTCGTTTCTTGGTCACGCAGGTTTCTACCGGCGGTTTATCAAGGACTTCAGTAAGGTAGCATTGCCTTTATCCCGACTGCTGCAGAAGGATGTTGAATTTGAGCTGAGTGCGGACTGCATGGAAGCGTTTGATAAGCTGAAGATCACCTTGACTCAAGCATCGATTGTGAGAGGGCTAGACTGGAGTCAGCCATTTGAGATAATGTGTGACGCCTCTAACTACGCAGTAGGAGCAGTGCTGGCTCAGCGCAAAGGTAAGGACCCTTATATAATTGCTTACGCTTCTAAGTCCTTAGATGCTGCTCAGTCTAATTACACTACCACTGAAAAAGAGCTTCTGGCTATTGTTTTTGCTCTGGATAAATTCCGAGCCTACTTACTTGGTACTAAGGTGGTAGTGTACTCAGACCATGCAGCTCTAAAATATTTATTAGCTAAAAAAGAGTCCAAACCAAGGCTAATACATTGGATATTGTTGCTGCAAGAATTTGATTTAGAAATCAAAGATAGGAGTGGTTCCCAGAACTTGGTGGCGGATCACTTGAGTCGCCTTGAGCACATTAAGAATGAATCCACTCCTATCAGTGATGCTTTTCCATTTGATAGCTTGCACGCAATATCTAAAGTAGCTCCTTGGTACGCACCGATAGCTAATTATCTGGTTAGTCATACCTTCCCTCTTAATTTTACTAAGCATCAAAGGGACAAGCTGAAAAGCGAGTCCAAATATTATATATGGGATGACCCATATTTATGGAGATGTGGTGCTGACCAGATAATTAGAAGGTGTGTGCCACAATCAGAATTCCAGTCCATTTTAGAGGCCTGCCACTCTTCTGAGAGTGGCAGACATTTTGGTCCTCAAAGAACAGCTAGAAAAATTTTAGACTGTAGATTCTGGTGGCCCAAACTATTTAAGGATGCAACTGCTTTTTGTGAATCCTACTCTCCATGCCAGAGGTTTGGCAATATCTCCAAGAGGAATGAGATGCCCCGACAACTTATGTTGTTCTGTGAAATTTTTTATGTTTGGGGCGTTGACTTCATGGGTCCATTTCCAAACTCTAATGGTTTCTTATATGTATTGTTAGCGGTTGATTATATTTCCAAATGGGTGGAAGCAATTCCCACCCGTACTGATGATGCTAACACTATTGTCTCCTTTGTTTGAAATAATATTATCTATCGCTTTGGATCACCACGAGCAATCGTGAGTGATCAAGGCACTCACTTCTGTAACATGAGATTAACAGGTCTACTGAAGAAACATGGTATTGTTCACAAGGTGGCGACGACTTACCATCCCCAGACCAATGGACAAGCCGAGGTGTCGAACAGAGAGATAAAGTGTATCCTGGAGAAGGTCGTCAAGCCTCATAGAAAAGACTGGAGTACCTGGCTTGTAGATGCACTTTGGGCATATCGGACAGCATACAAGACACCAATCAGAATGAGTCCCTTCTGCCTAGTTTATGGAAAGGCTTGTCACCACCCAGTGGAGGTAGAGCACAAAGTTTTCTGGGCTGTACGGGAATGCAACATGGGATTTGAGAAAGCCGGTGCTGAAAGGAAGTTGCAATTAGCAGAACTAGAGAACCTTCGACTCGAAGCATATGACAAATCCAAGCTATACAAGGAGAAGGTGCGGGCTGTGCATGACAAGAATATCTAGAGAAGAGAGTTCATACCTGGGGAGTTAGTTCTTCTTTACAATTCAAGGCTGAGGCTCATGCCAAGCAAGCTACGATCCAGGTGGGAAGGACCATATGGAGTAGAGAAGGCAGAGCCATACGGAGTTTTCCACCTGAGTCATCCTTCAAGTTCCAAATTCATCAAAGTCAATGGCCACCGCTTGAAGCTATATCACTGTGAGAAAATGAAGCACAATAAGGAGCTGGAGTTCTTCTTCTTGGAGGATCCACCAAAAGAAGAAGACTGAGCTTGTGGATCATCCAACTTAAGGACGTAAAAGAAAAGTGGTAGGTGGGAGACAACCCACCATGGTATGATCATTCCTTTCTATTCTTAATCTTATTTTATTTTATTTTTATCAGTGTTCATTCATAAATTCTGCATCATCACCTGCATTCTGCATAAAAAAAGAAGCATTCAACGCGCAAGCGTCCATGACGCGTACGCGTCAGCTGTGAATGCGAAAATTTTAGGAATTGAACAGAGAGTTGCGCGGGATTGGAGTAGGAGCTGTGCCTTGCGCACAATCGAGACCACACGTACGCGTCCTTGACGCGTGCGCGTCACTTAAAGTTTTGGCAACCCACGCGTACGCGCCCATGACGCGCACGCGTGCATCAGGAAATCGGCGTCAATACGCTTTCGAATAGAGAGTTTTGATGGTCTGGGGCTGGTATCATGTGAGAGGCACAAATCCCCAGACGCGTACATGTCCCTCTCATTCTCGGACCACCGACGCATGCGCGTGCCTGACGCGCACGCGTCATATGCCAACTTTGGTTCCTCTGCTTTGCGAACAGAGAGTTGTGCGTGCACGCGGCTAGCTTCACACGACTAGCACGATCAAGGGTGACGCGTCCGCGCGCCAGACGCTCACGCGTCACTTTAATTTTAAGCGACCCACGCGTACGCGTATGGTACACATGCGCTTTGACTGCGCCGCCTCACTTAAACCAGTACGCCGCCCAGATTTCCATTTTCTCCCTCCCAAATCCTAATTTTCTTCGTTCATTCTTCCTTCTTTCTTCTTTCTTCTTTCCCTCTTCTTCCTTCTTACTTCCTACTTCTTTCTTCTTCCTCTTTCCGTCTTCTTCCTCAGGTTTCTTTTCTTCCTTTCCTCTACTCTATCATTCTTCATTTAATTATTGTATTTAATTATTTTTCTTTCTTCTCAATTTCTTCTTAGCTTAGTTATTGATGGTTTCTTTTTTACTCTTTTTCATGCATTTTTATGTTGGTGTTGGAGCTTTATTTGGGTCTTGCTCTATTTTATTTGAACTTGTGGATATTATGAGGAGTAATTTGACAATTGACATTTTATTTTGGATCCCACATACACTTGGATTACTTCTTTTCCTTCCTATTTTAACTTGAACACCAAGTGTTTGTGACAAAGCCAACATGATATTTTGAATTCTTTTCTATTATATTCTTCCTACTTTAATGCCTCTTTTTCACCACACTTGCATTCCACATGTATTGGGATTATCATTCACAATTGTCATCATACTAGTGCTCTTTAATTTGGTACATTTGATAATTAATGCTTGAATTATGCTTTTCATGCTTCTTACTTGCATGCCATAAACCCTCTTGCATCTAATTGTTATGAATTACCTTTATGATCCTAATTGATGTCTTACCTACATGTTGTAGCTACCATGTATTTAGGCTATTATCTTTTCTTTGGCATTTATTATCACTTGGAATTTCTTCCTTCCGGTTCTTGGTAATCTACATTTAATATTCTTCCTCTTTCTTTCTTCCTTAGGATGGGTACCAAGAAAGGAAAAGAGAAGGCGACTGACAAGACACCAGCAAGGAAAGGCACTAAAAGAACTGTGGCTAAGGCACAACCCACTCCAAGTGTTAAGCCACCCACGAAGCGGGTGAAGCGGACAATCAAAGTTGATGAGGCAAAAAAGGCATTTCCTGCTAGGGACTCTACATCACTAACCATTACTGTGAGCAGATGTTTCCCATCTTGGCTGAGAGAAACTACAATAATGAGCACCTACTCATTCTTCTGACACACTTTGTTGATTTTGTGGAGCCCCGCATTGAAAGGAGATAGTGGGAATTCTTGAGAAGACAGCCACGGGAGGCCAATTTATTATGGGTAGTCGAATTCTACTCCAACTTTCACTCGCCTACCCTGCAGTCTATTTATGTTCGTCAGAAATAAGTACCCGTCTCTGAAGGGGCCATTCAGCGCATATTGGATCTTCCACCTAGCCCAGAGGGATGGGACGCCTATCAAGAGGCCTCTTTCAAGCGCCAGACATACCAGTTTGACTGGAATAGCGTCCTTGGCGTCATAGCACAACCTGGTAGCAAATGGACCTATGGACAACATCGGACTCGACCTAAGAGCATCTCAGCTCCTGCACTTACTTTGGAGGCTCATGTGTGGGTACAAATTATGTCCCACTATGTCTTTCTGAGCACTCACGAGTCCACCTTCACTGCAGAAATGGCTGTCCTCATCTAGTGCATTCTTACAGAGCAGCCCCTTAACCTACCCAGACATATCTGGCAGGCCATGGGACACATACAGATTGCGGGTAACCTACCCTTCCCCGCCTTAGATTCGGATTTGGTCTCTGCAGCGGGAGTCTCCTACAGGGCTGGGGATACCACAGCCATGATCCCACAGGCTGATCAGTATGTCTCGAATAGGAAGTATACCAGACCCCCAGTACCCTCTGCTAGCTGCCATCCTGGCCCACCTTTAGACACTCCTTCCACTTCCGCCTCGCCATCACCCACACCTCCTACACTATCCACTACTCAGATGTTCCTTCAGAGTTTAGACCGGCAAGACCAGCAGATGGAGCGAATGGAGCACCGCAACAAGCGCCGATACACCTATCTGAAAGAGCTCATTGTTAGTACTCACCCACCTCTAAAAGAGTAGGGTACCCCGGACTCCACTTCACCTACCAGCACTGGGAGCCATGACGAGCCCGACAATGGAGGTGACCCTACCAGCCCCACCTTGCTCCTTACTGATGGCACGGAGGACCGTGCCAAGCTGATAAACTCATATTTTATGATATATTTTATGCTCAATTCAAGTGATTTATTCAATCCTTCACCCACTTATTCATGTGAAATTGCATGATTTTACTTTCCCTTCCTTATTATGTGATATATGTGAAAAACATGTTTTCTATGCTTTAAAAATATTTATTTTAAATATTTTTATTACCATTTGATGCCGTGATTTGTGTATTAAGTATTTTCAGATCTCCTAAGGCAGGAATGATTTAAAGGATAGAAAGGAAACATACAAAAATGGAAGGAAAGCACAAAATGGAGTTTTTGAAGAAACTGGCAGCGATGCGACGCATGGACTACGAGGTCGCATGCCTAGCGCAAAAAGGCAGTGATGCGAACGCGTGACTGACGCGGACGCGTGCCTTGAGCTGAACACAGATGACGCGTACGCGTGACCAAAGCGAACGCGTGATAAGGAAAACTCCAGATGACGCAACCGCATGACCCACGCGGACGCGTGACATACGCCACGCACCAGAAACTGCAGAAAACACTCCCAGCGATTTCTAAAACCCTTTTTGGCCCAGATCCAAGTCCAGAAAGCACAAATTAGAGGTTATAAAGTGGGGGAATGCATCCATTCATAGGGAGGTCTTCAATTATTCACTTTTCATAGTTTAGATGTAGTTTTTAGAGGGAAAGGTTCTCTCCTCTCTCTTAGGTTTTAGGATTAGGATTCCTCTTAAAGGACTTAGGATTTCAACTCTTCATCAGGTTCAATATTTCTTTTACTTTATATTTCTCTTCTACTTTCAAATACTTCAATGCTCTCATTTAATTACTTATGTTGTCAAATCGGCTTATGAACTCTTTATGTTTGGATTAATTTCCTTTTATTAAATACAATTGAGGTATTTTAGATTTATGATTCTTATTTGGTTTTTTTTCTATATTCTTGGCTTTAATTGATTAACTGGAGGCTCTTGAGTTATTAAACTTATCATGATTGTTGATTAATTCCTCTAATTGACTGGAATTCCACTAACTCTAGTCTTTCCTTAGGAGTTGGCTAGGACTTGGGAATCTGACTAATTAGTTCACTTGACTTTCCTTTGCTTTAGGTTAACTAAGTGGGGTTAAACTCAATTCTCATAAGAATAACTAGGATAGGACTTCCGAATTTTCATACTTTGCCGAGAGTTTATTTTATAGTTATTTATTTATTTTACTTGTCATTTAAATTACTTATTCCTTACTTTCAAAACCCTCAATTTACAAAACTCATAACCAATAATAAGAACATACCTCCCTGCAATTCCTTGAGAAGACGACCCGAGGTTTGAGTACTTCGGTTTATAAATTTTATTGGGTTTGTTACTTGTGACAACCAAAACTTTTGTAAGAAAGACTTTTGTTGGTTTAGAAGCTATACCTGCAACGAGGATTTATCTGCGAATTTCTAGACCACGCAAAAGTTCTCTCTTCAAAATGGCACCGTTGCCGGGGAATTGCAAACGTGTGCCTTATTATTGGTTATTGGAAATATTTTTCTTTTACTTGTTTATTTGTTTTTGTTTTTCCCTTTTATTCCTATTAGCTACTATGAATTCTCACCCCTCTCGCTTTGAGTTTGGTTCTAAATTTGTTGAAAGGAGTGGAAGCTATAACAGGAATATAAATCAAGGCCTAAGCAGTCAAAGATGGACGGAGCCAAGAGGATATGATCAACGCTTTAGGCAACAACACCCTCCAAGATATCATGGGCAAGGACTACTCTACAATGCATACCAAGCTGATAGATATGGTGGACCCCCTTGTAATTACCAACAAAGCCCACCCTGTGCTTATAAACCATCCTCTCAACGTAGCTTTGAACCACCACACTTACAAGCTCCTTTTCACTATTCACCACCGTATGACCCTTATCCACCACAATCCCAATCTAATTACTCCCAAGAACCACCACATTCTTATTTTGAACCCTCTTCCCCAACCAATGAACCCTCATACCCACCCCAACCTCCAATGAATGACAAACTTCGTGTTCTTCTTCAAGGGCAAGCGAATATGCAAAGGGGCATATTGGAACTCACTACTGCTTTAACTGAGGTAGTAAATATAATAGCTTCCCGACATCTGAGCACTCAAAATACTCCCATGGCTGCATGTGGAGAACCAAAAGAAAAGCGTAGCATGAAGGAGACCCTAGAAACTTCGGTGGACAATAAGGAGAATGACTTTGTATTAGAACAGGTGGAGGAAGCCATGATAGCTGTAGAGGAAGAAATGGTTGAAGATTTAGGAGATGCTGAACCTCCATGGGAATCAAGAACTGTGAAGAATTCCGCCGAGACATTCGAATTTGATGCCAGGGAGGATAGTGCACAACCTCCAAAGCATATACCTTGTGAAAAATTGGACGGAACAGACCAATAAATTGATTCCACAAGCAGTGATGATCATGAATCAAGCTCTCCTAGTCATGAACTTGCATCTGCAACTGAACTCCATGAGCCTGAAGAACCTTATCCAAGTGAATATGAAGATGACGTCGAGGTAGATTTCTCTCAACCTCCAACATATGACTTAAGTGACGAGGAAGACATAGAAGACTTTGATCAGGACGCAGTTGCAGTTGAAGAATTTTGTAAGGAAGTGGAGGAATTCACAAAAAAATACAAGAAAGTAGAGCTTACAGAACCACTGGAAACACCTATCCCAAGGCCATTACCACCTAATACAAGCTTCAAGTGGGTACAATCCTTAACCTTTACCTTTACTTTTCCACTTGAATACGATTTGCTTGAAACAGATGGCCAGCTTAGAACTCTCTGCGGCTTTAAGAGTAAGAGGGAAATGGCTCGTACTCAGAACTGGTGTGCAAGATTCAATAAGGTTCCACGCTTCAATTCAAAGTGCACGGATTGGTACCAAGTTCAATTGAATGGGTCTCGGAAGACATTTGGTCATCTTGGTGAGAAGACAATTTCTAAACCGCCCGGATGGAAGAATATAGATCAAGACGAAGGTGGATTTAAAAACAAAGTTTGGGATCCTGAAAAATATTCTGACATTCGTCACCCCGAGAGCCTGAGAATCTATTTGAAGCTGCTCAAAAGCTTCACATACCTAGTTTGGGACCCCAGAGGCTGTTAGCATTCCAAATATTGGTGGAGATTTCTGGATGAATTTAAGCATAAGCCACCATAACAGGAAGCTCATCAAATGTCCAACTTAAGGACTTTAACTAAAAGTGCTAGGTGGGAGACAACCCACCACGGTATGGTCGTTTCTTTTTCAATTTTTATTTTGTGTTGTTTGTTTTTATGTTATATTTTCATTGAACCTGAATATTATTCATAGCATTTGCATCAGCATTGCATACTGCATAATTACCAAAAAAAAAAATGCACGCGACGCATAAGCGTCGCTGACGCGTCCGCGTCACAAAGTGCATTAGGAAGAAAAGGAAAGTGAACAGAAAGTCACGCGAAAGCGTGGCTGGAGGCGTGCCTTTGGCGCAAATTGTTCCACGCGACCGCGTCGCTAACGCGTTCACATCAGTTGCGAAAAATACCTCCCACGCGTTTGCGTCCCTTACGCAAACGCATGATCTGGAAATCGGCGTATAAATCCAACGCCCAGAAATCTGGGCTGGAATCGTGCGGCTAGTATGCGTTTAGCACAAAACGGCCCACACATTCGCGTCCCTGACGCGAACGCGTCACTTGCAAAACACTCATCCCACGCAAAAGCGTGAGCGACACGTCCGCGTCACATGGATATTATGGCCCCCTAAATGAAGACAGAGAGTTGCGCTGAAACGACGCTGGAAGTGTGCGTCTAGCACAAATTTCAGTGAAGCGTTCATCTTTTACCCATTCCATGTGATCGCGTCAATCACACGACCGCGTCAATCACGCGACCGCGTCAATCCCATTTTGCCCTAGCCACACGTTCGCGTGGATTTGAATCCACTAACCCCAAGTCACGCGAACCCTAACCCCATCGTGCCCCATACCCCCCTTATCCCTCCCTTCTCTGTAACTCCCCCCACCCCTCTGCAACTACCACCACCGCACCCAACCACCCAGCCCAGATCACCACCGCCAGCCACCACCGCACCACCCACCGACACCCCCGTCTCTTCTTCCTTTCCTCTCCTTCTTCTTCCTCTTTTCCTTCCACCACCAGTGCCCCCCACCGCGGCCAACCTCCGACAGCCGCCTTCCACCACCGACCACCACCACAGCTTCACCTCCCTCGCTCCCTTCTTACCCAACCCACCTCCACCATTAAACCCTACCCGAACCCCCTGCCACCGAACAACCGCCCACCGCCGCACCAACCACCCATCACCGCCACGTCAGCACCACCACCACCATACCCCCATCATCTCTCTGTTCCATAAATTTGTTCTTCCACACACCAGGTTCCGCCGACCGCCAATTTCTCTATCACTTGTAGTTATTTGCTTATTTTTCAGATTATGTTCAAATTAGGCTAGTTAGAGATGCATGTTTGTAGTGGATTCTAGGTGGTTAGGTAGCTAGGATGTGGTTAGTGGATTTAGGCCTGATAGTTGCGCCGTTCTTGCTACCTGTTTTCTTTATTTCGCAATTATGATTCTGCTATGATGTTCATATTGTTCATATATTGTTCTTCCATGTTTCTTGCTGCTGTTACATTACTCTTTCATGTTCATATTATCTATATCTATTTGCAGCTTTATTTTAATTTATATGAACTACTTTTTTCATGCTGTTTATTTCTGGGATCATCTAATTTTAGCCGGAATGCTTCCCAATTTTCTGCAAATTATTTTCATGTATTGAGTTTGGTAATTTACTATTTTGCCTTACTTGGCTACAACCGAACCAATTCATGCCTAATCGGGCTAGCATTCTTATTCCTTTTGATCCCCTGGTTAATAACTTGCACTATTGATGATTTCATGTTAGTTTTGCAACTTTTCTATCCTTCTGACTTATCATCAATACACTGAAATTTTTGCTTGAATATGAGTTTCTCATTCTTTAAATTTGTGAATTTCTTGTTACCTAGGGAACATCTATCATGCCACTCACTTTAATTTTCTTTCTCCTAACTCACTGATTTCCACTTTCTCACCTCTTTTTCAATTCTAACCGATCTAACTTTCAAACTTCTATTTTTGATTTTTAACTTTTTACTTTAACTTTCTAACTCAAGGCATGATTATTGTTTTTCCTAATTAACATGATTTCTACTTATATTACATTTTGGATTGTGATTTTTCATCTCAGATTTCTAACTCAAATACAATCCATAATGCACATATAATTAACTCATTTCATAATTTTACTGTTCTTTTGCCACTATGTGGTTATATTGTTATTATTCTATTTTCCTACTTGTTTTCCTACTTTGTTCTTCAATTATATCCTGGAATTTCTGCTTTTTCAGGATGTCTGACCCTCAGCGCAAAGGAAAGGGCAAAGCAACCACTGGCAAAAGGAAAAGAGGCGAATCCTCTATGTCTATCCTGGACATTATGCATGATGACTCCTGGTGGGAAAAGTACTTTCCCCGTAGGAGAAGACTGACCAACTCCTCACTGCCAATGATTCGGTTAAATTTTCAAACTGATACGGTGAGCTGAAGTATCTAGTGTTTGCCACCTCCAGGAACCTGTACCTGGAGAGAAGTCTAAAAATTCCAGAGGAACTACAGCAGTACACCTCCAAACAGATAAAACAGAGAGGCTGATTCTTCTTGGAGAGAAACTTGACAGAGGTCAATGCTTCCTGGGTCAGAGAGTTCTACTGCAACTATTTCAAGACTACCCTGGATGTAGTGCACCTCAGAGGGAAACAGATATTGGTAACTGAGGAAGCCAATGAGGACATCCTCCACCTTCAGCCTAAATCAGATCAGCCTGACGGTTACCAAAAGGCTGAAGAGGACATGCGCTTTCTGAGATTTGACTGGGATGCTGTCAAGCAGAGGATAGCCCTTGATCCTACTGTCCCATGGGTCATGGGAAAGAACACAGCAATGCCTAAGGGAATCAAGCTGATGTATCTAAATGATGAGGCTCGGCTCTGGCACCAGCTCCTAAGCAACTTTTTTATGCCGAGCACTCATGAGACGGAGCTGCCTGCTGGTATGATCACCCTCATCTGGTGTGTGATGGAGGGTAAGGACCTGTATCTTCCACGATTCATCCGGTATTACATGGCCAGGGTCCATGTCCGAGGCACTCTCCATTTCCCTTATCTGATTACCCAGCTCAGCCATCGAGCTGACGTGCCTTGGGAGCTTGCTGATGAGAAGCCACCTGCTGCAGACTGCGAGAAGATTATCCCTCACAGCAGGAAGTTTCAAGCTTTGGGTTACAGACTCCCATTCCTCACCGCTTCTGATGAGACAGCCACACCTTCAGCTGCCCTTTCTTCATCTACTGCTGCCCCAGCTACCACCACTGCACCTCCACCTGCCTCAGAGCCTGTTTACCACCTCGTGAACCGCTTATTTTAGCAGTTGGACCAGATGGAGCGCCGCAATCGGCGGCGATATGAGAGATCTGAGCGTCGCAACAGGCGACGCTATGAGCACCTCAAGTTGATGATCTGATCTGGCGGCGACATCCCCTCCGAGCCTGACACACCATCAGAGCCATCTGAGGAGGAGGCGGACGAGCATGAGGATGAGACACATGCACAGAGAGAGGCTAAGCAGGCAGGACCAGAGCAGGCTGCACCACAACATAAGGAGCCACATCAGATTCAGGCCGCAGATCCAGAGATCCCTCTCCAGTCAGCACCTCCACTGCGGCAGACAGATCCTCCTACCCTTATCCTGTCTGCAGATCGTCAGGTCACCACAGAGACTCCAGCAGCCCATCCTTCCAGTGATAACACTCCTTCACACCCAGCTTGAGTGAGCATCGAGGACGATGCTATATTTTAAGTGTGGGGAGGTCGTCATCCCTGGCGTATCTTTTTGGTGAACCACTACAGACTCTTTTTTATCTTATTTTGTTTATTTTTTCTGTATTTTTATCTTTATTTTTATTTTTCAGTACTTATACATTGTTCTTTTGCTATATTTTTACTTTATTTCCGTATTTCGCACTTTAGTTTATATCTTAGCCATTTAGTTTAGTTTGCAATTCTAAACTTATTAGTTATAGAATATGTGGATTAATTAGTATAGTTTACCCTTTTAGCATATGATAGTTTGGTTTAATTGAAAATAAAAGGAGTAAACCAGAAACTTTAGTAAATTAAAACAAATCACACACCTTGTATGTATAGCGCAACATGTTAGTTAGTTAACAACATTTCATCAAGGAGGAACACTAAGATTTTAAAGGCCACCCTAAAATTTACATTGAGAATAATGGGAACTCTTAATTTCTATTTGCATGACATGTATAACTGATATATGATTTTTAAGCTGGAGAACACACAGCCTGTGAGTCTTGAGCTTAATTGTATGGTTACATTCAAACCATAATTTTCATTCCTGTGTGTTTTTACCCTTCTTTTTCATTCTGATGTTCTTTACTTTATTTTAATCTATATGTCCAATATAGAATATAGATACATACCAAGAGATGATTGAGGCCATCATTTGAATTTTTCCTCACTCATCCCAAATTAGCCTACCTTGTGCATTACCCTTGTTAGCCCCCTTTGAGCTTTTTAATCCCCTCTTGTTCTATAAACCACATTACTAGCCTTAAGCAGAAAAACAAAATAAAAATCCCAAGTTGAATCCTTGGTTAGCTTAAGATAGATATTGTGTACAATTTAAGAATAGGGAATTTTATAGGAACATGGGATGATAGAAACAAAGTAGGAATTTAAAAAGAATAAGTTGTTCCAAAAACAAAAATTTGGGAAGCATGCTCATGTGAAATCAAAACAATTGAATTACCATGTGCATTGATTTAAAAAAATTATTATTTTTACATTTTCAGTATTTAAATAAGGGAATATACAAAAATTTCCCGATTGCAAAATAAAGAGAAACAATGCACATGGGACAAAATTAAATTTAATGCATGAGTTTACAATACAAAGTGGAAAATTTTGGGCAATTAGGTTAAGGAACTTTAAAATTATATAAAGTATGTATGTTAGGTGAGATCTTAGACTAATCAAGAATTCACTTATTAGCTCACTTAGCCTTATACGTATACCCTTATCTTTATCCTGACCCCATTACAACCTTGAAAAAGACCTCATGATTTTTGTATGTCTGTATTCTATAATTGTTGATTAGTTAGATGAAGAACAAAGTTATAGAAAGTAAGGATAGAAAAAGAATAGAGTGATTAACCCAATAAACACTGAGTGACTAGAGAGTAAACACAAAATCCAGTGAGGGTTCAATAGCTCATCACCATATATCTTTGCTTAACTGTTAATTGTCTTGCAAGTTTGTGAATTATTTTTACCCATCTCAATTATAAAAGTGCTTTAACATTATCTAAGGTTTGGCTATGCATATATGATTCCTTAAGAATATGAATTAATTTAACTACATATAAGCTTTATATACAAGTGAATAATAATTAGAATTGCATGATGCATTTAGGTAGTTTGCATTTAGAATAGAATGCATTGCATGAAATTCCACCACTTTACCTTACTCTTTATCTTGGATTTAGCATGAGGACATGCTATTGTTTAAGTGTGGGGAGGTTGATAAACCCATATTTTATTATATATTTTGTGCTCAATTCAAGTGATTTATTCAATCCTTCACCCACTTATTCATGTGAAATTGCATGGTTTTACTTTCCCTTCCTTATTATGTGATATATGTGAAAAACATGTTTCCTACGCTTTAAAAATATTTATTTTAAAAAAATTTTATTACCATTCGATGCCGTGATTTGTGTATTAAGTATTTTCAGATCTCCTAAGGCAAGAATGATTTAAAGGATGGAAAGGAAACATACAAAAATGGAAGGAAAGCACAAAATGGAGTTTTTGAAGAAACTGGCAGCGACGCGAACGCATGGACGACGTGGCCGCATGCCTAGCGCGAAAAGGCAGTGACGCGAACGCGTGACTGACGCTGATGCGTGCCTTGAGCAGAACATAGATGACGCGTACGCGTGACCGAAGCGAACGTGTGATAAGGAAAACTCCAGATGACGCGACCGCGTGACCCACGCGGACGCGTGACAGACGCCACGCACCAGAAACTGCAGAAAACGCTCCCAGCGATTTCTAAAACCCTTTTTGGCCCAAATCCAAGTCCAGAAAGTACAGATTAGAAGTTATAAAGTGGGGGAATGCATCCATTCATAGGGAGGTCTTCAATTATTCACTTTTCATAGTTTAGATGTAGTTTTTAGAGTGAGAGGTTCTCTCCTCTCTCTTAGGTTTTAGGATTAGGATTCCTTTTAAAGGACTTAGGATTTCAACTCTTCATCAGGTTCAATATTTCTTTTACTTTATATTTCTCTTCTACTTTCAGATACTTCAATGCTCTCATTTAATTACTTATATTGTCAAATCGGCTTATGAACACTTTATGTTTGGATTAATTTCCTTTTATTAAATACAATTGAGGTATTTCAGATTTATGATTCTTATTTAGTTTTTTTTCTATATTCTTGGCTTTAATTGATTAACTGGAGGCTCTTGAGTTATTAAACTTATCGTGATTGTTGATTAATTCCTCTAATTGACTGAAATTCCACTAACTCTAGTCTTTCCTTAGGAGTTGGCTAGGACTTGGGAATCTGACTAATTAGTCCACTTGACTTTCCTTTGCTTTAGGTTAACTAAGTGGGGTTAAACTCAATTCTCATAAGAATAACTAGGATAGGACTTCCGAATTTTCATACCTTGCCGAGAGTTTATTTTATAGTTATTTATTTATTTTACTTGTCATTTAAATTACTTCTTCCTTGCTTTCAAAACCCCCAATTTACAAAACTCATAACCAATAATAAGAATATACCTCCCTGCAATTCCTTGAGAAGACGACCCGAGGTTTGAATACTTCAGTTTATAAATTTTATTGGGTTTGTTACTTGTGACAATCAAAACTTTTATAAGAAAGGATTTTTGTTGGTTTAGAAGCTATACCTGCAACGAGGATTTATCTGCAAATTTCTAGACCACGCAAAAGTTCTCTCTTCACAAGCCTTAAGTGTGGGGATGTCATTACCTGACTTTCGGAGGTACTCTCTCTCTCTCTTAACACCAATATGTTATCTCTTCTTTTGTTAGATAGGATAGTTGCATGATAATAATTGCTTGCATATATGTTCTACTTGGTTGAAGTAATGAGTTTCTTTTCAAGACCCTATTTTAAGAGCATTTCACTAATTCAAACTAAAAATTTGTGTTAAACTTGTTTGAAGATTGTAATTTGGAACATGGTTTATAGCTAAGAACACACAACCTGTGAGATTTTGAGCTTAATTATATGGTTACATTATTTAACCATGATTTTTATTCTTGTGTGTTTGCTCCTCTATGATTGCAATCTTTGTTTTGTTGCATTCTATATGTCCATTGTTTAGTGTATATTCATGCATACATGTGATTGAGGCCATCAATTGATATTAGCTCACTTATCCCAAATAGCCTACCATTCCATTCACCTTTGTTTGCCACCTTGAGCCTTTTTAACCCCCAATTGTTCTTTATATCACCACATCACTAGCCTTAAGCAGAAAAACAATTAATTATCCCAATTGAATCTTTGGTTAGCTTAAGATAGAGATTGTGTGTCAATTAAATGTGGGAAAATGTGGGAACTTTGGTTGATGAGAATGCATATTGTTTTTTATTGACAAAAATTTAGAATTTGGGTGCTACTCATGTGAAATTATGAAAACCGTATGCATTGATTTATGTGCTTTAAAAAAAACATATATAATATAAATAAATAAATGAATAAGGGAAAAAAATTACCCCAATGTTGAGTCCAATAAAAAGATCAATGCATATGTGATGAAATTAAAGAAAAAAATTGGATACATGAGTATGTGAAATATACAAAAGTGAGATTATGGGTAGCTAGGCATGATTTTAGAATTATATAGAGTGTGTGTGTGTGTGTTAGGTGAGAACTTAGGTTAGTCAAAGATTCAATTTACAGCTCACTTGGCCATACATATATCCTCACCTTTAACTTAGCCCCATTACAACCTTGAAAAGACCTCATAATGTTTGCATTTGTACACTAGATATTTGTTGATTGGTTAGATGAAGAACAAAGTTTTAGAAAGCATGACTAGAGGAGATTGGAGTGGATTAACCCTAGACACCTGAGCGATTAGAGTGTATATACGCTTCCAGTGAGGGTTCAATGCTTGACTCTATGTTCCCGACTTTCATGAGCTATCTTCTTACAAGTTTACCTGCCTCTTACTGTGTGACTTGAATTAGTGGAATCTGATTTTTGTTTGTCTTAGAGAACTTGTTCATTTCTAGCCAAGTAGGTAGAAATATCTTAGCATATAGTTGTATTCATGTACATAGGTTGCATTGCATGAGTCTTACTTTCCCCCATTCAATCTTTTGGTCTCCTTGAGCTTAGCATGAGGACATGATAATGTTTAAGTGTGGGGAGATTGATAAACCACTATTTCATCGTTTATCTTGTGCTAAATTGATTGGTTTTTATCAATTCTTTGCATACTTATTCATACAATTTGCATGGTTTTACAATTCCTTCCCAATTTTGTTATATGATTGAAACTTACTCCCTAAGCCTTTAAATTGTCAATTTTTAATTCCCCTTTATACCATTCGATGCCATGATCTGTGTGTTAAGTGTTTTCAGGCTTTATAGGGCAGGAATGGCTTAGAGGGTGGAAAGGAAGCTTGCAAAAAATGGAAGGAACACAAGAAACTAAGAAGCTGACCAGCGAGGATCGACGCGCACGCATGGCTCACGCGTGCGCATGACTTGGCGCATTCCACAGCGACGCGTGCGCGTACTTGACGCGTGTGCATGACACACGAAGAAGACCATCGACGCGTACGCGTGACGTGCGTCACGTACAGAAATTACAGAAGACACTGGTGGCGATTTTTGGGCTGAGTTTGGACCCAGTTTTTAGCCCAGAAACACAAACTAGAGCCAGGAGACAAGCAGAGACTCAAGACACATTCACATTCACTTAGTTTTTTTTTTTTAGTTTTGGAATCTTAGAGAGAACATTACCTCCTCTAGGGTTCTTCATATTCATAGATTTCTAGTTTTATGCTTTTGGATTGGATATTGAGAAGAGTTACTACCTCCATTGAAGTCTTTATCATTCTAGTTTGTTTCCTTATTTCCTTACTCTTTTATTGCCCATTTACCCTGTTCAGAGTTACATATGGATATCTTTGATTTTGGAAAGTATTAATGCAAGAATTATTTTTACATTTAATTTCATTATTGGTTTGAGTATCATCTTTCCTTAATTTATTATTTCAAAATTAGCTTTTATTAATTTATTTTTAGTTACCATGTCTCTTCTCTACTCCCTTTGTAACGACCCAATTTCTGGTACGTCATGATCATACTAAAAACTGAGCGCTACCAACTTGTCTTCCTAATTATTATCTATTAATTATTATATGAGCCTGATTCGTTGTTAAAAACGTAGTTATTTTGCGAGGTACTTTTTTTTAAAATGTTTGGGTTAATAAACAGAATCATTCATAATCAATTCACAGCTGATAGTAGATAAAACAGTTATAAACAACCATACATAAATACATATCAAGCAGTTGATAACATTCCATGATTCAACCTTTATTAGAGTAAAAATCTTTAGTTAGAACACCCCTAGATATAGTTAAATAATAACTATATACATATATATACATAGAATATCCCAGGTCCTGACCTATTCAAGAAGTCCCTAAGCTGGCACCCAGGCTAGCTTAGACTCTATACTCACCTAGTCCCTCTAAACTACTAAAGCGAGGGAAAGTACGTTCTAAGTCTTCAAAAATCAAGTCAGGTGGAACGTCATCAAAAGGTGGAACATCTTCTACTACTCCTGTGAATGATCATACGTCGTCTTAGAGCATATCATTGGTACTTTATTGAGTGGCCGCATAATAACAACATCGTACGAAAGAATTAGGTTAAAGTTTGTAGATAAACGGGGCATAGATGTCGGCCGGTCCCACGGTATATACATATAAATAGATAACGGAGTTCACTCTATACTCAGAAGACTATTTAGAGCGGAATCCTTTTTATGAACGATCATCAGCGAAATACGAAAGGGTACTCATGCTTCCATCTGAAGGGGGAAGAGAGAGAGAAGGGGTAAGAACTGGGGAGTTCTTAGTAACGCCGGGGTTATTAGTTAAGTTCATTAATTCCGTGTTGTTTTGCAACTAAATAGCAGAATACAGAAAGCAGTAAATAGAAGATACCGATAAATAGAGAAGATAGAGAAAACAGATAGCAGAACAAAAACAGAAGAATACAAGAAAATAACACGAACACAAATACAGAGAATAGAATACAAACAAAGAAAGCATACATTCAAACAACAACCATAACAGAGGAAATGTGCAACCAAATATGATGCATGTCTAGCCCTAGTGCAGGTAATGAGCTCATTTGTCAGTTACATACCCACTCCCGATGTTACCCAGCAACCTTTGTCTTGCAGGGTATCCACTGCAAGCAACCTTTGTCTTGAATGGCGGCACTTATTAGCTGATATACGCCCAACACACTCACTGTAAGCAACCTCTGTCTTACAGGAGCACAACACACTCACTGTAAGCAACTTTTGTCTTACATGAGTACAATACACTCACTGTAAGCAACCTCTGTCTTACAGGAGCAACAACACACTTACTGTAAGCAACCTCTGTCTTACAGGAGCACACTAATCTCGATACCTTTGTAAGCAACCTCTGTCTTACAGCAAAACATTATAGCAAGGTATCCCAGGAAAGCGTTCTCAGTGGTCGTACCACCATCTATCTGACTGCCTCTCTGCAACAGATTCTTACATAATCATTCTCATTATCATCATTCATTAACATTTTCATTATTCATCATCACTTTCACATTCTTATGCAGTACCTCTTTCTTTCTCTGCAGTACCTCTTTCTTTATCTGTTCAATCATGCTATACAAACTCTATAGCTCTTACTTTTACAATATTTCAACTCAAACCATTTCTCTTTATCACGTTACTCTTTTCTCTTTGTCTTTTTACTCTGCTCTAATTATTCTTTTCTCTGTATCCCTTTATTATGCTCTAGTTACTCTTTTCTCTGTATCTCTTTACTTTTCTCTGGTTACTCTGTTCTCTGTGTTTCTTTACTCTGCTCTGATTTCTCTACTTAACATATGTATTTAAAGCTTATGTAAATTTCGGTATGAATAGTTAGCCTGTCCCAAGTATAGGTTCATTAAGTCTATACTGAAACAGTTTAACTTTCAATATTATACCTAACCCTAGCCGCAACTCAAGGACTAACTATGTTGCCCTAGTTCGTTCACTAATTTCTGTCATTAAAACTTTACAGACTTTTCTTTGGTTTTTATCTTTTCTTTAACTTTTTATCTTTCCTTTATCTTTGCCTCACTAACATGTTATTACCACTCCCTAAGTATTTTATGAAGGTAATTATGAGATTCTACACTTAAAGTTGTCTTTCTAAAGCTTTTACAGAAAACTGCCTTTTCCGTATTATTTTATTATTTTTATTAAAATATTATTTTTAATTAAATATTATTATTTAATTTTTTTATTATTTATTATTTTATTAATATATTTTTGAAAATTACCTTCCTTTAACCTTTTACTTTATAAATTCACTTTTTACCACCCGTAACTTTTAATATTTCTACTTTAACCACCCTAACTTTCAGAAATTACAAAATAACCCCTCAAACACCAAAATATTTACTTCCTTGCCCTTTCTAAGATCTAAAAGGTGTTCTTCAATGTTCTTCATCACATTCAAAGTGTTCTTCGTAAATTCTTCATATTCTTTCTTTGTTTTTACCCATTTTTCAATCTTTTCAGCAACCGATTTTTACCAAAATTCTAAATAAATTCCCAGCCACTAAAATCCCATCTCTTCTACATGTTTTAAACACAAATTGAACCCCAATTTAAGGATTAGGGTTCGTTTTTCCAGCTGCACTCAAGAACATGTTTCATAGCTTGAATATCATCAAATTTCAACAAGAATCACTCATATAAATCATCAATTTCAAGCACAGCCAAACCATATCATAATCACACAAATCAAACACAATCAATCAAGATTAAATTTATCAAACCCTACCTTGATTTGTTGCTCCAAATCCGGTTACTCTTTGAAGTGTTCTTAAAGCACTTTTTCCTCCTAAAACACATCAAGAACAACTTTAAAACTCTAAACCATCATCTAAACGAACTTTAGCAGCATCTTAGGAAGGTTATCCTCACCTTAAAACTAGATGTATCGGAACACTTGTAAAAACATCTCTAAAAATTATTTTCTGAGCTACTAGCATAAATGACACTAGTAACATATTTATTATGAGAATAGAACATGTATGATAAGGCCTTAGCATTGCTAGTCATCAGAGAGTGCTGGTGCAAAGCTGCACCAGTAAACTGTAAACCCGGTTAAAACTATTTCCTGTTTTTAACTAAAACAGACCAGGTAACCTTATAATATCATTCAAGCATCTTCTAATACTAATATAATGATAATATTATACTATTATCTCTTTTCTCTCATTAATCGAGTCCGGTTCATCAAACAGAGACTATTTACGAAAACTAGAATCAAAACTCCTAACCGATATGGTTCAAAAACTAGGTTCTTCGCAATTGCATTGTCGGGCTTATCTCCATTAAGGTCCTGAATTAAAGATAATATAATGACAATAAGGATTGAGATGCTTGATGATATAGTAGAGGTTCTCTCCTTAATGATCTTCCGGAGAAATCCGTACTTTCAGAAAAGATCTCACCTACTCGAAAATTGGGGTTGTTACACCCTTTACATGTCTGTGAAATTGGCATCCATGTTAATGGAGTAGGCTCTTAACTTGACTTAGGAGTTGATTAATAGGAGACCCTTGAGTTGGAATACTCAAGTGGTAATTTGTAATTGGAAGTTGTTGGCTTACTCTCTAGTCACTAATGCTAATCCTTCCATAGGAGAGGATTAGGACTTGTGAATTGAAGTTGGCTCAATTACTTGACTTTTTTTTATTCGGTAAAGGTTAACTAAGTAAAAACAATAACCTTTTACTATTACCCTTGCGAAAATTCAACAAGGATAGAACTTCCGATTAATCTTCTCCTGGTCAAGGCTTTTTATTTCAATTACATAAAACCTCTTGTTAATTTTCATTGCTTTAATTTATAATCATTTATTTTTCCATTCTCCAACTCTAAAATTTCTCGAAAAACTCCTGACCAATAAATTGCACTCTTTAGTCAACTCGTTGGGAGACGACCTGGGAATTCTACTCCCAGTATTTTATTCTCAATTTGTGACAATTCTTTCTAAATTGATAAGCAGAATTTTCGTCGGTTAAGAATTGTACTCGCAACGTTATTTCTATTATAAATTCTTAATCGGCAATTCTCCGCCCGTCGGTGGACAACGTGCGCGATTCTGATCTCAAAATGCTGAATTTGAAAAAGTGTAATGACGCGCACGTGTACATCACGCTCACGCGTGGATAGGCCAACGTTGGAGGGAACGTTGCTAGTCCAACGCTGAGGGCAACGTCTTCTAAAAGCTTTCAAAACTAGAAATTGGGATTTTTGCATCCACGCGCACGCGTGGATGCGTATTCTGACCCCAAGGGCGCGAACGCGCAAAGCACGCGTACACGTGGGTAGAAGAATGTTGACACTCCAACGTTGATTCAAATGCTAATGACAGCAAGCAGAACTAAATTTTCAAAGGGACGTTTGCTTCAATGTTGGCCCTCAAACGTGGACTCCAATGTGAGCATCAAAACTTTGCAATTCAAACAGATCTCTTCTCAACAGCAAGGAAAACCAATTAGAGCAACTTTGACCCAATTCAATCAAGGCCAAAAGTCCAATTCAAGGATTGAAGATCAATGGAAGAAAGTGTATAAATAGCTTAGAATTTAAGTTAGTTGGAGAATTTTTTAGTTGGCGGAGTGATACTGACACTTGGCTCATTTTAATTTTTTACAATTCTTTCAATTCTGCAATGTATTTTTCAATTCCATTTTCCATTTTGAGAGCTATGAACAACTAAACCCCTTTTATTGTGTTACGGAGCTCTGTGTTATTCAATGGATCAATATTAGTTTTCATTCTTCTTCTTCTTTCTTTTCTCTTGATTTTGCTAGAAAGCTTTCGTTCTTCATCCTATTGGATAGTTATCTTAGGAAAGAAGCTATTCATAATTGGATCTCCTTTGAACCTTGGAAAAGGAATGAGGAGATCGTGCTAGAATTGCTTTTTCACATTGGATTAGATTGGGGTTTGGATGGATATACTAACATGTAATCTTACCAGTACCTTGATCTATGAATTTGTGTGGTAGAATCAGTGACCAAACTTCATCTCTTCCCATGAGCACTTAAATCAAGGAATTGGGCAATTGTTCATGCTTAGAGAGATTAGATCGCTAAGAAATTGGGATCTAATCACCTAAGATTGCCAAGGAGATCATTGAATGCATTGATTGAGGAAGAGATGAAAATGAACATGATCCGGAGAATTATCACATCTCTTGACCCCAATGAATCCCTTACTCTGATCTTACCCATTCTCTTTACATTCTGCTCTTTAATTTCATGCTTAATCTCCATTTCCATTTAATTTCTTGCAATTTAAGCTTGTGTCATTTAATTTCTTGCAATTTCATTTCTATCATTTAATTTTTTACAATTTAAGTTTCCTTCCAAATTTACATTTTGCAATCTCAACCCAAATTTTGATTTCGCTCAACTAGCACAATTCTCCAATTAACATTGATCAACCAACCAATCCCTGTGGGATTCGACCTCACTCTACAGTGAGTTTTTACTTGACGACAATCTGGTGCACTTGCCGGTAGGAAATTGTTAGGAGATAGTTTTCGAGTGCATCACGAACAGCCACCAAGGTCCTCTAGAGTGTCTTTTATCGGCCAACAATCTTTAAAGACGCCCGAGAGTTTGTCCGTAACTGTGATAGTTGCCAACGAGCTAGCAATCTTCCTCACAGTTACAACATGCCTCAATAAGGAATCCTGGAGATTGAGCTATTCGATGTGTGGGGAATAGATTTCATGGGACCTTTTCCACCTTCATTTGCGAATACCTACATTCTAGTGGCAGTGGACTACGTGTCTAAGTGGGTTGAGGCAGTTGCATCACCCACCAATGATGCAGGAGTAATGATGAAGTTCCTCTGGAAGCACATCTTTAGTAGGTTTGGTGTCCCACAGACACTGATCAGTGATGGAGGCACTGGTGTATGAATCGCCACGCTTCGTACAACTTAACCAGCAAGTGCACTGGGTCGTCCAAGTAATACCTGAGTGAGTTTGGGTTCGATCCCACGAGGATTGTGGTTTGAAGCAAACTATGGTTATCTTGCAGATCTTAGTCAGGTGAGTAGTAGATTTTTTAGATTTGGTTAAAAGCTTAAAAGGAATAAAGATGGAATTACAAGGTTTGATTATAAGAATAAGAAGATGGTTAAGGCTTGGAGATGCTTTGTCCTTCAGCATTAACTCTGGTCTTACTGTCTTCTTCAATTGTGAATGATTTCTTCTATGGCAGGCTGTATGTGATTGATGATGGTTTGAGCAGTTGCCAATACTCCTCCAGATTTGAACTCCATGGTTAGTGCGGATCTATTCTGATTGAAGGTGAAGCTCCTGCAGTCCATTCTCTTTAGTGATCCTACTCAAAACGCCACAGATAAGGTCGGATATTCTGGATCAGAGGATGTTGCACCTTTGGGTTCTAGCCTCTACCACAGAGACCCTAATCTCCCCATACTTCGACTGAACTGGTGTCTCGAGAAGTCCCCAACGAAGTCGTGGATTAACCGTCTAAGAGATGTAAAATCAAGTTGGTGGTTCATCATTGTCCGATGAAAGACTCACTCTGAACCCATGTAGAATGTGATAACTTTATGCCAGTTCAACGCATTCATATTGATGAAGAACGAAGATACATCTTAGAATAGAGAATCAAACACGGATTGAAGAAAAACAATAATACTTTTATTAATCCATAAAACTCAGCAGGTCTCCTCCCCTCAATGTAGGAGGTTTAGAAATTCATACTGATAGAAAATACAATGTGAAATTCGAAATATGCTGGAAGAGATCCTAAACAAGTGTGATCTTCCCCCTTTAATACTAATGTAATGACTAAGGATTACATAAAAAGGGTAAAACAGTCTTTTAGTGCTAAAATCTACTTCTAGGGCCCACTTGGTGAGTGTTTGGACTGAGCTTTGATGAGATCCACATGCTAGGAGGCCTCTAGGGCGTTGAACACTGTCTAGGAGGTCCTCTTTGGGTGTTTGGATGCTGGTCTCCTCCTTTGGGCGCTGGACGCCTGGAATAGGGCAGGAGGCTGGTGTTGGACACCAGTTTTGGGCATTTAAATCTGAAGGAAAGTATAAACTATAATATATTTCTGGAAAGCTCTAGAAGTCAGCTTTCCATAGCCATTGAGAACACTCCATTTGGACTTCTGTAGCTCCAGAAAAGCTCTTTTGAGTCCAAGGAGGTCAGATCTAGATAATATCTGCAGTGCTTTCTCTGTCTCTGAATCAGACTTTTGCTCTAGCTCCTCAATTTCAGCCATAAAATACCTGAAATTGCATAAAAGTACACAAACTCAAAGTAGAATCCAAAAATGTAAATTTTACACTAAAACCTATGAAACCTCAATGAAACTTAAACAAAACATGCTAAAATTATATGAAATGATGCCAAAAGCGTATAAAATATTTGCTCATCAGGCACTCACTTCTGTAATAGACAGCTTGACTCCCTTCTGCACTGTTATGGCATTCGCCATAGAGTGGCCACACCATATCATCCGTAGACAAATGGGCAAGTTGGAGTCTCCAACAGAGAACTAAAAAGAATCCTGGAAAGAACTGTGAGCACCTCCAGAAAGGATTGGGCGAGGAAACTTGATGATGCTCTCTGGGCATACATGACAGCTTTCAAGACCCCTATAGGAACATCACCATATCAACTGGTGTATGGATAGGCATGTAATTTGCCAGTGGAACTGGAATACAAGACCTATCGGGCAACTAGATTCCTCAATTTTGATGCTAAAGTAGTAGGAGAAAAGAGGTTACTCCAGCTGAATGAGTTGGATGAGTTCCGACTTCCTGCATCCTATAATGCAAAAATTTATAAAGAGAAAACCAAAAGGTGGCATGACAGGAAGATATCTTCTAGAGTCTTTGAACCAGGCCAGAAGGTCCAGCTCTTCAACTCTAGACTCAAGCTATTCCCTAGAAAGCTCAAGTCACGTTGGATCCTTTTACCCTTGCCTTTTGGTTTAAAAGGTTAATGGCTTTTGGCTCTTGCCTTTTAGTTTAAAGAGCTATTAGCTTTTTCTGCTTTTCATTTTTCATTTTTTTCGCCATTTTTTCGCATGGGTATATATATATTTTTCTTTTACAACATACTTTTTCTTTTTCTTTTTGCTGCTTTTTCTTACTTCAAGAATCAATTTTTGGATTTTTTAGATTACCAATAATACTTCACTTTTATCATCATTCTTCCAAGAGCCAACATTCTAAAATTCCAACTTCAAATATGCATTGTTTATTCATACATTCAGAAAACAAAAGCAATACCACCACATCAAGATAATTGAACTATTCTTATTATAAAATTGAAATTCATGTGTCTCTCAATTCTTTTCAATTAAAATTTTCTTTTAAGCAATGTGAGAGACATATGGAACACTTTATAGCTTAAAGACATAGATGGGAATGATCATGCAATAAGAATAAGAGAACAGACAATACAACATAACAGAAAACAGAAAAATAACATAGGAAAAAGAGATAAAGAGAACGAATCCTTTAATGGTAGCGGCTAGTGCTCCTCCTTAAGGATCCAATGTGGTGCTTGATCTCTTTAATGTCACCCCTTTGTGTCTGTTGTTCTTCCCTCATATCCCTTTGATCTTCTCTAATTTCATTGAGAATGGTGGAATGCTCTTGATGCTCCATCCTCAACTAATTCATGTTATATCTTAATTCTCCCATGGAAGTATGCCATTAACCCAATAGCTTTGAGGAGGAAAATACATCCCTTGAGGCATCTCAGGGATCTCATGCCGAGGTGGCTGCACAGGCTCATGTGCATGCTCTCTAATTTGCTCCATCCTCTTCTCAGTGATGAGCTTCTCCTCCTCAATGAAGATGTCTCCCGCTATGACAATTCTAGTTGAATTGCATAGATGGCAGATGAGGTGTGGGAATGCCAACCTTGCTTTGGTGGAAGGCTTCTCAGCTGTCTTGTATAATTCTTGAGGAATCACCTCATGTACTTCCACCACACTTCCAATCATGATGCAATGGATCATGATGGCTCTTTCAATAGTCACTTCTGACCGATTGCTAGTAGGGATGATAGAGCGTTGGATGAATTCCAACCATTCCCTAGCTATTGGCTTGAGGTCAAGCCTTTTTAGTTAAGTGGGCTTGCCTTGGGAATCCCTTTTCCATTGTGCTCCTTCCACACAAATGTCTAAGAGCACTTGATCTAGTCTCTGATCAAAGTTGACTCTTCTAATGTAAGGATGTAGATCTCCTTGCATTAAAGGCAAGTTGAACGCCAACCTCACACTTTTTGAGCTAAAATCTAAGATTCTCCCTTGGACCATGGTGCTCTAATTCTTGAGATTTGGGTTCACACTAATGTCATGGTTTTTCGTGACCCATGCATTAGTATAGAACTCTTGCACCATTAAGATCCCAACCTCTTCTCCAGATCTCTCTTCGATTTTCCAGATACTCATTCTTCTTGAGCCTGAAAGGGACTTCAGGGATCACTTTCTTCTCTGCCACTACTTTATAGAAGTGGTCTTGGTGGCTTTGGTGGTAATGGAAAGCAAAAGCAACGTTTTTCCAACACCAAACTTAAAAGCTTTGCTCGTCCTCGAGCAAAAATAAAGAAAAGAGAAGAATGGAGTAGAAGAAGAAGAAAATAGAAGGAGAATGAGGGAGAAGGCAATTCAGCCAAAGGGTTATTGATATGTATGAGAAGTGTGTGTATGAAGGGTTGTGAGGAGGGGTATTTATAGGAGTGGGTTAGGTTAAGGTTCAGTCATGGGTGCGTAAATAGGAGGGAAATTTGATTTTGAAGTGGGTGGGAGTTTGTGGGAGTTATGATAGTTTTAGGGAAGTAATATGAATGTGATTGGACTAGAGTTTATAGGGAAGAGTGTATGGGGAAGTGTGAAAGTAAGAAGGAAGAAGTGGGGTAGTTAAAGATGCTGTGGGACCCACTGGTCTTGAGAGGCTAGAGAATTCAAATTCTCTACCCTCTGCATGGGCGTTGAACTCCCAAGGCTATGCCCATAGCTGGCGTTCAACGCCAGCAACACTCCATTCAGAGTGTTCTGTTTTCACTGCTGAATTTTTTTCTATCTCTGTTTTGACTACTGCACATGATCAGAAACCTAAATAAATAAATTAAAGAAAAACAAAATTAAGGAAAATATAAATAATTAATTAAGGTTGGGTTGCCTCCCAGCAAGCGCTTCTTTAACATCATTAGCTTGACGGTTAGCTCCTTACGGAGGTGAGTATGGGCTCAGAATTTTGCCCCTTACAGTGAACTTTCTTCCTGTCTTCTCATGAATGAGCTCCACATGTTCTAGATATAGGATATGACTCACTGTATGTGATATGACTGGTTTCTTGGTGAAGACAACTCTCATGCCAGGTGAGAGGCCTTCAGTTGGGACTTTCTTATCCCTCCAGCCTTTAGGTACTTTCTTCCTAGTACCTTTGTTCTTAGAGCTTGTTGATGGTTGCCCAACACCAAACTTAGAATTGATGTTTGGGGGCTTTGTTAATCTCTACACAGAAAGAGAGGGCTGGAACATGATGTGCAGAAAACGATCCGACACAAAACTCACCGGCAAGTGCACCGGGTCGCATCAAGTAATAATAACTCACGGGAGTGAGGTCGATCCCACAGGAATTGAAGGATTGAGCAATTTTAGTTTAGTGGTTGAATTAGTCAAGCAAACAAGTGTTGATTGTGTGAAATTGTGTTGACAGGAATTAAATTGCATAGAATACAAAGGGGAGTGGGTGATTTGCAGGAAATTAAAGAGAACGGAAAATAAAAGTACTAAATCTTAAAGAACAAGAAATTAAATGGCAGAAACTTAGAACGCAAGAAATGTAAATTGCAGAATCTTAGAGTGCAAGAAATGTAAATGGCTTGAATTGTAAATGGGTCAGGGATGTGGGATTGCAAGAATTAAACAAGGAAAAGTAAATTGCAACAAGCAGGGAAGTAAAAGATGAATTTAATTGCAGTAGATCTTAAACAGAAAATGTAAATTGCTTGAAGAAGTGTTCAATAGAGAAATAAAAGGAAATTTTAGATCTCAGGACCTAAGAGACTAGATAACCAGGTCTAGATCTCAATGCCTTCCTAGATCCAAATTCAGAATTCAATTGCAAGAAAAGTAAAGATCCAGCAGTAGAAGAAAAGAAGTGAAATCGCAAATTCTCAATGATGCAGTAAATCAAAACAGAGAGAGATCTCAAGATGAGATTGAGACAGAATTTCCTCAATTCTTCAACCCAAGATTCAAGACAAGTGTAGATGAAATTGAAAAACAAGAAAACTAAGAGGAAAAGAATTCAATTCTCCTTCCCCAAAACTCAGAATCTCCAAACAGCTCAAAACCCAAAAGCTCTCTACTGTAAATACTATGAAAATTCTTCAAGAAAACTCTAAAAAGAAAAGCTCTTTTTTAAAACTTCAAATCCTAAGCTATTTATACACTTTCTTCAAATGATCATTAAGCCTTGAATTGGGCCTTTAGTCTTGATGGAATTGGGTTGATAATAGCCTTCGTTGATTGCTCTTGGTGTTGGGAAGAAATCCATTTGTGAACCGGGCCATGAACCAATCACGTTTGAGTCAACGTTTGAGGCAAACGTTGACTCAAACGTCCCTTGTGTGAGGTATTATGCAGATAGCCCATTTGCTGTCATCCACGTTTGAACCAACGTTTGAGGTCAAACATGAGCTCAAACGTGGTTCTTCCCAGGCTCCCTTTTTGGCCAACGTTTGGCCCAACGTTTGAGGCAAACATTGGCGCAAATGTGGCTCATCTAAACCATCAATCAGGGGTGCTTTGCCATGCTCTTACTTGCCAAAATGTAGCCAATGTTTGACCTCACATTTGAGGCAAACGTTGGCTCAAACGTTGCCGTGCCCAGGAGTGCTCTTTTTCATTCTTTTTGGCGCCAACGTTTGACCTCACGTTTGAGGCAAACGTTGGCGCAAACGTTGCCTTCCCCTGCTTCTTCTTCAGCCAACGTTTGCCTCAATGTTTGAGGTCAAACGTTGGCGCAAACGTTGGTTCTTCTCCAGGGTGATCTTCATCTGCTTCTCACGTTTGAGTTAACGTTTGAGGCAAACGTTAGCTCAAACGTGAATCCCTCTTTTCAAGCCCATTCTTGCAACCTTCTTCCAAGCTTTATTCCACCTATCATCAATCAACAATTGTATCAAAGCTATGCCATAATCATGAGAGTTGTTCTTCTTCTTGTCATATGAGCAATTATGGCATAGAAACTCATAAAAATGCATCAATTTGTCCCTGGTTCATTGAATCAAAGGAAACATGAAATTCAACCCAATTGGCTTACTTATGGCTTAAGAAAGTGCATAAAACTAAATGAAAACAAAGGAAAAAGACTAGTGAAACTAGGCTAAGATGACTTGTCATCACAACACCAAACTTAAAACTTGCTTGTCCCCAAGCAAGAACAGAATTATTAAGAAGAAAGAATGAAAACAAAAGAGAATGCTCATGTTAGCAGAGTATTATTGGTAGCTCATGGGGTTTTATGCAGATATGTAACTACTCACTTCTTATTGACAAGTAGGCCTAGAAAGTTTCCTCTAAGCATCAAGCAACACACTGCTATGACCTCTCATTTTTCCTTTGTCCTTGTTTACTGAATTTTTTTTTATAAACTTTAGTTAAGTGTCATGTGTAACAAGCTCTTTTCTTTATTTATGCTTGACACATTATTCACTTTAGACACTTGGCTCACATGCCTTTTTAGAACATTGATGCCCAGCACCTCTTTGGGTTACTAAATGTCTTGTAGCCAGGTTGCTCTTGATAGTGGACTTTCAGTTGATAATCCCGGGTTAGTTAACCCAAGTCACCAAGTGTTGATGCACTCCAAAGAACTTAATAATCCAAGCAGATCCTAGTACAAAGACACCACAGGCATATATTCTAAGGTTCAAGCTATTGGTGTCTAGCTTTGTTTCTTTTTTTTTTCTTCCTTTTGTTCTGTTGCCACTTTTGGCTTTTTCTTTTTTCTTTTTGTTTTTCTTTTCACCCAAGGACTTTTATTTTGTTGAGATTCATAGACAGTGAACTACTTTCTTCTTAAAAAGAGAACAGTCTATTCCTTTTATTCACTAATAGTGAGTTGCCACACAATCACACATACATGCCACCACTTACTATTATTTGACTTCTAGCTAGCAATGAACCATCTTACTTCATGTTTCAAACATTTCTTTTATTGAATTGAAAAGACTTAGGGGACAAAGCATGCATTAGTTAAGTGAAAGTAAACACACAAGTACACTTAGACTATCATTCTTATTAACAATAATATTCAAGATGCATAGCTACTGAACTAACAGTTACTGCTAAGATGGGCATATTCAAATTTCAAATTTAGAAAGATTGCATGCTGATGGAGTTAAGTGACAATACAACCTTTTGGTGGCTTCTTCTTCTTACTCTCAACTGATGGTGTGAAGCCCTCCCGAGAAAGTGTTTAAATCCCTGCAGAGTTAATGGAAGTTGCTTGTTTCTCAAGCCCTTAAATAACTAGTTAGTGTGCAGGGCCTTCTTGTAGGCTTTTGAACTTACTTTGGTGTGTGAACACCAAACTTAGTCCCTTGCCACTGCCTTTGATGCATCGAGTTGATCATATGTGAATTCCTAGTGTCTTAGCTAGAAGTAATAAAACTACAAAGTAGAAGCAGACAATGATTAAATGATTCATCTGATTGCATGGAGCTAGCAACCCTTTATGCAGAAGGTGAGAATGTGTTTTTAAATTAGATTTTTGGTGGAACACCAAACTTAAAATCCTTCATTCTCCTTTAAATTGTTTTGGTGTGTGACACCAAACTTAGCTCCTTGCACTGCAGATGAATCCACTTAATCTTTTTATTGAACTAGCATTGAAAGAAAAGGACTACCTCAGGTTGGGTTGCCTCCCAACAAGCGCTCTTTTAATGTCACTAGCTTGACATTCTTCATTTTTGCTTCAAGGACGTTGTAAGCTCTGAACCTCTTTTTCCTTGTCCCAATGTCCTCCTAAGTACAGCTTTGCTCTGTGACCATTTGCTGTGAATTGACTCTTTGTTGCTTCATCTAGTAATTCAATACTCCCATAAGGGAAAACCTTGGTTACCAAATATGGACCAGTCCACTTAGATTTAAGCTTGCCAGGGAATATCTTGAGCCGTGAGTTGTACAAAAGTACTTGCTGCCCTGGTTTGAATTCTTTCTTCATGACCTTCTTGTCATGCCACCTTTTGGCTTTTTCCTTGTATATCTTGGCACTTTCATAGGCTTCTAGCCTAAATTCATCCAGCTCATTTAGCTGCAACAACCTTTTTTCACCTGCTGCTTCAGAGTCAAGGTTTAGGAGTTTAGTAGCCCAAAAAGCTTTGTGTTCAAGCTCCACAGGGAGGTGACATGATTTGCTATATAATAGCTGAAAGGGTGACTTCCCAATGGGAGTTTTGAAAGCTGTCCTGTATGCCCAGAATGTATCCTCCAGCTTCCGAGCCCAATCTTTTCTTGAACTTCCTACTGTCTTTTCCAAAATCTTCTTCAATTCCCGATTTGCCAATTCAGCCTGTCCATTGGTCTGGGGGTGATATGGCGTGGCTACTTTATGAATCACTCCATATTTATGGAGGAGCTTCTCCATCTGTTTGTTGCAAAAATGGCTACCACCGTCACTCACAAGACCCTTGGGAACCCCATATCTAGTGAAAATATGCTTCTTAAGGAATTGAAGGACAATTTGTGCATCACAGGTGGTTGTGACTATGGCTTCCACCCACTTTGAAACGTATTCTACTGCCACTAAAATATATCTGAAAGAATAGGAAGGGGGGAAAGGTCCCATGAAGTCAATACCCCATAAATCAAATAATTCCACTTCCAGAATGAAGTTTTGAGGCATCTCGTTCCTTCTTGTCAAGCCTCCTGTTCTCTGGCATTCGTTGCATTGGTGAACAAATTCTCTGGCATCTTTGAAGATAGTTGGCCAATAGAACCCACTCTGTAGTATCTTTGCAGCTGTTCTTTCTGGGCCAAAATGTCCTCCATAGGCTGAGCCATGACAATGCCACAGTATATTTCTTATTTCACTCTCAGGGATACATCTTCTAATTACTCCATCAGAGCATCTCTTGAACAGGAAAGGTTCATCCCACAAGAACTTCCTTGCTTCATTGATTAACTTCTTCACTTGTTGCTTAGATAATTCTTGAGGTATCTTCCTTCCTACTTTGTAGTTTGCTATGTCAGCAAACCAAGGTGCTTGTTGAATCTGCAGCAAATGTTCATCTGAGAAGCTTTCATTCACAGGCTGTGAGGCTTCTTGGATTGTTTTTTGTGGTAGTCTTGATAAATGATCAGCAACTTGGTTTTCAGTGCCCTTCCTGTCCTTTATTTCAATATCAAATTCTTGTAAGAGTAATATCCACCTGATAAGTCTTGGCTTAGCATCCTGTTTTGACATTAAATACTTAATGGCAGCATGATCAGTATAAACCACAATTTTGGATCCTATCAAGTATGATCTAAACTTATCAAATGCATAAACTACAGCTAACAATTCCTTCTCTGTTGTGGTGTAATTTTTTTGAGCTTCATTCAATACTTTATTTGCATAATATATGACGTGATGCAAGTTTCCCTTCTTTTGTCCAAGCACAGCACCAATTGCAATGTCACTTGCATCACACATGAGTTCAAAAGGTAGTTCCCAATCTGGGGGTGTGATGATTGGTGCTGTTGTGAGTCTGTTTTTTAAAGTTTCAAAGGCATGCTGGCAATTTTCATCAAAAACAAAAGGAGTATCAATCATAAGCAGATTACTCAAAGGTTTAGCTATTTTAGAAAAATCCTTGATAAACCTTCTATAAAATCCTGCATGCCCCAAGAAACTTCTAACAGATTTCACATTAGTTGGTGGAGGGAGCTTCTCTATGATTTCCACTTTTGCCTTGTCAACTTCTATCCCTTT